>NC_044324.1:158555551-159189051 GCF_007399415.2 Gopherus evgoodei | reverse complement strand
CAGGTGTTTGTCTAACCTGTTCTTAAAAACCTCCAGTGACGGGAATTACGGAACTTCCTTGGGTAACAGTTAGAAAGTTTTCCCTAATATCCAACCTAAATCGCCCTTGCTGTAAACTAAGCAAACTACTTCTTGTCTTACCCTCTGTAAACATGGAGAACAAGTGATGACTGTCCTCTTTACATATTTGAAGAGTGTGTTCTCCCTCAGCCTTCTCTCCTCTAGATGAAACATGCACAGTTCACCTTTCCTAATAGGTCAGGTTTTCTAAACCTCTTATTATTTTTGTTATTTTGCTCTCTCAAATGTATTTACATCTTTCTTAAAATGTGGTACCCAAAACTGGATTCAGTACTCCAGCTGAGGACTCACCAGTGTCAAGCAGAGAGGAACAATTACTTTCCATGTCTTACATACAGGGCTGCTTGGGGGGGCAAGTGGGGCAATAGGCCCCGGGCCCCACGAGAATATAGTATTCTATAGTATTGCAACTTTTTTTTATGGAAAGGGCCCCCACAATTGCTTTGCCCCAGGCCCCCTGAATCCTTTGAGTGGCCCTGCTTACATACAATACTCCTATTACCACATCCCAGAATGACATTTGCCTTTTTTCCAGCAGCAGCAAACTGTTGACTCATATTCAATTTGTGATCCACTATTCCCCCCAGATCCTTTTCAGCAGTACTACTGCCTAGCCAGTTATTCCCCATTTTGTATTTGTGCATTTGACTTTCCCTTCCTAAATGCAGCACTTTGCACTTGTCTTTATTGAATTTCATCTCATTGACTTCACACCAATTCTCCAATTTATCTAGAATTTTGAATTCTAATGCTGTCTTCCAAAGTGCTTGCAACCCCTCCCTGCTTGGAGTCAGCTGCAAATTTTATAAGCACACTCTCCACTGCATTATCCAAGTCACGAACAAAAATTTTGCAAAGTACCAGACCCAGGACAGACATCTATGGGCCCAGACTCAATATGTCTTCCCAGTTTTATAAAGAACCATTGATAACTACACTTTGAGTACAATCTTTCAACCAGTTGTGCAACCACGTTAGAGTTATTTTATTTAGATCATATTTCCCTTGTTTGCTTATGAGAATGTCATATGGGAAAGCATCCACAGCCTTACTTAACTCACATATACTATGTTCCCCATATCCACTGTTGAAGAAAGAAATTAGGTTGGTTTGGCATGATTTATTATTGACAAGTCCATATCAGCTATCACTTAATTTTCATCTAATAAAACTGCATCTCTTCTCTCACAGCTTAAAACTCTGCTGCTGTAACAGATCTGTGTTCAGGCCACAAGTCCCAGGAAGAGGTCTGTGTATAACCAGAGAGACTTCTCCCCATACTCATTTAGCTTCCAGTCATATTAATAAAAAGAATATTCTGTCCTTACACAAATCAATATTTTTTTGAAATAATGTCCACTTTTGAAATAATAAGACAAACACATTCATTTTCAATTATTAATGTCAGCTAGCTAACACTCCAAAAATTTCAATAGCATTAGGCAATATTCCCTGGGAGCATGCATTTCCTTAATCCATAGCAATACCCCCATTTCTTTCTCCCCTAACAGGCTTTCTTATCTATCTTAAATGACCGAGACTCATTCTTCTGTAGGGCTAATTATTCTAAACAATACCTTTAGTAACATTTCATTATCATGTCAACATGTGCCTTTGTAGACAGTCTAATATAAGATATAATTGCTCTATGTGTATATATGCAAAAAATGAGTTATTAAAATCCATATGTATGTATGTAAAAGGTAAAATACAGAGAGAGAGAGAGAGAGAGAGAGAACAGGCTACATCATCTGCCGTAGAGGGACAGAAATTTTAAAACTATAAAATAAAAGTAACTTTCTGAAACGACGAACTCTTCTTTCACAAAAATCATTCACTGAAAAGCACAGCAGTCCAGCAGGGCTATAGAGGAAACTTGCCAAGTTAACAGATGAAAAACAATTTCTTACTCTGGTACTTTTTTCAGTTGGCTGAATTGTATGAACAATACTTTTCCTCTAGTCTATTAAACCTTAATCTTAGTCCAGACCACAAGAAGAAGTATAGTTCTTTCTAAATATTTACTATATGTTAGCATGTAACAAGAAAATAAACCTACTCTGAATTTTGCTCTGTAATACTAATGAGCAAAATGTATCAGGCCTATATTTTCTGAAATGTCTCTAATTTTCAGAATGTCAATTTAAAAAAAAGTAAAGCCTGAGTTTTAGAGGTGCTAATCACTCACAATTGCAATTTAAATCAGGGGTTGGCAGCCTTTTAGAAGTGGTGTGCCAAGTCTTCATCTATTCACTCTAATTTAAGGTTTTGCATGCCAGTAATACATTTCAACGTTTTTAGAAGGTCTCTTTCTATAAGTCTATAATATATGGCTAAATTATTGTTGTATGTAAAACAAATAAGGTTTTAAAAATGTTTAAGAAGCTTCATTTAAAATTAAATTAAAAGGTAGAGCCCCCCGGACCAGTGGCCAGGACCCGGGCAGTGTGAGTGCCACTGAAAATCAGCTCGCGTGCCGCCTTTGGCACCTGTGCCATAGGTTGCCTACCCCTGATTTAAATCAAAGAGAATGGTTGATGCTCAATGTGATGTTGCACTCCATATGCTCTGTGAAAATATGCTTGGACTGTGAATATAATGTAACTGGAATTGCTTTATGCAAAAGGTCTCTTCTAAGGTATCATTACAAAGCTTATAATCTACTGAGTGTGTTCATCCTATTTGTATATATGTATCATTCTTGTATCTAAAACTAAAAATATGAAGTTAACTCTAAGGTCCTATTGTAATTATGAAAAGTGTGGGCCATTAATGGTGGTTTAGAATCTTGATGGCTCCCATTAACTAGAATAATTGGTTGTAAATGGCCCTGTTTACTTGTAAGCCTTCCTGTGTTCCTGTGAGCCAGGCCAGAAAGAATGGATGCTTGGGGTCTCACAGGACATGTGACCATGTCACCTGGTACTGGAATCCATCTTAAACCTGGTGCTTTTCCATTTAGAAGGAGGGGTGGGGACCCAGAGAGACAAAAGATTCCCACCTTGTGCCAAAGCTATAAAAATGGGTGGAACAGAACAAAGGGGGCTGCAGTCATGAGAAAACCCCTAGTTATACCACCTGAGCTGGAACTAACAAGAACTGTACCAGGGAAAGGAATGGGTCTGTGAAAGAAACTTATTGGAACATCTCTGAGGGCGAGGTTTACCTGAATTCAGTTTCTTAATGTATTAGGCTTAGATTTGCGTGTTTTGTTTTATTTTGCTTGGTAACTTACTTTGTTCTGTCTGTTATTATGTGAAACCACTTAAATTCTACTATTTATACTTCATAAGATCACTTTGGTTTCTTAATTAACCCAGAGTAAGTGATTAATACCTGGTGGAGCAAACAGCTGTGCATCTCTCTCTATCAGAGTTATAGAGGGCCAATAATTTATGAGTTTACTCTATATAAGATTTATACAGAGTAAAATGGATTTATTTGGGGTTTGGATCCCATTGGGAGCTAGGTGCCTGGGTGCTGGAGAGAGGTGACCTGCTGAGTGGTTTTTGATTAAAGTCTGCTACTTTGAGGGCATGGACCAGACCTGGGCCTGTGTTGCAACCAACTAGCACGTCTGGCTCAACATGGCAGGGTTCTGGAGTCCCAAGTTGGCAGGGAGGCTCAGAGGTCATCTCAGCACGTCAGGTGACAGTCGCAAGGGGGTGTCTGTGACCAAACTCATCAAACTCAACACCTCTGAAAGTCAGGCCCGAGTGTTTTTAAAACTGGGGCAGCAAAAAATTAGAGGTTGCTTTTGAAAATCTGGACTTTAGTTATTTCCATTTAGCAGCATTCGTTTATGGACAGCCAATTTTCTTTTTCTTTTTTATGCTATTAAATCAGGTATTGAGAATACAGAGCAAGAGATTAAAATGACAACTGGCTCTAAAAATCATCTTAGGAACTGAAATTTACATTTCCTTACCTGAGTCCTTCATGGGACAGAGTGCACACTGCATGCCCCAGGCCTCACCATATAAGCAACAGCACTCAGTGTATGTAGTCTGCTTTCCAACCAGAGGCCGGCTACAAACAAAATTCTCACTCAGATGTTGCCAGCAAAGATCTTGGTAGACTTCAGTTTCTTCGGTTTGTTCTGAAGGAGAAGTCAATATTACACCATTACCACAATGCTCTTAATATTTTAAAGACATTGGTAAAATAAAGTGTTATATAAACAAAGGTTATAAGAATAATTTAACATTATTGCTTTACATAAAACCAAAACTGGATGGATTTACTAATGAATTCAGAAACTGTTGAGCACCGACTCTCGGAAAAACAGACTTCTTTAAAGATTCTCAAGCTAGGCACCCAAGCATGGGACACTGAGTTCCTAGCCACTTCTGAAATTCTTTGTCAAGTGGGATTTTTCCAAAGTGCTCAGTATTGACTTAATTCTGCTCCTGTTGGAACTTCCACTGACTTCAGTGGGAGCAGAGTTAGGTCAACGCTAAGTGCTTTGGAAATCCCATCCAAGGAGTGAATCCTAAAATACATTAACTTGGATTTCCTTACTCTAGCTAAAGGCTGTATCAGTAAGACATTTTAACAAGTCTGCCCACTAGAGATGGGCAGAATATTTTTGAGACACTATTTTTGTCAAAATATGCTCTTTTGTCAATGCTGAAATGTTTTGTGGAGACATATTGGTTTCAATTAAGTTTTTGACAGGAAGGCTTCTGAGTTCTAGGGCTCTCTGATCACTGTTGACCATAGCTACCCAGAAATAAACCCAAATAGAAAAGGTGCCTTTTTGGCTCAGAAAACTGACATTTTCCTTTAGTGAAAATATTTGAATGGTTCTGTTTTGTTCCAATGCAGAATGAAAACAAATGTTGAAACCACAAAAGTTGTCATGAAATGGAATTGTCATCCTCTAGTTAGCTGCAGTAACTGCATTTGTTACATGGTGTAACAATACAACTTCAACTACACACACTACATGTGAAATCATAGGATTGAATCCCAACTCACAAGGGAAATGTGGTATTCTGAAAGCATGAAGTTTACCTGAGTTTAGATCCATCTTTTACAGCTCATGTAGCCAGAGGCTTCAAATGATAGAATTAGACACTTTAAGACATGGGACATTGCCTCCCTGAGCTCCAGGGAGCTGAAAGGAGAGTGAGAAGAAAGGTGCAAGTACAATCCATCTATACATAATGAACTCTGCATGCTGGTGGCAGAGAATGTGGCTGTACTGTTGCCCTGTTTCCTCCCTCTCTACCTTAGAGAGGCTAGTGCCAACAGTTAAAAAGCAGGAGCACTATGAACTTCCTGAGTACAAAGATTGTTCTTCTGCTAGCCCTAGTGCATGCATTGTCTGGAGACCTTTGTGCCCTCTCCCCTCCTTGCACATCCATGCAGGGGCCCAACACAATCTTATCCATAGTTTGTTTAGTTAAAACACCACTGTCTGGTTGAGTTTTGGGTAAGGACTTATACAGCTTTATTGTATGAACCACTTAAAATAAAATGTTTAATCAATCTGTACTAGTACCCCCTATTATGGAAACCTCTTGGATGGTTAAATTCTTCATTGGCTGCATGGAACAGAGGATTGAATTCACTGCTATACACACTATTATTAATCAAATGTTTTAACATTTCTAAAAATGTGTATGATGCAGAATTCCATAGTTAGTGTTGCCAACTCTTTCAATTTTATCATGAGTCTTTGACTATTTGGTGTTTTTCTTAAATTCTCAGCTGCTGGAATTAAGAGTTTGCTTGAGATTCTCAGCTTTCATTAAAAATGTAGTAAGCTTCTAACCCTCCTGGTTGTGGAGAAAAGCTTGAAAAAATGAACCAAGTGTTCCCTAAATGAACTTCCTACAGTTACCAAGCTGAGAGACAAATGAGGGACATATCCCATTAAGTAATCAGAGGCATAGATATAATTCCCAATATTTACTCCTATATCTTTCCTCTTTTGTAAAAGCACAATCTCTGTTTTGTCTGGATTGAGTCTTAGCCAGCTATCCCTCACCCAAGTCCCAGTTTCAGTGTGATGCTGGGCAGGCTGTGTCACTTCACATTCAAGGTTGGAACAGACAGAGATACAGAGCTGGGTATCATCAGCATATTGAAAATACTTCAAACCAAGCTTACCCATTAACAGTCCCACTGGTCCCATATATACACTGGACAAGATGGAACCCTGTGGAATCACACAAATGTGTCCTCAGCATAGATAAAAAACTGCGCAAGACTATAATCTGAGATGTCCTCAGAATGGAGCAGAGCCACTCAAGAGTGACCCTGTCTACCTTTGGTAGGGTCTGCAGCCATTTCTACAACACCTCGTGGTCAACAGTGTTAGTTGTTGATCCTGTATAGGAACAGTATAATGCATATAATGGAGCATACCATTTGAATCTGCTGGTCTGATACATCGCTTTTCTGTGGCATCCAGAACCATTGGATGGGTACAGAAACAGTTGTAAGATCCTTCAGTGTTAATGCACTGGCCATCCACACAGCTGTTTGGGTCCTGACATTCATCTGTATCTTTAAAAGGGAAGAAATGCACCAAGAAAAGTCAACATCAAACTTGTTGCATTGTGTAAATTAATGCTTGCAAATTCTTAAATTAAGACCAGATTTCCCCCAGTACCATCTTTGAATAAGCCCAAATACAAATTTTACACAGGGAAAAATTCTGCCTGCATCTATGCCCACATGGAGGAATAGCAGTCAGGTAACATCTTCACCCTACTAAGAGCACCCATACAGGAGAGAGGCAGGATGCTGACCTATTGCACTCAAGAACTGAGCAGCCTCTTGATTAACACACGTGGCAGTGCTTCACAGGCCCAGCCCACACTACTTCCTGTGTTTGCCAGCTGAATCCACAGCAGATTCTGGAGAGAGTGCCTGCATGCTGCTCTTTTATTCGGTAGCAGTAAGGACCATTGATGAGCACTCTGCCAAAGGCCCCTCAGTACCTCTGCAGAGAGAAAGGGATCTTCCTTTTTGGCCACCATAGCTCTACTCCTCGTAAGCTTGGCTTAGAGAGGAAAAGCAAGAATTTAGCCCTATGGAAACAGTAGGCTGTTTTTTTTAAATGACATTAAATCAGAAAAGAAAATATCTTTGTAGAGGATAGTCTTAGAAACCCCAGGTGAAAGGCTCTCTTACTGTGGTTTCAAAAATTACTTCCTTTCATTATGTTATTCTGCATAGTCTACACGGTTTTTCGCTTAAGCAGCAAAAGTCAGGGTCACACTTATGAATAAGTTTCAATCAAATGGCAAGCCTAAAGGAGTAAGAGGTTCTGCAGACTAAAAGGAACGTGCTTATGTTACATCAGTGACCTGAATTGTAATTCCACATTGCATATTAACTCTTCGTGGAGAAATCTGTACTTAACAAAAATCATAGTGTTAATTCAATTTATTGTATTAAAACTTGCACACTTACCAAAGTTAAAGTGGAATAAAGCATGCAGCCATTCAGTGCCTGATTTGTGTACAAAGAACAGAAAGCTAGATTATAGCTGGTAGATTGAAGCGGCACTGTGTGTAGAGAAAGGGAGTAGTTTCCTGTCACCTTATGCATCACACACAAAGGCCATTTAGATTAGTAGCTCCTATTCTCTGGGGAGCACACAGGCTGCTGTTGACATGCAAGCCCCTGGGAGCAGTATGCTAAAAAGAAGGGAGGGAGTAGGCAGAGTCATGGTTCTATTTTCCACCTCTCTATGTCCTTCAGGAGAGCTGGCCAGCCATGCAAAAGGAAGGGGGAGCATGCTGCACCCGTTAAAAAGAGTACAGGAAGCTCAGTGCTTTCCTTACTATGAGCTCTGGATAAACAACACATTTCAGCCTTGAATTTTTATTGCATAACTCTGCTGATCATGTCCATCTGCATACCATTCTATGTAGAGTGAGGCATTAAAGAACTTACCAAAGCACTGGAGTTTAACAGGATCATAGTATGTGCCTTGTTTACAGTAACACTCATAACCTGGCTGTGTGTTCAGACAGAAGCCATTTTTACAGATTTCTTGTCCGAAGAGCAGGCATTCATCTGCATCTGTGGAGAAAACTACAGTTACAGCTCTTACTCAGTCACATAGAGGACCATAGAGCAAGACCCATTTACTCCCCTGTTCTGACTGTGACTCTGGCTGTTGGGAGCACAGTTAGGGCTACTTGCCACTGTGAGCAAATGATTTGGGACTGGGTGGGGTGGGGTGTGGAGAGCTGGGGGAGCTTTGGTTCTGCCTCCCTATTTGGTGGCCAGAGTATCTTAGCTGGATGCATTGGGGTAATCAGTTACTCCACAAAAAAGGGTGAAGTAACTTATTCCCAGAGCAAGGGGGAAGCAGGGGAGGAATTGGGACTTTGAGCCACAATTTATTCTCTGGTCTGATTCTGGGGTGCTGCAGCTATGCACTATATCAGGGGTCGGCAAACTTTCAGAAGTGCTGTGCCAAGTCTTCATTTATTCACTCTGATTTAAGGTTTCACGTGCCAGTAATAATTTTAATGTTTTTAGAATGTCTCTTTCTATAAGTCTATAATATATAACTAAACTATTGTTGTATGTAAAGTAAATAAGGTTTTAAAAATGTTTAAGAAGCTTCATTTAAAATTAAATTAAAAGGCAGCGCCCCCGGATG
Organism: Gopherus evgoodei; assembly: GCF_007399415.2. NCBI lineage: Eukaryota > Metazoa > Chordata > Testudines > Testudinidae > Gopherus > Gopherus evgoodei. The sequence continues at coordinate 159,180,338 of NC_044324.1, read as the reverse complement.
GGTGGCCAGGACCCGGGCAGCGTGAGTGCCGCTGAAAATCGACTCTCGTGCCACCTTCGGCACCCGTGCCATAAGTTGCCTACTCCTGCTCTATATCTTACTCATGGCAGACTGTAAGGTGACAAGGTGGATACGAAGATATAATACTATTGTATTTACATAAGGTCCAATACTGTCACCCTTACTCATGCTGAGCAGTCCTTTACTCTGTGGGTAGCTACTCCAAAAGTAAGGGACTACTCCATGTGTGCAAGGGTGCCAAAATTGGGCCTGGTAAGCTACTAAAGAAGATTTCAGATTTATATTGCCAATTGAAATTAGTGGGAGGCACAAACTGCAGCAATGTTGTAGATGTCCTACATGCTGGACTGTGAAAAAAGCCAATTCCCAGAGTCACACAAAACAATATTATAGATCCAAAGTGAGTACGGACAGCTTCTGCTGAATCCAGAATACTGACAATGGGGTAGCCCTGATGCATCCTATATATTTTGATGCAGACTGAGGCTAAGGAAGAAAAAGTTTACTAAGACAGCAAACAACAACAAAAGGATAGTTCTGACAAAGAGATAAAACCCACTGGTTAGAGCAGGAGAAAGAGGTGACAAACTTACTAAGCAGGGCAGAGGTAGCCATGGCCCAAGTACCCTGTACTATACATAGGGCAGTACACAGGCATAAAAACATTTCCTCACAGTCCAGGTATGTGAAATCAACAGTACTCAGTTTGCACCTCCTGTATTTTTGCTTCATAATCGTTCTTAGGTTCAAGCAGAACAGACCAAGACTGTCTTCCATGTATCAATTGTCCTTTCTTCTATTTGGCTGAACTATTTCTTCTGTGACTGTCTCAGTTCAACGATTGTCTACGTATATGTAAATCTGCTGTCATGGTTTTGTCTCCTCCATTTTGAAGCAACGGATGTAATCTGGGCCCCGCTGAAGTCAATGGCAAAACTTACATTGACTTCAGTGGAGCCAGGATTTCACTCCATAATTAGAGTTTCTATGATATAATCAAACAGCAGTGGTGCTTGCTGGATGGATTGATTGTCCTAATACTGTTAATAGAGAGAACCTGGGATCCAGTCCTATGGCACAACTATTTGTGATGGTTGTGTACCACCTGCAAGTGTGCAGCATGTAGTTTTTACCTGTATTTGGCTAGGATCACACGTTTCTCATTCCAGCATGTTCTGCTATTCACATTTCCACTGTGGGTGATCATCATCTTTCCTGCTTGCATCATCCTTTTACCATTGTATGGCTTGACCAAGCACTTCACCTATGCTCCTTATAATCACTGTTTTGCTCTCTGCACATGTTTACTGACTGAGCACCCCTGTATCTTCCTCCATTGTGTATGATCTAGAATCTTGCAGTCATTTTCTGCTGTGTTGGTTTTGTACTTGTTTAGGGAACCTCAATGGAGATTTCCCCCACACAGACATAATTATTACTGTTGCTATATACAATCATAAGACATTCATCATTATTGTATCTGGGGACATTTGATATAATTTAGACCAAGAGAGATATTTTCCCAGAAGTAGGCAGTATGTATCGTACATGTCAATAGTCACAGTACACTCCATATTTAAACATATAATGAAGCATATTCTTAGCACATAGAATCAACAATATCTAAAATGAATTAGTGCTCTTAATAAGGTTTCATTGAAAAATATAGACCATGCTGACATATATCTATTTTTCCTACAGTTTTATTTACTTTGCAGCAAACTTTTACTTTTTGTTACTTTTGGAATTTGCTTCCTTTTCCCACCCTCTTTTCTTTTAGTTTACCAAACATTTACTATATTACTTTGTTTAAACCAGGCTGGTGTTAGAAATGCCAATGAAGAAGGAAAGATAAAATGTATAGCAGATAAACTGGGCCAAATTCTGCATTCAATTCCCCTGGTGTTAATCCATTAGCTTCAATAGTGTCACTCCAGATTTACACCAGGGTAACAAGAATGTAGCTACAAACTATTTTTTCCATCTGCTGAACAGTTCTCAAGGTAAATTATTAAAATACGTACTTTTCCAGAAGAGCTGAAAGGACCATACAAATATTTTTACAGTCACTTTTCCAGCCACTAAGCAATTTTAAACATTAAATTTTTTTTAAGTTTGATTGTTTAGCAGCAAGACCGCTATAATGATTAATTTAAAAAACCACATAGCCGAGTGACTTCCATCTTTTCTTATGGAAACAGAATACGTAGTTTGGGGAAAAAGTGGGAGAGCTGGGGGTTTGGGAAAGGGAACATACATTTGTTTTTGAAAATAAGTCCACATTAAAAATGTCTCGTTACTCCTGCAAAAAGAAGCATGCAGATGAAAGCAAAATAAAGACATTGTTAACGAGAGAAAAATATCGCATTTTACAAAATAATCTGTCCATTTGCAGGTCCACTGTCTCCACTATAAATATGCCATTTATAAGGATATTGCCAAAACTTGTTCAATGCAAAAATCTTGTTAACATGGTGAGAGTTTTCCTGGAAAACATGTCTAGTTATAAAATATTTTAATTTCTACATTTTAATACTCTTAACAGTTGCAGATGTTATCAATTGCAAGGCAGCATAACCAACCAAAGCAGCTTTTTATCTCAGACGCGTATACATCTACAAATCAAGTGTACCAATTTTTTGTTGCAAAGAATAAATAAGCATAGCAAAGACACAAATAATATGTGCATGCTTCATCCAAAAAGAACTGTACTCGGAAACTGGATTTCCCAGTTCTGTACAATCTGCTATAGATCCACTAGATCTTTTTCAGGTACTTAAAACAGAATTATGACATCTTTCTGATTCATCTATATATTATCTGTCTATCTATCAAGGCCTCTATTACTACAGTATCTCAGTACCTCACAACCTTTAATGTATTTATACTTACCATATTCCTGTCAGGTAGGGAAATACTATTATTTCCATTTTACAGATGAGGAAGAAAGGTACACCGAGATTAATTGACTTGCCCAAGGTCACACAGGAAGCCTGAGCTGGAGCAGAGACTTGAATTCAGGTCTACTGAATCCCAGTCCTAGGCCATAGCCACTGGGCAATCCTTCAGATATAAAAATTAGTGGCCTATTCCTGAGAAGCAACAAGAACCTATACTTCCCACTGATTTTAATGGACGTAGCAGATGCCTTTCATCTCTCAGAATCAGGCCCTATATGGTATAACTTTTAAGGACTGTGTTTCTGACTTAGCTATTGGTGATGTTGGCATAGCTAAACATATTAATTATGTGATGCTACTGCTCTTTTCAGATATTGTATGTTACATTATACCGCATTTTTAATGTAATATAAATATAAACAGTAACTTCAGATTTTTAAATATTTGATCCGTAAAACTGCAAGCCTGATAGGAACAAATGTAATTTTATGTAGCAATACTGTAGCTACTTTATAACTCAAGACAATTATGCAGATTTCCTTCTAACTGTATAAAATTACAATGCATTTATGCCACGCATTGTGGAAAATTCACTTTCCTGAATTAACAGTAGTTTCAGACTTCATTAACTCAACAAAGGAATTTTACTGATCTCACTTTTTCTTGTTAATAAAGTTTTTTGCCTACATACTCTCTCTCATGCACATATTCTGTTTTGCTCTCTCCAGTAATGTCCATTTCTTCACAGATTATTGTATATGGCATTATGTTCTAAATAGCATAGCTAAGTTTATTTTCAAATTTTCAGAATAACTTAAGCATAAATCTTTCATTCCCATTGTCGCCTGCAAGCTAATGTAGGACAGAACCCTCCCCCCATACCCGCCTTTCCCCATAACTATTATTTATAAATTAAAGACTGGTTTGTGCTACTTATACATGAGCAAAAGCTGACCTTTGGGGTTATGTGTTTTAAACATCTGCTCTTACAGTATAAGATGAATACAGGGAAAATACTATAAGCATTACAGCACCTAAGATGAATAAAATGTGAATAATAAAGAAAAAAACTGTAATAGTGTTATGTCCTAAATACAGGTTTACCACAAGGTAAGTATTCTGGAGTAACATTTTACTTCAAGATGCTGTTTCTGTCTTGTTGAAAAGCTGAAGTAATATGTTGACATTGCTGGTTACGTAAACTATCTATTATTAGAATTTCTGAAATGTTCATATTTAATACAAGTTAGCATATCTAATTAGTACTGACCTCTGTAATTCTGTGTAATGACTCCATAAGATGAATCACCAGAGGGGATGAAACCTTTTCCTTCAGGACACAAATCAGTAAATTCAGCTGGTAGAGAAATAAACCAAAAAATCATATCAGAAAAAAAAGTTATTTAGGAATCTAGAACTGTAACAGATGATAAAATTTTCATGTTCATGAATACATTTAAAATTGTATTCTACTTTCCAATTCTCAGAAATCTTAGGCAACCTCTCCTCTGATTAATTCCCTTTGGGCAATCTCATACACCTAGGTATAACCTTATGGCCAAATGCTGTAGTCATAACACAGGCAAAACTTCCATTGACTTCAACAGGAATTTAACTATTGTCTTCAAAAAGAGTTTTGCCTCAGCAGGAACTCAATAAGAACTGCATCATCTGGCTCACAGAGGGAATGAATTACGTTATGTTGGAGATGGCACAGGCTCAAATGCAAACAAACCCTCTTTTATATTTTCAAGTATAGTGGCTCTTTCCAAAACACACAGCAATAGGCACAGTTTCACCAGTTCAAAGATGTGGCTAAGATAAGAACTGAGAACAAGAAATCACTTTTCTTTTAAAAGTTATCTCTTGCATTCTGAAAAATTTACACATGTTCTAATCTTAAATGATTTATTCCAGCTGGATATTGAATATCAGCCATCATTGTTTACACACTGTGCTTCAAGTACTGTTATCAATATTTATGCCAAAGAGCATATGGTTATGCTCTTCTAATTGGTATTTAAATGCTAAAAATGTTGTGCAGACAGCATGATTAACTGTATTATACAGTAGGCAGCAGAATGTAAAATTAATGTCATGTTATATATCTATTCCAATGTTTCACATTGCTGCATAAGCTAAGCTGCTCTGACTAATGACAGCCAGACAAAAATATAAAAATGCTCACCTTAATTTGTTACTTTATGGGGAGTAATAGAACCGTAACATTACAATAAAATTTGGTAAAAACTTGTATCAGAAATATTGTTGCTTTAAAAATCATTTGGAGATAGTGTTGGCCATAGAAAAATAATGGGCCATACTTATCCCTGCTGTAATTCCAGTGAAGCCAGTGGAGTTACACCAAAGATGAATTCTTCCTATTGCCTTTGTGAGAGTGGAAAAGTTTTGAGTAAGCTGCTGCAGGAGATGGCCCTTTATGAACAGCCTTCATGAAAGCCAGGGATACCTATACTAGTACAAAGCACAACCCTTCAGAAACTATTGCTGGATGGAAAGCCTCCTCTTACCAGTTCCAAAGATGGGGCATGGGAAGATTTCACAGTTATCACCCCAGCCAGCACCCAAAGTACAGCAGCATTCTTGTTTGGTGATGTTGGATGTCAACACATTATCACAGAAATTAGCATCATTTAGATTGTAGTAGCATTCCTTCTTTTCATCTTCAGGTTGATCAACATCTACTGGTAAATCTAAAGATGAAAAATAAATAAATAAATAAATAAATAAATAAAGTATGTCAAATTACTCAGTTTGATAAGAGATACAGGAGAAAAGCAACTGCATGATGTTGTCATAGCACTGTTTTCTATCTTCAGGGGCAGAGTCCTTGGGGGGAAAAATGTGTCAGCAAAAAAATGTGGTGAATTTTTTAATCCTCAAAATCTTTCCCCTGATTTTCAGACCAATGTTTTCTTTCAGATTTAGGTGTTGGAAGAGCTTCCATATTTGTACTTCTACTATGTTTAAGTCATGCATGTACCTCTACTTTTATGATTAAAAACAATATTAGCACTTACGAAGTTGCTTTAATACATTTTTCACTTTAAGTACTTCACAAAGGTTAGTAAACATTTTACAGATGTGGAAAGTGAGGCAGAGAGAGTGAAAAGGTCTGATTTTCAACACTCTCAGCTCGCACTGACTTCAGTGGAAGACAAGAGTTCAGTACTACTGAAAATTAAGTCCTAAGTGATTTATACAAAATCATACAGTGAGTCAGTGTGAATGACAGGAACATAACCCAGGTTCCTGACTCTCAGTCTTCTCAGTTCTTATAGAGAACAAGCACAGTGGAGAAACAGAGATGTTGTTGTTCCCAAACAGCAGCAGCTAAACAAGGCATAATTCCTTCTGCAGGACACAGGACCTTGGCCGTGCTTTCTCTGATCTGGAACCAGGGGACATGTCCCCCTCTTATGCTAAGGTGGGTTTTGCAATTGCATTGTACTTTAAAGCAGTATTTGAAAGAGATAAGCAGAGGAATCAAAATATATTGACTCTGCAGAAGAGGGGTGCAAGGGTTAGGGGTGCAGGGGGAGTACAGGGTTGGGGGTGCAGGAGGGAAGTACAGGGGTTGGGGCAAAGGGGGCACAATGTAGGGTTGGGGCACAGGAGAGGTTGCAGGGATTGGGGCACAGGAGGGGAGTGCAAGGATTGGGGCAAAGGGGGCACAATGTAGGGTTAGGGATGAAGAGGTTCAGGGATTAAGGGTACAGGAGGAAAGTGCAGGGGTTGGGGTGAAGGGAGCACGGTGCAGGGGTAAGGGCTGGAGGGGGGTACAGAGGTTAGGGCCGAAGGGGGCACAGTGCAGGATTAGGAGTAAAGGAGGAATGGGGAGCCCACGGGGATCAGGAGCACCAAAATACAAGTTCGCTCAGGGCGCCATTTTCCCTAAGGCTGGCCCTGAATCTAGTCTATCATCCACAGTTTAAAGGAATTTATAAAAAACTTATGATCCCACAGAGTTCTCAAATACCTAGTGAATAACTCTACAAAACATAGTTACTAACTCAATAAATAACAAGAAAACTTAATCAAAACCTACCAAACCATCGTTAAAGGGCACCTGTTCTCCTGCGAGATAAATGAATAAAATATCTTTGGAGGTTTTGGAGCAAGCCGTTTCAGAAATATGACAATACAAAACAGTGTAAAAAGCACTCGAACCTTTCATGTTTCCAAAACACTTAGTCCATCTAACCTCAAGCTTCCACAAAATATTCACCTTTTGGTAAGATCTGGGATGAGAGAAGCTGCACGTGGAAATTATCTTGTTTCCACAATTTCAGAATACTTGATAAATATGGACTGCAACATTTTGCATTTGGATTCCCCATGTGCTCTGAAACCACAGATGTCAAATTTATTGGTAAAAAGCACCGGTTCTGCTGGGGATTTCAGAAGGGCAAACTCTTAAGATGAAAAATATATTTATTTTTCCTGTTAGAAAATTCTTCATACTCAGCATTTAACATGTGACAACAATCATCTAAAGCAATATAATGAGCTATCCGAAATTATTCCATGTTGGCTGATTCTCATATATTTTTTAATTTGATTCATTTCAATTGAGACTAGAAGGTAACGTTACTGTCATGAGACATTTTTTGAAATTGTCCCAAATTTACAGGAAGAGATGAAATCTTTATTCTATGCTTCAGTTATAATGTATTTCAAAATCATTATGTTATATAAGAAGTGAGATCAAAGCTGCGTTGTTTGTCTTATTGTTCTTTTATTTACATTTGGCTTGCAACCTCAAAGATTTGTCTTTGTCTAGTCAGCAGGAAGAAAAAAGCCATGGCTCCTTTAAGGGTCCCCCCCACTCCTTCATATGCGGAGGGGGCCAAAACATCACTGAACCTGGAGGGGCTAAGCTAAGCCATTGGTGCCCTGTGCACCTGGGGCACAGAATATATAACTTGTCCCTTTGGAGGCAGCCCTCTCTCACATCCAAATTAGTAGCTACCACCCTCCCACCCATGGGATCAGAAAAGGACCATATTTAGTGGTCTGCTGTGGGCACTGCACTAGTTGCTTTTTAGGGGACTGGGAAGGAATGTTTTCCTCACTGACACATTAGCTGTGGCAGGGTGGAGGTTTTTTTGCCTTCCCCATAGCAACTGAGGGACCTGGCAGGATAGGCCAGGAGGTAAGGTTCAAGATATTGTAACTTAGCAGGTGGCAGGTGTCCAGTGCAGGTATTCACTCCATAGGGGTCTGGTTCCTTCGTACACTGGAGCTGGAAGTGAATTTAGGAGAAGCATGGGAAACGAAGTTGAGGCTCCTAATGTGTTGCACAGTGAGAAGACAACCTCCTTTCCCCAGCCCCTTAATCCTCACCACCCTCCTTCTATGGAGTCACAACAATAGGCTGGGAGGCAGTTTGGAAGAGCAGGGGGCTGACAGCACCCCTCAGATAGATGGAAACAAGTGAGGAAGGAAGGATGACTTGTATGAGTCCCCAGATGAGTTAAATTAATAAAGTTTGTGACCTAAGTAATGCACATCCCTCACATCCTGTCTTTCTTCCCGCATGTCCAGGAAAATGCATCAGGCTGGTCTAGTGATAGTTGTTTAAACCGTTATGAGGGAGACCTAGGTTCACCTCACTGTCCTAGAATCTACCTCATTCTCTGGGCCTTTAAGGAATTCAAAAGCAGCCAACTATGCCAATTTTGGAATGGACCATTCCCAATCCTATCCAGTCCTGTTTGTTGTCAGGATAGTGGATGGAATGTGGGATCTCAAGGTGGAAAGGGTAAAACAGAGGCTGGGGGAATAAAATGAACCTCAGGCTCTTACTTCCACCACTGCTTCCCAACACACACACACACACACACACACACACACACACACACACACACACACACACACACACACACACACACACACACACACTCTCTCTCTCTCTCTCTCTCTCTCGTAATAGGCAATAAAAACATCTAGTTTCAAGTATCTGTAAAATATGATGAAATGAAAATGTTGCACATAAGAAATAAAGTAAGTTTTACTAAGCTTATTCTCTCTAATTTGCATTAGCTACAATTGTTTTAACATTAGCATGCCAAAAATATTTATTTTGTTGTGCCTATTATTGTGTTTCAATTAAAGAGAGTGTAATAGACATTTATGGCTTTTAGTTCAAAACATACATTTGAATTTGCTTCTAACTTCCTTAGAAAAGTGAATGTTTTGATTTGTGGAGTTTGAGGGGCTGGCAGACACCACATTGCCACCAACAATGCAAACTCTCCTTTGCTGTTTTGCCAAAGTAAGTAAGTATGCATTAAGGGAAACACCCAGCTGAGTGCTATTTCATCTTCGTTAGTTTAGTCTGTGGTTTCCCTTCATCAGATAATCACAATTTTCCATAATGTACTGCATTTCATAAAGTACGATGGTTTTGTGGTATCAGCTGATATTCAATAGGAACCAAATTAAGATTATCATGTGTTGCAGAAACTCAACTGAACTAAATCTATTATTCCAAGGTGAGAGAGCAGTACTTTAACCACCAAGTTATACATTTTCTTTGGACAGATGCCATATGTCTAACTGAATCAGGGCCAAAGGCTTAAATAGCAGAAACACCATGGAAGTTTTCACACCATTTACCAGGGAAAGAGCTTCGGAGGCTGTCCCAGGAGGAAGGAGAAACATTCCCATCATGTGATTATTTATTCCCATTTTATATTTGATGTGATGGTTTCTTCTCCCATTATCTGTTCAGCACTTTAAAAGTCTGTTGTTTACACAGCTGTGACTGAGGGTTAGTCAAGCAGGCGTCATGAATGTTTGGAAAGTGAGTGAGACATAGATCTTTAAAAAAGAAATTTACAAAGGCCAGTCTGTGTCTACAAGCTCATAATTTCTCTCTCTCTCTTTCTCACACACACACACACACACACACACACACACACACACACACACACACACACACACACACACACACTTAACCTTTTAATAAACAGATTCTTTTAAAACATATTTTAGTGTAATTTTTCCTTGGAAAAATGGATTAGTATCTATATATTTATTTTCTCACAATTTTGGTTATTTCTGATTTTTTTTATTTCATTGTTAAAAAATTAGAAATTTTACTCTACTAAGTAACTGTGGGATAATACAGTTATTTATCTGATTGGGTTTTTAAAAATACTTAACATTTTTCAATCTTTTTTCTTAAAACAAACCAAAGAAATTCTAGATACCAACATATAGACATTTATCTGACTGTAAATATGATGCCTATATTAGTGCCTCCGAATTCCAGATATAAAAAGTGGGGGCTAAATATAGACTAAAGGTATTTTATATATTTTTATATCTTAATATTGCACTGATCCAGCAAATCACTTAGGCGTATGCTTAACATTAAGTGCTGTTGACATCAACACAACTTGTGTCCTGAGATCTCCCAGATGTGCCCTCAGCCCAAGTCCAATGCGTCCATAACCAGTGAGAGTTAGCTGGAGGCTGATGAAAGGGGGTCGAGCCATCACAGAAGGGAGTTGAGGCCTGGGTGAGGCAAAGTAACGAACATGTCCAAACTGTCCTGGACCAGCCTATACACTGAGGCTAGCCATGATTGGAGCGGCCGGAATCTGAGCCTGGCATGTTGCACTACATATGAAAAGCAGCCACGTGTCCCAGAAGTTTGAGGCAATCCTTGCTGTGGTGGGGAGGAACTGCCTGAGACTCTGAATGATGTTATCCAAGGCCCAGAACCTTGATTCCGGCAGGTATGCCTTGGCACGGGTTGAGTCCAGCACTGCCTGTATGAACTCTATCCTCTGAACAGGGGACAGGGCTGACTTCCCTGCATTTGGGAGAAGGCTCAGTTTGTCAAACGTTGCAATGATGAATCTGACCTGCGCCGCCACTTGAGCCCTGGAGCGGCCCTTGATCAGCCAGTTGTCGAGGTACATGAACACCTGTGCAGAAATGTGGCCACGACTGCCCTGCATTTGGTAAATACCCAAGCCGCTGCTGACAGGCCAAAAGGAAGGACTGTGAACTAGAAGTGATTGTTGTGCACCACAAACCTGAGGTATTTTCTGTGGGACGGTGTGATTGCTATATGAAAGCATGCGTCCTTCAAGTTGAGGGCAGCATACCATCCCCTGGATCCAAGGAAGGAATGATGGAGATCATGAAGAAACTCAAGTTCCATATGAACTTGAGCTCTCGCAGGTCTAGGATGAGCCTGAGTCTGCCTTTGGCATTTGATATTAGGAAATACCAGGAATAGAAGCCTTTGCCCTTCTGCTCCTGAGGAACCTCTTCCACTGCCCCCAGTGAGAGGAGCTCCTCGTGAGAAGGGTCCCTGAAGAGGGATGGGGAAGTGGGGTGGAAGGGAAGAGAATTGGAGTGAATATCCCCTCTCTACTATGCAGAGCACCGAGCAGTCCGACATAATACGGGCCCATGAATGGTAGAAAGGGGATAGGCGGGACAAAAAGGTAAAGTAGGATGGAACCAGTCTTTGCACTGGTGTCGCCCCTGTGTGCACCTTCAAAAGGCTGGTTTTGGGCCTGAGGAGGATTTAGACTGTCCAGAATCCTGACCAGAGGAGTGGCGAGGTCTCTTCCTGGAACTCCTATTTCTCCTGCACGACCTGTCCTGCCTACCCTGAGGTTGATCATTCTTCTGTGGGGGCAGGGGTCTAATGTGCCTCCATTGCGTGGCAGGGGTGTGGAGGCCCAGGACTTCAAGGTGGCTTGAAAGTCCTTGAGGCTGTGCTGATGAGAGTCAGTTTTCTCAGAAAACAAGTCTGACCCTCAAAGGGGAGGTCCTGGATTGTCTGCTGCACTTCGTAGGGGAGGCCAGAGACTTGCAGCCAGTAACTCCTCCTCATGGCCACCCTGGTAGCCATGGTGCAAGATGCCGCATCCAGGGCTGCCTACAGGGATGCATGGGAAATTAATTTGCGCTCCTCTTCTAGCAAGGAAAACTCCTCATGAGAATCCATAGGGAGGAGTTCTGCAAATTTTTGCATGGCCCACAAGTATTATAATTGTACCTGCTAACCACCACCTGATGGTTAGCGATACGGAGCTGCAACCCTCGTGTGGAATAGATTTTCCTTCCGAAGAGGTCCATTTTTTTGGCCTCTCATTTCTTGGGCCTTGTAGCCCTGGCGCTCACACTGGTTGGCCACGTCCAGTACCAGGGAGTCCAGTTGGGGGTGTGTGTAAAGGTGTTCATACCCCTTTAAGAGGACACATATCTCCACTCGTACCCCTTGGTGGCAGGCTGCAATGAGGACAGGGTCTGCCACAGGGTCTTTGCGGCATTGCTGATGGTTTTAATCAATGGCAGCGCAATATGGGATGGCCCTGGAGGGGAAAGAATGTTGACCATTTGGTTGGCTTCCTCCACCACCTCCTCAGGTTTAATATTCAGGTTCTGGGCCACCCATCTCAGCAGCTGCTGTAGGACCCTGCTGTCTTCTAAGGCTTGAGCAGTTGCTCAGCCAGCCACTGCCTCATCCGGAGAGAAGGAGGATGAGATGGCAACTGGTACTGGAGCCTATTCCCTGCCCTTGGCACCTCTGGGGTCCCTAGGATTGAGGAACACTGGGGCTGCAGCCAGTGCCGTGGGCGGCGCCATAGTTGGTGTCACTGGCAATGCCGTGGATGGAGCCGCAATCAGTGCCAAGGACGGTGCAGCAATTGGCACTGAGATCGTTGACATCGTGGTCGGTGCCGAGAAGGTCAGTGTCAGTACAGCTGCAGGATGGGTCCCCAGCAGCAGTGCGGAGGGTGTGTGCAGCAGCCCAAAGGACACCGAGGCCACCGATGCTGGTCTGGAACTCTGGCTCTGATGATAGGCTCATGGTGTCCAGAAGGGCCACTGAGGAGCCTGCCACTGTCCCAGCCACCATGCTGGGTAGGGCTGTTGGTCATGGTGGGAGCAGGATCTTCTGTTCCTACTGGAGCATGATGACTCCACATCCGACTCCAAGGTCTCCGACTGTGAAGACCACGGAGGAGTGGAGCCACTTCATGCCAGCGAGCGATGCCAACTGGAGGACCAGAGTGGCTCCCCAACACAGGCCAATGGTGCTGGAGGTTGGCATGCAAGGGATGATACCCTCATTGCCACCATCTTTGCCAGCTTGCCCACAGAGTGGATTGGGCTAGGAACTGGTACCAGCAACCTCTTCCACCTTGGAGGGGAGGGTGGCGCTGCCAGCACCTGGAGGTCCGATGCCACTTTGAATGCTTCCGGCCTGGAGGGAAGCTATAGGTCCTCCAGTTGGTGAGCAGTGTGGGGCAGGAGTCAACGGAGGCCCCACCAAATGGGCACCTGATGGGAGTTTGCTGGCCACCTGGCCTTTAGACCTGGTCGGGGAGTGCCCTCTGTCGGCCTTCTTTCTTTTATGGGGTACAGGGGAGTGAGACCAGTGCCTGACTGATGCCTGGGACCTGTGTACGGAGCCGTGCCAGTGCCGAGGATCCTTAGAGGAGTCCTTCCTCGGCTCCGGCTCACATGTCAACAGTGCCGGAGCACTGTGCACCGAGGTGGCAGTGCTTGGGGCCGGGTCCGCAGTGCCAGGGCCCGACTGAGGCCAAAGTGCTGCCTCCATAAGCAGAACTCAGAGATGCTGTTTTCTGTCCTTGAGGGTCCTAGGGCGAAACCCTCTATAGATTTTACAACAGTCCCCAAGGTGACCCTCCTTGAGACACTTCAAGCAGGAAGTGTGTGGGTCACTTCTCGGCATAAGCCTGCCACAGTCCGAGCACAGCTTAAAGCCTGGGGACTGAGGCATACCCCAGAGCTGGGGAAAGTGTGGGGGTTGACCCCCAAAGAAAACTTATGAGAGAAAACTAGCTACACTAACTAAACTACTACTGCATTTAACTCTATACACATGATACTGTGAAGCATGTGTTTGCCAAGGCAAGAGCAATGGGGAGTCCCAGCGAGCCATCACAGGTGGTAAGAAGGAACTGAGGGAGGTCAGGTCGGGTCAGCAGGACACTATATTGAGTACCATGAGGGTGTGACTCCATGGGGGCGCCCAGGCTGACCCTACGGATACTGCTAGGGGAAAAATCTTCCAGCTGTCATGCATATGGTACGCACACACCTGATGGGAACTGACATGAACAAGCACTCAAAGAACTATATATTTAAATAAAAATTATTTTGTAGTAATGACAGTATGAAAGGTCTCCTTTGAAATGTAAAGACATACAATTTGGATTTGGACACCAGACTCAGTCTAGTGCCTAACAAACATTAATGCAGATTATAAAGCCACCAAGAATAGTTTGGCAGTCTCTGTTCAAGAAAGGCCCAAGATTAAGGAGCAGAGATGTTATTGGTTAGGAATGATGTAAGTTGGCAGAGCTATGGTAATCAGAACAATAAACTTTAATATCAGATGTTTGTGAGCTGCTTCACACCTAATAGGGTAGAAACAGATGACACTATTAGACATCCCCATTTCTCTTTTCTGTGTCATCTTCTCCTGATCGCCACCCAAAAATCTCCTCTTAACTTTCCCCCTGAGAATCCTAGCTTTATAACACTATTAGAGATATATTTGTTTTTTCTACCCTTGAAGTTTCGTGAGTTTTTGCATCAAATTTATAACTGGTCTTTGGTGAGGCCATATTTTTATAGAACTGGTCCAGGAGAAAACATATTATATTTTGGATGCCAAAACTGCACACTTTTTATTTCATGAATACTGGTAATCTATTGTTTTGAATGCCCCAGTAACTGAGCATATTATCTTAAATACCAAGGTGAGCAAAAGATGGGAGTTGCAGCCTACGGTCTCAATCCTTCAACTGCATCTGCACAGGTGGATCCAGGGGCCTATGCAGAGTCATATTGATTCAGTGATCAGGGCTCCCCCTGAATTAAAGCACTGGCAGGTTTGGGGCCTAAACTCTCCTTTTACTGACCTTCGTGTGTATAAGCCAGGTTCTTGCTGTTATTTGAATATGTTTTATGCATAAAGTTTGCATTTTCCATTTTTGTTTTAACAATATATATTCTATAGTAGCTAATGGAAGACAGATTTTTTCAAATAAATACTATCCTTTACTACTTTTGAAGTCAGTACAGGAATCACATATATTGGGATTTTAAGTGCACAATGGAACATGCTTTATGACTATTAATAATTATGATAAAATGTTAATGATTAATTACTAATATGCAATATTCAGCTGAATATGCACAAAAATCCATGATAAAATAAATCTTTTATGTAACTTGTTAAACGGATACACAGGTATATTCCGTAAATCAAAAATATACAGGAAGATTTTTTTTCTCCTCTTCAAAATACCAAAAGGCACAAAAGTCCAGCAGATTTTCATTTTATATTAAAAAAGTGTTTGTTGTTTCAGTGAATGTTTCTTACTTTGGGTACAAAATAAAGGAGAGAGAAACGGGTACTTTGAAACCCGCACATTTGAGTTTTTGTTAAATTTATTTTGTATTGAGTTGAAATGAAGACTGGAACACAACAAGATGGCTGAAAGTAAGGAGCTGAATGTTCATATACTGACAGGATCATTTCAGGACATAGCAAATAATAGATGAATTTCTGCCAAATAAAAGGAAAATGCTAGGTCCCCTGGGATGAATAAAGAGAAGTGTGAACATACAGAGGGAACGGCCTTTAACCACATGTGAAAAAGTCCCTGAATTAAAGTTATGCTTCAGTTATGCCCTGCCCCTACCTTCAGTAGAAATGGCATCCTACTTCTCTTTAGTAGAGTGGGAATGGGATGACATTTCTCTATGTGCAAAATAGCACACACGTATAAAAACAAATATGCAAAGGCTGAATACATCTGTAACATTTGTGTGTTAATGTTTACAACAATATAAGGCAGACGATATATTTCTCTGCATGCAGGTAAAATAAGGCACAAGCCCATGTTGGGGTGATATGGGAGCACACAGCAGGAGCTCCTAGAAGCACTGTGCCTGACTCAGGCATATGGCATGCCAAAGCTCCAGGAAGCATGGCCTTTGCATCATCCTTTGCATGAGTGTAGCATGAACTCCATCACCACCTTGGTGTGGCTGGTGCTAGGTGAAGGATGTGGAATTGGCCCTGCGCTCTTTGAGCAGTGTACCACTGCTGTCATAGCTAGCTTTGCAGATTCCTTGTACTCTGGGGAAAACAACGACTAGACTGAGCCCAGTCCCTGTGCAAGAGGAAAGGCTGTTTGTGCTCTCCTCTGCCTTACACACCCATGCAAGGGTCAGCTACAACCTGGCATTTAGCCATTAATTTTCAGCATGAAATGAAAACAAAAAAAAAAGGTATAAGGTGCCACAGGACTCTGCTGCTTTTACAAATCCAGACTAACATGGCTACACCTCTGATAGTTTAAAAAAAAAAAAAAAAGGTAGTTAAAGAAAAACGAACACATTGTAAACTACATAATAATTTTCCCAAACCTACAGACACAGTAGATAATATTACCACTTCACAGTTTGTTTGGGTGATCAGTTCCTAGGATCTTCAGACTCTTAGAGAGAACCCATCTGAGCTTAATGAGAAAAGAGTTGCTACCAGGCTATCCAGAAAAGGGCATGCTTTGTGTCCTATATAATACACAAAGTAATATCCTGTCCCATGAAATATTGATTGTAGGAAGTGTATTTTTCCTTCAGTTGTGCACGCAAACAGAGATCAAAGAATGGTAAGATGTCCTGTCCTTCATAATGTACATCAGCTTACAGTGTTCCCTGGTAACAAATAGATCCCCTTATTCCATTAGTCAAATAATATAGTGTATAGGGCTCCTACTGGGCTCTAATTTCCATACTGTCTGGTTTCCTGTATGAGATCTTCCTCCATGATGAACTTTAACAGAGGAGAGAACATGAGTAAGTATGTGTTTTGTTAGTGCCCAAAGAAGGGGTCCATATTGAGAGGAAGTAAGTTTTTCTCTTCCAAACTGAACATAAATGAAGTTCTGCTTATTCGTGATGCCATACTGAGACATCACTTGCCATAGACTGTACAGATGTTCACAATGTGATCATGCATGCTTGCTGGACTCTGTGGGATTTCCTTTCCCTCAGCAATAAATGATACTTGGATACATCCATGAACTCAGCTTGGCTTCCCTTCTGCTGGAATCAGATGTCCTGCTAGGCTCCTTAGGAATGGCTCCCCCTTGATGTGACTCTGCTAGGCCCATAGGTCTTGGTTCATTTCTGACTGGGGAAAAATAGTTAGAATCTTGCAAGTGCCATCCACTTGTGGCACCAAAATGAGATGGTACTCATAGCTGGCTGTAGATCTTCATATTATGATTTACCCTCTCCTTTTTCATGCTTTGATCAGCAGTGAAATAGTTAACAATGTTGTCATTTATGTTATCATCATCAGATATCAGTACTGAGATGAGTCCTCTTGAGATGAAAGTATACTGCAGTTTGTTTCCTCACAAGCAAGTAAATGGCAATACTGCTGTGTATTACTCTTCTAAATCAGCAATTCTCCAGATCTTTCACTCCTTCAACCACTTCGTAAGGTAAGATCCTCAGTCTAACCCATTGCCATTGGTTCACACGTCATTTTATTATGTAGCTGTTTCACAGACAGTGTTGCAGTACCAATGTGCTTCCCTGTGCAAGTACATCTCAGGAAACATTGCAGAACAAAATACTGAAGAAAGCATACTCACATAAAGTGGGAATCTGAATAAACTAGAAAGAGTGTGTAGCTTTGATTCTTTAAAAAGAAGAACTTGCCTCTTAAGTGTTGCACAAAATTAAATGCTGCTCTATTAGTAGGAAGGTAAAAAGGCAATATGTTCAGTGAGCCAAATCCTGGTTCCATTTGAGTCACCAGGAGTTTTGCCTTGTGCAAAAGATTTGGAGAGATAGGAGACAGGATGAAATTTCCAGGGCCTTCTGAGTTATGTAGACTGGATATTGGTAGCACAGCAAGTTATTCTAAAGCTATCCAGAAGCTAGCTCAGCCTGCAATGTAAACTCAAAATTAAAAAACAAATATTTGTTTGTTTGGGGGAAAAGCTCATGTAAATCAATTTGCCAACCTCTTATTCTCTACTCCCCCTTATCTTGGACCTGTTCCTCTCCCCAGACTGGAGCTGTATAGCCCACTTGGAGGCAACTTTCTGAGAGAGAGTCCTAAGATAACTTTTAAGTAAGGTATTTGTAGTAGCATCCACAGTGTGTTAGACACTGAATAACATAGAGAAAGGCACAGTGGCTGCTCTGAAAGGCTCACGATCTAAAAAGACAGATCAAGAGTAAAGAAATAGGGACAAGAGGCTAGAGTACAATCAACAAGTAACGTGGTCAAGGTGACTGGTCATGTCTTGATGACCCAATGTGTTGGGGGTTTTCAAACTAAATAAACAAATTGCCACTCAACTATTGACTTTTGTGAGTTCTTCTGTTAGTATTCGATAATAAGATTGGATTACCATATACGAATTTTGCTCTTAACATTACACTTCCTTCAACCTTATCCAGACACCAGTAGTCATCTATATAAGTTTAAAAAAAAATATTTTAAATCTCATGTGACATAGCCTTCATTTCACTGCCAAAGATCAACATTGACATCATCACCTCAGCATGGTACACATCATGAGAAACAATGTTCCACAAACCACACTGTGTGAAAAAAGGCCCTGCTAATTAGAGCTCTGAGATTGTTTTGTGTACAAAAATTAAAGGCATCTATGCTATATTTTTGTTGTTAATGATTTATAGCATGTTCAAGAATAACAGACCCAAAAGCACACATAGCTTATTATGTTACTGTGCTTTAAAAAGGGGTCTAAAATACACAATTTCTTTAGAAAACAGTGATTTAACTACAGCAATAAATAAAATCCAAATTTACACAATTTTTGTTGTAACTTGTCCCCCCAATCCTCCTTTTTTTTTTAAACAGCCTTTCACAATTTTTTATCCTTGCTGTTATTCAGGAGGAGGTGCATTTTTTATGCTTTGTATTATGTCTGCAAGCAAAGCCGCTGGTATTTTACCTGTTGATGTGCCGAAGCGACATTGTCCAGTCATTGGATCATACTCCTGGTTTTCATCGGAACAGAGACACAGGAAGGTGCCTTCTACATTTTCACAGAGGGCTTCACCACATACCCCACTCAGCATTTCACATTCATTCACATCTGGAGAATGAAGCATAAATTGATTATGGCGCATTCTCCATCGCTGACAGCTCTTTATTTTACCTGCTCTGTTTGAGCCAATACTGTCTGCAGGAAAACAAAGGCGATCCCTGAGAAACAATCAAAACCTCACTACTACTTAAGTTGACTCCTCAGGAAATTAGTGTGTCTGAGGAGATAAAGGCCATTGAAAAAACAGTAAAATTATAAAATGACAGTGTTGATTTTAAGGCAGACCAGAGTCCTAACTTTTTTACTCTTTCTCCTTCATTCCCATTTCTTACAATGTAAGATATTGACTCCTTTTGAGCTATGTTTCCTATTACCAGGACAGCAGGAAACCCACAGTATTTATTTATGTATTTTACTTAAAACAGCTATTGTGCCAAAACTTGCTGTCATTCTTTCAGACGTCAGTGAAATCAAAGAGTTCAACAGATAGAAGATGATAGGATTTAGGCCCTGGTATACAAACAGAATTCTCTTCTCTATACCCCCTGAAAAACTGCCTTCCTGCACCGTGTCCTTTTTGTACTCTAAACTCTTTGTTGTAACATACTTCTCACCCACAAAACCCTATAGGTTGCTCTGGAGCCCAGAAACATTATTCTGGTATCACCTAGTGAAGTCCCTGTGAAGCAATGCAAGTCTCCTCTTCCACAGTAAGGGCTGGGTCCCGTGGTACTCTCAATTGCTGTTGGCCTGGGACCAAAAAACATTGCATGAATCCTAAACTTGGCTCCCAATACTTCTTACCTCATCTAAATACTATGAAGAATTGCTATTTGACAGGAGAATTGTCTATGGTTTGAATGACACAGGATTACCAAAAATGCTCTGCACTGGCTTAACTCTGCTCCCACTGAAATCTATCAAGAGTTTTACATCTGACTGTCCACAATACAGCACATCCACTAACTACATGACGAAAATTACTACATTATTTTTCATAATTTATACTTTTTTTGTATATTTAATTGACAATATACAGTACAATATTTGTAACAAAGCATACTGGCTCTTTTTTTATCCACCAAAATAAACATGTAAGCATATAATATACTACACTACTGATTTTATATGCTTTTATATTATCTGGGTCAACTAACTTGACACTTTCTAAATTAATTTAATTATTTTCTTTTGTTTGCTGCATATTAAGAAGTTCAAAATCTTCTTTGGGGAACACTGTTTACAAACCATGCAAACACATATTTTCCATAAAAATGTTTTTGGTAGACCGTTTACATCAAAATAATTTACAAGCATGTTTGAATACTTTCAACATTTCCTATAATCTCATGATCACATATCCACCTCAGCAAAACTGTGTGGTTCTTCCATAGTGCAGAAACCCATTTATTTTACTAACAGCAAGAAACAAAAATAAGCTTCCACAAACTTTCTTTTCTTCTTCTTCCCTTCCTTACTTTTCCCTCCACAGTATTTGAAAAGTTATTATATGCAAAATATTACACACAAACCAATGACTGTCACATTACAAAAGAAAAGCAAATATCAACACTGAGCCCTATGGGACAGCTCATATGTATGATTGGCAGAATTCAATTTTGATTTTTTTTTCCTAATTTCAATGAGTAATATTGATTTTTTTTCTGATTTTTAACTATTTTTATAGTTGCCGGTAATTAAGGTGGGGTTGGAGTCGGGTTTAGGACTAACAGCAACGGTGCTGAGAGCTCCCAGCACTGACAGTCGAGCTGCAGGAGCTCCCTTCATGGCCGTGGGGCCCAAGCTGCAGGGAAGGCTGTGAGCCTGGCCTAGTGGAGCAGAGATCCCTGGCCAGGACTGCAATGGCTGTGAGGTACTGGTGCACAGTTCCTGCCCAGGGATGGCTCCCACACTCCTGGCTGGTAAGTGAGAGTGGGGCCATGACAGCAGAGATCTTCCCGCACAACCACAGGACTGGTGACACCTGATTCCTCCAGGCACAAGGTGAGGGAAGGTCGTGTTCTTGAGAGAGACAGGAGAGACCCCCAGCCAGGGCCATGAAGATGAGTCCGTGGCCATGGGGGAGGCCACCCAGCAGCAAATGGCTCCTACCCAGGGACGGAGCCATTCATCAGCAGGGTGGCCTCCCTCATGGCTGGGGGCTCATCCTCCCTCTTTTCACAACCTAGCCTGGGATCTCTGCTCTGCCCTGCCAGGACCTCAGCCTTCCTCACACCTTGTGCCTGCAGGGATTGGTTGCCATCGGCCCTACAGCAGCCGAGAGAGACCTCTGCAGCTCCACCATCACAGGCATGAAGGAGCAGGTCCATAACAGTGGGGCTGCAGTTGCACTGCTGCAGCGTTGGTGACACCCGATCCCTGCAGGTTGCACTCCTGTTACCAACAGTTCTACCATTGATTTCAGGCTGTTTATCAACATCTATCTATTTAAACTGAATCCTGCCAAGCCTACTTCCATTAGTTCAAATAGGCTTAATTTGTCTGAGTTTATATTTCATACCATTGGGAAAAAAAACAAACCACCACTCCCTTAGAATTAATTTTGAAGAAATTTATTTCCTTTCAATTCAATCACTAAGATTAAGGAAATCACAAATTGAAGCAACACTGACATTCACACCAGATGAAGGCCACAATCAAGAAAAGCATTACTATTCAGCATAGCACAAGTATGTGCTTATGACAATGGGATTTAAATATGTCCTTAAACGATGAACTGAAGCGTGTGCTTAAGTGCCTTCTTGAACTGGGGCCTCACTTAACATGCCTTACCACCCACACATCAGAAAACCAAACAGACTCAGACTCTTTACCTGCACAACAAAATCCCCTTCCTTTCCACCATGTAGCCACCTGCAAAGCGTACCCCCAGTTCTCCAGAATTGTGCTCACATGCACTAACTTAACTGTGCCCTCAGAATCTCTAAGGTATTCATTACTTTTGCCAGTAAAACTCTGTAAATTGGTAACATCATTTTTCTGGGGCTACAGTTAATGCTGCATGTCTGGGTATGACAGTCAGGAACTGGATATATCTATCCCCCAGCTCCTGGAGCAGCCCAGTCTGTCTTCCTGGAGCCATGTGCTGAACACAACCGTGGAGGAAAGCAGGTGGTAACAAAAAAGAGACGTAGCTCATGGAATGGGAGAGCTCTAGGTACTTCGGGCATTACTAGAATAGGTAATGCCAAATTAGGAGGATCATTTAGAAGGTTTTACATATAAATTCCCAACTGGCCCATTTGGGAGACATTATCAGAATGTGCATGTTGAGCTTGGAGTTTATAGGAGCTGTGGTTGTCTAGTTAAAGGGAGTTGAACAAATATTTTAAAGTATTTGTTTTCTAAAAGATTTAGTAACATTGGCAGAGGAAACATTATAGAAACCTCCCTTTGCCCAGGAAGAGATAGTGTGCAGAATTTGGAAACTCAATGAAATCATTTGTTTGATTAAGATAGGGATTTTACCCCCACTGTAATTTAAATTCTCAATGCAATCTTTACTATGTAGTCACTACTGATACCTCCATAATTCTGTAGGTAACCACAGATGTCTACAAGTTGGTAACATCCAGTTATTATAAAATAAACTTTATAAAAATCAAGGAAATACTCACTGCCTCATGACTGATGGGCTGTACTGTGCAAATGACTCCTATTCAGAATACAGAGCTCAGTCGGATGTGAACCTGCAAACTATTATGCATCTGCTTCATTTTAAGCACCTGAATAGTTCTACTGACTTCAGTGGCATCAGGGTCTCAACAAGGTCAAACTAGAAGTTTCAGGCACAGAAAAACTAAAGCAAACTGTCAACATGTTGTTTAATAACAACCCCCCCCGAAGCCATTAACTAAGAAACAGACAGATATTTGCTTTAAAAAGCATTTATGCATTCTGATTTTTAGAGTCAGCTCCTAGTCCTATTGAAGTCATTGAGAATTTTTGCTATTGATATGAGTGGTATCAGGAGTTATCCATATACCATATAAGCCAGGGGTGGGCAAACTATGGCTCACTGACTGGATCTGACCTGTCAGGGTTTTGGATCTGGCCTCGCAGGATTGCAACCCCCATGGCGCTGCGGGCCCCACACCACTCCCAAAAGTGGCTGGCACCACATCCCTGTGTCCCCTGGGGGGTTGGAGGAGGGCCAGAGGGCTCTGCACGCTGCCTACGCCTGCAGCCACCGCCCCTTGCAGCTCCCACTTGGCTGGGAATGGGAAACCATGGCCAATGGGAGCTTCGGGGGAGGTATCTGCAGGCAAGGGCAGCGCACAGAGCCCTCTACCCCCACCAGGGGCCGCAGGGACGTGGTGCCGGGTGCCATCCTGGAGCCACTCAAGACAAGCAGCGCCAGACCAGAGCCCACACCGCAAACCCATCCTGCACCCTGCACCCCAACCCTCTGCCCTGAGACCCCTCATACATCCCACATCCCTCCTGTGCCCCAACCCCTTGCTCTGAGCCCCTTCCTGCACACTGCACTCCCTCCCACATCCCAACCCCCTGTCCCAATCCTACATTCATGGCCCTGCATGCAATTACCCTACCCAGATGTGGCCCTCAGGCCAAAAAGTTTGCCCATCCCAATATAACCAGTAACCTCTCTCAGGTTTCTATCAGTAAAGAGTGAAAAATCAGAACTCTTTACAAATTATGATTTTATCCCACAAATTTATTTATGTGAAAGAGAATGCACAAAAATAAGTCTTTTTTCTATTTCTATGAATCCTTAGAGAAATAAAGTACAAACTAAGTTGAAAAGGCCTATCGATAGCTTGAAGCAGAATCTGATAAAAGCCATAAACTGAACAGTCATGATACAGTTCTAATGAAGTACAAATTGTGTACAAAGGCCAATCTGTTTTAAGAACAGTTCATAGGGCCAGATTCTCTGCTGTGAGTGAGATCCATCCAGTGCAGTGGCGGGAGAACACAACATAAGAATGGCCATATTGGGTGAGACCATCTAGCCTAGAGGTTCTCAACCTTTTTTTGCGGAGGCCCACCCCAATACGCTATCAAAAAGCCACAACCCACCTGTGCCATGACTAGTTTTCTGCATATAAAAGCCAGGGCCGGTGTTAAAGGGTAGCAAGCAGGGCAACTGCCTGAGGCCCCATGCCACAGGAGCCCCCATAAAGCTAAGTTGCTCAGAATTCAGCCCTATGTGGAGGGGCTCAGGGTCCCGGGCTCCAGCCCCATGTGATGGGACTTTTGCTTTCTGTCCTGGGCCCCAGCGAGTCTAATTGCTGGCCTTGCTTAGCAGCCCCCCTGAAAGCTGCTTGCAGCCTCCCAGGGTGCCCCAGGCCCCTGGTTGAGAACCATTGATCTAGCCCAGTATCCTGTCTTCTGAGAGTGGCCAGTGCCAAGTGCTTTAGAGGAAATGAACAGAACAGGGCTATTATCAAGTGACCCATCCATTGTCAACCAGTTCCAGCTTCTGGCAGTTGATGGACTTATTCTCCAGAGCTGGCACTAGCCCCATAAGCAGATTAAGCAATTGCTTAAGGCCCTGAGCAGCTCAAGAGCAATTTGCTTTTTATTATAAGAACTTGTTGTTTAGTATTGTGATGGGAGGGCAAAAATATTCCTCCTTAGGGCTCCCAATGAGCTAGCACTGGCTCTGCTGTCCTCTATGAATTTATCCAACTCTTTTTTGAACCCACATATATTTCTGGCTTTCACAACATCCCCTGGCAATGAGTTCCACAGATTGACTGCGCGTTGTGTGAAAAAGTACTTCCTTATGATTGTTTTAAACCTGCTGCCTCTTAATTTCATTGAGTTACCCCTGTTTCTTGTATTATGTGAAGGGAGTAAATAACACTTCCTTATTCACTTTCTCCAAGCCATTCACCATTTTATAGACTTCTATTCTTTCCCTCTTTAGTCATCTCTTTTCTAAACTGAACAATCTCAGTCTTTTTAATCTCTTCCCCTTTGGAAGTTGTTCCATACCCCTAATAATTTTGTTGCCCTTCTCGGTACTTTTTCCAATTCTAATATATCTTTTTGAGATGGGGAGAACAGAATGAAACACAAGTATTCAAGATGTGGATGTACCATGGATTTACATAATAGTATTATGATATTTTTTGTTTTATTATTTATTCCTTTCCTAATGGCTCCTAGTAGTCTGTTGGCTTTTTCAACTGAAGCTGCACATTGAGCAGATGTTTTCAGAGAACTATCCACAATGATGTCATTTTTGAGTGGTAACAGCTTATTTAGACCCAATCATTTTATATGTATAGTTGGGATTATGTTTTCAAATGTTCTTTACTTTGCACTTATCAACATTGAATGTAATCTGCCATTTTGTTGTCTAGTCACCCAGTTTAGTGAGAGATCCCTTTTTAACTCTTTGCAGTCAGCTTTGGACTTAACTATTCTGAGTAATTTTGTATCATCGCAAACTTTGCCATCACACAGTTATTCCCTTTTCCACATCATTTATGAGTATGTTGAAGAGCACAGGTCCCAGTATAGCTCCTTGTAGGATCCCATTATTTAATTCTGTCCACTGTGAAAACGGACAATTTATTCCTGCCCTTTTCTTCCGACCTTTTAACCAGTTGCTGATCCATGACAGGACCTTTCCTCTTATCCCATGACTGCTTACTTTGCTAACCTTGTCAAAGGCTTTCTGAAAGTCCAAATACATAGTATTAACTGGATCGCCTTTGTCCACATGCTCATTCACACCCTCAGAGAATTCCAATAGATTGGTAAAGCATGCTTTCTCTTTACAAAAACTGTATTGACTCTGCCTCAAAGTATTATGTTCATTTACGTGTCTAATAATTCTGTTCTTTACTATAGCTTCAGCCAATTTGCCTGGTACTGAAGCTAGGCTTACCGGCCTGTAATTGCCAGGATTGTCTCTGAAGCCTTTTTTAAAAATTGCCATTACATTAGCTACCCTCTAGTCATCTGGTACAGAGACTGCTTTAAAACTGCTATTACCATAGTTAGTAATTCTACAATTTCATATTTGAGTTCCTTTAGAATTCTTGGGTAAACATCTGGTCCTGGTCATTTATTACCATTTAATTTATCAATGTATTCCC
Source organism: Gopherus evgoodei (assembly GCF_007399415.2). Lineage (NCBI taxonomy): Eukaryota > Metazoa > Chordata > Testudines > Testudinidae > Gopherus > Gopherus evgoodei. Next base: position 159,154,184 of record NC_044324.1, on the reverse strand, counting down.
AAAACTCGTCTATTGACACCTCAATCTGGGATGGTTCTTCATATTTGCCACCTAAAAAGAATGGCTCAGCTGTGGGAATCCTCCTCATATCCTCTGCAGTGAAGACCAATGCAAATAATTCATTTAGCTTCTCTGCAACAGCTGTGTCTTCCTTGTGTGCTCCTTTAGCACCTCAATCGTCCAGTGGCTTCCTGCTTCTGATGTACTTAAAGAATCTTTTTCTGTTAATTTTTGTCTTTTGCTAGTTGTTCTTCAAATTCTTTTTTGGCCTAACTTTTTTACCCTTCACTTGCCAGAGTTCATACTCCTTTCTATTCTCCTCAGTAGGATTTCACTTCCAATATTAAAGCCATGGTGGCATTTTTTTGTCCACTTACTGGTTTTGTTTGTTTGTTTGTTTTTGACTTGGTGGTATACATTTAGTTTGAGATGCTATTATGTTGTTTTTAGATAGTTTCCATGCATCTTGCAGGCATATTTCTCATTTTAGTTTCTGTTTAATTATCCTCCTCATTTTTGTGTTTGAAGTTAAATGCTATTGTGGTGGGTTTCTTGGCATTTTCCTTCCGTACAAGGATGTTCGCTTTAATTATGATAGAATAGCTATTACTGAGTGGTTCAGCTAAATTCACCTCTTGAACAAGATTTTTGCTCCACTTAGGACTAAATCAAGAATTGCCTCTCCTCTAAGGGTTTCCAGGACTAGCTGCTCCAAGAAGCAGTCATTAATGGTATCTAGCAATTATATTTCTGCATCTCGTCCTGAAGTGACATGTACTCAGTCAATATGGGATAGTTCAAATCCCCCATTATTATTGAGTAGCCAGTCGACAAGGGTGGGGCTTGTTGGTTATGGCTCCCTAATTTTATGTCCATTATTTTTCTACTACTGGCCTTGGTTCCCATCATCTGGGAACAGCTGGACGCCATGAACTCTGGCCACACTTCCTTATCCTATATTATTTTACGGCTGCAATGGATGGGTAGCACAGGAGCCAGCTATGCTGGCTTTATGGCTTCTGTGGATTTCCCTCCAGCTATGGATAGTTTTTAGTCCTAAGGAATCCACTCCAAAGGTGTCTCTGTGCTGCATGCCTGAGTTGTGTGAAGGGAGTGCTGTGAATCTGGTTCGTCACATAAATAAATTTCAAAAGCAGCACTGGCTCTCTCTGTAGTGGTGCTCCCACATCAGATATTAATAGGAGCAAATGTCGCATTTTAATGAAAAATGATTTAAGGTCTAAAACTCTGTTTTTCTTTTTAAATGGGGGTCAGAATACTCAGCATCTTGCAAGCTGAGCCCCAAAAGAGGACCAGAACAATTTGTAAAACTATTTTTTACTGAATATATAAAAAGAACTTTTTTTTTGCCACTCTTTCACTCTCCTCTGTTTTCATTCAGCTTAGCTTAGCATAGCGTTACTGGCAAATGTTTCATCCTGAATCTAGTTTGAAGAAATTGCTTAACGAATACCTTTTGTTGATCTGGTATTAATTTTATATTAGAAACTTGTGCTGTCTCAGAAGGTGCTCAGGTCCAACCACCACTATTAACAACAGATTTGGAAATCTATTACTCACTGGAAAAATCTACAATATTTACACATTTATGGAATTCTCATATCTTTTCACAGTGATAGGTGTCTTTCCTGGAGCCTGAAGGTAATGTTAAAACCTGTTCAAACATACTGTTTCTAAGGAGGTGTGCTGTTTAATTCAGACAGGCTGTACCACACGCCAGACTATATTTCCTGTAGGAGGTAGTACAGAGTTCTGGCTAGTCAACTAAGAGACTAAACAGATGTTGCATTTAAATAAGCTGAAGTATTAATTTCAATCCATTATGATTTATATTTGTGAATGGCCTGACATTTGCAGAAATAGTGGGTTTTTTTTAATAGATAAAATGAGTGGCTCAGCTTATTTGCTGTTCGTTTCCATTCCAATCCTAAAAACAGATTCTCCTTAAAAAGATACACAGTAAGTACCCACATGGTATACAGGGTTTAGTGAGAAAGACATATCTGAGTCCTGTGTTACTCTGAAATGGTGCAAATTTAACACAAAATGATGGAAGACAAAATAATTTTATGAAGAAATGAATTTTCTTTTGAAATCAGTTTTTCATCACTGGGGTGGATGCAGTATTGATTATAAAATCTAAAAACTCACCCACACACCCTTGCCCATCCTGTGGGTCCTGATACCCCTGGTAACAGAGGCAGCGGTAGGAACCAGGTGTATTTTCACAGAACCCATGACTGCCACATAGAGTGCTGTTAACACATTCATCAACATCTGCAAATAAGACATTTTAACATCAGACACAATATAAAGGCAGTTTAACAAGTAGACAATTACATCTCTACAAATTAGATACAGTTAGTCTATCTGTAGATGTTAAGGGAAACAAACAGAAAGGACAAGAAACACAAATATCACTAGTCACATAATACTCTACAGATAATTAACTTATGAGCATCTATAAGTACACTTTTCTAGAACAATATAATAATAGCGATGTACATACATGCTTCAGATTTACTCCATTATAACAGCTGCATGCAGACAGACAAACACTGAAACAACAATTTCCTAAATCTAATTTTATGGGCAACGTTTTATGCAGGACTGGCAAATTCTAGCCATCTCCCTCTCCACAATATTAGAGCTTGATCCAACAAAAATCACTGTAAATAATATAATTCTTGTAAATGGAATTCTCTCTTTTTGTGTTTTCTATGGTGTCCATCATTTTAGTATTAAATAGTAAAAAAAATATGGACGAAGTTCATGCCTGTGGCGAAGGCCAGCACACTGAGGCCCCAATTCAGCAACGCACGTGCTTAACTTTAAAAAATGTATTTAAGTCTCACTGAAATCAATCGAACATAAGCATGTGCTTTTGAGCGCATAAGTGGGACTTAAAGAGTAGCATGGACCTTATGTTGGCCTTCTGCACAGGTGCCAGTAGCAAGGATTTGCAGATCGGGCTGTAGGCACTAATTCTGTAGGTTTATACAAATGAACAGCCTTACTCAGATGGTCAAGTTTTTAAGGTGCAGAAGTATTTTCAGAATTCAGGTCTTAGCATGTAGCTCCTATTTTTGGGTTGTTGCCCTCCCTAGTGAGCATCCTAGAGTACTGTGCTGAGTAAGTCTGCTCTTCTGACTCAATTGCCACCTCAGCCTATAAGGAGGCTGCTTGTGGCAGAGAGCAGTCTGTTATCATAAGTGTATTACGAGTACTGTGAATATATTATTTTAATCCCCATTCAAAATAAGACCTAAAACCAAAATCCTGACCACTTGTGGTCATTAAAAATCTCATGGCATGTTTTTCAGGAGTAAGAATGTTAACCCCAGTATCCTGGCTAAATCCCAGTTTGGGTTATTATATTCTGCCATCTTAAATCACCCCTGCAATTTCAAATGGAGAAGTTATTTCTGCATTCCATTTCTAAAAGCTATTGTAAATGTGGAGTAGTGATGCTGTCCACTGTGAAACACCTTCTGTGTTCTGCTGCTGAGGTGGGTGAATTTCAGTGGTGAAAGAAGTGATTCTTTTTACTTTATAAAATGTGCCAAGTTTAGGCTGTAGCTGTATGTGAAATCAGTTGTGCACATTAAAACATACAGAAACTGAGAAAAAAGTAAATTACAGAAGGATTCCAAGAAAAAAACCCCTGGGAATGGAATTCAACATCTCATTCCTGACCAACTTCATACTGATGGCACCTATATTCATTCTCGCTGTCTCCACTAAAGGCCTTACATATTCATTCGGCTGGAAAGTTGACAGAACAGAACTTTGAACCACCCCATAGAAGAGAACCCTTTCGACAGATAAGCATTTCCACAATGTTACTCTTTGGTAAATCTCAGGAAGGAAAGAATGGAGACATTCAAGTGCAGCTCTGTCTATCTCTCTCAGTGTTCGGAGATGTCAACAACACCTCATCATTTACAATACCAAAGGCCTAAAAGAATCAGGAAAGACATGCCTTGTTCATCTCCCAAAAGAGATCACTGAGCAATGATATCAGTGAAATCTCTTAAAAACACTCAGATTTAAAGTCCAATTGAAAGAGGCAAAGGAAATGTAAGGTCTCTGAATCACTTGGTCACTGCCCCTCAATGGTTGCCTAAATTTTGGCAGCCTTTCACTCAGTGCCGACTTCCCCTCTGCCCCATGGGTGCTCGATCTCCCCTGCCCCTGGCCCCGCCCCTGACCCACCCTCACCCCGCCTCAATCCCACCCCCTTCCCCAAAGTCCCTGCCCCTGCCCTGCCTCTTTACCGCCTCCTCCCCAGAGTGCGCCAAATCCCCACTCCTTCCCTGTCCTCCCGGAAATTCCTAAGTGCCGCCAAACAGCTGTTAGGCAGCGGGCAGGAAGCGCTGGGAGGGGGAGGAGCTGGGAGGCCATGCTCAGGGAAGAAGGAAGGGGTGGGAGCAGGGGGAGCTTCGCTACCGATGGGTATGGAGCACCCACTAATTTTTCCCTGGGGGTGCTCCAGCCCCGCAGCAACACAGAGTCGGTGCCTATGCTTTCACTGCCAGCCCATGACAGCAGTACTATCCAGAATCTCTGCAGTGCTACAGGCTATGGTTCTACCCAACACTCCCATCCCACTCATAGCCCCACTCCCATCCCTGTGCAGAGTCTTGTGAAGGAGTACTTGGAGAACAGCCTTTGGTTGTCTACCTCAGATGGTGTTCTAAAGGAATTTTCCCTCAGCTGGATCAAGGGCCTTCAGAGCCCCTCTATGCTGTTTTGGCCTCTTTACATGGCATAAAGGGACTGGAGCAGGGGGGAGAATCTCCTCAGACGTCTAAGGCCAGAAGGGATTACTCTGATCATCTAGTCCAGGAGTCGGCAGCCTTTCAGAAGTGGCGTGCCGAGTTTTCATTTAATCACTGTAATTTAAGGTTTCGTGTGCCAGTAATACATTTTAATGTTTCCAGAAGGTCTCTTTCTGTAAGTCTATAATATATAACTAAACTATTGTTGTATGTAAAGTAAATAAGGTTTTAAAAATGTTTAAAAAGCTTCATTTAAAATTAAATTAAAATGCAGGGCCCCCTGGACTAGTGGCCAGGATCTGGGAAGCATGAGTGCAACCGAAAATCAGCTCACGAGCCGCCTTTGGCATGCATGCCCTAGGTTGCCTACGGCTGATCTAGTCTGACCTCCTTTATAACATAGGTCAGAACTTCACCCAGTGATTCCTGCATAAAGCTCAACACATTGTGGTGGAAATAGAACGTATCTTTTAGAAAGACATCTAATCTTGTTTTAAAGACTCCAAGTGGTGGAGAATTTACCATTTTGTCTCCTAAGTTTTTCTGTTTAATTATCCTCTCTATTAATGTATATAAAACTTACATAAAAGTGTAAAATATATACTTATGTTAATGAAAAATTTCCAATATTGCTCTGAAATTTAGAAATACTTATCTTCTTATATTTATTATTGTATTTGGTGTAATTTTTTCACTTGTAGCTTGGATTGCCACAAGAGCATTGTACTATTAAAGGTAACATTACTTGGAAATGTGATAATAAGATTTTATCAGTGGTTAGTCAATAGATGATTGATTTTTGCCAATATATGTTTTTAATATAATTCTTTTTATTTTGATTTATTAAACAGATCAAGGAAAAATGTTGCAGTAATTAATCATGAAAATGGTTATTTGTCTTTGGTAAAGAATACTATCATTAATACACTTATCTCACAGGAATTGAATGTGATAATAGGAATGGGCTATTAAAAAACTGGTTATTGAACTGTTCAACATCACAACAAAAATATCAGTAAAATTAACAGAGCAGTAAGAGTAGCCAATACGTGTGTTTCTATTATAATGTTAAAGAAACATGATCAAGGTTGAGAGGTCAAAAACTTGTCTTGCATTCCAAATACTTCCATCTCCTAACCAATCACCATAACCATAGGACAATTATTATTAAAGATGAATACACTATAGTCAGAAAAGCAAAAGCAAGTGTACTATGGGAGACCCAGGATACATGCACTTTTCTGACTGTCTCCTCTTGCTACTGAGAATAAGAGCTTTATATTTTATCTGTTAACCTCATATTGTGGTTTGCAGAGTTTTGTAGATGTGGCTACAGAAAATGGTCATGATCTTGCACTCTTTATTCAGACAAAACTTCCATTCAGGTCAAATGAGAATTCTGTCTGAGAAAGGAATATAGGATTGAGAGCCAAGTGTATAAGACAATACAAAGCAAAGCACTGCATACATTTCCAGTGGCCAGTTACAATTTAATAACAGGGATTCCTGAGCCACAGAACACAGTTATCCTTTTAAAAGTCTACACAGAGAAGACAAGAACTAGGGATTTAAAATTATATAAATTACAGTATCCTTTTCTCTTAATAGCTATATATTAAAGAAAACAGATGGGAAAGGATCATATAAGTCTGTTCTCAAAAGGTAAAGTGAGGTCATTGACTGAAAAGCAGCAGAAACAAAATTCATCATTGCAACAAGTGTCCTAATTAAATATATAACACATCCACATATAACACATCCACAGAGGATGATTTTGTTTTTAAAAGTACACAGTCTGAACATGACTGACTCATACAGTGAGTGACTGGGAACCTACAGAGAGGGTCCAAGCTCCAAATATTTTTCCTTGTCTAGACAGCTCACTCAAAGGCCTCCTGTTTTACAGCCGGAAAGGGCATTTGATGCTTTAATCATCCTGTAAAGCATCTGGCTTGTAATGGGCAAACATCTTGCTACATGGAGACAAAAGTGGGGGAACATAAGTAACTAAGATACCATATGTCTATACAATTAAAATGTAGCTTTGTAATTATTATATATTTCAAAATCCAATGCCAGTTCCACATTCCTTAATCAAAACTCCTACTGATCTGAAATCAGTAAGAGTTTTACCTGAGTAATAAGTGCAGGACTGAGTCCCTGAATAACTAAGATCTTTAAAAGGAATGCCTCAAATCAGCAAAACATTTAAGCATGTACTTTAGCCTATACCTATTCTGCAAAGCACTTGAGTCCAAATTAAGGGAAACATTGCTTTCAGGAAAGCACCTAAAGATGTGATTAAATTTAGGTATCTGCTTAAATCGCACTGAATTCTAATCAGATTGTAAGTTTTACAGGGCAGGGACTGCTTCCTTCTTCATGTTTGTACAGTACAGTGCTTAGCACAAAAGAGCCCCAATATTGGCTGAGACCTCTAGGTACTTCCATAATACTCCTAATAAATAACAATAATAGTAATGATGAGGGGGCAGTTAGAATAACTAGGATTTTAAATATAGTGTTTAGATGGCCACGCGAAGTATTGCTGGGTGGCTATTTCATGTGGTGATGGTGATGTGCATCTCTGGCTTAGGGAAGAGGTTTCTCTGTTTTCCATTTAAGGTCTGGGTCACTGCTTTAGCCTCAGGGTCAGGGTGGATACATTATGGGTATGACCCCAGTCTGTCTACTCCAGCACATGTGAGAGGGCAGTTGAAGCTTGCTAGAAAACTATTAAGTGTTCACCAAAAAGGTGGCCCATTTTGGAAAGTGCCATGAATTTATTCTGGGATTTCTTTTGACAGGTCAAGGATGGAGTTTCCGACTTCATGGTAGAATATTATTTAAGTTGAGGTCTAGTGTGTCTGTGATGATGGCCTTTGCACACTGCATTGGAGGAATTCACTTGCACATTTAGTGGACCATACCCAGGGCTCCAGAGGAATGCCAGAGTTCCTGCTCCTCCTTCTCAAAACTTCCTTCTCTTCCCAGCAAGGGCCCAGTTAAGGTTGTGATGTGTGGTCTGTGGTGAACAATGGCTATGCAAGTAGTAAAGTGTCTGGATGGAGGGGTAGAAATTAAGTATTTTTAATCATGTAACTTCTCATTTCCCCAATGTTGAGGTTTGTGGTAGGTATTTTGTGTGTACAATAGCCTTACCTGATACACAGTATAGTGGGTTTTGTGTATGAATTTCCATTTTTTTTTGTTTTAGAAAGATCTTCTCTTCACAGAAGTCCCCTGACAGCTCAGAGGGATGACAGATACCAAGTGGAGTAGGGAAGGAGCAGAGAGGGTGAGGAGCTCTGGTGGGCTGAAAGATACAGATATGTTATGGTAGCACTTAGAGGTGTTGGGAGCTACTACGTGTGAGTTGGTTCTTGGCACAGAGAGGGGAGATGCGGGAGAGAAGGAAGGGGTTCCCAGAAGAGGCACTGGAGTGGCACTGGGTACAGAATTGAGAGTTGCTAGGACCAGAGGAGAGGCTTATGTATCAGGGAAGGGCTGCTGCTTCGCACCGAGGATGTTGCCATGACTTATTGCTGCCGAAGCTGGCCGACAGTCGGCTAGGGAAGAACCTTTACAAGAATCTCAACAAGCTCAGTGGAAAGCTAATGAGTCCCCCAATGTTACTTCCAAGAGTTTTCTTATGAGGTAACTCTGTCAAGCCTGATCACCAGATTCAGCTCCTGGGAAGGGGGCAGTGATGGAATACCACAGCTACTACAAAGGTTTGATTTACTCTTTGGAAGACGGTAGAGTCTACACAGCTGTGCAGTTTACTTTGGCCAATAGCCATAAAGACTCAAGACCAGAATTAAACCACACAAGCTCCTTAATCATCTTACGTTGTTGTTTTTAACTTTCCAGAAAACATCTGAACTTGTAAGAAAACAACCCAGAGAGATGGAAAATCATCTTTCCACATTACTAAAGGCAGCGAAATCCAGCAAAATGTCCTTAGTACCTACTCTGATGATATAAACAGCTATTCTCATTCACTTATCTAGAAGTAAAATTCACAAAGGCAACTAGTGTGAAGAACAGTAGCTTCCGCAGCTGAAAGCCACATCCTCTCACAGTACCTGGAATGTTATAGTTTTTTATTTTTAATTTTATGTTAAATTGAATTCTGAAAATTATGGACATACAAAAACCAGAACTGAAGTGATTGGTGTTTGCTTGAAAGCTTTAGATCTTTACATTTGTTTTATTTTTTAAAATTAAAATGATTGCATACAGCAGCCAATTATAAATGAAAAGAATTATTATTGCTTCAGGAGCCTATAAGCAGCCTTGCTTAGTCAAGTAATTAAAGTACATTTCCCAGTGTCAAATCTACTGCCTGATCTGCATCCCATATATACCACCAGTTACCTGTGAAGCATGGTGAATGGGTTTTGCACTTTTTATTTTACTCGCCATTGTTTATAAATAAATTTAGATGCCTGGATATAAATCATCTTCTGATTTCATCCCTATTTCGCTAAAAATCTGTCTCTCTTTTTGTTTGTAATTAAGATTAACTTTGTACACATAACCATCATCATGAATGATGCCACCCCATTTCTGGAAATAGTGCTGGTTAACTAACTGACACAGACCCAGCCAGACTGCCTCATTCTTTTTGTGGGACCCCTAAAACTAGTAGCTACTGCTTTGGTTTAGTTGAGGTTGTTTTTTAATTCGGGCATTTTCTAAGTTTTTGAGTGTTTGACTTTGCAACCTTGATAATGTTCCTTTAACATACAGTTTTGTTTTGTTCTTGTGGTATAGAGTGTTTAGTTTAAACCCTTCTGACTTCTTCCTTATGCTCTACAGTGAGGAAGACACCTACTATAATGTTCTTGTTTAGAAACTGAAGTCATTTAACCCTTTCCCTGCTAAACACTGGATGGAGTCTATACATCCTGCACAATTTTACATGAATGATTTTAGCAGTCTGGATTCTGGGAGAACTTTGAAGTATTCTCATTGTTTGAGATCATAAAAATGCATCCCACCCCCAGAACTCTTCAGATCCACTGTCTCTTCTATACTTGACAATGCTATTCTAATGGCAGGAAAAGCATGGCTCTTTCAGTTCATGCTACTATTAATTACTGAGCACTGACAAGATGATTGGTGCCATACCAGTTCTAAATATTTGACTCTCATCTCTTCATGGTAGTACAGCAATATCCCATTGCCAACAGCATATTTGGCTTTATCAGCTATTACTATATAGCAGGTATATTATATACTAGACAAAAATTACTTCAATTTCTCCCCAGTATATCTTTCACAAGGTGGGAGGAACGAATACAGTAACCAAGCAGGGGGTCTCCACATGCCCTGTCCACTGTAGAGAAGGTCTTTGTACCAGCACTGAGTAGACTGATGGGCTGAGGTTTATAGAAGTGGCACCATGTGTAAATAAGATTACATGGGTTAACTGGCCTCCAGCACTAACATTTGGAGTGGAGAAGCTGGTTGGGTGTCCGAAGTCCATCTCCCCTAGTTTCCAACACAAAGCTGCTTATAACTCTATCCAGTGTTTCTGCTATTCATGCATTCTCTAGAACTGCTTCTCAAGATGCCTGTTTTTTTGTGTTTGTTTGCATTGTTTAATTTTGGTTTTATTCCTCTTGAATTGTTGTTATATGTTTCACAGCATTTCTGGACTGAATAGTCCATGTATCTATATGAATGCCCATTCTTAATCTGGTTGGTGGAATTTTTACTTTTTGGTTTGTTGACGGCAAAAATTATGTTTTCTGTGTATTATGGATCATAAATCTCTTTTAAAATTCACCCTAAGGACAGTAGAGCAGCACCACTGGCCAGCGTGTGCTTTCAATCAGCAACAGAACACTCTCTTATGTTGGAGCCAAACAAAAACCCCAAGTGCACCTCATCTGCAAACTTTCCATGCCTGTGGTTGAGGTTTCTCACCATTGTTATTACTGGAACTGTTATTACTACCATTTATGAAAAGGATCTACATATGTGTGTGTATGTGCGAGCATGTCAGAAAGGGGAGGGAGAAAAAGAGGGGGATGTATGAATTTGGTTTAAAATTTAAAATTCTAATTTGAAGAACTATTTATTTGTAGTTCTGAAAATAAATTTAGAAATGTCTAAAACACTAAGACAGGATTTTAAAATAGCCTCATGCAAACAGAAATTAACCATGATTTCCAATTTGATTTATTTCTACTGCAGGAATATTTTCTCCATGTCTGTTTTTTTAAACATATTACAAACAGGATTTTATTGTTTCAAATGGAGCAATCGGAACATTAAAAAATTAAGTTAAGGTTTTACTGCTAAAAGATTGGAGAAGCCCTAAATTAAAGGTGCCTAAACTTTGTAGCAATAATGGTCACACTTAAAACTTGCCAGGAGTCTGAATACCACCTCTAATTTATGTGCATTTTGTGACCAATTTTCTCCTTCCACTCCCACCATGGGATTTTAAAATAAAGGAAATATTTTCCAGCTATGAATACTTTTCCCAGTTTACAGCTGTGTCTTCTTGCTTCTCCCTCACCTTTTTCCATTTCTTTATTCTATTCCAGGGGTCGGCAACCTTCGGCATGCGTGCCAAAGGTGGCATGAGAGCTGATTTTTGATGGCACACAGAGCAGGCTGAGCTGCTCAGCCCACCACCGCTCTGGAGCTTTCCACCGCCAGCTCCTGCCAGCTGGGGTCCCAACGCTGGTCCCACTCAGCGCCCGCTGCTGGCCTGGGTGAAGGAACCCCAGGCTGGCAGCAGGCTGAGACCCTGGCTGGCAGGGGCCGGTGGTGGAAACCCCAGAGCCGGGGCAGGCTGAGCTGCTCAGCCCGCTGCCGCTCCTGGGTTCCTGCTGCTGGGCCCTTGCCAGCCAGGGTCCCACTGCCAGTCCCACCTCAGCACTCGCTGCTGGCCTGGGTGAAGCAGCCCCAGGCTGGCAGCGGGCTAAGACCCCAGCTGGCAGGAGCCGGCAGCGGAAATTCCAGAGCGGTGGCTGGCTGAGCTGCTCAGTTGCTGCTCTGGGGTTCTGGCTGCCAGCACCTTGCCAGCCAGGGTCCCCCCCTGCCGCAGCTCCACTCACCTTGCGCAGGCTCCCTGCCAGACATGGTCCAGGCCTCCGGCAGCTGAGGTGAGTGGAGCTGCCAGCTGGTAGGGCTGAGCAGGGCCGATCTGGGGTTCCAGCTACTGACCTCCTGCCAGCCAGGGTCTCGATCTCCAGCCTTGTTCAGCCTGGTTTCTGGCCTGGAGTCCCTGCAGGCCACCCTGGGCTCTGCTTCTGGCCTTGGATCAGTGCTCTGCAGCCTCCCCGCTGTGACCCACTATGCCCAGCCTGGGACAGTGAGAGTTGCACACATGGCAAGAGGGGGTGCAGCTCAGCAGCACCATCTTAAAATTGCTTCTATCAGACCACACTGCGTTTGACCTTGTGCCTGCCGTCTATCGTCATTTTTTCCCCCACTGAGAGCTGAAGGGAACATTTGACAAAATGGCAGCTCCTAAGAAAACGAAGCTAGGTGTCCAATCATTTCAGCCTGCTTGGACAGACGCACTTGGATTTATTGAAAAGAAGGAGCGTGCTATTTGTGCTTTCTGTTATGAAAGTGTTGTTTGTTGCACATCAAGTGTTTGACAACATTTTGAAGCGAAGCATGAGACAACCTTTCTTGACGAAGTAGACAAGCCTGAACCATTCAAAAAGGCAGTAGCAGCCTTTGAGAGGCAAAGCAGTGTTTTTAAAAGCTTAAGCATAAGTAAAAATCAAGCTACAGAAGGAAGTTACAAGACTGCACAGTGCATTGCAAAAAACGGAAAGCCGTTTACAGATGGGGAATATATAAAAAGTTTTTCTCAGCAGTTCAGAGATTTTGTTCAATGATTTGCCAAATAAAGATACAATCATAACTAGAATAAAAGAACTGCCCATCTCTGCCAGAACAGTTGAGAGACGCATAAGTGAAATGGCAGAAAACATTAAGGAAAAGCAGATGACTGCATTGAAAGACACAGCAGTGTTTAGTGTTGCAGATGATGAGAGCGTGGATATAAATGACATTCCACCTTTGGCAGTTGTTGCAAGATATTTTGCTTCCGATGAAATCCAAGAGGAACTTTGTTGCCTAAAAGCCCTGCATGGCACAACAAAGGGGGAAGATACACTGGAAAGTTTTGTAAACCATTTTGAAGAATGAGGTGTTGACATCAGAAAAATATTTTGTGAGACAACAGATGGTTGTCTGCCATCGTCGGAAAACAGAAGAGATTTGTAAAGTTACCTGAAGATCGAACTGGCCACCTGACAGTCAAATTTCACTGTATCATCCATCAAGAAAACCTATGTGCTAAAATTTTTAATTCAGAGCTTAATAATGTGATGAATACAGTGGTGCGACTGTGAATTTCCTTGTTGCTCGATCTGCTTTGACTCTCAGATAATTTCAAGCATTGCTAGAAGAGATGGACAGTGCTTATAATGACATCCCACTTCACAGCAACATTCAGTGGCTAAGTTGTGGAGAGGTTTTGGTGCGCTTTGTAAACTGTTTTGATGCAATCAAGGCCTTTTTGTTGGAAAAAGAACAAAAACTACCCCGAACTGGATAATGACAAATGGCTGTGTAAGCTCATGTTTCTAACTGATATCACTGCTCACCTAAACGAACTCAATCTCTGTCTCCAGGGTGCAGGGCAAACAGTTCTGGATCATTATGAAGACTGGAACGCATTTATTGTGAAACTAGCAGTTTTTTCCAGGGATATTCAAACTTCTGCTTTCCACCACTGCCAACTCATAAAAGAGCTATCGACACGTTGCACTGTCAATGTCAATGAGATTGGAAAGTACATGCAAGAACTGGAATCAGAATTTTCTGACAGATTTCAAGATTTCCAGCGATTTGGCCTAATGCTTTCTTTGCTAATTAAACCTGAAAAGTTCAACAAAAGAGCCTTGGATTTGTCTGTATTTTAGTGGATGAGTGTTGAAGATTTCGAAATGCAACTCATTCAGTTAAAAAGCTCAGAATTGTGGACATCAAAGTTTGCGGATCTGCAGAGTGCACTTGAAGCTACCACAGAGATCGTGGGGCCTCTATTTTGACGTGCTGGACATCCCTGCCAGTGAAATGTAACTGTTTGAAGAAAATTGTATTTGCAATGCTTTCAGCATTTGGATCCACGTACCTGTGTGAACAGGTATTTTCACACATGAAATCTGTCCTCTGTCCCTCGCGGAGCTGGTTAACAAGTGACCACTCAGAAGCCTGTGTGCAGCTTAAAGTATCCAAATACGTGCCAAACATTGGAAAACTCAGCAAGGAAAAGCAAGGGCAAGGATCACACTAAACTGATAAGATCTGCATTTTAACTGAATTTTAAATAAAGCTTCTGAAACATTTTGAAAATCTTGTTTACTTTACATATAACAGCAGTTTGGTTATATATTATAGACTTATAGAGAGACCTTCTAAAAAACATTAAAATGTATTACCAGCACGCAAAGCCTTAAATTAGTGTTAAAATGAAGACTCAGCACACCACTGCTGAAAGGCTGCCGACCCCTGTTCTATTCTCTCTCTCTCTCTCCATCTCTTTCCTTTTTCAATTAAATCTCCCACACACTGCAGTTTAATTTATTAAATATTATAAAGCCTTAAGGTTGCACAGTTAGTCACCAAAAGACAAGAAAAGCAGAAGTTAAGTTTCTAACATTCATTCAGTCTTGCTGCTTGTTCTGTACATATCATACTACACATTTTATGACATGAACAGTAATATTAAACTACATGTTTACCAGAAAAAAAAGAATATAAAACACCATATACTTTATATGCAAGGTTGCTATATTAATGTTGGTTTTGGAATCTTAGAGCCAAATTGTGACCATCTTATTTACCCAACTAGTTTTATACAATCAATGGGATCACTTACATGAGTAGGAATCTGGCCTTTAATTTTTGCATTTCTTAACTTCTTGTGACTAACAATGCACATTCAATATTGTATTAGCATAACATTTAATATTTAATTCTCTAGCTTCTCTTTAAAAAATTTAATGCAGCTTTAGGTGCTTCAAATGAGGAAGAAGACAACTTTTATGTTGTTTGAAATGTTTTTAGCAACATAAGCACTTAAACTATATGAAATCCTTACTGTGGCATATGGCTACAGGGTGAAATTCACTTTGGTATCACTACTCATCTCACCTTCACATGTCTGGCCATCTGTAGAAACTGAAAAGCCTTGCTCACAAACGCAATGGAAAGAACCATCTGTATTTAGGCATTCCCCATGTGGCAAACAAAGTTCAGATCCTTCACATTCATTGATATCTGGAAAACACAGAGCAGAGTGTAAAATGTTTTAAACTCCTCTCTCTAATATTACTTTTGCAGTTGATTCCAATGTGCATTAGTGTTTGGCATATTGCCACAACTTATTTACATTGGTTAACGACGGTCAGTAAAACTATCAAAATTTATGTGAGGAATGCTGATACCTGTTAGCAGAAATGTGCTTCAGTTGCCATACATGATATGTTTTCAGCCATGGGTGAAAGTGCTAAATCAGTAAGAGTATGTTTACTAGAATAAAGGGTCAGATTTTCTGTGGTGCTCAACAGAAGTTTGGCAGAGAGAGAGGGTCTGCCAGGAAGTCAGTAATTACACCACTCTGACCCCAAGCACAGGTTAGAGCAGCATTTGAAACTAACTTCCACCAGTTAAACAGATTCTAAGGGCCAATATGTCAGCTAAGCACAACCAGAGAGTAAGTACATTCTGGTCTAGCCATGCTCCCTTCACTTGACTCCCAGTGTGGCTAAGTGGAGGATAGGGAGTGGTGCAGGGGCTAGCTACATCAGCTCTGCACTAGCTGATGACTCCCTTGTGCCAGGAGGAGAATTCTCAGATGGCCTAATCTGACTGCTTCCTGGCCCCTCTGTGCTGCTAAAGTGGCCAAGAACACAGCCGAGCTTTTGGTACAAGGTCTTGACAGCAAAGTTTGGAAGATTACATTGTTTCCAATAAGTTGATTTTCTACACACTACAGCCAAAAAGCATCTTTAGAATTTGGGCATGTTCTCAAGATGTCGGTGCATACAGAGCAGTCAAGCACTACTCAGTTTTCACAAGTAAAGATATTTTTTCTCCCTGCCTGCCCTGCAAACTCAACCTGGAATTAGAAAAATCAACTCTTTTCTTTCTGGATCAAGCATCATCAACGATAAAAATTTCTGCAGCCAGAACTTAGACAATAATTCTGTTGATGATGTGTGAGCCAGAATAGAAATCAGCTCAACGTTCTGGAGCAGTGTTTCTCAACCCATAGCCCACGGGCTGCTTGTGACCCAATCAGCATGCATCTGCGACCCATGTGACATCCTCAGAGCCAGACAGGTAGTATAAATACTCTTGTGTGGGTGCAGGATACATAACATACAGAAAGCTGTATATGCGGCCCACAATGTAAATAGGTTGAGAACTCCTGTTCTGGAGTCTCATTGGTTGTGGAGCGTAACTAGAGGTAAAAAGTAGTAATACATATCTTAGTCAGCAAAGTAAGCAGATGGCTAAATACATACAAGGATCGAGTCTGTTGATGAAGAAGTTACCATTTTTACATAGTCACTTTTCAGACTATAAATATACTTTTAGATTTTGCTCTACAAAACACTCAAATAAGCTTTTTCATTGCCCTCCACTGGACTCGCTCCAATTTGTCCACATCCCTTCTGTAGTGGGGGAACCAAAACTGGACGCAATGCTCTAGGTGGGTCCTCACCAGTGCTGAATAGAGAGGAATAATCATTTCCCTTGATCAGCTGGCAGTGCTCTTACTAATACAGCCCAATATGCCATTGACCTTCTTGGCAACAAGGGCACACTGCTGACTCATACAGTTTCTCGTTTACTGTAATCCGCAGGTCATTTTCTGCAGAACTGCTGCTTAGCCAGTCGGTCCCCAGCCTGTAGCAGTGCATGGGATTCTTCCTTCCTAGGTGCAGGACACTGTACTTGTCCTTGTTGAACTTCATCAGATTTCTTTTGGCCCAATCCTCCAATTTGTCTAGGTCACTCTCTGGATCCTATCCCTACTCTCCAGCGTATCTACCTCTCCCCCCCATCTTAGTGTCATCTGCAAACTTGTTGAAGGTGCAATTAATCCCATCATCCAGATCATTAATAAAGACCTAGTCTCTCGACTATCCTAAGACCAACATAGCTATAGCTGTTCGTAACTATACAGTTTTGCTTCGATTCTGGCCACCTTTACAGCCAAATGTAGTCCATGGACACCAGCAATACCTATGCTTAATTATATATACATATAGCACAAACAAGGAGGAGTCCTTGTGGCACCTCAGAGACTAACAAGTTTATTTGGGCATAAGCTTTCATGGGCTATAACCCACTTAATCAGAAGCATGGAGTGAAAGAAAGTAGGCATCTGATTAAGTGGGTTATAGCCCAAGAAAGCTTATGCCCAAATAAATTTGTTAGTCGCTAAGGTGCCAAAAGGACTCGTCCTTATTTTTGCTGATACAGACTAACATGGCTACCCTTCTGAAATAAATAGCACAGTCGTTTCACTACAATTACGTATTGCACAAATTATAGAAGTGTCTTTAGACACAGAGTTAGCTTATCTCCTAATCCATGGGCATAACACTCTAAAACCAATGTTCAATATACCACTCAAAATCAAAAGTACATTGGTGTCTCCAAATGTGAGACATTCACAACCCAAACCTAAAGCTCTTATGAAAACCTATTCATAACCCAAACCTAAAGCTCTTATGAAAAAAAAATGAATAAGGAAAATGAACTATTACTAGTGGTAAGGTCCAGTATCTTTGGAAAGTAAGTTGTCCCTAGTTATAGGCTGGGGATGTCTTAAAGCTGTTAGAAAAAATCTTGGAAACCAAAATAAAATGTTTCCAAAGATAGTACAAAGGGCACAAAGTGAAAATGGAAGGTTAATAGTGTTATAGTGACAGAATTAAGGTCTTTTGAGTGATCTTCAATGTGTATTTGCATACTTTCAAATGTTTTGGACTGTTTTCACTAAGTGGCACTTAATCTTTGACTATCAAGACTTTCAAACATTTATGTTCTTTGAGGAAAAAATTTAAATAGTATTCTATCTGAAGGGATAAATCCTTTCAGCCTCAATTGCTGGCTAATAATTGTTTTGCCTGTGAATATTTATCGTCTCTGTCAAGTGGAAAACACGGTTACTCACCTTTGTAACTGTTGTTCTTCGACATGTGTTGCTCATATCCATTCCAGTTAGGTGTGCGCGCGCCGCGTGCACGTTTGTCGGAAGATTTTTACCCTAGCAACACTCGGTGGGCCGGCATGGCGCTTCCTGGAGTGGCGCCGCCATGGTGCCTGATATATACCCCTGCCGGCCCATCTGCCCCTCAGTTCCTTCTTGCCGGCTACTCTGACAGTGGGGAAGGAGGGCGAGTTTGGAATGGATATGAGCAACATATCTCGAAGACCAACAGTTACAAAGGTGAGTAACCGTGTTTTCTTCTTCGAGTGCTTGCTCATATCCATTCCAGTTAGGTGATTCCCAAGCCTTACCTCGGGGTCAGAGCGAGACGTTGCGGAATGTAAGACCGCTGAGCCAAAGGCGGCATCGTCTCTGGACTGCTGGACCAATGCGTAGTGTGATGCAAAAGTGTGGATGGAAGACCATGTAGCCGTGCGACATATTTCCTGGATGGGAACATGGGCCAGGAAAGCGGCAGATGAGGCTTTAGCCCGAGTAGAATGGGCGGTGAGATGGCCAGTCGGAATGTGAGCCAAGTCATAGCATGTCTGGATACAGGATGTCACCCAAGATGAAATTAATTGGGAAGAGATTGGCATGCCCTTCATGCGCTCTGCGACAGCTACAAAGAGCTGAGGCGAACGTCGGAAGGGTTTGATCATCTCGATATAAAAGGTGAGAGCCCTATGGACATCCAGAGTATGCAGCTGTTGTTCCCGATGCAATGGGTGCGACTTTGGGAAAAAGACTGGTAGAAAGATGTCTTGATAAACATGGAAGGCAGAGACCACCTTAGGAAGGAATGCCGGGTGCGG
The DNA here is from genome assembly GCF_007399415.2 of Gopherus evgoodei. Taxonomy (NCBI): domain Eukaryota; kingdom Metazoa; phylum Chordata; order Testudines; family Testudinidae; genus Gopherus; species Gopherus evgoodei. Next base: position 159,135,294 of record NC_044324.1, on the reverse strand, counting down.
TCGCAGCTGTACCTTGTCCTTGTGGAATACCGTATATGGGGGATCCACAATCAAAGCTCAAAGTTCCAAGACTTGCCTAGCGGAGATGATAGCGACGAGGAAGGCTGTCTTCCAGGACAGGTACAGCAGCGAGCACGTGGCTAAAGCCTCAAAGGGGGGACCCATAAGCCTAGCTAATACGAGGTTTAGATCCCAGGTAGGGGTTGGGCGCTTGACCTGAGGGTAGAGCCGCCCCAAGCCTTTGAGGAACCTGGAAACTATGGGGTGAGAAAAGACTGAACTGCCAGTTTCCCCAGGATTGAAGGTGGAAATAGCTGCAAGATGCACCCTTACAGAAGAGATTGCCAGGCCCTGCTCCTTGAGGGACCATAAATAGTCCAAGACAATGGGGACTGATACACCTTCGGGGATAAAGTCACGCTGGGTGCACCAGTGGGAGAAGCGCTTCCACTTGGCGAGATATGTCGTCCGCATGGAAGGCTTCCTGCTTCCCAGCAGCACCTGTTGCACTGAGGTGGAACAACGCAACTCAGATTGGCTCAACCAGGCAGCAGCCATGCTGTCAGATGAAGGGACTGCAGGTCTGGGTGGTGAAGCCTGCCGAAGTCCTGTGTTATGAGGTCCGGGCAGAGTGGCAGGAGGATCGGGTCTGCCAGAGAGAGGCCGAGCAGCCGGGTGTACCAGTGCTGTCTTGGCCATGCCGGAGCGATCAGTATTAGTTGGGCTCTGTCCCTGCGGAGCTTGAGTATAACTCTGTGGACAAGAGGAAATGGTGGGAAGGCATAAAATAGGTGACCTTTCCATGGAATTAGGAACGGGTCCGAGAGGGAGCCAGGGAGCGACCTTGTAGGGTGCAGAACACCTGGCATTTCCTGTTCTCTCGGGAGGCAAAGAGGTCTATGTGGGGAAAGCCCCACTTCCGGAATACAGAATGGAGAATGTCCAGATGGATGGACCATTCGTGAGACAGGAAAGATCTGCTCAGTTGATCTGTGAGTGTGTTCCGGACTCCTGGGAGAAAGGAGGCTACGAGGTCTATTGAGTGGGCTATGCAGAAGTCCCATAGTTGAATCACCTCCAGACAAAGGGGGGAGGATTGTGTCCCTCCCTGTTTGTTTATGGAATTGTGAGTATAATGTCTATGGCGTCTCTGCCCGGACGATAGGCTGAGGCAAGCCAAGTTTGAAGAGGACGCATGTGCAATCTGGCGTGCTTTGTGACGAATGTGCATGCAGCCATGTGACCGAGGAGGTCAAGGCAAGTGTGGGCAGAGGTTGTTGGGAAGCTTTGAAGTCTTTGTACAAGGGAGACTATAGCCTGAAAACGAGATAGAGGCAAACTGGTCGTTGCAAGATTGGAGTCCAGCATGGCCCCAATGAACTCTATCCTCTGCATAGGCACCAGAGTGGATTTTTCCAAATTGATTATCAGGCTTAGACGTGTGAAGAGGTCCTTGATGATGTTCACATGACTGGTGACTTCTGCCTCGGAGGTCCCTCAAATAAACCAGTCGTCAAGGTATGGGAAGACATGTATTCGACGACAACGGAGGGAAGCGGCGACTACCGCCATACACTTCGTGAATACCCAAGGGGCCGAGGAGAGGCCAAAGGGAAGGACCGTAAACTGATAATGTTGATGATTCACCACAAAGCGTAGGTACTGTCTGTGCGAGGGGTAAATTGCAATGTGGAAATATGCGTCCTTCATGTCGAGAGCGGCGTACCAATCTCCGGGATCCAGGGAAGGAATGATAACTCCCAGGGATACCATGCGGAACTTGAGCTTTTTCATGAATTTGTTCAGTCCTCGCAGGTCTAGGATAGGCCGGAGGCACCCTTTCGCCTTGGGGATTAGGAAATATCGGGAATAGAAACCCTTGCCCCTTAATTCCTCTGGTACTTCCTCTATAGCTCCGATTGTAAGGAGCCTCCGAACCTCCTGCAGGAGGTGTTGCTCGTGAGAGGGGTCCCTGAAGAGGGACAAGGAGAGGGGTTGGGATGGAGGGGGTGAAACAAACTGAAGATGGTATCCAAGCTCCACCATGCGTAGGACCCAAAGATCCAAGGTTAATTGGGACCACAGAGGGAGGAACAGGGAAAGGTGGTTGTAGAACTGAAAAGGATCCTGGGAGACAATTGGTACACTGCTCTTGGGCGCATCCACAAAAGTTTGATTTGGGTCCCGCTGTTGGGTTGGTGGGACCGGAATTGTTACCCCCTTGAGGTCCAGACTGACGTCTGCGGTTGGTACAACCTCGCCTTCTGGTAAAGTCTTGCCTTGGCCTAGGCAGGGGATAAGGGCACTGAGGTTGGGAGCGGAAGGATAGCCTTTGAGTCTGTGGCATATGCATTCTGAGCGAACGCATAATTACGCGATTGTCTTTTAGACTCTGTAGCCCAGGGTCCATCTTCTGTGACAATAGGCCCTGGCCATCAAATGGTAAGAATAGTGTGCTGAAGTTCAGGTAGCAGGCCTGACACTTGCAGCCATGATATACGTCGCACAGCGATTCCAGAGGTGACCGTTCTAGCTGCTGAATCGATGGCATCCACTGAGGCCTATACGGAGGTCCTTCCTCCAAGAGTGCTGTAAATTCCTGGCAGGAGTCCTGCGGGACCAGCTCTGTAAACTTCCCTACCGCCTCCCAGGTGTTGTAGTTGTACCTACTCAGGAGGGCTTGTTGGTTCGCTACCCTGAGTTGGAGGCCTCCGGCGGAATAGATTTTTCGTCCCAACAAATCCATTCGTCTAGCCTCCCTTGATTTAGGTGCAGGGGCTTGTTGGTCATGGCACTCCCGTTCATTGACGGACTGTACAACCAAGGAACAGGGAGGGGGGTGCACATATAGGTACTCATACCCTTTGGAGAGCACCATGTATTTCCGTACGACCCCTCTGGCTGTGGGCGGGATGGATGCTGGGGATTGCCAGATGGTGTCTGCCCTAGCCTGGATCGAACGAATGAAGGGGAGGGCCACCCTAGTTGGTGCCTCTGCCAACAATATACTTATCACTGGGTCTTCCACCTCTGGAACTTGCTCTACTGGCAAGCTGATATTCTGGGCGACATGCTGCAGAAGGTCCTGGTGTGACCTGAGGTCGATGATGACATCCCCGCTACTGCTTCATCCGGAGAAGAGGACGATGAAAGCCCCGGGATGAGTGGGTCCTGTACTGACTCCTGATCCTGGGGCACCTCCGGAGCCAGAAGATCATGTGGGTCCGGTGCACGGGCAGGAGCTTCCTCCGTACCAGCCAGGGGAGGTCTGCTAACAGTGGCCTCTGGCACGCGGTGTTCTGAGGGACCGGAGGGTGATGGTACAGCAGGTTTACCTTGGGCTTGGTGATAAGCCCAAGGTGTCCAAAAGGACCACTGATGAGGTCCCTGGTCCAGGCCATGGGTTCCTTGGGCTAACCTGCTGTGAGTATTCGAATCCCCATAGGAAGCACTGTCCGCATGGGATGAGACGGATGGATGACGAGAAGGCCACGGAGGAGCTGAGACCATTTGGGGAGGGTCTCTGCGTCCATTCAATCTGTCTCCACGCGGCAGCGGACTCATACCGGTGCCAGGAGTGAGACCGGGACCTGCGACCGGTGCGGTGTCGGGAGGTCGACTGGTGCCTTGAATCCCCGCGACGAGATCGGCTGCGAGAGGTAGGATGCCGCGAGCGGTGCTGGGACCTGGATTTGTGCCGAGAGTATCGGGTCGGCGACCGGGATCTTGAACGGTGCCGCGAGTACGACCAGTACCTACATGGAGAATGGTACCGGGACTGCGAGCGGCGTCGGGACCGGGATCGATGACGGGACCGAAAGTGCCTGCAGGACCTGGACCGTGATCGGCGACGTTCAGTGGCACCGGGCGAGGATGGTCTCATCAGGGCGAGCTTGCCTAATGATTGAACAAGCCGCACCGGCAGTGCTGGGGGTTGAGGCAGTTCGGGCTCCATAAAGGCAATCAACTCCCATGCCGTGGAGAACGTCTCTGGCGTGGACGGCACGGTAAGCTCAAACACGGCGTGTGCCGGGGAGCTGGTAGGCACCGGACTCGACAGCTCTTGCGAGACCATCTTCTGCACCGTTGATTCCATCGGTGCCGTGGCAGTTGATGGTGCTGGGCGGTCCGACTTAGTTATGCGCTCTGACTGTGGCGTAGATATGGGAGCCGTAGGAGTCTTATGCTTCTTGCTCCTTGGGGAGAGAGAGAGCGGTGCCGGGCAGGAGCTTGGGCCGGTGATGGCTGGTGTCAAGGACCCTTCACTGTACCCGTGCGCTCCAGTGCGGAGGAGGCACTTGTCCCCAGTGCCGCAGTTGGTGCCGAAGATGGAGGAGTTAGAGCTGCCTCCATCAAGAGTTGCTTTAGACGAATGTCCCGCTCCTTTTTCGTCTGGGACTTGAAAGCCTTGCAGGTGCGGCACTTGTCTGCGAGGTGGGACTTGTCCAAGCACTTGAGACAGGAGTCATGAGAGTTTCCTGTAGGCATCGGCCTATGACAGGCCGAGCACGGTTTGAATCCCGGTGAACCAGGCATGGGCCCCGGTACCGGGTGAGCAGAAGGGGCTAATCCCCGATCCCCTTCAACTATACATAATAACTACTACCAAGAACTAATAAAACTAGAAAACTAACTAGAAAAGACGGTTACTCACCGTTGTAACTGTTGTTCTTCGAGATGTGTTGCTCATATCCATTCCAGGTAGGTGTACGCGCCGCGCGTGCACGTTTGCCGGAAACTTTTTACCCTAGCAACTCCAGTGGGCCAGCAGGTCGCCCCCTACAGTGGCGCCACTATGGCACTAGATATATACCCCTGCCGGCCCGCCCGCTCCTCAGTTCCTTCTTGCCGGCTACTCCAACAGTGGGGAAGGAGGGCGGGTGTGGAATGGATATGAGCAACACATCTCGAAGAACAATAGTTACAACGGTGAGTAACCGTCTTTTCTTCTTCAAGTGATTGATCATATCCATTCCAGGTAGGTGAATCCCAAGCCTTACCTAGGTGGTGGGGTCGGAGTGAGAGGTTGTGGCCTGGAGCACTGCAGAGCCAAAGGCCGCATCATCTCTGGACTGCTGAACCAGGGCGTAATGGGAAGCGAACGTGTGGACCGATGACCAGGTCGCCGCCCTACAAATGTCTTGGATTGGCACGCGGGTAAGGAAAGCCAGCGATGATGCCTGTGCTCTGGTTGAGTGAGCAGTCACACGGCCCATCAGAACGTGGGCCAGGTCGTAGCAGGTCCTGATGCAGGAGGTAACCCAGGAAGATATCCTCTGCAAGGAAATCGGTAGCCCCTTGACCCGGTCCGCTACCGCCACGAATAACTGGGGGGACTTGCAGAACGGTTTGGTCCTGTCCACATAAAATGCTAGCGCCCGACGGACATCTAGCGAGTGGAGCTGTTGCTCCCTGCGGGACGAATGGGGCTTTGGGAAAAAGACGGGGAGGAAGATCTCCTGGTTAATGTGGAAAGCTGAGACCACCTTGGGAAGAAAAGCAGGGTGTGGTCTCAGCTGCACCTTGTCTTTATGGAAGACCGTATATGGGGGATCTACTGTGAGGGCCCATAGTTCTGACACCCGTCTAGCTGAGGTGATGGCCACTAGGAAGGCCGTCTTCCACGAGAGATAGAGCAGAAAGCAAGTAGCTAATGGCTCGAATGGAGGACCCATGAGCCGAGTTAGGACCAGGTTGAGGTCCCATGAAGGGGCAGGAGGGCGGATCTGTGGATAGAGACGCTCCAGCCCCTTCAGGAATCTCGCCACCATAGGGTGGGAGAAGACAGAACACCCGTCCACTCCAGGATGAAACGCAGAGATGGCCGCTAGGTGGACCCGGAGGGACGACAACGCCAGACCCTGGGCCTTGAGGGACCAGATTTAGTCTAGAATAGTGGTGATGGGAGTCTCCATAGGGAGAAGACCTTTCTCCGAACACCAACAGGAAAAACGCTTCCACTTAGCCGAGTAAGTAGCCCTGGTGGAAGGCTTTCTACTGCCCAGGAGAACCTCCCGAACCGGGGTAGAGCAGCGTAGCTCGGAGCCTGTCAACCACGCAGGAGCCATGCCATAAGGTGCAGAGACAGAAGGTTCGGGTGACATAGCCTGCCGTGGTCCTGGGTGATGAGGTCCAGATGTAGGGGCAGGGCAACTGGGTTGGCTACTGAGAGGTCCAGTAACATGGGGTACCAATGCTGTCTGGCCCATGCTGCAGCTATGAGAATCACCCGAGCTCTGTCTCTGCGCACCTTGAGGAGAACCCCGTGTATCAGCGGAATGGGAGGGAACGCGTAAAACAGGTAGGTTGCCCATGGGATCAGGAAGGCATCTGCTATAGACCCTGGCTCCCGACCCTGGAAGGAGCAGAATGCTCGACACTTCCTGTTCTCCCTGGACGCGAAGAGGTCCATCCGGGGACGACCCCACCTCTGGAAGAGTGAGAGGGCGACGTCCGGACGGAGGGACCACTCGTGCGAGCTGAAGGATCTGCTCAGTCGATCCGCTAGAGTGTTCCGTGCTCCCGGGAGATAGGAGGCGGAAAGGTGAACGGCATGGGCTATGCAAAACTCCCAGAGACGCATCGCTTCGAGACATAGGGGAGAGGACCTGGTGCCGCCCTGCTTGTTGATGTAAAACATGGTCGTCGTGTTGTCAGTGAACACCGCGACACAACGACCTTGGAGGAGATGGACAAACGCTTGACAAGCAAGACGGACCGCCCTCAACTCTCGTATGTTGATGTGGAGGTCCATCTCCTGAGGGGTCCACAAGCCCTGAGTTCTCTGGGCGCCACAGTGCGCCCCCCAGCCCAGATCTGAGGCGTCCGTAGTCAGGGATGCCGAGGGCTGGGGCGGATGAAACGGAAGCCCCGCACAGACTACGGACTGGTCCAACCACCACTGAAGGGAGTCCAGTACCCTCTGAGGAACGGTGACGACTGTGTCCAACGAATGTCTGGCCGGCCACTACTGCGCGATGAGCCAAGATTGAACAGGCCTCATGCGGAGTCGGGCATACGCCGTTACGAACGTACAGGCTGCCATATGGCCCAGAAGGGCCAGACATGTTCGTAGAGAGGTCAGCGGGGCTGCCTGCAAGCGCAGAATGATGGCCGACAGCGACTGGAACCTGGGCAAGGGGAGCTAGGCCCTAGCCAGGGTAGAGTCCAGAATGGCCCCGATGAACACTATCCGCTGCGTGGGGAGCAGAGTAGACTTGTCCACGTTGATCACGAGGCCCAAGGCAGCAAAGAGGCTGCTGATCCTGCGGACGTGGTCGCGGATCTGCAGCTCCGATGTGCCCCGGATGAGCCAGTCGTCGAGATATGGAAACACGTGAATGCGGCAACGCCGAAGGTGTGCGGTGACGACTGCCATGCATTTCGTGAACACCCTCGGGGCCGTGGAGAGGCCAAATGGGAGGACTGCAAATTGATAATGTCGGTGGTGGACCACAAAGCGGAGGAAACGCCTGTGCTGGGGGAATATGGAGATATGGAAGTAAGCGTCCTGCATGTCGAGGGCAGCGTACCAGTCTCCGGGATCCAGGGATGGGATGATGGTTCCAAGGGATACCATATGGAACTTCAACTTCACCATATACTTGTTGAGTTCCCGCAGGTTGAGGATGGGCCTGAGGCCACCCTTGGACTTGGGGATTAGAAAGTAGCGGGAATAAAACCCCTTACCCTTCTTGCACTCTGGAACCTCCTCTATGGCTCCATTGACGGAGGAATTGCTCGTGAGAGGAGTCCCTGAAGAGGGATGAGGATGGTGGGTGGGGGGTGGGGGGAGCGCGAAGAAAACTGCAGGCGATAACCGGCCTGCACCGTACGCAAGACCCAACGGTCCGATGTTATTTGGGTCCACGCCGGGAGGAAAAAAGAAAGACGGTTGGAAAACTGCGGGGAAGGATCCGGAGGGGAAACTGGTACTGCGCCCTCGGGCGCACCTTCAAAATGAAGGCTTGGGTCCAGGAGGGGCCTTTGCGGAGCCTTGGTTCTGCCCTGTTTGGCCACCTGACTGTCTGCGGCGGTTGTTCCTGCCACGGCGCCTAGTGAGGTCCTGCCGCAGACGGAACTGAGGATACGGCCGACGCTGCTGCTGTTGGTTCTGCTGCCGGAATGGCCTGTGCTGTGTCGCAGGCGTATGCATCCCCAGCGACTGTATTATGACCCTATTATCCTTAAGGTCCTTTAGTCTGGGGTCTGTCTTAGCGGAAAACAGGCCCTGGCCTTCGAAGGGGAGGTCCTGGATAGTATGTTGGAGCTCCGGTGGAAAGCCAGAGACCTGCAGCCAGGAAATTCCGCGCATCATGAGCCCCGAGGCCAGGGTACGAGCGGCCGAGTCCGCAGTATCTAAAGAGGCTTGTAGCGATGTCCTCGCTACTTTCTTGCCCTCATCCAGGATGGTGGTAAACTCCTGGCGGGCATCCTGTGGTAAGAGCTCTGCGAATTTCCCCGCCGCTACCCACGAGTTGAAGGAGTAGCGGCTAAGGAGGGCCTGCTGATTCGAGACCCTGAGCTGCAGTGCCCCCGCCGAATAGACCTTGCGGCCCAGGAGGTCCATTCGTCTCGCCTCCTTCGACTTGGGCGCTGGGGCCTCTTGACCGTGGCGCTCCCTGTCGTTCACCGACTGGACCACCAATGAGCAAGGTGTCGGGTGAACGTACAGGTATTCATAGCCCTTCGAGGGGGCCATGTACTTCCTTTCCACCCCTCGAGCGGTCGGAGGGATGGAGGCCGGTGACTGCCAGATATTAGCTGCGTTGGCCTGGATTGTTTTGATAAAGGGCAGGGCCACTCTGGTGGGCGCATCGGTGCAGAGGATGCTCACCACCGGGTCCTCGATTTCAGAGACCTCCTCTGCCTGCAAGTCCAGGTTCTATGCCACACGTCGGAGGAGGTCCTGGTGTGCCCTAAGATCTAGCGGGGGAGGGCTGGAGGACGAGGTACCCGCCACTGCCTCATCTGGTGAAGACGACGAGGAAACCCTCGGCAACAGAGTGTCCACGGGGGGTTCTATCTGGGGCTGCAGCTCCGTCACTGGAGGGAGCTCTGGGTCCTGGTGGCTGGACCTGCCGTCTGCTTCCGGGGAGGGAGGGGGTCTAGACACCGTCGCCTCCGGTGGCCCGCGTTCCGCCGCAGGGCAGGGGGCAACGTGTTGTGGACCCTGGGCTTGGGAATACGCCCATGGGGTCCAAAACCCCCACTGTTGAGGCCCTCGTTCCTGTGGTGGAGGGTCCTGGAACAGGGCCGAGTGTCTGTCCTGGCCCAAGGCATAGGCGCTGTCCACCTGAGAGGACGCAGATAGTTCCCTGGAAGGCCACGGAGGCGCTGAGCCTGTTTGATAAGTGCCTCTGTACGCCAACTCGATGCTCCCCTCGGTGCCGAGGGTCGGTGCTGCGACCCGTATCGGTGCCAGGATCGGGACCAGGAACGGCGAGGTAGCCGGTGCCGGGATCCGGAGCGGGATCTGCATCGAGGTCGGTGCCGGGAGCGGGACCGCGACCTTCGATCAGCACGGTGCCGGGATGGCAGTGGGGACCGGGACCTGCCACCGATGCGGTGCCGGGAGGTCGACTGGGATCGGGACCTACCACTGGCTCGGTGCCGGGAGGTCGACCGAGGAGCCGAACGTCGAGGTGAATGGCTCCTAGAGTCTCGGTGCCGGCGGTGAGAGGAGCCAGACCGGGACCGTGCCGATACTGATCGGTGCCGCGAGTACGACCGGTACCGCCTGGGAGAACGGTTCCGGGACTGCGAGCGGCGCCCCGAGTGTGAGCGTTCACGTCTCCGGGGTGATCGGTGCCGGGATTCTGGAGACAGCGCTCTTAGCATCGGTTTGCCTCTGGAGGTTACTCGTCCCGGGGGTGCCATCTGAGGCTGCGATGGCTCCGTTAGCACGATCAAGTCCCGTGCCGAGGCAAAGGTCTCCGGCGTCGATGGTACTAACAGCTCGACCCCTGATCTCAAGGGGGAACTAGGAGGAGCTGGACTCGACGGACCTTCCGGACCCAGAGTCGACAGCAGCCCTGCAGGCGGTGCTGCGGCCAAGGTAGGTGCCGGGCGCTCCACTCGGGCCTGCCTCGATGGTGTTGCAGACGCCGAGGGTCGTGGATCTGCTCCCGGTGCCGGGGATGGTCGGTGCCGGGGAGTCTTGCTGGTGTCAGCGCGGTCCGGTGCCGGAGTAGAAGTGGCCGACTGCGCTGCCGGTGCCGGAGTCAGTGCTGCTTCCATGAGGAGAGCGCGGAGTCTTTGATCCCTCTCCTTCTTTGTGCGAGGCACTTTTCACTTATGTGCGATTCCCCCAGGCACTTGAGGCACGCATCGTGGGGATCGCTAGTAGGCATCGGCTTCTTGCATGCCGAGCACTGCTTGAAGCCCGGCGAGCCTGGCATGAGCCCGGTGCCGGGCGCCGGGAAGGGCAACGGCCCACCCGCGAACAAGCTAAACAACTATATATAATACACAACTAACTAACATACTATCAAACTATCTATGAACTATTTACAACTATGACTACGAACAAAGTACAGGAGAGCTAGGTACGTGGAGGACAGCAAGCCGCACTTCACAGTTCCAGTAACCGACACGGTGGTAAGAAGGAACTGAAGAGCGGGCGGGCCGGCAGGGGTATATATCTAGTGCCATAGTGGCGCCACTCTAGGGGGCGACCTGCCGGCCCACTGGAGTTGCTAGGGTAAAAAGTTTCCGGTAAATGTGTACGCACGGCGTGTACACCTACCTGGAATGGATATGAGCAATCACTCGAAGAAGAAATATAGAATATCGAACTATATACACAATAACGATTAGAAATGAGCTAAGGAGGTGGAGATCAGCTAAGCCGCGCTCCACTGTTCCAACGACCAACGGGCGATAAGAAGGAAATGAGGGGCGGATGGGCCAGCAGGGGTATATATCCGGCACCACAGCGGCGCCACTCCAGGGGGTGCCCTGCCAGCCCACCGAGTGTTGCTAGGGTAAAAATCTTCCGACGAATGTGTACGCAGCACGCGCACACCTAACTGGAATGGATATGAGCAAGCACTCTAAGAAGAGCTATTAATTATAACAAGATACAAAATAAATATACCTAATTGTGTAGTCTTATTTTTCATTTATTTTCCTGTTGTATTTTTTAAATCTTGTGCTTAACAGATCTACAACATTGATAAAAATGGTATAAAATGATTTGTTGTAATTTTCAGCACAACCTGTGTTATCAAAATGAATCTCTCTCAGGACTTGGGAAGACACAACTCTAACCCTATGTTAGTTTATAAAGAATTCCTACCTCATGATATGAAGGCTGAGACTATGCCTGTTGGAACAGTTTTTCAATGTATAGGGAAGTCTGCCTGTGGCACAGCAGATGATTATTTATAGCAAGAAGAGAAGGATAAGAAGGTGCCTGTAATCCTGTTGATTTGGGATTCTCTTTTATACTATAATTTATAACATTCATCAGATATCTTAACCGAATCAGACTATACCTTGACATCCCCTGTTGGCCATTTGCTGGAAGCCATCTGGACAAGTGCATTCGTAAGAACCTTCAGTATTAATGCAGTTTCCTCTAAGGCAAATATCACTGTCTTGAAGGCATTCGTTAATGTCTGAAATCAAACCATTGCCAAAAAATTAGATAATTTCAAAACTAAATAAACTCTTGAAAGTGACATATTTAATACTGGTATATTAACTTGAGGTAACAGCTTATATTTACTATATTTAAATAAAAATAACAAATTTTTAAATATAGCAAGAGTGCCCACACAATGTTGATCGTAATGCTGACTGAGACAACTCTCTCCCTCTAGATGCATGAGACAATTATACAAAATTCTCCTCCATTTCCATGTGAACTGTGGGGCTATTGCACTACAAGAACTTCAATGGCTTAGAAACCTAAAGCATGTGCACATTTAGAAAACACGAACTCCACAGTGATGCAAATACAGAGTCTGATGTACATGCAACACAAGCACTATGATGCTTCTGCAACATTAGTTCCATTACATGCAAACAATACAAACTAATCTACTGTCATTCAATAAGATGCTGTAATCTCACTCAAAGCAGTTTTTATAAACGAACGCTGCCCAGGTTATGTAATCCGTTCCACATGGATATGTAAGATTTTTATGCTTTCTCCATAAATTGTACAAACTATGTTGCCTGATTACCTTTTGTAAATTGAGTTGAATTCAAGCTTCAGTACTTTCTGAACTTGTTTGTTTTGGACACTACTGGGCCACCATGCAAACTTTTATAAACTGGTAATGATATTAAGAATTCACACTCAGGTCCACATTGTCTGCAAGTATAATTCAACATAGCTCCACTGAAGTCAATACAGCTATATCGATTTACACTAATGGACTGATCCAAAGCCCTTGAAGTCATTGGAAAGACTTCCATTGACGTAACTAGGCTTTGGGATAAGGTCTCAGCTGAGAATCAGGGCCTCAACCACTGTGAAATTAATATGACGGTAGCAGCTGAAATGATACACTGATAAATGCAAGTGTCAGAGGGATAGCCGACGAAGTGGGTATTCACCCACAAAAGCTCATGCTCTAATACGTCTGTTAGTCTATAAGGTGCCACAGGACTCTTTGCTGCTTTTGATAAATGCAAGGAAGCAATAAATCAGCTATTTTGTTACAGGACAATATGAAGAAGTGATTATAGCCAAAATGCTTACATTACATGGATACTATATTTCACTACTGCAAAGGAAGCTATTTAACGTTTTATGATTGTGTCTCACTAGTTTTAGAGGAAAACGGAAAGTAAAAGAAGATAAAGTAGAAAAAAGAGTATGTAGGCTACAGGAAGATAGGATTTTCTTTGATACACAAAACAAACAGCTTTATGTGATGGATTTTTATTATTCTGACCTTTTATGCATGACTTTTTAGCAGACCAAAATGATGCCGCCTTTTCCATTTGGATGTGAACCCAATAAAAGCACATAAGGCTCTTTCTGATCTTTGGATTTAATCTTTTTATTTTATTTTATTTTTTTAAGAGCTTTCTTGCATATGCGAAAGTTCTTTTTTCAGATGAAATTGCACTTAATCATGATGACATTATGTGAACTTTTGATAAACATATTTGATTTCACATGAATGTGTTTTATATTTATAGCATATTTTCAACTGAAAAAAATGATGGTTTATTTAAATGGTAATTCACTTTGACTGAGAGCAAGTGAAAAAATTAACTCCTTTGCACTGAATAAATGCCAAACCCCACAAAAAGATAATGTTTTCTGCCAAATTCATTCAAAGCGAAATTTTATTAATCCTAACATACTACACAACCCCCTCGTCTTCCATTGTAACTGTTCATAGCTCCTATGATCAGAGTGCAAAAACCCAAAGAAATAGAGCTTTTTTTCGTTGATTTCTTAAAACATTAGATTCCATGAATTGCAAGAGAAGCTGGCATCCTAGTCTGTGAAGGGAAGATCCTATGACTACCTACATGGGCTACTCTTTTCCCACCAACAGAGGTAGTGAATCATTGTGGAGATGGTATCTTCCTTTTTCTCTGCATGTCTTATTTGATTCTAGCCCCTGAACAGAATTTCCCAAAGCTCCTTCATGTGCAATCTTGTTCTATATATGAGATTTAAAGATCTAGGAGTTGTATGTGAAGAACTGCTGGGAAGACTCTGGCCTCTTTGTGTCTGTGTCTACTCCAAAGTGAAACCATCTGAGGGTTTTTCTCTAAGATAACCCAGAACAACTGTTCTTGAAACCTGGAGAGAGACCCCTTGGGCTGAAGGTTTTCTTGAGATGAAGCTCATATAAGAATGTCAAGAAGCAATGAGAATAAGCAAGGACAGAGAATATACCAGAATTAATTATTGTATTAATTTGCTAATATCCGGCCCGAAATCTTATTTGAGATATCACCAAAAGATAAGAAGATCATTTTCTACAGCATATCTTCTGGATTTTGCTGTGTATTTTTTATTTATTCTGTTTTGTACGATTGTTGTGCAAATTGCACTTCTGAGACAGAGCAGGCTGCTGAGCTCCAGAAGGATTCACCTCTGGGGAAGGGCAGGTAGCGTTTACACCGTTTCCCCGTTCCCCCCAGGGGTACTACCACTGGGCTCCACAGGAGCTAAGCCAGGCCACTCTGCCAGTGCTTCTGTCTAGGGTTGTGGTGGTTGACTGCAATCCCCCAAGCCAGCCACAGAAGCAGCTGTAACCCAGACAGCCCCCACAGGTGGACTTTCTATGATGGCAGAAGCATTTGTAACCAGGGATGAATACTGCCCTCTGTTTTAGAATATGAGCAAGGAGGTGATTTTCTTACTCAAAAGAAACAATCAAATTATTCTCCTCAAGTTCCTGTTGGAGCCATAGGTGCAGGTGACAGGAATTGTGCGTGTGAGAAAACATGAGATATGTGGTGGTATAGATAGAGACCATCAATCAGATAGTAAAGAACTGAGAAGAGGAGGAGAAAAACATCTTTTTCCATTCTCAGAAGTGGTTGTGCCTACGTTTGGAATACTCAGGATCTCATGGAAAAAATCCACAAGTAGTTTTAAGTCACATACATACCTTCACATTGGTCTCCCATCGATGATAATGTGTAACCTTGGCTACACATACATCTGAAAGACCCATCTGTGTTTCTGCAATTCCCATTTGTACAGAGATGATGTTGCTGGCATTCATCTATATCTACGAATGGAAAGAAAAATGTGTATCTAAAAAAGAAAATAGCAATGCCATGCTTCTGAAAATGCCTCTTTTGAAGCACAAGGTGTCCACATCCCACTCAAAGAAAACTGAAGAGTCAAAAGAAAATCACTTTTCTTTTGGTTTGGTTTACTAACGAACAGGTAAGTTCAAAATAGTATTAGATGAAACCTCAGCCTAAGACTTCTCCTCAGACTTGGCTTCATTTACGGTTCTGTCTCTCAATACTCATTTGTCCTTCATGCACGCACACACGCACACGCACGTGCTTTGCCTGAGGGCTTCTTCCATCTCCCACATAGCTGGCTGAGGTAATGAGCCAACTGGCCCATTGTGTCAGCAACACACACAAAACAATGTCCAACAGAATCACCACCTTCTAACAAGATGTGATTTTCAAGCAAACACTGGCAGGCTGTTATACTGTCAAATTTTACATAAAGATTAGATTTTCTTATTTAAACAGTTGCTCTATATTAGAATTAATCTTGCAACTATGATGAATCAAATGTCTCTCTTTGTTACTGTAGCCACTGCTAATCTCTCAGTGTTTAGAGTGATCTCTTCAGTTCTCACAAACTTAAGTGGGGTCAGCCCAGGTCAACATTTGGATTCGGATAGGATACTCAAATTGGATAGGACTCTGCAGGAAGTGGTACTGCTGATTCAGAAGGTAGCACATGTTTCTATGAGTCAGTACCGAACCATTACCACGTAGTGATGTTAGGGAGTCATGTGTTATTGGAATAGCGTGGTCTTTAATGCTTGCTTAACTTGGAAAAAAGATGTTTTTAAAAAACTGCATTAGCTAACAAGTTTTAATTTGGTGGTGTTTAAAAATATTTAGCACCTACTATTGACAAGCTTTAACATTTTTTAAAAGATGTTAGCTGGTTGCGGTCCACCCTAGGGGCAGTGGATCAAAATTGGTTTTGATTAAACAGAGATATACCCATTTCATATCTTCCAACAGCAATGTGATATGCATGGACAGACCACTGTGAAACGATGTGGTGGATTCTCCATCACTTTCAGTCTTTGAATCAAGACTGGATGTTCCTCTAAAAGATATGGTATAGCTCGAAAAGAAATGATGGACTTGATGCAGAAATTACTGGAGTGAGGTTCTTTGGACTGTGTTATACAGGAGGTCAGATGAGATAAACATCATGTCCCTTTGGCTTTAACATTTATGAACCTCCACTGACTTAACTGACTGGCTAGTGTCTAGACACATGCACCACATTGCAGGATCAGGTCCTTATTTTAGAGGTGTGCATTTCAGGAAAGGCCAACTTTCCATGTATGCCTAGCTTGGTAAGTGTGTTTTTCCATAAAGGGTTCTGAGGACATAGTCTAGCTTTGCCTAAATATTTCCTCTAAACTCTGACTGTCTTGCCTCCTGAGCTACTCCTCCAAGCCCCTCAGTCTCCTCCTAAAATTTGTTTAAGTTTGACATGAAATCTGAAATAAATTATCATTAATAAGTATTATTCCTTTTACAATAGTACCACCAAGTAGCCCCATTGTCCTAGGTATCGTATAAATCTGTAATAAAAAGATGATTGAAGGACAGATCCCCAGGTTACTCCTGCTTCCACAGCAAGTCCCTAAAACATCTACATGAGTTTATTTGTATTTGTTAGACTATTAGATTGATACTCTTAGATATCATAATGTTTTATAATATATGTTACAAAGTATACAGAATGCACAGCAAGGCCAAGTTAGCACAGAAACTTTAGCTCTTGAATTTTCTGACTTGTTTTAAGTTTTAACTATGCAGGATTTACATTGCACATTTTGTTGTTTTGCATTAATAGTTATTTTGTAAAGCATTTGGGGTCCTACTGGATGCAAAATGCTATAGAATCATTAGATGAATTATTCTGAGTTTTAGCCACATTCCTACCTTCACACTGGTCCCCTGCTGCAGATAGTTTATAACCTTGGCTACAAGTACATCTGAAAGATCCCTCGATGTTTTCACAACGTCCGTTTGTACAGAGATTGCCATACTGACATTCATCTATATCTGTGAATACAAAGAAAGCATGAATATATATATATGCATTAGTTCCTATCTACATGGGCTTTCAAATAGAATGGTATTTAAATTGTATGTGAACATGGATCCAATTAAACTGGGTCCTGACATGATTTGGCCAGCCATTGTGGACCAGCTAAAGTTTGTCCAAATCATACTTAAAAAAAAATCTAATCCAGTATAGATTAGAACACTTTTTTTGTTAAACACATGGATCTAAAATTTCTTGATCCCTGAACTGTATTCTAGCTTAGGCTGGTGAATAGTTTCAAAGCACAGTTCTACCATGAGTTAGCTATGTCCATACTATCCTTATCTACACTAATCTTTTCCCCCCTTCATTTGCTCATTGTTGCTTACACTGGTGCAGCTTGAGTGCAGATCAGGTGTCCACAGGAGCTGGCATTTTTACTCCTGTATTCTACAGATTTATTCCTAGCAAGCACAGACAACACTGCTAAAAAATGCTAGCAGTTGCCAGTGTCTTGCAAATACTAGCACTCCCCCAATTGCTATTGTGGGAAACATTCAGGAAAAAAGTCAGAACTTATTCTACCCAAACATGTGGAGTGGAATTGGGTGGCTGAAATTTTCAACTGTTTGTTAATACCCAACCTGTCCCAATGACAATTTTTTAAGAAACATTTGACACAGTAGGTAGCAACATTACTGCCAAAAATAGTACCGTACAACTAAAAAGAAATGTAGAAGACATGATGAATATATTGAATTCAACTGGAAAAGGATAGCTAGAGATAGATATTATATTGCTGATGCTGTTGAAATTTTGAAAGAACTCCAGAAAACACTGCAGAAAGAGAGAACTAAAGACAAATTTAAATTGCGGGCAGTGGAGAAACAGATGGAGCAAGCACTTACTCCACTCTGTTATATATCACACAATGTTCTCAATCCAATTACAAAATTAGGTGTCTAAATACAAATACAAATGATGGGGTTGGCACTGTGACTTGGGCATCTGCTAATCATTCATCAATCCTGTCCACCATAATACATTTCAGGAAATGAGGAGAATTGTTAAAAAAAATACTTTTGCTGCAGGAATTATTAGTAAAGTGAACAACTGTACTATGGGGAATGCTGGCTATGTAGATATAGAATTCACAGCAGTGATAAACCAGTTTTTCTCCTTCACTAGCCTGTAGTGTAGAAAGTGTAGTAAGTGTAGAGAGAACATTTTCCAGGCCTGGATTAATTTATTCTAAGTTAGAAAACTCATTTGGTGTAAAGAAAGCAGGAAAATCAATGGAAAAATCCAGGTGGCATGTGACAATTTCTCAATGCTGCTTCTGTCATTTATTCAATCATTTTACTGAAATTTGCTTCAACTTTATAATATAAATCAATAGTTCGTAAACTAATCACATCAGCAATTTTTATTTCAATGTACAATAGATTTTTTTTAAAAATGGAAACAAAAAGATTAAAATTGGTTATTAGAATCAAGTTTTTTTTTAAATTAACAATTGATTCAAATTGCATTTATTTAAATCAATCCACTCAGGCTAATTATAATAATTCCCAGACCTTGTATCAATGAGATGGGTGTGGTAATATCTTTAATTGGACCAAATTCTGTTGGTAAAAGACACAAGCTTTCAAGTTTACACCAGGTATCTCTCTGTTGCAATTAGACCCAGGGCTGGCCTGTGCCAGCTGATTCAAACTTGAAAAGCTAAGCTGCAGCCAGAGCTCTGCAACCGTCTCATCTCACAGGGTCCTAGAGCCCGGGCTCCAGCCCGAGCCCAAACATCTACACCACAATTACACAGCCTCTTAGTACGAGCCCCACAAGCCTGAGTCAGCTGCCATGGGCCAATTGCAGGTTGCCACAGAGCTCTCCTTCATGTCTGGGAAAGGTAACCAGAGTGTCACAGCTAAATACAACATGGAACAGATTCTGAATGAACATATAATGCAAGAGACCAGTCTTGCAAGGTAACTTGGGCAGGTAACACCTCTACAGTAATAGGACAAAGGAGGATAAGTGGGTTACCGATTGCTGTAATGAGCCATAAATCCAATGTCCTTATTAAGCCCATGATTTTTAGTATTTTGCAGAGTTATGAATTTAACTTTCCAGGCTCATCTTTTGAAGGTGTTGTGCAGATTTCCTTTGAGGATGAGATGTGATTTTCAATTTCAGCCCATATGTTTTTGATTTCGATGTCCCTATCCCACACAGTTCCTAATGCCGTATACATGTAAACCTACCTACATTTAAAATGAAATAATATGCTTACCTTCTTAAAACACTGGAGGATATAATTTGTACTGTTAAAGAGCACTGGGATTGTTGGAATTTGTTTCCTAAGGGATCAATTAAAAGGAGTGCAGGAATGGAGAACAAGAATAGGGAAAAGAACTATAGAAAACTGACTTGCAGAGGGAAACTACAGAATGGCAATTGGTATGAAGGTTCATCAAGAATCTGACCAATGGGCTGAGTGCAGAAGGGACTCTCAAGTTTGCCTATAAATACCTTCTCAGATAGAGTAGGATGGATTTTTGCCATATTGTTTAAAGGTCACTTTATTATAAAGCTACAGAGTTGAGTTAAGAAGGAAAAATCTGTCCCCATTAGACCTCCTGAAGTTCATGTGGATAATTTTGAATGGAATTCAAGTCCAGGATAAGCAGAAAATGAAGACTGATCATATAATGAAAAGTGTGGATGAACTGCCTTGGTTATATGTGGTTTAGAATTTTACATGAAACAAGAGAAAAGGAAAGAGTACTTTGCATGCCTTTAATAAAAGATTATATATGACTTCAGTAAATCGAAACAGAGATTTATTGCTTGGAGCAAGCAGTTAAGTTTGTGACCCTGGGCGAGTAATGCAGTGATTTAACATTTCTGCTTGCACTTCTAATAATCTGGCTGGCAAAATGAAAAATGTAAGTGATGTAATTCTGGGACTGCACTAGAATACTGGTATTTTGAACTGGATTATCTCTGTAAAGCTATTTCTGCAGCAGTATGGAAATCAAGCCTAATGTTAGAAAATATGCACTCTTCCTAGACCACCTTTGAAGCTGTATATTCAACTGTACTATATATAAAAAATGAATATCTAAAAAGAGGCAACTTTTTACTTACCAGTAAATGGAAATCTGTGTTGTAGAAAGAGTCCCAAATCATTGCACAAAGTACAGTGTGCGTATGCATATATGTACACACACCTATGCATGCATGCACGCGTGCACACACACACACACAAATCACGTCCCTCACAACTGAAATGCAATCCTGCTTCAATTAATCCAGCAGGTGGTACTCTCAGCTCCAGAAGACAAGTAGCACTGTACAATTATTACACAACACCTCTGACTGCCCTTTGCTATCAGTTTCAGAAACAGATGTCAATGTCCTTGAAAAAAGGAAGGCAAACAACTGGGAAAAAAACAGTAATAGGGAGTGGGAAAAATCTATCCGTAAAACCTGAGCTAAAAATGATCCTTACTGAATGGCTGTGAAACTGTTAGAGGTGTGCTGAATGGTTTGCTGGAAATACTGATAATTAAAAGATGTCAGTGTGCTTTGTGAACCAGTATCTGAATTTTCTTCAACAGCACGCCATTCACACTGAAGTATTATAGCAATCTCAAGTTTTTCCACTTGCTTACTAACCCTAACAATGGCATTCTAGCATATCAATAATTTAAAAATTTCTTAAAATTTTAAAGTTCTGTATTTTCATATTTCTAAAATTCCACTTTTATAGCTCATGATACTTACATCCTAAATTTAATTTTCATTGCTCTATAGTGAGGAAACCTTGGCTGACTCCCTTTCTCTCCAAGACCAGAAATCATTCTGAAATATTACCTACCTTCAGTTTCTATTTCAGTAACAATAGGAGGCCTTTTTCGCACATTTTCATTAACACCACAGTCTCTCAAAACAGAAATATAACAATATTTGGGATACAAATACTACAGAACATACCATGGCACTGTCCATTCCAGCCTCTGAATCCATCTGTGCAAGGAACGCATTGGTAAGAGCCAGGACCATTAATGCATTGTTCATCTGGACAAATACTTTGGGTCAGGCATTCGTCAATATCTTTAAAAAAAAGAAAATCTAGGTCGGAATAATAACAGACTGTTGAAGAACAAACTAGTCTGATTATTATAACTGCATTTATATATTAAGTTGTGTACTTTGAACCAGATGATGTATATCAGGATAGCTCTACTGAAGTCCTTCTCGTCTGGTGTAAGTCAGCCCTGTTCCATTGAAGTCAAAGGAGCCCTACAGATTTATATCAGCTGTGGATCAGATCTTTTATTTATAAATTGATTAAAGATACAAGGGTAATCATTGTAGCTTCACAATTAAATTATGGAGTTGCTGACAGTGGTTCTGTAGTGAAGGACATATAACATGTATGGCTTTGAGGGTACCTGACTACCTCTGTGTAGCTCAGCCCATTTGCCATTTAAATAAACTAAAAATAGAAAATTCTCTTTGAGGCGACCTTGAATTTCTGAGGGTATTATGAGTATTAAAAATGTTCCTGGGGTGAGATATAAACCTGCAAAAACCCTTCTTTAGAGAAATTTGGGTGAATCTCCTCTGTTTTCAGCACCCACAGCTAACTAACTCCAGCCACTCTTAGGACCTTGTAGAGGCTTGTCTTACCAGCACTGCAGGTCTCACTGTACCCCCAGTTTCCCTAACCAAAGTGAGATTTGTTGAGCGCTTGAGGAGGGGGCATAGAGGTAGGAAATTGAGGCTGCCCTAGGCCCTTTAATATGCAGAATTACAGGGCAGATAAGTTATGGGAGGACTACGAATGCAGGCAGTGTGAGTGGCAATCGAAGACATGGGTGGATAATGTGGGTCTAAGAAGAAGGTATGTGTGACTGGACAACCCCATGAGGCTGCAGAAAAGCTTCTGGCAATGTTATGGGCTAGGTGGGTGCATCAGCACAGATTCCACTCTGATGGTCTAGCTCAGTCACATCAGAGCAGGGAGCTTATGTCTAAACCTCAGAGCTCTCATTGATAGTCTCTGCAGCTCCCTTCCACATAAAAAAAGAAAAAAAAACGATCATCACGCTACTCACAATACACACACTTTTACATACAAAAAGCTAAAGTAACAGACTCTTAAGGTTGCAAAGTCAAGTATTCAAAAGTTAGGAAATGTCAGAATTAAGGTTGCCGGTGCAGCCTTAATTCCACTCCCACGTGCATGCATATGCCTTATTCTATTAGTCTTTAATTACATGATCACATACTGTTTTTTCCATAGGTCTCCTGCATCATCCAATGGACAGGGTGCATTTAATGTCCCAGCTCCTAGTCCCCCCATCCCCCGACCCCATGTCCTAATCTACTCCGCACACCGTACTTCTGCTCGGCTCTTGTCCCCCGTATATTCAAGACAAGTTGTTTCTTATTCTATTGTGCCCAGGCATAAGCAGTGGGAGTACTGAAAGCGCTGCTCTCAGTTCTGGTGCCCAGTGCCACAGCGGTTCCCAGGAGCCTGAAGAAGCAACTGCAGCTAAAGTACTGCTCTGCCCCTACCTCCCTGGGTTGGAACATTATCAGTGCAGATTAATCTTCAGAGAATTCAGCAATCAAACTAACAATTCTCTACTGAGATGTGCACACAGCAATTTTTCAAAGGCTCAGAACTTGATCAAATTTGGGTAGCTTTTCATGAGAACAGCAAAAGACACATCCCTGACGCAAAGACCACCCCTTGCCAAATTTCAAGCCTTTGCTCTAAAACATGGAGGCACGAGAGCTTCTGAAGGAAATGGCTGTAAGATTTTTTTTTAACATGGGCAAAACAACAATATAATAATAATTAGAGATATACCTATCTCCTAGAACTGGAATGGACCTTGAAAGGTCATTGAGTCCAGTCCCCTGCCTTCATTAGCAGGACCAAGTACTGATTTTTGCCCCAGATCCCTAAATGGCCCCCTCCAAGATTGAACTCACAACCCTGGGTTTAGCAGGCCAATGCTCAAACCACTGAGCTATCCCTCCCCTCCTATTTCCATCTAAACTTGTTCTCAAGAACAGCTGGACCATTTTTTTGAAAAATTTCCAAAGACCCGAGCTTGAGAAAGATATGCAGCATGGAAAATGTCTGCCCATATAGTTAAAGTCCGGCAAAGTTATAAGAAACTGACAACAGGATCTTATAATGGGAAGTGTCAGGCAAGTGTACCAGCTACACCTGTGATAATATTACACTTTAATTCTGAACTCAGCAATAGTAACTTGTATGTACTCTTAAAACATGACCACTGGGTAAGCTCCAGATCTATTATATGTGTTTGTGTGGGTGTGTAAAGTCTGAAGTAAGGTGTGGTGTTATAGTGAATGATTTGCAAGTAGTGTGTGTGTGTGTGTGTGGTGGGGGGTTGTGTGGGAAGTGGAAGGGAGTTATTTGTGGAGCTGCAGAATCTGTCAGAATGGTAAATGTCATGTGTGGGTGTAATGATGTGGTGAAAATGGTTCCCTTAACATGTCATTTCCTTGGTTTGAAGGGTTAGCGTGGGAGGGTTTTTCCCTTAAGCAACAACCTTAACTAGTTTCCAATGTAGAATTTGTTTGCAGGAATTATATGCGTTATATAATGGGAAGCTATTGTCTCAAATCTGGGAGAATAAGAAACCTGATACACTGGAGTGAATGTTTTGAAACAAATCAGTAATATAACAGAAAATAACGGATGGTTCAAACTAGAAGGAGGAGTTCTTTAACAAAACCCACAGCAGCAAATCTATTTGCTGCTATCACTGGATGCTGCTATGAATGTCTGTATGTAAAGTCTCCTACAGGAAAGTTGCTAAACATATTGTGAAAGGAGGAAAGATAGAAGAAATGATGATGGGCTTGATCTTGCAAGACACTGAGCAAGGTCCTTATATCTTCAACTCCAACTGAAGTCAATGAGCATTGAGGGTGCTCGATACTTTGAACCCTAGAAGCAGTCTCAACTCCCCCCCCGTCTGTGACAAACTTAATCTCAAAGTGATGTATCAAAAGATAAAATAATGAAAAAGTTAATAAGTTAAGACAACATTTTATTTTCAGAACCATGCAAGGACTCTAATAATTTTATTTCCCCCCATCTTTAGCACACAATATAAATAATCCAACTATGATTCTCTTATCTGCCCCTGCCCAGAAAGAACACTTAAAAAACTATGCAAGGACCACCCTAGAGCTAGATTAAAAAAAAACAAACAAACAAAAAACCAAAACCCAAACCCTGGCCAATGGGACTGAGGAGCCTGCAGGACAAGCTCACACTTCTAGGTTTTGAACATCCCAGTCCCCATGGATTTAACTGGAATTGCTTCTCCAAGAGAAGTAACTGATTGGTATCCACTGGTAAAGACACTACAAATGAACTAACTGTCTCTCCACTCAGCTTGTGTTTGGATTGGATTTATAATCAGGTCTGAGCTTGTTCTCTGAAGCATAGGGCCAAACAAAACAAACATGTTTTGCATGTGTTTCTGCTTGGACCCAATTACAAATACTGCCCTACAATCAGTATTTTCTTAAATTTCTTCTAATAAAAACAGTTCTTCCTTCATTGCTCAGCCAACCTAGCACTCATGTAAATATGTACATTTTATTTTAAAAATCGCAAATGACTTCATCTCAATTGGGAATCTTTTTGTTGTCAGTAAAAACAGTAACAAAACAAAAAAAGGTTTTCTTTAAATGCTACCCCTGAGCAACCCTGATTTACTAATATGCTCACTTCATAATTTCTGATGTATAATGGTGAAAATCTTCATGACGTACATTTTTAAAAGTGCATGCACAAAAGTACAATTAAGCTTGCTTGCTTGTACACAAGCCCTTCACTTGTGCATCCATAATGGTTGTTGGATAGGAGTCCTTTTGAAAATCTGGACCAATATGTTTTATGCCAGAATAAACTAGCCTAGGACAGCTCGTCCCACAGCAGGTGATGAGGATCATTTAAAACAAATACAAAAACAATGAAAAATACTTTGAACTGTGATCTAAAAAAACAATTCAAAGTCATCCTAAGTCACTCAAAAGAATGTGTGGTGCTGGATTGCTACCAGTTTATGGGTTATTAAAACGCAGACAAGGCAATCCTACAGAATACATGGCATTTTGTGTCTAATTATTATAGAAATATGTTAACAATTTTCTTCTATGCTCAGTAATTTAGATTAAAGTACAAATGAGTATATATTTAAAATATAATAATTGACTGTGGTTTTAATTCATTGATTATCAAATCAATGTTGAAGAGGTTAGGAAAAAAATCCCACAAAACACACACCAGAGAAAAACAGATGCCAAAAAGAAAAGTACACATTTTTAGGTCAGATGTGCTGGGACTTCTCTCTTATTCTATGAAATGACAGTGTTTGGTGGCAGCTTTATGTTCCAAACAGCAAATGTATCCCTTTGTTCAATTTTTGTTGTTACACAAATGTAAAACGTTAAAGATGAGCCTTATTGTGGACAGAGTTTTTATGAACAGCAAGGGAAGAGATTAAAATGAAGTGTTAGATGAACTTCTGCTAGTCTAGCATCTAAGTATTGCCCAAATTATCACCCAGCACAGAATTGCAAAAGAAGAGCTTTACTTTTATCATTGTTGTATTTATTCTTCCATAATGGGACGTGTTATTTAATATTTTTATCAAATATCCAAAAATTGAACATAACCATGATCAAATTTGCTAACTGAAAATTAAAGGGGTATGAAATACGCAAAGACAGACTTTAAGTTAACTGGAGAAATTAGAAACACTAGTCTGGAAACAACGGGGGAAGATTCAACACTAACATACGGCTATTAACTTGTCAGTGGTTTAGTTTGCTTAATTTCACTGCCATACTTCTACTACTGTAGAGTCAAAACTCTTCATGACATTGGCCTCTCCTTTCATTCAGCATTCACATTTATATAAGCCAATGGTATTTACACAGAGGCCTTCTCCACAGATGTGAGGTCTCAAACCTTCAACAAAATCTGAGAAGTGGGGTAGGGGGAGAAACCAAAAGGTGCACATAAGCTTAAATTCATCATCAAATAACCAACATACGTAATATATGAATTTCCCCCATTCTTTCTTGTATGTTTGCCAGACAGAAAAGGAGCAGAGAATTACAAAAGAAAATGTTAATGTTCAACGTAAGAAGAGGTATTTAACAAAACACTGGAGAGTAATATATTGTATATTAGAAACATTGTGAGACAGATCTTGCTTTCAGTTGCACTGGTGTAAATCCAGACAACTATTCCCAGATCCTCAAAGGTACTAAGGTGCCTAACTCCCATTGACTTCAATAGGAACTAAGCACCTAAATACTTTTGAGGACCTGGTCCTCTGTGTTACCTGGAGTTCTCTGCATTATACTCTGTCAGGGTGATCTGCCCCTTTAAGGGCCAGGATGCATCCAGCCCTGTTCTGGAAAGGAGCAGTGTCAGGTGATTGGATCTGATAATCACCAGCTTGGTGATACAGATGTGGGCCCCAGTTCCAGAAGGGAGCCTGGGTCCAGGAGCGTGATGGGAGAATACTCTCCTGTACTGCAGAAGAGGACTATGAGAGGATGAGAGCCCCTGCAACTGCTCTTCCCCTCTGCCTCCACAGCTGGCTGAAGGTTCTGACCACCAACTTGCAGGAGACTGGGGGGCAGGGGTACAGTCTCATGTTGAGACCAGAACTATTACTTTATGTTGTCAGGCCACATTTCCTTTTTTGTGTTGGACAAAAAACAGAGCCCTGAGGCAAGGACTATGAGTTGATCTGGGTGTGGCTAGTTATGTTTCCCAGGCTGGTGATCAAATCCACCAGCCTATACATACTTTGTTGGAAGATGGCCAGAGAAGGTCAGAGCCACAGCTATGTGGAGTCACCTGCAATTTTCCTATGCAAAGGGAACAGAGAAGAGGACACAAGAGCTGTGGGTGCAACTGAAGCTTCAGGGAGAGGTGGAGAGAAGAGTGATCAAGGCAACATATAAATGTTACATGAATAGTGTGTTCACACTGTGGGGCTTACAGATGGCAAGAAGGGACAGCTGGGTAATTCCAAGGAAAGCTGTGGAAAAGCAGATTGTCCTGCCAAATTTGGGACAGTTGAGAGGTAAGGAGTTGTTTTGTAATTTTTTTTAAATATCTCACCCTTCAGCCAATCAGTTGGGGGGAAAAAAAAATATATCAGGGAGAATCTTGATTTCATACCTGCAAAAAGCAATAACTTTTAAAATAAATAATTGTCAACACTCAGTGTGGTTAACCATGTCCCTCTGTAGCTATACACATAAAAACACCCTGGAGTCCGGTTTCGGTTTTTTTCCCCCGCTTCCTAATAAATATGTCATGAAGAAAACATTATATTGACCTCTTAAGCCCCCATCCGCAAAGGTATTTAGGCCCCAAATGGACATTGATTTTGAGGATCTGGGCTTTAGGGCCTTAATCAATGCTCACTGAGGTCAAAGGGAGTATTTTCAATTACTTCAGTTAACTTTGGCTCAGGCTCTTAATGATCAGTTTTAAAATTATTATTCTCATCATCGTTTTAATAAAGAAGAACAGTGGTTACCAATGCATTCTGTTCCTTCTTCATTGGCCATGAATCCTGCTTGGCAAATGCACAGGAAACTCCCTTCTGTATTTTCACAGTGCCCAAGGGAGCATAGATGGGGACTCTGAACACACTCATTGATATCTGTTTAAGAAATAAAAATATAAGGATATTGAAAAATGTAACATAATTGGCAATGACTCTTTTCCCCACTCTACCCAACAAATATGTGCCTTTGAAAAGACAGGGCTTGTAACGAGTTTAACTGTTTGAAAGTCTATACACTTTGCTCTCTTAAAGAGCCTCAAGAAGTATATACCAAATAGTTGTAGATGGAAAAATCATGCTTACCGGCCAAGGCCGGCGCCAGGGGTTCTGCTGCCCCAAGCAGCTAAAAAAAAAAAAAGAAAAAAAAAAGCCACAATTCAGCGGGAGGTCCTTCGCTCTGAGCAGGAGTGAGGGACCCTCCGCTGAACTGCCGCTGAATAGCTGAAAGTGCCGCCCCACTCTGGAGTGGCCGCCCCAAGCACCTGCTAGATAAGCTGGTGCCTGGAGCCGGCCCTGTTACTGGTTTAAGCTATATGAGTACTGAAATTGCTTGAAAACTAAATAGTGGACACTCTTCAAATCTTTAAAATTTCCATTTGCAAGTAATTAATGTTACAACAGTATTTGTGGTACTCCTCATATTAAGCATTGGCATTGCTACAAGCATAGAACAGTGTAAAGCTAGTCAAAATTATAAGAATTTTAAATCATTATTATTCTGGGTGTATTTGTATAAAATATATTTAAATAGTGTATTACCACCAGTTAGTAGAGGTATTATTTTTGAGTAGTTATTGACTTTCTGATAAAGTAAAAATTAATAACGGAACATTTGAAAATATAATATTAAATGTAAATATTACTGTGTTCATTCAGTATTACTGTTGAAATTTTGTTTACAAAAGTCAGGAACTTGATTTCTGATTTAGTTGTGACTCTGATCATCTGCCATAATTCACAGGCAGCCTTTTGTATTCTTGTATATGGTGTAATTTTAATCCCTTAATATAAATAAAATATGGCTCAACTATAGCTGGTGTGGGCAAATAGAGGTCTGTACTTCTAGTTCCTGGACATGTAAAATCTCATCAATAAAACTGCATTAATAGAATGTTTGCATATATAGCCTTATTTATTATTTTAAAAGAAAAAATGCAGAGAAAGAACTGATCGAGCCTTCAAATACACTGTATGGGCCAAATTACGCTCCAAGTTACTATCATGTGAACTGTTATCAATGGTGTTGCACAATTGTAACCGAAGACTTAAGGAATACTTGGTCCTGTCTCAGCGTGATGGGATGGACTAGATCAGTGATTCTCAACTGGGGTACTCAGAGGTCTTCCAAGGGGTACATCAACTCATCTAGATATTTGCCTAGTTTTACAACAGGCTACATAAAAAACACTAGTGAAGTCAGTACAAACTAAAATTTCATACCAGCAATTACTTGTTTATACTGCTTTATATATTATACACTGAAATGTAAGTACAAGATTGATATTCCAATTGATTTATTTTATATATGGTAAACATTGGAACATAAGCAATTTTTTAGTAACAGTGTGTTGTGACACTTTTATATTTTTATGTCTGATTTTGTGAGCTAGTAGTTTTTAAGTGAGGTGAAACTTGGGGGTACTCAAGACAAATCTGACTCCTGAAAAGGGTACAGTAGTCTGGAAAGGTTGAGAGTCACTGCCCTAGAGCACAAGGTCTACATCTTCGTAGCAGCCATGCAATGTAAGACATCCCAAAGAGGGCAGGAAAGGTGCCAGGGTAACTGTTTCCTACTCAACCCACTCCTCATTAGCCAGCAGAAGAGAGTCAACTGCACTCTCAGAAGGATAGTATCAGAAAAACAGTCCAATATGCACTGGTGAAATCTGAGAGAGATTCGGTTTCCTTGAGGCAGGATCCCTCCCAGAGCACCTGATTGGGTGGCATGATCCTGCGCCTCCCAAAATGCGGACTAGTGCCTCCAAAGCATGATTGTACCCATAAGTAAAATAGATTTTGACATTCACCATGCTCTACATATTATCACACACTTAGGACTGTCAAACACACACTCACTGAGACAGGTCACACAAGTTAAAATGGTCTCCTGCTTATTGCCCTCAACTCCTAGTGACTTCAGTGAGACCTTTCATGAGCACTAAATTCACACACAAAAAACTATTTTTAAAAAATTCCATTCATCTTTGACTATCTGAAAGGTTCACTGGAGCCTGCTTTTGGTGAATATTGCTTTATATATATAAATTACATTTTTGAGTAGTTTTGGCATGTACAGAAGAGGATTTCTACATTATACATAGCACCTTGCAGGAACAGGCTCTACATTTGAAAATGTTTCACACAGTGATTACTTCAGATTATTGAAAAAGTTCTTTCATACCAGAGCATTTTGTCTGTTGATCATTCAGCTTGTACCCATCATAGCAGATGCAGGTGTATCCCACGGGCAAATTAACGCAGTGTCCTGCTCCACAGATATCAGGGTTCACTGTGCACTCATTGATTTCTATACATACACACACACACAAAGAAAAAACTTATTACAAATTATCTTAAATATTTCAGTAAATGGGTGATATTCAGTTATTCCAGCTAAAAGGAGAGAAACCCTGAAATCAATTGTGACCACACCAATTGGTTCAATTTATCCTGAGTGACTAACAGACCTGTGGTCAGATGACTCTTCTCCCGCCCCTTCCTACCCTCTCCCCCACACACAGAAGTCAAGTGGGTGCATATGCAGATCAAAAGTGAAAGAGTAAAATGAAAATAATCATAGATGTTAAACTGTTAGCTGTAGCAGATTACAGAATTATTTTCAAAGTCTGTAGTTATTAGCAATATCACAGTAGGTTGTCTATGAAAACACACATTTCCTAATTAGGTGAAACATAGATTTGGCTATTTTATTATAAGCAGTATGACAACTCGGTTAAATATGAGGATTTTTTTTTTGTAGACAGCTCACAATATCAACCTCAGTTTAAATGTCAAAACTTTCTGTCTAAGGCTAGGTCTACACTAGGGGGGGAAGGGGGTCGACCTAAGATATGCAACTTCAGCTACGCGAATAGCATAGCTGAAGTCGGTGTATCTTAGGTCGATTTACCTGGCCTTGAGGACAGTGGCAAGTCGACTGTTGCCACTCCCCCATCAACTCCACTTCCACCTCTCGCCACGGTGGAGTTCCGAAGTCAACAGCAGAGCAGTTGGGGATCGATTTTTATTGCATCTACACTAGATGCGATAAATCAATCCCCGATAAATTGATCACTGCCCGCTGATCCGGTGGGAAGTGTAAACGTACTCTTAGAACGTAGTTTCATTAGTTTTGTCCTTAAACTTCATTTAATGCCTCTTTATCAACCTTGCCAGTCTAGGACTCAGGATTTTTGCTGTTAAAATGGTGTTCAAATGGAACCTTTCAAGTCATAAAGAGGAGGTAAGAAAGCTTTGAAAAAACTATTGAAAAGGATTGAGCACTAATGTGTTACATGAAAGAATGTTACCTATGGACGATATATTTTCTGGATAAAGAGCATGGATTGTGTATGACGATTATTAAAATCCCTCATTAAAGATCAAATTCCTTTGGGGTGAAATGATAAAAAGACACGTGAAATGCTACTCTGAGACATGGACCTGGCACTGGAAAAGGCAATATTTGTATGCCAAGCAGTATAACAAAGAGGAATGGAAATAATGGCTGTAGAGAGTGACACAAAACTCAAATGAAGGCAAAATGTTATTCATAAATCCATCAAAGAAAGAAGCTGTAAAATCAAATGAATGGCTAAAAAATATGCACAAGAGGTTACACGTGAGGAACAAATTCCACTTCTGAGTGAACGTGAACTGTCACTGAGGAGAAAAAGGGAAATGGTAAAACAAGAGTTTGTGACACATTGCACACTGAGGAAAGTGACCAGATTTGAGCTTACACACACATGAGATGCTAGGTCTAACCAATAGGGGTATGTCATGAAGAGTCTGAATGACAAGTCTGCTAACAAACCTCAACCAGATGTGAACAATCTATTTGTGGCATATGAAGACAGGTTCACAGGAAAAGGGTGTCTCCCAGTTAATTTACAAGATGCAATTATGGAAAGAGACAAAGCTTGTTATATACGCCACCCTAAATGCTCCACAAGCCTAGAAAGAGAGACCAGGGAGAGCTGGAAAACATGACAGCAATATGATTATTGTGAAGAGCTGACAGACTGGGTTCAGTCCTTGGCAACAGCAGAGACAAAAGGAGTTGAAAAAGACAATTTAGAAAGTATATTTCCTCTTGCCCACAAGGTATGAAATGTTTGCTGACATGGCAGGAGCCAAATTTTTCAGCAAATTAGATACATCACAAGGGTTTGGCAGATTCCCATGGACACACAAATCTCCAAGACTTGTATTTTCGGTAACCATTTGGCAGATAATGTTTCCTGAGATTGCCTTTTGGAACATGTTTTGCACTGGAAGTGTTTAACCTCATAACAACCTGTCCTAGATACTAGAAGGTCTTGCAGGAGAACATCAGGAACAATTGTGGAGAGTACTGAAAATTGCAAGAAAAACCAACGTTAAGTGGAATAAGGCAAACTGTCAATTTCAAACAACTTAAATCACCTGCTTAGATAGGAAACTGGTCACAAAGGGAACAATATTTACCGAGTCTAATATTTAAATGATACTGACTGTGCAGAGACACAAAGATAAAAAAGGAATTCAGAGATTGCAAGGCATGCTGAAGTAGATCAGTAAGTTCATACCCACCTACAAAGTTTAAATAACTTATCTAAGAAAATAACTCACAAAGACTGAGGATGGGCATGAATGCCAGATCATGAAAGCACACTCAGATCTGGAGCATACAGAAACATCAACACCAGTGTTTCAATTTATCTGACCCAGTGAAAGAGATAAAATTATCTACAAAAATGCTTCAAAAGAAAGGCTGTGGGGAGTATTGTTACAGACAGATGGAACTGAACGGTTGCTTGTCATGTGTGCCATAAGAGCTATGAGAGCTGTAGAGAAAATGTTCGTGCAAATTAAAAAAAGCGATGTTAGGCCATGAATATGTTTCATGATTTCTCTCTACTGATGGAGCTTCTGTGTTGAAACTGACTATAAAAAAATGATTACACTTCACAAGAAAGTACAGCCTCAAGGATACAGGGATTACTTAAGTCCAAAAGTATGATATGAGCCTTCTAGTCACCTCTGATATCACCTACTGATTGCAGACACTCTGTCACCAGAAATATGGGATGAGCTGGAAAAGAAACACTGCAAGCAGTAATACAAAGTATAAGGGACAAGTGGAGAAATCAAGTCCTACCTATTCCAAATATCAAAATGAACTTTTAGTGATTTCAGGAATTTTCATAAAAGGTCCCTTTTAAATTGTTAGTTAAATTAATAAATTATCCTGCCTCAGTCATTCAAATATTAAATCAGCCCTCAAGACTGAAGTTGATCGGAGTTTTACTTGTATAGAGAAGAAAGAAAATGTAATTCCTTATTGATAACACGGCGGAGGAAGTGAGAGGATCTGGATATGACCTGTATGTGTGGAGAAAGTGAGAATATGAAAGGATGGCTCCCAGGTTACAGTCCTGAGAACAGGGATGATGACGGTGGCAGAGAAAAAACAGAGCAGTAAGGGTGTGAGAGAAAAGAAATTCAGATTTGACAGCATTATGTTTAAATTGAGGGAGACACATCCAGGAGATGCAAGAGGCAGGATGGAATAGAGGACTGAATGAGCCAGGAGTGGACAGGTAAATTTATTAGTTAGCATTGAGATATTAGTTGAAGCCATGCAAATGGATGAAATTAACCAAAGAAAATGTGTTAAAAAAAAAAAGTGAAGGACTAGGAATAGATCCATGAAGAATCTACACTGAAGTGGGAGTGAGAAAGAGGCAGGCATGCCAAAAGAGATGCCAGAATGGCAGATGGAGAAGCCAGAGAGGACAAGCAAAGTGGACAGATTGACAGATGGTGTCAAAAACATAGAGACGTCCAAGAGGATGAGGCTGGGAATTGCGCACCTTCAGATTTGACCAGGAAGAGCCTGTTGGACACCTTGCGAGAACAGTTTCGGCGGAGTGAAGCAGATGGAAGCAAGACTAGTGAGGAACTGGGCTAGAGCTGGAAAAATAACTATGGTAATTTATATCCACAAGCATGATTCTTTTTGCTTTAGGACTAGCAGAATAATTTTGGAAATATCAGCATGGAAGTAATCTTCAGTTTTGACCCAGGGGTGAAATGTGGACCCTGCTGAAGTCAACGGGGGTTTTGCCCCAAGTATCTGAAATTGTCTGTGATGCTTTCCATTCAGCTGCTATGTCCTGACATAAGCACCAGAGTAGATAGCGATGTATAGGGTCATTCTTGCTGTCCACTTCTTTAATCCTGCACTACTGAAACCAAAGGAACTTTTACCTTTGATTTCAATGAGGGGAAGATTAGATCACGTGTGATATTCACCGAGACGTTCATCACATTTGGAGTTACGGGGTAGCAGTCTCTGCCCTGCTATCTTTTTCCTCTTTGCATTACATTACTAAACATCAAGGATTGTGAATTAAATCTACAGTAGAATTCAATGTAGATTCTCAAGCTTCTTTTCAGTGTCCTCAGTTTGCTCACCGTCTTCCAATGTCTTCTCACCTTCATAAAGTTATCCAAGGTCAGTTATCTCTCTGCAGTCTTAAAGTGCAAAGAATTCTCACAGGCTTTCTTCATCCCATTCTTATCTTTGCCTTCTGACAGCTTTCAATTTCCGTGTCCTCCTCTATTGCTGTGGTTTCTAAAGGTGGAATTATTCGTATTTGCACCCACCCTTTATTTTCTGGGCATAAAAATGAGGAAGCAAATTGTACCTGCAACCAGGGGAGCCCAAATCCTAGCTCTGCTGAAAACATACTCCTTAGTGTGCTATTTTGCCCTCCTATGTTGTACCTCCCAGTTAAGTATTCCCTGTGCTCTATTGTTACAGTCTATTTGCTATCCCAATACAACGGTAGTGTGGTACTAGTTAGATGTTATTGTCAGGAATGTGTTCACAGTCACATCTTACCCTGTTCTTACATTAAAAGGCAAGTACCATACCTGTAACTTGAGTAGGTGCAATTACTTGACTTGCACTTGAAGTAGAAGCTTCAGGGGCAACTTCAACAGGCAGAGGAGGGGAGGTTTTTTCAATCACTGCTGTTTGACATAGAATGGGAAACAATCATATTTAAGATATATTTCAACACATAACACACAGCATTGAACTAATCTGATAGTATGAAGGCTTTTTGTAATTTATCTTTCTTTGATTTTAAATAAGAAAAACAGTTTGAAGATTTTATCATTACACCACTTGTGAAAAAAAGCCTTTGTACTAAAGAATGTCTAGTGGCCACATTTTTCGCACCTAAATTTAGATTTAGGCACCTCAATGAGAGTGCCCATTATCAAAGATGGATTGCACCCATAGCACAACGGACTTCAAACTTTGTGTTCTCATATTCAAGGTCATCCACCATTTCACCTCAGCCTACAATATCTGTCTCTGACTCTTAACACTTTGCCTACCCTTTGCTCCTCCAATGATGCCAACTGCAACCCGTTCCACTCCTGTTTCCTCCTCCTCCTCCTGGCTCTATGACTTTTAACATTCTGCCTCCTGTTCACTGAATATTCTCACCAAACCTGTTAGCCAAGCCACTTACATCTTCTAATAAATATCCCTTCAAAAAATCCACGTCTTCCATGTTGCCACAAGTAGTGCACCAATTCACCATTAAGAACAATAGTAACTTGGATGAAACCAAAATGTGCACACTCAGTAACAGTCATCATGTGGTCTAATTGTCAACCTTCTCATTTTCGCATCTTTGGATGATTACTCTCAAATGTTGTATCCAGTTTGAAGTTAGAGTGTAATTTCTTTAGGGCAGAGACAATGTTTCTGTTTTCATTCTCTAAAGCACTTAGCACATTTTTAATAATAATGGTACAAAGTTTAGTTGTTGTTTTGTATTATGATTCCCTTTATAATTTTTCTATGTAAAGAATTTCACTCCTTACAGTATAATCTTTCCATTATACTCCCCTCATGTCACTCCTATTGACTTCAATGGGAGCTCTGTGTGCAGAGCACTGCAGAACTGGACTCAGAGGGACCAGTTCTGCACGCACTTATACAAATAGTCCAACTGACTTTAATGGGGCCGTTCTTGTAAGGATCACTTGCAGGAGTAAAATTATTGCAGGGTCAGGCGCTAAATCTGTGAATCCAGAGTTTCAAATTAGCAATTAGATTCTGAAACAGAAAGCAACGTACAGCAAAATGTAGTATTCCATTCTTTGATTCACAAGTACTGTCTTCCGCTAAAAGAGGAATCAAAAAGAGCTACCTGGAAATTTTGGATGCAGGTTAATTGTTGAAATCCCAGGAGAAAGCTGAGGTTGACCAGGCTCGAGCACAGGTTTTTCTTGATCATCAAGTGAAACTAATTCCTAAAAAAAAAATTAAAAATTTACAATTTGAAGATATGATTTTAATGCAGTTTTCTGAGTTGTGTGGGGAACTACTGTCTGGAAAAACAGTTGCTGTTTTTCCATACCTATTACATGTTAACAGCAAACTAAGTATTACTAATTAAAATATGAAATAATAATGGTGGCATACCATGCAATACTGCCATTATCTGAAGTGGTTACTCATAAGGGTTCTAGTTGCACATTGGTGTTGCCACTCATGAGCAGCTCCATCTCTCACTTCATAACAGTTCAAAAATATATTTAATTGCAGCTTAGAGTGCAATTTTATATTTTATAAATATATCTATATCACAGATATAGGACATACTCATGAGCATCTCTGTAGGCCTTTGGCTGACAGAGAACTTATTACAATGGTCATTGTATCTGACTTTTTATTTTCATAAATTAGAGATGCTTGCATCGCTATGGAGGAGTGAAATGAAGCATAGCTATTGTTATCCCTAACAAATCAAAGCAGAAAAGCAGCTCATGTCAAGTTGCTGGTCCACTACAACCCCTAAATCCTTTTCAGAGTTACCACTTTTCATGATACAGTCCTCCATTCTATAGGGATGGCCTGTGTTCCTTGTCCCTAGATGTACCACCTTTCATTTGGCTATATTAAAACACATTGTATTTGAATGGCCTCAGCCTACCAAGCAATCTAGATCAGTCTGTGACTTCCCTATTTAACCTCATCATGGAAATTTTTGTTAGAGGTACTCTTGCATGCTATTCATCTAGGCCTCAATTCAAGGAAGCACCCCCATTCAGGATAGCACTTAAGCACATGCTTAAAGCCCATTAAGCACATGTTTAAGTGAGTTGCTGAATACAGATGGAGTGATGAATCAGAGCCCTAACCTTTATGAACATATGATGAATCACAGTGTTAGCCCTAAGTGACTATGACTGATGCTTTTTCATTGCCACTGGGAAATTTCAGCGGAAAATTAAACAATGTGTGTACTACCAATGAGTCTGAATTGCCACAGCCTCAAACAGTAACGATTATACTCTCATATATAGTACATTTCTCAGAACTGGATGCAAATCTCATGGATCCTTTATTGTATTGTAGTTATTTGTGAAAGTATATAATATAGAATTCATGCTTTACCTGATCAGGGGCTGCAGTTGCCACTAAAACCAGAAAGAAAAGAAAAGGAAAGGAATTAACTAGTTTGAATAGAAAGAATATATGTCAAAAACATGAGTCATTTTAATGTGTTTTGAAATTATTTGTGCATTCCAGGCCTTAGTACCATTTTAAAACAATTAACCAAGAAATTATCATCAGATTCAATTTCCGCTTGGCTGTCTCATAAAGATTATGGACTTGATTCTGATCTCACACTGGTACAGATGAGAAGTAACTTTGCAAAAGTCAGTGGACTTACTCTGATATAAAACAAGGTCAGAATCACGCTCTGCACACAGCCTGCCATCTTATCCCCTAATTTTCAGCTCCATAAGCTAGTTCTTACATAATTTTCCTAGAACTTGTCAGAGCCGCTGGGAAACACAGTGATGCCTGCAAAACTATGGTATTGTATTTTAAAGCATTTGTTTTTATGTAGTAGTTTTGTTATTGCTGTTGATGTTGTAAGCCTTGTGTATATTCTTGTGAATTAAGGGGAAAAAGGGAGAGTGAAAGAACCAAATTAACCACATCAAAAACATGTGCAATTCCTGAATTTGGCTCAAGAAATACTTGGGATAAACATTATGGGCCAGATCCTTAACTGGAGTAAATCAATATAAAGTAATGAAATTCAACAAAGCTCCATAGATTTACCCTATCTGACGAGCTGACTCTGTAACTCAGACGACGACTGCAAAAATGTTTTTTTTTATATTATTGTACAGTACTGCTATTGTAATCAGACAGTGTGTGAGAGGACTAAGCATGTATATTATAGTTAGAGCCCTACTAAATTCATAGTTAATTTTGGTCAATTTCACATTCAAAGATTTTAAAAATTGTAAATTTCACGATTTCAGATATTTAAATCTGAAATTTCACAGTGTTGTACCTGTAGGGGTCCTGACCCAACTCTGAAGGCAGCAGTGCAGAAGAGTGGCATGGTATGATATTGCCACCCTTACTTCTCTGCTGCTGCTGGTGGGGCGCTGCCTTCAGAGCTGGGTGCCTGGCCGGCAGCCGCCGCTCTCTGGCCACCCAGCTCTGAAAACAGCACAGAAATAGGGGTGGCAATACCGTGACCCCCATATGATAACTTTGCGATCCCCCCACAACCTTCTTTTGAGTCAAAACCCCCATTGTGAGAAATGCTAATCTCCCCCCCCCCCCAAGGAATTTGTATAGTATAAGGTGAAACCAGACTTCATGACAGATTTCATGGTGGTGACCAGATTTCACAGTCCGTGATGCGTTTTTCATGGCCACGAATTTGGTAGGGCCCTATTTATGGTATTTGGTTTCAGTGAAATTTAGGGTTTGTCTACACTTAAAATGCTACAGCAACACAGCTTTGGTGCTTCAGTGTAGACACTACCTATGCCAATGGAAGGAATACTCCCACTGGTGTACATAATCCACCAATTCTTTTATCAGCCTAGCCCAGTCTACACAGGGACTTAGATAGGCTTAAGAACGCCATTCAGGGGTGTGAATTTTTCACACTCTTTACTGAAGTAGTTAAACTGGCCTAACTTTCTAGTGTAGACCCGGTCTTAGTAATGAATTTGGCAGAAACCTGGCATATAAATTATTGTTTTGTAATACATTTTTGTTTTGGTATTAATCTGCTCAGTTATGCAGTATTTAAGCTGTAAAGTAGCAAAATATAAAACAAATAGAAATAACTTTCTTGCCAAGTTTGTCCTCAAAAGTTCCATATTAAAAAAAAAATCTTTATTTTACAAACAAAAATTTGTTGGTAGTTAGTTACTCCCTAAATGTTGTCAACTGCTTCATAATCTTTCAAAAATGAGTATGTTAACATTAAATATTTAAGCTTGAAAATGTAATGCATCTTAGGTATTTTTATATTATCCTAACTGCTGATAGACAGACCTGAGTCTTTTAAATCCTTAAAGAGGGCTACTGTCAATCCTATGTAAGTCTCAAAGACTATCTTGAATGCAAATCCAATGCAGACTCTCTAAAGGATGCCATCTGCTAACAGTTTAATTCTTTTAAAATATGGTTTGGATCCTCAAAGATGTTGGGTCAGATTCCTGGCTCCTGTTCCAGTCAGAAAACTGGCCCAGCATTCGTGGAGCCACTGTTTCTATTCCCTCTCCTTTGAGGATTCATCCCAATTATGGCCAAGGAGCACACAATATATTCTCAAGAGGTGCATGACTTATTCTGGGCTGACTGTAGGCCAGGCTGGTCCCCACCATAACTCTAGTATGGCAATGTGGGAATCACAGAGAAGTCCTTGCTCTGCCCTCAACACTGGCAGACAGGAGGAAGGGTGGAATAGCAACCTCTATCCCAGATCTACGCCACTGGAGGAGTCCCCTATGCTGAGATGATTTTTCTGTTGCAGGCTATGCTGACTTTAGATTCAGTGTGCACCTGTGATGTAGCATAAGTGCTACGCTAAAGGCTCCCCAGCCTGGTGAGTATACCCATTACAGAGCTGATGAGCCCTGCAGGCTCCTGGCCTGTAATTTACCCACCCTTAAGTAAGGAAATTGTCATTAACTGAGCCTGAAAGTCTCTTGATATGGACCTGTTCGGTCTGTGAAAATTAAACGTACTTAAACTGGAGATATTCAACTTGAGGAGCTTGCAATCTCTGCTGGCTTTACCACAGGAGTAAGGCATCCTTAGCAGAGGTGTTCTTAATAGAGTTGATCAAAGTTTAATTGAAAATGTAATTTTTCCACCAAAAAAAGGCTTTTTTGTCAAAATGAAAATTTCCATGGAAAATATCCGGTATTGACTAAACAAAACAAAAATTGGGAGGAGGGGATGTCACCAAAAAATCAAAACATGATTCCCCCCCCCATTTCTAGCAACCAAAAATGAAGCACTTTTGGCCCAATGCTAGTTTTCAGTAGAAATGTTACGGTTTTCCATTGCTGTAAACTGATTTCTTCCCCAGGTTTTGTGGGGGTTTTTTTCATGGGAACAAAAACTATTTCCTCACCAGCTCCAGTTCCTAAGCACTGCAGGTAAACTGAGCATAGAAACTAAGAATATTTTGCATTTCAGATGTCAAAGGTTGTATTAAATGTATAAAAAGGATAAAAATTCTAACACGCAGGTTCATCATTACTGACTTCAAGTGAGCATGGTGTTTTTTTAATATGTGTAAATTTTAAAACTAGTGAGTCAATTTTCTTCAAACTTTCCTGACCTTTCACATCTCCCTGAGTTCTATAAAATTTAGAATTTCTAGCTTCAGTTGTTTTGGTTTATCCTTGCACAAAATTTCTGGCGGGAAAAGTGTAAATTTCATTTTTGGTCTGAGACTAAGCATGGAAAATTTCAGCTCAAAAGGAACTGTGTAAGAAAGGTACGAGCAACTGAAAAGGCAGAATTAGAACAGAGAGAATCCCTTGAGTTCTTTAAAATACCAAGTAGTCTTTATCTTCCTTTCAGGGCCTAAACAGGATGACAATTCCTCTTCAAAGATTGAAAAGTCTGAAGTCTCTCCCTCTACTAATGTAACTCGTATTGTAGTATATGGAACTCACTTACTTGAAAAGTATCATTTTTTCTACCTTCCTGATGCAGAAATATCCCTCAGTTTTCCAAAATGAAGGCTGCCAAGTTCAAGGTAGGATTTTCCAATGCAAAACAAATTGACTATTTATGTTTGTTTGTTTTTCAATTAAAATGTTAGGGGTTTTTGTTTGGTTTTTTTGCTTTTGTTTGTTTTTTTAAAAAAAGGAACACCAGGGAATTGATCCTCAGAAGTAGTAAATCTATGGTGACTGCATTTCCCATGAAGTTCTGCAAAATTTACTCAGACACTTCCAACTGTTGCCTCTGTGAACCAGTTGCATAATTACTTCTTGAAAATAACATATAAAAAGGACTCAAAACCATCACAACACTCCTCACAATCAGATTTTTACCTGCCTATATTCTGTTCACCAATAGCGTGTTGGCAATGCATTTATTTTTGCACATGCTGCAGGCTGTCTGTATTTCTTTGCTTCTGCATTCAAATTAAGCATGTTAAGAACAGGCCATTTTAAAGCTGCTAATGGTATTTAGAGGAGCTTGCAGAAACCCATGCAAAGACTGAGAAAAAAAACTTACAGAAAGAGGCCTCATTGTAAGAAATAAGACACTAATGAGACTTTTCATATTTTAGAAATGCCTAATATTGTTACCGGAATCCTAATAATAGAACAAACATTTTCTGTTTCTATTACTCACAAAAATTAGGCTGAACTGTGGTTTTCTCTCTGTGCAGAGTTTTCAGTGTACAAGGGGAGCTACTGTATAACAATGGCTGAGAACTACAGTCTGTAGCATAATTCATTTGGTAACATGGAGCTCTTCATTATTAAAAAACCCTCAAATTCTATACGAACACTGTATAAAAAGGATGTAAAACAGAAGTACATGCACAGAAACATAGCTATCTACTAAACTACAATTCAAGATCCTTTTCCACTCTCACCTTCTTGCACAGCCACCTCAGGCTCACTTTTCTGTGAGAAGGTCAGTGCCTCCACTGGCTCTTCCTTTGCTGGGAGAGGTGGAGGAGAAGTACCTTTAGCAACAGGCTGAGTAATCTGGGTCTTGCCAATGACAGGTGGCTGTACTCTAACTGCAGGGTGATGATATAGCTTGTTTCTATGAGAGCCAGAAACCGT
Organism: Gopherus evgoodei; assembly: GCF_007399415.2. Taxonomy (NCBI): domain Eukaryota; kingdom Metazoa; phylum Chordata; order Testudines; family Testudinidae; genus Gopherus; species Gopherus evgoodei. Next base: position 159,093,501 of record NC_044324.1, on the reverse strand, counting down.
ATAACCCATTCCACCAGGGCAGATTTCCTTAAAAGCAGCTAGATTTGGGATGGGAAAATATTCCTTTTAAGAGTCTAAAAGTGCAATATTTTGACACAACGGAAAATATAACGAACAAAAATCAACTCTGCTAATATATGTACATTTTAATAACAAAATATGCTATAGTTAAGAACAAACATTATTGCATGCTAATGTTGAATACCTCTGAAAAATTACTTTACGACTTAATTCATTCCTCTATAAAAGGCTTTTCCTCCAGTTTATTATTTTTTTCTTCAGCTGTGTTAAATATGCTTCTTCATCTGAACCACTTTTAATTAATCTAATTCAAATAGTATGTTATTTCTGAGGTGACTTTTCATCTGAAACTTGTCATTGTTTATAGAGCATAAGTAACTAGGATTTATTATTTTTATAGTTTCCTTTTTGAAGTTGCCAAAGAATAAAAAGTAGCTTCTCACTATCACTGAACCAGAAACAACAAGCTGAAAAATCTTGATTTATAACATTTATTTAAGTGATATGAATCAACTATACTAGAAACCTGACATAGTCCTTGAACTAGAGCCCACTGAACTCAACATGACTGAGTCTTTCCATAGACGTCAGTTGGCTTTGGATAATGCCCATAATGAATGTTAAAATTCTAGTGAAACAATGATATACTCCATAGGTCCTAACATGGAGTTACCTGGTTTATAAATCAGTCTCTCAGAATAAGTGAAATTGAATGAAATTTAACCCTGGAAAAGATTATTTCAGTGAAATACTAAGATCTCCTACAATTTGAAAAGTTCTGCTGGATACTACCTAATTGCTGGGGAGGAGACTACTGAAAAAAGAGTGTTACCAGCAAAAGCATATTTTAGACTGGGGTTTTTAAGAGAGTTGTGTAGCAATCTGACTTTTAAAACAGTGTTATTAGAAAAGTAAACATTTAAAAAATAGGCAGTGGCTATAATTTACATGAAACATCTCATTCAAAAATTATTTTGTCATATATTAATCTTTAAATGAAAGATAAAAAATGTTTCAGTAACTCAAATAAGATATTAATAAATGATTTAAAGGAAACCTGTGGTGTGTCTTTCAGAAATCTACAACAACATAATGTTACCTATTTTTTCTTAAAAATAAAATTAAACTAATATCAAAATATCTCCAAAAGTAAGGGTTCCAAAAAGGTCCCCAAATATATAGTACCTGTTTCATCCTACAATATTATCTTCAAATTAAATATACAGTGGTGATCTTGCCCCACTGAAATTTAAAATGTATACTGAATCCATTGTTCTGATTCACGCAGAAATAACAGGATTAAAAAATTGTAGTATGGTATAATATTAAAAAAAAACACGCCTTTCCATATGTGCAGAAAAAAACAACAACACTTCATCTGGATTTTTTAAAAGAGTATTTCTTTAGTACTTGCTAAGAGGGTTGATATATGATCAGATCATCTCTAGAAGGGAGGAGGGGAAATCCTGCTCATAAATCTTTCAGAAAAAAAGGTAGTTGAAGCTAAGCAGCATCTATTCTGACCCCCCATTAGTCCCTCTGCATGAACTCCAGGCTCTGAGGTTTGGGAATTGTAGCAGGATGCAGAGGGCCTCTGGCTCTGTGATCATTCCACCCAAAATAGTGGATTCTTGCACTGTGCTTGAAAAACTCAGCTGGTAGAGGAGAGAAACAAGTTAGGGGTTTAGTAGGAGCAGGGCCTTATTTCCATCACTGCTCTAAATACAACCAAGTTGATATGTGGGACAATAGTGCCCAGGGGGTCAATAGTGCCCAGGGAGGAACTCAGAGAATCTGGCCCTTCATGTTCCAGTGATGATACTTCACATCAGAGGAAGATAGACCCCTATATCTTGAAACATGAATGAAGCCAGTCCCAACAGACCACCAATCCTTGCCAGCTGAAGAGGGTGATGCAGCTTAAACCCTATAGTTTAAAATTTGCTGAGTTTTTCATTTAATTTTGATCCACTCAGATCTTTTTACAATAGAAGGCATGATCTAGCCTATTGCATGCTTTTTCATTCCTAATTTGCACAGTACTTTTGCAAATGCTAATATATTTTATTAAATGGCTACCTCATGTTTTACCCACCTTAAAAAGGGGCTCAAAATATATTACAGGGCAAAATTGTAAAGCCAGCCTCCAATCTGGCACTTGCAGTCAATTGCTGGTACAATTTTGTAGGGACAAAAGATGTTGTTTAGAAATCCACTGAAGTCACAAATCAGGTAGTTTGATGTCTATATAACCTCACTTGTGCTTCTAATTAATTGTGGACACAAAAGTGGAGATCAGATTAAAGTCGCTTCAAAAATATGTCCCTTAAATATGTTCCTTACTTTTAAAATGACTACATACAGAAGTTCTACTTAATTAGGTGCCTAAAACAATATTACAAAATAATGTCCAAATATACTCCACAGATTTTTCATTCTAGTGAACCCATCACATATATATTTTAACTATGGATCCTATCTTTTTTTGCAGTATGTTCAGTGGGAGTTTTAGTAATGCAAAAGATGTAGGGTGAAATTCAAGTTCCATTGAAGTCAATGGCAAACTCCTTTTATCTTCAGTTGGGCCAGGATTTCACCCACAGAATCAGGCTCCCATATTAATAATTGACTTTTTTGTATATTTTATATTCTCTCATTAGTAAACTAATATGTGAATTTATATCATTAGAATAGTCACTCTAATTATATGAATAGCATACAGTATTAAAACACTTCTTTTTATTTGAGAAAAACTTTTGCAAAAAGATATTTGTCCAGTTCTAATTTAGACCAAGCAGGACACAAACCCTTTCATAATCTTTAGAATTCTCACAGGAACCATATATTGTTCCTGCAGTTAAATAACTAGTCACCTGATGAGAATATTGTTCCATGTAAAAACTGCTCAAACATTACTTGTCTGACAGTGAAAAACAGATGGACTTAAAAAGTCACCATTGATGTATGAATTATCAGTCAAATATTCATACAGGAAATAATGGCCCAAATATTCAAAAGTAACTAGTAATTTTGATTGCTTCAGTTTTTGGAGTCCAAATTCAAACATCTTAACGGGACCAAGTATTTTCTGAAAATTAGATCCTGTTATGATGTTCCATGCTGGACAGCCAAACATTTCCAGTCACTTCTGAAAATATGAGCCAATGTACCATAAAACCATGCTCTAGATAAGAATAAAAATTTCCTGTGTCATACCAGTGACATCTATAGCAGCAGTTTCAGTAAACACAGTGTATTATAGTTCAAGTTCTATTCTATCTCCTACAAATCCAGGAACCTACTAATCCACTAAACACAGCTGAAACAATTATTAAATTTAATACACATAATGGTAATAAAATTGAGCTAAAACACTGAACTGATGTTAAGTGTTTTTAGTCATTTGTTTTACTATAAATCCAAATGAAATAGTGAACTAATCTTGAAATGAAGCCTTAAAAGATTCAGAATTCTGACATTTAAGTTTTAAGTAACATTAGCTAATAGGCACTTTGAAATAATCCTTACTACTCGCATTGAGTAGTATCTTAGTCTGTGAGTGGCTTCACTAAAACCAATGGTCTCATCTCTTTGGTGTACCAAGCTGATGACTGATGCATCTTTTTAGCTCGGTAAGCCTTTTTAAAAAAACAAAACCCAACCAGACAACTCATGGAATAAAGTGTTACTCAAAGTAAGTAAGGATGATAAAATCTGACCCTAAGTGTACCACAAGTGATTGTTTCAGCCAAAAGTAATTTGTAATATTTAATTTTTAAGGTATTACTAATCCTATGATACCATCCTTGGCACCACCCTACAAAAGTGGGTTAGAAACATATTGGAAAAAAAGGGGGAGTACATTTGCCCACATGTAACTTCTGCTATTTATAATGAAAACTTAATGCATGCAGGTGCAGCAAGCTATTTCCCAAAACCTTCCTTCATTTCGTTTCTGCCTTTTATGTTTGAAAAGTATTAAAGGCACTTCGGTTCAATTTATCCAGATCCCTGTAAACTAACCTTATCTTCATGTTACAGGAATTAGTAATTTAAAATCCTCCACACTGAGATGGGTCTAGTTGCTAAACTGGAAGCCTACCGTTACATAGCAAAGGAAAATCCCATCTTTGTTATGAATGCTTGTTTATCCAAACAAAAAAACCTGTATTGTATTTTTCTATTAATATTTACAAAACCAGCAAGAAACTACAGGGTAAAAAAATAGATGAAATGTAGGAGATGATATAGTACGTACACTGCATACAGTGCGTGGGTGAACGGTTGAGGTTTTTCTGGGCACCTCTTACCTGTTCCTGGAAGGGGACATTTCTCACAGTGTGGGCCCCAGGCCTTGCCAACACTGCAACAGCAGAGCTGCTTGCTGAGCTGAACAGAGAGAGGGTGCATGCACTGCTTTCCTGCACTGACAAACCGGTAACAGGGCCCTTTCTCTTCAGAGACCATAGGATTATCAGCTGCAGCAAAAAGGGAAGGAGGACGCTAGAGTTTACATGAGAAACACCACAGGAGTTCCAGTACCCAGCTAACAGGATTAACACTGCTATCTGCCAACAATTTTTTTTTAAAATGCCTGGGTCTCTCAGTACTCAGGATATGAAGACGATTTCTTATTTGGCATCAACAGCATCTGAATTCAGACGAGCACTACACACAACACAAAATTGATATTTTAGGAATCAAAGCTGATGTTCACACCGGAAGTTGCCATGCTCTAGCAGCACAGAATTAGAAACAGCTCTCTTTCCCATGCATGAGCACTACAGCATAAGCTTAAAGCAGGTGAACAGTAATACAGAACACTGTAAGGCTACAGTCACACCACCACTCAGACTTACAAAGCCATACAAACAGATGGGACTGTAAAAGGGCTATTTTTAATATTATATATCAGACAGCTGTTCTTAAATGGACAAGGCAATTAGATATTTACATTTCACTGCGTTTTATACATTTTAACAACAACTGGTTGATTATTTCTAGTCCTGACAACAAAGACATTTTGTAATTAAAACAGCTGAATAAAGGGAACAATTTTAGATTATCCTGCTGTTTGTTTCTTTCACCAGACTTACGAGGTGTTTGCTGAAACAGTTAGTTAGTAATGCCCCAGGCAATGCCCCATCTACCCCCTGAAATATATGAGATTAAATATTCCACTGCGATTCAAAATTGCTCTGGTCCAAGAAAATCACAATGCCTTAGCATATTTTTGATCATTGCACATACAAAGGATATAAACTTTGCCTAGTGTGGACATAATATGAGGCTGAGATCCATCCAACCTTAATATTTAAAAAAAAAAGTTGACAGAGCTGGGTGAAAGGTTCAGTTAAATCAAAATAAGGGCAAAGATTTCAGAGATGTGGAAATCAACTGAAAATGTCAGAACATATATGCAAACTAATTGTAATGTAATTTTTAAACTATAAAAAGTTACTTAATATTTGAGCATCAACAGCCAGCCGCATAGGACAGTGACTAAGTCTCAGAACTCATGTCTGATACAAAATTTAGGGCTATGTTGTGTCTTCCAAAGGCACAGACACAGAAGGTCGGGGGAAAAAGGGGCAGAGATTGAGCTTTATATATATTTTCCCCCTACCTCATCAGCTTTTCACATTAGAAATTCAGGTATTGCCTACCCTGTTTTTTCTATAAGACACTATGGTCAATTGGAGAAGTCATAAGTTTATGACCTCAGAAATCTGGAGCAAGTAAAGCCTGATTTAACTAAGGGAGGAAATTATTCTTATTCATGCTGTTTACAACTTTTTCACTTTGCTAATGCCTACTTAACTCCAACACCCAAGAAAAATTTTGGGAGAAAAGATGTTTTTGTTAAAGATTCAACAAAACAGAAATTAGTAACAAACATTTCAAGTATCTCCATTAATCTTCATGGTGGAATTTCACTGAACAATATGTGATGTCTCTGCTTATGTAGTCTTAAACTGCCATGACTTTTTTTTGCCACTTAATCACACTACGACTACATAAAAACTTTTAAGTTGCCAAATAACTAAATAAAGTTTCTTATGTATTCACAGTACTGCCCAGGTTTTCCCTTCATCAAGCACAGAGTAATGGAAGGAAGAATACTGAGGTGACAATCTCATCATCAACAAAGCAAAAATGGAAAATTGTAAGGGTGATTTTGTTGTATCTTTTGCATTACTGCATTCTGAAGAGATTTCTCCCACTAAATATCAGCATTCCAGATTATTTTTCCCAGATCTGTTAACAAAACTTGACTTCATCCTGGGACATGTAACTTCAATCCTTTGCATATTTCTAAGGTTGTATCTATTTTCTTGGTAGTATCATGATGCCAGCACCCACACCCATCTGGCATGGTATTGATACCATGGTGGTCAGAAAGCATGTCCCCACCACCCTCAGGGACACACACATCCTTTCCATGATAATATCAACAGAGTTCCCACCGCCTCTATTTTTGAGTGGAAGGGACATTCCAGTCTCTGCTTTCAAGGTGACATCCCCTCCCAAAGCTCCCTGCTGGCTCCATTCTAGTGAGGGAAAACAGAAAAGGAAAGATACATTCTTCTCATTCCCTTCCCAATATCACTGAGCAAAGACTTTGTCTGTTACATTAAAAGAATAATAAATCAAGTTTTTCCGCAAGTGGGGCTCAGATACATCATCCAGAAATAAAACATGCCTTCTCTGAATGATAATCACCAGCACTACTGAGGCTTTTCGTAATCCTATCCTTCTTGACAGCCTAATATGGAGAGGGACAGCAAGGAGAAGCCATGATTCTAATGTGAGTACTTTTAATATTATTAATCTGTATTGAGGTAACATTAAAGAGTCCAGTGAAGACCGTGTCTCAATCGTTGTGCTAGGTTTTGTACAAACCCCACAGGAAACACAATTCTTGCCTAGTGGAGTTTATAATCTAATTTGAAACAAGGCACAAGAAGTGAGTTTAACAAAAAACAGGTGGGGAAGGGGAGGGAGGACAGAGGTAACAGTAATAAAATTATGCGGTTTCAGCAGTTTGGAAGGTGAATAAAGATCATATTTCGGAAATGTATAGGAAGGAGTGGCAGGATTTAGACATCACCTGAATGTGCATGTTTAGAGGGAAGGTGAAGCAAGTTGTCACCCAAATTACCTGTCTGAACGAAAGGGAATATCACGGAGTCATCAACCATGAAGGTAAGTATCACAGTAAGGACATGTATACTTGATATTTAAGGTAGGAAGACTGCATACCTAATTTCTGTGACTGCAGCATTCAGTGCTGGTAATCATAACTAAGGGTCATGTGTGGAATTCCAGTACAGGGTGCTCATATCAAAATATTACCATGTAAATAGTTACTTCATATTTCTAATGTCTCAATATTCCTTTGACTTACTTCTCTGTCCTAAATGTTGTTTGCAACATCAACCAATTCAGTATCATGCTGTTTATTCTCTCTTCAAGAGCCTAAATGACAATGTTAACTATAAGATCCATGTCATATTCAGTTAGACATCATTCCCGTTTATAGCTGTTCAGAAAATATATAAAAATCAATACAAAATCTGTAGGAGGGAAAACCAATTTTTGTGTGTGAAAAATATCAGTTTCGACAAAATTTTGTTTAGAGAAAAAAAAGTGTCCCTTGCTGTTATAGGGAGGCAATATCTTAAAATCTAAACTTTATTAAATATGTCAAAATATAATTATAATTCTCTTATAAGACATGTATAAGTATATCAGAAATCCCATGGGTATTCCATCCAAAAAAGCTATTAAATAATTCAGGAAAATCATTAACTCTAAGCATAATGGTATCCTACAGCAAAAGGCTAACCAGAGATAAGAAGTCTGTTGTATAATTGGTCTTTTCATTTCCAATTTTAATTCTTATCTGAAGTGAAACCATAAGTATTATATATTCTGTAAATCATTAGTTTGACTGTTTGTAAAGCTACCATTTGGGAGAAAAATAAAAGAAGATGTTGGCATTGTTGGTCATGTACAATTTTATGATTTACTTTTATGGTGCATAAGTTTTTGAATAAAAGTTGTTATTCTGCCAAAATGACAGAGGCATATTAATTATTTCATTTTCTGTTACTAAGAAAATGTGCCATGTTAAAAAAAAAATCAATGGTATTTCTCTGGAAAAATTGATCAAGTTCAGTTGTTTTAATTTTCCTCTGCCACACATGTTCCCTCTGCAAAAAATAAAAGGTGTCAAAGCCTTGGGATTGGAAGCTGGCAGAGTGGCTGGAGGGAAACGGAGTTGGGGTGGAGATAGGACAGACATTAGAACTGGCTGGGCAAGGGGACTAGGACTGGAAATCAAGAAAGGAGCAGAATGGGACAAAGAACCTGGAGAGAAATGGGGTGGGGACAGGGAGCCAGTGAGTGTGGGGAGACAGAGATTCAGTGAGGACCTGGGGTATTGGAGACTGCAGGGCAAGAAAACTGGAACAGAGAACCAGTGGAACTGGGAGAAGGAGATGAGGGTGAAGGGGGGAGAGATCTGAGGATGGGCGGGGTGCATGAGAAGAACTGGACTGGCTGGGCAAAGAGACTGGGACGAGGAGCCAGGGAAGGGTGAGGGACAAGCTTGGACGAAGAGACAGGGAAAAAGATTGGGACAGGGAATGTAGACTGGGGGAAGTGGAGGCCAGGATAGGCAAGAGAGAGACTGGATGAGGAACTAGGGAAGGGAGGAACAGGAAATTGCTGGGCAAGGAGACAGGACTGGAATGTGGCATGAGAAGCCTGAGGAATGGAGATTGGGAATCATGTTGCGATAACTGGGCCTACAAATTTACCCTAGTTATGACTTCAGCTGTAAACACTGTGAAAGTTAATAAATAAAAATAATAATATAATAATTAAATTAATAATGACATTTTACAATAACCTATAACAACAAGTGCTGATGTGAAAAGGTACAAAAGACAGACAGAAACACTGCATTAGTCCAAACAAAAAGGCTTCCTGATATAATTCAAAGACTGTGTTAAGATCATGCTTGGTAAACAAGAAAAGTGTGGAACCAGAAATCAGTGAACTAAAACATGTGTGTCGGAAACTAAGTCTAAATGGTGGACAAAATAATAGGGATGAGCTATTCCACCCACTATTCCCTTTGTGGGTCCTTAAAGAAAGAGACTTTGAGAGAAAAAATGGCTACTGGAGCAAGCTTCACCATCACGGCTGCCAACCCATACATTTCCTGGTACCCTGGGGGCCTTGTGCATCCTGATCCTAAGAATTGTCCTGACCAGACTGGGCCAGAGAGAGGGACTTAGGTGACATCACTACCTCTACTGGCTCCAGATGAATTCCAAACACCATCTGGGATGAAACAGGATTGGACTTTACCAACAGCAGCAACAACTGATCCAGCCCATCTCAACTAACTTATTTTCTCTTCCCCAAAAGGACAGTTATTACCAACTCAGATACCATCTAAGAGTCTATCAAACAAGAGGTTTTTCCTTCTAAAAGCTCTCTCCAGCTAAAGGGAAAAGGAACAAGGGATGCTGTTAAAATGAAAGCCTTATTTAATAGTTTACATTTCAAATGTGTTGTTTTTCCTTCTTTTCTTTATCTATAACAGCAAGCTAAAAGGATTTTTAGTTGTGGGTTTGCCATGGTACTAAGTAGGCTGAGGTCTCTGTATACCAAACCCCGACCTTGTTTAACACTGTTTACTGTTGGACTGTGACCAGGTTACATTAACACCTTTGGTCCATTTATTCCATCTAAATTAATACAGCAATGGCTAGGTGAGGAGGATGTAACTGGGACGAGGAGCCACCGTGGAGAAGAGACAGAATGGATGCTGAGACAGGTTGGAGGGAACAAGGCAGAAGGGGTAAAAGCCTGGGGTAAGAGGGGCGAGCAGAAGAAAGAATAGTTGGAAAGAATAGTTATTTACCCTACAATAACTGTAGTTCTTTGTGATGTTGTCAATGTGGAACCCACCATATGTACGCATGTGTTTCATGCACGAGATCAAAGCCTATTGATAACACGGTGCCCTGTGCCTCCTCATGCTCCCTTATGAGGGCATAAAGTGAAGAGTAGCTGTGATCCTCCCTCAGTTCCCTCATAATTCAAACCCTGTGTTGCTGAGGATTCCAAACAGTAGGGATATAGGTTGGTTCATGGGAGCCACACTGGCTACATCATCTTGAAGAACCACAGTTACTGTAGGTAAGTAACCATTCTTTCATCTTTAAGAATGTGTCACTGTGGTACCCACTATAAGGCACTGGTAAGCAGTATCACCTCAGAATGCCGAGAATAAGGTGCTTTAGTTGCATTAGTGAAATAAAAACTGAAGTATTGCTTTCCTGAACTTGGCATCAGATCTAGCCACCATGTCAAGTGTGTAATTTTTAACGAAAGTTTCCACTTTGCTGCTTTGCAGATCTGAGATATTGGCATTTTTCTGAAGCAGGCCAAAGATGCTGCATGTACCATGGATGAGTGTGCCTTGACTGATAACAGCGCGAGATACATTATCTAATCCACTTAGAGATTCTCTGTGACAGAATAGCTGACCCTTTGACAAGCTGGATTTAGCCATAAAAAGATGAGGAGAGGCTCTAAAAGGTTTGGTCTTATCAAGGTATAAAGCCAGGTTGTGGAAACATCCAAACTAGGCAGCCTTTTCTCTCATGGTCTCTTGTGTAGCTTTGGGGAAAAGACCGTTAGGTTAATCAACTGATTCAGGTAAAACTTTGAAACCAATTTAGGGATAAACATAGGGTGTGGTCTCAGAACCATCTTGTCCCTGTGAAAAGATATGTAAGGAGGTACAGCCATAAGGGCATGGAGCTCGTTGATCATTCAAGTCAAGGTAATAAAAGGCTGCCATGAGAGTAAAGTGATGTACTGAACAATCCAATCATGGCCTGAACAGAGGCCTCATAAGTTTTAGGAGGACAATGCTGAGATCCCACATAGGAATCAGGTCTCTAACAGGTGGATAAGTATGCAGGAGGCCCTTGAAGAATCTCAACACCATTGGATAGGAGAAGACCAAGTGTGATTGTATCAGAGCATTACAAGCTGATATTGCTGGAAAGTTGGACTTTGACAGACCTAAAAGCCAGTCTGGCATGTTTCAAGTGTACCATGTATTTGAGGATGTCTGCTATTAGGGCCTCTACTGTTTTCATATTATATTGGATTGCCCACAGGGAGAACCGCTTCAACTTGCAGGAGCTGGTATGTTTGGAAGATGGCTTCCTGTTCTATATGAGAATTTGTGCAATCTGTTGAGAACAGTACCTGTCAACATTGCTCAATCAGCCAATATCCAAGGCATCAGGTGAAATGACTGCAGGTCCGGGTGCAATATCTGACATAGTTCTGAGATATCGTGTCCAGGAAGATCGGGAGATGGGGGGAATCTGAACGGATATTTGCAAGAGGTCTGAGAGTCAAAACTGCCTTGGTCAATAGGGGGCTATTAGAATCAATGTGGTCCTGTCCCATCTGACTTTGGATATTACCCTGGGTTTGAGGTAATTGGGAGAGGAGGCCTGGAGATCACTGTAGCAGGAAGGAGTCTGGTAAGTAACTTGAGCTCATGCCCCCTCTACAGCAGATGTTTAGGCACTTAATGTTGTCCTCTGCATCAAAAAGTTCTATTGTGGGAGCCCTCCCTGGCAAAATATTGGCTCTGTGCTGGATGTCTGCAGAGACGACTCATAGATTAAGAAATCTGCCAAGTCATTGCTGGTTCTGGAAGGTGAAGAGCCAGTGGAGTTACCTTGCAGTGAAGGCACCAGTTCCATGGCCTGATGGCTTCCTGGCAGAGAGGGAGAGACTGAGAGCCCTTTGCTTGTTTATACAGTGCCTCGTGGACGTGTTGTCCATCAAGATGTGGACCTTGCAGTTCTGCAAAACAGGCAGAAATGCTGCACAGGCCAACTGGATCTCCCTGAGATCTAGGATGTTTGTATCCAGTTCATCCTGGGACAGGGCCCCTTGCATCTGCATTTGGTTCATGCAGGCACTGATGAGTCATTGCTGGGGAGGGGACAGAAAGGAATCCCATGTCGTACTTTCTCTGAGTCTAGCCACTGAGCCAATTCTGGTAGGACTTGGGGTGGGACTGCGACTCTCTTGGTCATGTGATGCTTGAAAGGGGAGTACACCAACCTCAGCCATAGTTGTAAGGGCTGCAGGTGAAATCTGGCACACAGCATCATGTACCTGCAAGCTGACATAAGACACAGCAAACGACATTCATAGATTCCAATGCCAGAAGGTATCATTGTGGTCCTCTAGTCTAACCTCTGGTATACATCGCTATTGTCAGATTCAATTTTAGATCCTTCATCACTGACGGGAGAGATCAGAACCTGTGCTCTGGTAAAAAAAGTTCTCACCAAGGAAATTCTATCACAGCTCCTATTAACACCATCATCTGTGATGGTGTAAGAGACAATTTCTCATAGTTCACAAGGAGTCCTATTTGAGAGAAAAGGGAGAGGATATAATCCAGGGCGCAGTAGGCGGTCACTGCAGATCTGCCCCGATCAGCCAGTCATTGAGATATGTGTAGATGTGGGTTCCGTTTCGCCTTAAAAGCTCCTACTGCCAGGCATTTTGTGAATCCTCTCAGCAGTGTGGAGAGTCCAAAGGGTGGAACCCTGTATTGATAATGGTTGGGCCTCACGGTGAATCTTAGATATTACCTGTGGGATAGATGGATAGTTATATGGAACTATGCATCCTGCAAATCAAGAGCCATGAACAGTCTTGAGCTTGGAGAGAGAGAATGATGGAGGCAAGCATTACCATCTTGACCTGAGACTGTGTATATATGATGTGCCAAGATATAGAGCTCTTTTAATCGTGGGGTGTGAACCACTACCAGTAAGTGCCTTTGTACCAATGATGCTAATGGTTCTTCCAGAGACACATCTTCAGCTGTAGGCATCAATGCCATGGAGCGTATTGCCAAAGTCAGGGTTGGTACCAGAGATCTTTTTGCCACAGGATGCTCATTATCTCCAGCCCTTAAGGCCATGTGGGGCTTGGTGGATTTCTGTCTGGAAGCTTTACAGTATCCTGTGGGATGACACGGAGCTACTCCTGGATTCTAATTCTGTGTTTGGAATGCTCCCTTTTGGTGCCAGACATTGACACCAGAGATGTCAGCTTTAGTACTGATGATGTCTGCAGTGCCAATGGAGTCTGCTTCTGTGCCAGAGGTGTTGGTGCCAGATCTTTTCACAGTTGCATCTTCTCTGCATTGGTCTTAGGCATTTACTAAACAGGGCACTGAATGAATCTGGCTTTTTTGCTACTAGCATTCTCATGCGCTCTCCTCAGGATCTGAACAAACCTAGTTTGCTCCAGGAGATAAGCTTCAACCACACATTCTGTGACTTACCTGCTCTGTAGAGAAGGATAGGCACATCAAACATATTTCAACTGAATTAATCTATTACAAGATGGATAGGCCTTGAAGACTGCAGGTTTGGGATCTGCCATGTTGAGTGTCCTGTACGAAGGGTCTGTACAGAAGGGGTGGACAGCAGGGTCTGACCATCAATATTCACTCCATATGGATTGACATAGTTTACAGTGGTCCTATATCAGTGAATCAGAAGAGTTCTGAAGGTTTTTGCAGGTTTTGAAAACATTTAGCTGAAGCTGAGAATTAGCGGGTTGGAAACTTGACAGGTTCCATCTCACTGCTCTTTATGCCCTCAGGCGGGAGCACAAGGAGGCACAGGATGCCTGTGCGGACATTGCTGTTCAAAAGACCTCTATCTGGCATTCCTGAGGTGCATACCCACCGAGAGTGGTTTCCATACTGACACATACATACTCAAAACACAACACAAGATTCCCGAGTCATTCTTCCGTGAAACCACTAACAAATGACGAAGTGTTCCATCTCCCTCTAGAGCCGTTCCATCATAGATGATGACAACCTACTATTGCTATAGTTACTCTGAGCTAAAGTGGCAGAGATCTGTATGGTGGATCTAAAGATTCCAACCCCACTGATGACCCATGTGGGTGTCAATATGATGCCACATGGACTTTTTTAAAGTTTGCTTGTTTAAAAAACCTAAGAAATTATACAAAAAAAAAATACATTAAAAGAACATTATTAAGGTTGCAAAGTCAACCACTCATATATTAAGAAATGACAGAATTATGGTTGATTGTGCAACTTTGAACATTTCCTGGTTTGGGGAGCTGCATCCTCTGGGTCATCCATTATCTTTGTGATTCAGAATGGCATCTTCCTATTTGATTATTGTCCTGTATTTAAGAGACCTTGATGCTTCTTTGTAACTATATGTGATTACAATATCTTTAATCAACACTAGTTTGTTTGAAAGTCTAATCTGCTTAATTCATTGTATGTTGCAAGGAAAAAAACACCCCATGTTAGATAATTTCTGTTACTTACGTATGCATCTTGAAAGAGTAGGGTCTGGCACAAATCCCATTTTGCAGGTACATCTATAGCTGCCCATGGTATTCAAACACTCACCATTAGGGCATACCCCTTGCAGCTGGCATTCATTAATGTCTGTAAGGAAACAAAAATATTTATCAGTGGGAGAATGGAAATAATTGAACATTAATATTAATCAGTTTAGTCTTAATTTAGGAGTTATTCTGTTTTATCTGCAAGACACTTTTATTCTGCAGCATATACTACATTGGATCAAACTGTGTAGTTACATGTTGGTTAGAGTAACTTTTTTATTACTAGCAACATTTGACTCAGCATCTTTTATAGAATCACAAGAAAAAAAATATGTCCATGTCATTTTAAGTACTGACCCTGAACTTAAAAATGAGATTGCTTCCGCATGTTATGAACCCTCTTATTTACTTTCAATGCACATTGATAAAATCAAAATTTTACTTGCAAGAAAACTTGTGGTTAACAAATTTAAAACTTACACATTTGAGAATTCACTACAAATGTGGTATACTTTATACGGGACAGAACATTGCTTGACTATTATATTATTATTTATTATTTGCATTACAATAGACTCTGACGTCCTAAAATAGGGATTTAGTTCCAATTGTGATGGAGGAAGGTAAAACATAAAATAAAGGACAGTCTCTAGCCCAAACAGCTCACAAAATGTAATAGTGAAGAGATGTGGCAGGGAGTATAGAACCTGAAGGTCGAGGGTAGGGAGAAGCAAGGGTCACAGTAGTGGGAAGACAAGTTTGCATTATTAATAAATAGGAAGGATTGCAGATCAGACCAGAAAGCGTGTGAGGAGAAAGAAAAATATTGTCAAAAATGAAAATTATATCTATCTATACACACCCAGCAAGCTTGGTCTTTTACCCTAATCTGGTGCTCATTTTTTTAATGTTCGTTCTTTATAGATGCTTACAAGATAAATACAGTTAAAAGAAATATTCAATGTATACTGTTACAGCTAGAAAGTCTGTGAACAGTTTTATCCCCCTGCAAATAAGTCAATTTATACATTCTCATTCATAGAAAACCAACCCATTATCACCAAAAAGATGGAAAATATCTTAGAGAGAAATCTATTGCATGCTACTTTGTTTGCCCCATTTCCTGAACGCACACAGGAAGCTGTGACATACCCATTTAAGTATAGTGAAACCTGTCTTGAGTGACTATTAGAAAACTAGAAAAAAATCAGTTGCTTAATAAAGGTGGTGTTTAATAAAGTTGGAGTAAAACAATGCTCAATGTATTTGGTGATACCATGGGACAGTAACTTTTTAGAAAAGATTGCCTATCAAAGGTGGTCTCTAACATAGGTTTCACTGTATTATTGATGTTAATGACTGGGGGGTAAGAGGCTTATGTTTCCTCTAAAATTCACAGATATACCAATGTTTTCTTCAAAATCATCCGGCCTGTACTCTGTTCTATAAATTATTCTTTTGTAGGATCTGTCATAACCATATCTCTAATAAAACTCTTCCCAGATGAACCATCCTTTCTCTTCAAGTATCTAAAAACATCTCTCAGCAATCAATAAACAAACAGAGACATCCAGTTCCCTTGTACCAATGGAATTCCATTACATTTAGGCATTTCTGCTAAGATACATGTAGTATATAAATGCTGATATTGGCTGCTTCTCCCTTCATTTGAAACTGAGGTCAGTGACACCAACATTCCTTCTGTTTAATTTGCTTTTTATTTTTAATTTTAATGTGCATGTTCTGATGCATCAACATAACTCAGTTCTTGTATGTTTTTCATGTCTCTCTTCCAGCTCTTTTGTTTCTGGCTAAGCTCGTCAGAGAACCATTGTGTTGATATACGGTACTGCATTACAGAGTTCTATCTAGGGATTCAACAGGAACCATCCACAAACTGATAACAAATCTTAAATGTTTTAAAAGAAACGGTGGACACGTTAGAATGATTTTTACTTATGCGCTTTGGGCAAAAGCCCTCGCAAGATGTCCTATTCACTGCATATTAATTCACCCTGTGGTAAATGACCACCTACCTAAAACATTTCCAGCCACCCGCAGACCTGTCCAGCTGTGTAAATTGCACTGAAATCAACCTGTTAAGGCAGCTGGAAAAGGAATCTGGCTCAAGATTAAGTGCTTCTTTTTTTTTTTGATCAAGAATTTTACTTAAAAATGACTAAACTTATAAATTGCATTTATTTGCTCTTCCTCCCCTCCTCTTTTTTTAAATTAAAAATTAGAGAAATGTATATTTGAAAATTGTTTGAATGGTCTTTTTATCATCCAGAATTATAAATAAGCTAATGTTTGTGAAGTGGTTTGAAGTATAACACACTACATAAATGCTAAGTATTATAATTTTGTTAAACAGCCACATTATAATCTCCACAAAATTTGGCATCCTAGTGACCAATATGAACACCGTCATTTGCTCCAAGAAAACTCTAAAAATCAGAATATACTTAAAAGGATACTTTTCAGTGAACAAAATTCAGCTGAATGAGCTATCTGCCGTAACACTTACTTTCAACATTTTCGTCTGGATTTTAATTCTGACTAATTCTTACTTATAAACTCCACAGAATCCCTTGTGGAAGGAGAATGAGACAGAGGCCCTGAGATGGAAACCAAAATGCTGCTTTCATAGCAAAAAGGAAGAATAAAAAAGGGTGATGGAGTTAGGAGGAGGTCAAAATCTTCAGTGGGCACATTCTTTCAGCTAAGGAAATATCTTCTGGAATTTTGTATTATCCATTGTAAAAAACTATAAATAATTTGATTTAATCAAGTTTTATGGAATCCACCTCAATTTTCTCTTTTCACAGAAAGTTGAGTCAGAGACATAGCAGACCCTCATTAATTTGCACTAATGCTGGGGCCCAAATTGTGAGAAGTCTTTGCGTGGCTGTACAAGGTGGAGAGTCAATCAAGGAGCTCCTCCTCTCCCTCCCCCCCACAACTTGTATGGTTGTGCAGGGACCATTCATAACAGCAGTCTCTGAGCACCAGGGAGATCACAGATTGCTCATTCATTCCTTCTTCCCTCATACAGGGACCAGGATGAGGGAAAAAGAGCAGAGAAGAAACTGGATTATTGCTGTAGCCTCCCAGTACACTGGCACTGGAGCATGGCCAGCGTATGGGTATGTGTGGGCAGACACATGACAATCTCCTCCATCTGTGTGCAAGCAGCAGCCCTGGGGAGAGATTGTGCCTACTCAATTAAAAGCTATAATCCAGTCTGAGGAGAACAAATGCAAACAAGTTCATTTTGCACACTAACGAGTACAGTAGATAGTAAATCTTCACGTGTGGAGGGCCCCTCATTTGTCAGAACCAGCATAGCTTGCACCCCTGGAGTGGTGCAGAGTCCTGCACCATGTGAATCATGGTTGGGTTAGGGATTCACTGATATGCTGATCCTTCCCCTCAACAGGTTATGGGAAGGTAGGTGCATGAGGGTACAGAGTGGCTTCTGTAGCTACTGGGCTAAAGCAGAGGCTCTGAACCTTTCCAGACTACTGTACTCCTTTCAGGAGTCTGATTTGTCTTGCGTACCCCCAAGTTTCACCTCACTTAAAAACGACTTGCTTAAAAATCAGACATCAAAATACAAAAAAAAGTCTGAGCACACTAGTACCGAAAAGTTGCTGACTTTCTTATTTTTACCACATAATTGTAAAATAAACAAATTTGAATATAAATACTGTACTTACATTGCAGCATATAGTATACAGGGCAGTATAAACACATCATTGTAAGTATGAAATTTTAATTTGTACTGACTTTGCTAGTGCTTTTTATGTAGTCTATTGTAAAACTAGGCAACTATCTAGATGAGTTGATGTACCCTCGGAACACCTCTGCATATCCCCAAGTGTACGTGTACCCCTGGTTATGAACCACTGGGCTAAAGTAGGTTTTCTGGAGTCACTCTGCAGGTATTCTGCAGTGCTCCACCCCTGCTGCGAACCCTCTTGCTGTGGTAATAGATAACCGTTATGCTCTTCTTGATACAGGAGAAAAGGAATCACCCCCAACAGTTAAGGAGGCAAAGCCACGTACCCCTAAGGCTGGGAGGTCTGTTGCCACCATTTATAGTAAGAAACGCAGGGCAGTGGTGGTTGGAGACTCTCTGTTGAGGGGGATGGAGACACCCATCTGTCGCCCTGACCGTTCAGCCCGGGAGGTATGCTGCCTGCCAGGGGCCTATATCCGAGATGTTACAGAGGCACTGTCGAGGATTATCCGGCCTTCTGACTACTACCCCATGCTACTCATCCATGTGGGCACAAATGATACTGTGAGGTGTGACACTGAGCAGATCAAGAGTGACTACAGGTCTCTGGGAGTACGGTTTAAGGAGTTTGGAACGCAGGTGGTATTCTCTTCGATTCTTCCTGTCGAAGGTAGGGGCCCGGGCAGAGACAGATGCATCGTGGAGGTGAATGCCTGGCTGCGAAGATGGTGTCGCCAGGAGGGCTTTGGCTTCCTCGACCATGGGATGCTATTCGAGGAAGGACTGCTAGGCACAGATGGCGTTCACCTTTCGAGGAGGGGAAAGGCCTTATTTGCGCACAGACTGGCTAACCTAGTAAGGAGGGCTTTAAACTAGGTTCGACAGGGACAGGTGAGCAAAGCCCACAGGTAAGTGGGGAACAAGACCTGGGAGATGGGTTGGAAACAGGAGGGAGCACGGGCTATAATGGCAGAGAGAAAGGAGGGTCAGGGCAAAGCTGGGAGGCAAGATCAAACCAGTATCTTAGATGCCTATGTACAAATGCAAGAAGTATGGGTAATAAGCAGGAAGAACTGGAAGTGCTAATAAATAAATACAACTATGACATTGTTGGCATTACTGAAACTTGGTGGGATAATACACACGACTAGAATGTTGGTGTGGATGGGTATAGTTTGCTCAGGAAGGATAGACAGGGGAAAAAGGGAGGAGGTGTTGCCTTATATATTAAAAATGTACACACTTGGACTGAGGTGGAGATGGACATAGGAGATGGAAGTGTTGAGAGTCTTGGATTAGGCTAAAAGGGGTAAAAAACACGGGTGATGTCGTGCTGGGAGTCTACTACAGGCCACCTAATCAGGTGGAAGAGGTAGACGAGGCTTTTTTCAAACAACTAACAAAATCATCCAAAGCCCAAGATTTGGTGGTGACGGGGGACTTCAACTATCCAGATATATGTTGGGAAAATAACACCGCGGGGCACAGACTATCCAATAAGTTCCTGGACTGCATTGCAGACAACTTTTATTTCAGAAAGTTGAAAAAGCTACTGGGGGGAAGCTGTTCTAGACTTGATTTTAACAAATAGGGAGGAACTCGTTGAGAATTTGAAAGTAGAAGGAAGCTTGGGTGAAAGTGATTATGAAATCATAGAGTTTGCAATTCTAAGGAAGGGTAGAAGGGAGTACAGCAAAATAGAGACAGTGGATTTCAGGAAAGCGGATTTTGGTAAGCTCAGAGAGCTGATAGGTAAGGTCCCATGGGAATCAAGACTGAGGGGAAAAACAACTGAGGAGAGTTGGCAGTTTTTCAAAGGGACGCGATTAAGGGCCCAAAAGCAAACTATTCCAATGGTTAGGAAAGATAGAAAATGTGGCAAAAGACCATCTTGGCTTAACCACAAGATCTTGCGTGACCTACAAAATAAAAAGGCATCATATAAAAAATGGAAAGTAGGTCAGATTACAAAGGACGAATATAGGCAAATAACACAGGAATGCAGAGGCAAGATTAGAAAGGCAAAGGCACAAAATGAGCTCAAACTAGCTATGGGAATAAAGGGAAACAAGAAGACTTTTTTATCAATACATTAGAAGCAAGAGGAAGACCAAGGACAGGATAGGCCCACTGCTCAGTGAGGAGGGGGAAACAGTAACGGGAGACTTGGAAATGGCAGAGATGCTTAATGACTTCTTTGTTTCGGTCTTCACTGAGAAGTCTGAAGGAATGTCTAATATAGTGAATGCTTACAGGAAGAGTGTAGGTTTAGAAGATAAAATAAAAAAAGAGCAAGTAAAAAATCACTTAGAAAAGTTAGATGCTTGCAAGTCACCAGGGCCTGATGAAATGCATCCTAGAATACTCAAGGAGTTAATAGAGGAGGTATCTGAGCCTCTAGCTATTATCTTTGGGAAATCATGGGAGACGGGGGAGATTCCAGAAGACTGGAAGGGGGCAAATATAGTGCCCATCTATAAAAAGGGAAATAAAAACAACCCAGGAAAGTACAGACCAGTTAGTTTAATTTCTGTGTCAGGGAAGATAATGGAGCAAGTAATTAAAGAAATCATCTGCAAACACTTGGAAGGTGGTAAGGTGATAGGGAATAGCCAGCATGGATTTATAAAGAACAAATCATGTCAAACTAATCTGATAGCATTCTGTAATAGGATAACGAGCCTTGTGGATAAGGGAGAAGCGGTGGATGTGATATACCTAGACTTTAGTAAGGCATTTGATACGGTCTCGCATGATATTCTTATAGATAAACTAGGAAAGTACAATTTAGAGGGGGCTTCTATAAGGTGGGTGCATAACAGGCTGGATAACCGTACTCAGAGAGTAGTTATTAATGGCTCCCAATCCTGCTGGAAAGGTATAACCAGTGGGGTTCCGCAGGGGGTCTGTTTTGGGACCGGCTCTGTTCAATATCTTCATCAACAATTTAGATGTTGGCATAGAAAGTACGCTTATTAAGTTTGCAGACGATACCAAACTGGGAGGGATTGCAACTGCTTTGGAGGACAGGGTTAAAATTCAAAATGATCTGGACAAATTGGAGAAATGGTCTGAGGTAAACAGGATGAAGTTCAATAAAGATAAATGCAAGGTGCTCCACTTAGGAAGGAACAATCAGTTTCACACATACAGAATGGGAAGAGACTGTCTAGGAAGGAGTATGGCAGAAAGAGATCTAGGGGTCATACTAGACCACAAGCTTAATATGAGTCAACAGTGTGATACTGTTGCAAAAAAAGCAAATGTGATTCTGGGATGCATTAACAGGTGTGTTGTAAACAAGACACGAGAAGTCATTCTTCCGCTTTACTCTGCGCTGGTTAGGCCTCAACTGGAGTATTGTGTCCGGTTCTGGGCACTGCATTTCAAGAAAGATGTGGAGAAATTGGAGAGGGTCCAGAGAAGAGCAACAAGAATGATTAAAGGTCTTGAGAACATGACTATGAAGGAAGGCTGAAAGAATTGGGTTTGTTTAGTTTGGAAAAGAGAAGACTGAGAGGGGACCTGATAGCAGTTTTCAGGTATCTAAAAGGGTGTCATCAGGAGGAGGGAGAAAACTTGTTCACCTTAGCCTCCAATGATAGAACAAGAGGCAATGGGCTTAAACTGCAGCAAGGGAGACTTAGGAACTTTTTCCTAACGTCCAACCTAACTATCAAGGTAGTTAAACACTGGAATAGATTGCCTAGGGAAGTTGTGGAATCTGCATCTCTGGAGATATTTAAGAGTTGGTTAGATAAATGTCTATTAGGGATGGTCTAGACAGTATTTGGTCCTGCCATGAGGGCAGGGGACTGGACTCTATGACCTCTCGAGGTCCCTTCCAGTCCTAGAGTCTATGAGTCTGCAGGGGAGGATTCTTTCTCCCTGCCCATTTTCCCAGCTACTTTATTAGCCAGAAAATACAGAGTCATCAAGGTAGATCCTCTGATGGTATAAACTGTCATAACTCTATTTACTTCAATGGAGCTATAACAATTTACACCAGCTGAGGATTTTCCCTACCAAATCTGACTCTCTTTTATAAAGAATCAGAGCCAGAATATGTCTGGGCCTCATTTACAAGAAAGGGTGGTGGTTGGCAGTCAGAAGCAGCATTTCCTTCTTTCCATACACTGCAAGGGCCAAACATAAGAAAAGCCCATGTGAAGTAGTTGCTTCCTCCTAGGGGAATAAAACATGACAAAAGGAGAAGGCAGGGCACAGCTTCACCATGTTCTGCTCTGGCCTGCTCGCACCAGGGAAGCTGTTTGAATTTTCAAAAGGAATGATGCAGCAGCACATTCTTTTTGTTTTCCCAGGAACTTGGGAATGGACTGTGTGTCCAAAACACATCCTAGGATGGTGAGGCTCTATGCTGCATTGGCATTGTCTAAATGGCACAATCCAACTCAGAGAGAAAAATGATACAATGCATAAGAGCATGAAACTATGTGATTTAGGTGGTCAGAAAATCACTGCTGCAAACAGATTGAGAGAGAGAGATCAACTCAACCTCTCTGCACACACACTCGTTATAGCAAGTGTGGCATGTGCTAGACATGGACAAAACTCACATATACATTTCAAAGTAAGAAAAAGAAATCCCTGTCAATTTGGTCCTCTCTCTTGCCCTGCTGGCTTTAATTTTCAAAAGATTGCCACAAAGCCACTGAATGATTGAAAACTGTAGCGCTTTGAGGCCTGTTTCTTAATCTTGAATAGTGTGTTTCTTGAAGCATAAAAAGAATAATAGGAAAGGGAAGTAGTATTTTTTTTACAAAAAGTAATATTTTAGTGTCATTGACTGTCACTCAGGAAGAAAAAAAATTGTTGCTGCTTTTATAGGTGGATGTTTTTATGTTTTGATCTTCATGAACTGTTACAAAAATGGCGTGAGAAATCTATGTAAGGAATTTCTTTTATTATTAATGACTGTTACTATTGTAAAATATTCTTTTGTTCTTTTTGCTACTGTATTTATATATATTTACAATTCCTCAATAAAGAAAATTTTAAAAAGCATTAGAATTACAGTTGGCAGAGCAAATAATTTGGATCAGATGTTCAACTGATATAAATTGGTGCAGCTCCACTGACACCAGTGAAGCTATGCCATTTTACATCATCTGAGGATCTGGCCCTTTGTCATTATTGTCCAGAATACTACATGTGCACAACACATGGAACTTCTTCCTAACACACTGAAGTTCTAGTCATTAGTGATTTGTGGCTACCTTGTCCACCACTATTAATTTATCCCACAAACTTTCAGGGTAACATGAATTAAAAATAAATTTTTAACAACAAAGGATAGCATACAACACCTTGCCACAGATTTTATAGGACTACTAGCTATAAGGTCAAAGTGCCACTAGAAAATATAATGTGTTAATGACTCACTTTGCAGCTGAATTTCCTGGAGAAAACAGGCTAAAATAAACAGTCATTTCCTATCTGAATGTTTGCCCACTCACATGAAGGGTATGACTATAAATGAAAAAGGTGACTTTAATGCTGTAAAACAAAAAATGTATGAGGGACATGTGGGGATGACAGAAGATCATCTTAGTTTAGATGGAAATATAGCTACCATACCATAGGTTAACATTTTACACTGTGTAGTTTGTATCTGTAATAAAAAATATAGTGTAAAATCATATTAAAAATTGTTTTGCAGAATGAAATTTGAAATGAGCACTTCCTTACAAAAAACATACTAAAACTTGGTTAAACAAACCGGAACTAATTACACCTGCTATATAATGAAATATGGGCCAAATCATCTCTTTTGAGTTTAGTGGTGCTGGGGATGAAAGTTGCAGAAAACTTGCTAAAATGGCCATATATTTTTTGGAAGGTGACTCCTTACCTCACCCAGCAAATTCTGGGTTCTATCAGAAACAAATCTCATTATGAAAATGATTATGATTAAATAATAAATACACTGTAACAATTAGCAAGAAGAAGGTTGTGATATGTATGTTGTCTTGTAAAGAGGAGTGGAATTTGGGCCCCAAACTGTATCAGACTGGAGATGAGGGTTTCATTTTAATTTTAACAATATCAACAATAATTCGCACTTGTAGAATGCTTTTTGTCTTTACTTACATTAACTAATAAATATTAGAGATGGGGAGATACTGAAAAAAATCAACAAATATTGGCTTGAATTTAAAAATGAATTGGCATTTGCAATGCTTGTGCCTCTTTTCTGTTTGTTTTCTGTGAATATTCAAGCAATGAAGTTTTATTCACAAAAATGATCATGAAGAGCCCATTCTAAGTTCACATACACAAGTATCTGCATTGGAAGTGGAATATTTTATGTGGGATGGGACAAATGCTGGCACAGAAAGAAGACAGTGTTTCAAAAAATCCCTTGCTAGAGTCCTGGTACGTAGGCAATTAAAAGAATCTGACAAGGAACTGACCACACCTTTTCAGCCACATACACATACAGAACTATTTGATGTGAATGTAACAACAGAAAATTAAATTTTATTAGCTCATATGCAGCCAGCAAATCTCATAGTGATCTAATTTTTCCAGGAATTATGATTCTAGGAAGGACTGTGATAGTCCAGAAAGTGAAAGGTTTAAAATTTTCTAAAAATTACCTAATCCTCTTTTTCTGCTACTTTTCTCTGACTACCTCTCCCTTAGAGATTCAAAGGTCCAGTGTCTTCTCCTGTTTATAACAGGTAGGCTCATTCAGTCACATAACAGAAACAGTGTCACGTGACCAACCAATACATCTCGTATTTTCATTGTTGAGACCCAAATGCTCATAGCAAACTGTTTGCAATCAATTCATAAGGTAAAAAAATGAGAAAAAAAGGCAAAAATATGCTGAATCAATAAGAATAATGAATAAATCTGAGGAGCCTATGATCAACTTGTTGAGATTTTGGAAACAGAGGATGAGATTTTCAAACAAATTATTTGCTGTGAATCATTTGCTTGGCTGTATTATGCATACTGTATGTGGTGTGAATTTTTGGGGCTAAGATTACAAATTATAAGCAAATTTGATTTTAAAAATAAACACAGCAATTCTGATGTAGAAAGTCTGAGTGATGGGGCCAAATTCTGTTCTTGGTAACTCCAAATGTAAATGCAAAGTCACTACAGTGGCCATATATATGTCATGTTTTGGGGTGCAATCCAGACTAGTAAGGCATTGTGTTACCACTTGCCCTGTAACCGCATGCGCCTTAAATGCTCTGCTGCTGTGGGTCACAGCCCAGAGACCAACAGCCAGCAGACAAGCATGCAGTATCCTAAGTGTCTGTGCAGCCCTGGTTCAGTGCTTCTCATGCCAAGCAGCTTGCCACAACACGACAGACACCCCAGGTTTCCACCAGCTTTGGTTACACCTGGCAAGATGGCCTCAGCACACTTCCTGTCCTGAATTTCCCCAAAACATCTGCCCTGAAGTGTCCAGACCTTTTCTGGGCCACTCAGAGAAATGGTCCTTTAAAGAGATAATACTCAGCAGTTTGCCACATTAACTGGAGTTAACAATTACTTCAATGTAAACACAGCACTGGCTTGGTTTAGATTAAATGTATAACATGTTTACTAACAAGAGGACATAGGTTAAGTGATACCAAGTAGAATTATTAACATTAGCAAAGGTTACACACAAACAAAAGTAAACGTATGCTTTCTAATGGCTAAGAACCAACTTAACAAGCTACATTCTTTGTCCAAGGTAGTTTCCTCACCAATCTTCCACTCTTCTCCCTGGCCTGGATTTCACCTCAAAATGTGACACCCTGATTCAAGGATCTGCTCTGGCTTTTGAACACTTGCTCTGTGGGTATACAAGGCTGCAAAGCAGACAATTCCCTCCCTTCTCCCAGAGGCATGAAAAGGACCAGGAAGGGGTAGTTGCTAGAAGGGAGGATTCTTGGCCAGAATACACTGTGCTCTGGCTGTAGTGGGCTGTGTCAATGGCCCTTTATGTAAAATTAAAGTAGATCCTGGGGCTGCACTAGTTTATGCTGAAGACCACTGCAGTTCCCCACTGCCTCTGAACCTGGGAGGCCCAGAATTGGCATAAAGCCACCTTTGGTCCTTCTCCATCCCTCTTCTGGGCTGTGTGATGCTCAGCTCAATCACAGTTCTGAATAAAGGTCATTGACTGACTCCAATGGAATTACTCCAGATTGACTCCAGTGTAACTGACATCAGAATTTAGCCCATTTTCTTCTCTTTTCCCCTAATAGTAAAGTATTCCAAAGATTAATGGCCAATTCTAGGGCGAATTCTAGTGCATACTCTAATGCGATCTGCATCTCCCATTTATTTATTGCTGAAAACATATGCTTTGGTTGGTTACTGTTAAATATGCTGAGTTATTTACCTTTCATGTCATAAAGCTATTATGCATCATTAATTCACCTACAAACTGCAGTATTTTTACCCTAATAACTCAGTCAACAAAATGTGAAAACTCAACACAACCTACTGGTTATCAATGCCATCTACAGTTTAAGATAAATCAAAAGAGCCTATGAACTAGTCACTGGAGGAAATCCTGGTCTCCATTGCAGCCTCTTTGTTCTACTCCACTGGCCTAATTGGCTAGCTAAGTGTTGACCTGTTCCAGATAACAACCCAGAGCTGACCTAACCAGCTCTGCCATCACATCCCCTTTGCTGTCTCCTGCATAAGGGAGTATCAGGGGAAAAGAGCACAGCTGCAGTGCCTCTGTGTTTTGGTTATCCCAACAATGGTCCTTCTGGGACCATTACAGTTGGGTGGGACCAGGATTGGTGTGAACAGCTGTCTAAGCTCAGAACAGGGGAAGCAAAAAAGTGGTGTAAAGCCACCCTTCTACCACTCCCACTGTGTTGTATTGAAAACTGTGTTAAAATTGCAAATCAACACTTTAAATTCTCAAAGGGTTTTTTAGGTTCTCTTTCAGCTAGGGGGCTCTATAGGAAAGCATGTGACCCGCTCTAGCAGTAGTCAATCTGCAAAGATTCAGCCTAGAGTAAGGTGGGATGAGTGTGCCTCTTTGCTTTAGGGAGCAGCCTGCTTTCTCCCTCTCTCTCTGTCTTGGTTCCTGAATGCTAAGATTCTGGATTTTAAGAAATAGTCTTGCAGTAACATTCCAAAAAGAGTATTTTCTGTTTTTATCTAAATTCTCTGTTTGTATTCCATGAACATAGTATCCTCACTACAGCTTGTTAAGACACAAGGCCACTGTCTTTACTCTTTTTGGGATGTTGATTTAGGTCCATATTTGGTCACAAACTCAAGATAGAATTTGAAATATGTACCAAATGAAATCTGCATCTTCATCTCCATCCTTGATGAGCATAAATTATATTTCACTGAATCAACACCGCTTGACACATTATAAAAAAATTCTAGAACTGAATGTGCATTTGTCAATATATTCAGGTCAAAGCCACAGCCTTGTGACAGCATGCTCTTTAAATCCACTGTGTTGATTTTAAAGAAAACATTTTAGCTCAACAAAAACAGAGAGAGCCATTACATGTATTTTGAACAATGTAATTCTAAACAAAAATCAATCCTTTAGCACAGAGTTCAGCTATCTTATTTTTCTAAAAGATGTCACTGGCTACCAGCCATTTAAAGAATGAAACCAAATTTATTTTTGAAGAAGTGGTAAACTCAATGGCAGTATCAGTTATCATTTTTGTGTCAACATAGAGCCTCAGAAATTTCAAAAACATTAATAATGTCAGCAACCCATTTTATCTACATTTCTATCAAAATGCGTCCCTCAATTTTTTTAAAATGTAAGCACAAAAGAATAAAAAAAATCTTAGAAACTATATCAAAAAACTGCCTGAAATGACCAAAACTCTTCACAGTTTTGTAACATAACTCTCTTTTTGTATTGTAAGATATTTCATATTTCATTCAGTAAGTGATTTATTGGGAAGCATGTGAAGAAATTCCTCCACAAAATGTAATGGATATTTGAGATTCATATATTCCTGTTTTTTACACAAATACACACACTCTCTTAACAGCAACTGTAATTCTTCAAGAATAAAGCCTCTGTTGACCCATGTTCTGCGATGCATGAGTTCATAGTACCATTGAGACAGATGTCTAGAAATCAAGATAGTTGTGTCTGCTCAAGAAGTTGACACTAGGATGGAGAGGTCTTAGGCTAGTCACAAAGGTGGGAGATGCCAGTAAGCATAGAAGGATGATTTGAACAGATTTCTGAGGCTGTCACAGAGGATGGAAAATAGAATCTCTTAAATCCTGAACACACTCTCAGAAAGAAAGCAGATGTCTTTAAGGAACTGAAACTTGCCCAAGTAAAGTCTAGTTTTTGGATATGAATCAGAGTAGATTTTTCTAGTTTTATCCTTACCCCTGAAAATTTAGAGAGAGAACATATGGCACAAAAAGAGGCTCTGACTCCTTGAGGAGATGGTGCGCTATCCAATTGTCCAGATAAGGGCAACAGCCATCCCAAGCAAATGGGGCTAACAGAATAGTAGAAGCAGAGTTAGTGCTCTACTGCCTCTGGGATCTTCCACTTTGATATTTGGGAGGAAGCCACTGTTGGACTGAAAGTGACCTCAGGAGCACTGCCTTTGAATGTGAAGCAAGACAGACAAAAGATGCTCTCCTGAATGGAATCTGAGATAGACCTACCGATCCAGTGGATTGCTCTCTTTCACTTTCTCAAAGACCTCATCTATTTCCATCTGAAGACATTCAAGACTTTAAATTTTCAGTTCTCACTTGAACATCCAAGGACAGTCCCATGATTTCAGCCCAAAATGTCTCTTCTAAGAGAGGAAAGTGGCACTGCATTTGTTTCAGAATCTGAAACATCATACAATGCTTAACGGATATCACAAAATATTTTGACCTTCAGAATCAAATAATTTGCCTGATTCAGCCACGTACTTCAACAATTGTTGAATTTTAAGCATTTTATTAAGTCTCACTGACATCAATAAGACTTAAACGCAGGCTTAAGTGCTTGCTGAAAGGGAGCCTAAATCTCTTGTGGAAGTTGGTTCAGTAGATATTCTCCCAAATATTTAAATAAACCAAGAGAGGACTAGCTAGTAGTTCTCAATTCTTAAGGGTATAATAAGCTTTTTTCTTCAAGTTATTGATTTTTTTTTTTTGGCTGCATCTTAAAGCATTACTCAGGAAACCGAGCTTTGGTTTTTACCACTGAAGCTCAGACAAATAGCAAACCAAGGTTTGGATGTGAGGAAAAAATATTTAAAACTTCTTTACTAGTACCCAATGAAGCCACAGGAAGGATTGATCTAGGAGGAAGCCATAATATCTGGTAAATTCTAAGCCTTTATTTATTGGATGTGTAATTTTTCCTTTATGATGGGATTCCAAAATACACAGTAATTTGTGAGTTTTGTCTTGGACAAAATGTGCTTCCAAACCAAAGGCTGTGCCATTCCAGGTAGTAATTGTAGACTGGGACTGGGGAAGCCAAATGGACCATTGAGCATAAAAGGGAAACATGCGAGTGCCTTAGGCAGTGACAGTTAAGATATCAGGAAGGCTCCCAGAAATGTCTGTCCTTGAAAGGGAACTTACAGAAACAGAAAGCAAACTCAGTGGCTCTCTGATCTGGAGAAACTAGATCCTCCAAAGGACAGCAAGTCCAAGGAAGAGCAATAGGGGATCAAGGGGAAACAGTCAAGTAATTGACACTGAATCAGGTGCAAGATAGAACCTAAAACTCCCCCCACCATAAGAAAAAACAAGGAACCAACAAGATGACCTTTGTGCCAGGAGGCGCTGAGAGATATTCTAGAACCAGAGATGCTCTCTCCAACAAACTAAGGATTACAGGAGTGAAGAAGTCCTCTCAGTCCTTGATTTAAAATCTGATGCACTCTACAACTCCATGGACTGCTCCACTAAAATGTCACCATGGCAGTGTTGCCAACTGTCATGATTTTATCATGAGTTTCATGTTATTTGGTGCTCTTCTTAAAGCCCCAGCTGCTGCAATCAAGAGACTGCAAAAGAATTTTAAAAAGTAAGCTTCTATCCCTCAAAGTTGCAAAGAAAACTTGAAAATATGAAGCAAATGTACTCTTAAAGGAGCAGAAACCAGAAGACAAATAAAAGAATTCAAAAATTATTTTAAAAAACCTCACATTTTTAGGGGCCTGACTCATGAGTTTTGAATACATGATTTCTCTCTGCTTTAGAACTCCATTCTGACTGAAAATTGAGCGAATGCTCCTGCATCCTCCTCTTTCTCTTTTTTCCAAACTTCTTAAGAGTTCCCAATGACTCAGAATAGGTTAGTCTGTAATGATCAGAGATCATCATCAGATCTATGCAGTATGGAATGAACAATGTCTTAGACTTGGAATGAAGCCTTCAGTGAAACCAAGAAGCACACAGATTGAAAGTCCAGAGCTGATACATTGCCAATGCCTCCTCCATGAGTCTCCCTATGCAGTGGTACCCAACCTTATTACACAGGAGGGTCACATAAATCTAAGCACAACTTTGTGTGGGCCAAACAAAGTCTACATATTTTAAAAAGATTTAAAGTCACCTGTATGGATTTATATTTTAAGTTCAGCTTGTTTCACATGTATTTAGATAGGGTGTTTCTATTTATGGTATTGTCAATTTAAAAACAAAGAAATCAGTGCATAAAACATGTATCAGAATGATAGAAAATAACCCTCTCCCAAATCAAAAATAAAGAACTGCCCAAAGCTGACAGCCTGAGCCCCACCGCCAGGGCTGATACTGGGAGTCCTGTCATTGGCACAGACAGTCCTAGACCCACCGTGTGGGGCTGACAGCCTGAGCCCTGCCATGGGCCTTATGAAATGCTCTGGTGGGCTGCGTATGGCCTACAGACCATAGGTTGAGCACACCTGCCCCATTGTATCAAGCCGTGGGAGTTAAGATAGCACAATCAAAACACTTTCTGGAAAACTGTCCTTCCCCAAACGGTACAAGTAACCTGAAATGCTAGCTGGATACTAATATGTTGGTGTCATCAGAGGCATATCTTATGAAGCCCATTATTTTTCCATTTTCGGTAACAAAGGGTGGGATCACAAACTAAATATGAGTCAACAATGCAACTCTGTTGTAAAAAAAGCAAACATTTTTCTGGGATGCATTAGCAAGAGTGTTGTAAGCAAGTCATGAGAAGGAACTCTTCCACTCTACACAGCACTGATCAGGCCGTAGCTATAGTACTGTGTCCAGTTCTGACAGCCACTTCAGAAAGATGCAGACAAATTGGAGAAAGTCTAGAGGAGAGCAACAAAAACAATAAAAGGTCTAGAAAACATGACCTGCAAGGAAAAAGATTGAAAAAATTGGATTTGTTTCATCTGGAGAAGAGAAGACTGGGGGACAGGAGGGACATAGTAACAATCTTCATGTAACAGGTTGTTATAAAGAGGAGCATAATAAATTGCCCTCCTTATCCATTGAGGAGTGGACAAGAAGTAAGGAGCTTAAACTGCAGCAAGGAAGATTTACGTTAGACAGTAGGAAAAACTTCCAAACTGTAAGGGTAGTTAAGCACTGGAACAAATTACTTAGGGAGGTAGTGGAATCTTTGGCACTGGAGGTTTTTAAGAACTGGTTAAACAAATACCTGTCAGGGATAGTCCAGATAATATTTAGTGCTGCCTCGGTGCAGGGGACTGGACTAGATGATCTGTTGAGGTCCCTTCCAGCCCTACATTTCTATGATCATATGATTCTATGCTACTCCAAGGTGAAAACCCTAAACCAAAGGAGAGGGACTAGAACATTTACTGATCTGAAACTCGGACTGAGCCCCAAACAGAAGATCAGAGGGTTAGTCTGTATCCACAAAAACAACGAGGAGTCCGGTGGCACCTGAAAGACTAACAGATTTATTTGGGCATAAGCTTTCGTGGATTAAAAACCCACTTTTTTATCCACAAAAGCTTAAGCCCAAATAAATCTGTTAGTTTTTCAGGTGCCACCGGACTTTTTGTTGTTTTTCCAAACAGAAATGTGCACTAAGAACAAACTACTCTAAACAGTAATTACTCTAGCTGGCAAATAAAAAAGAAACATGGAAAAAAACCCAGAGTATGGAGAAGAAAATAGTGAAGGACTCTTGTAGGGCAAGGGAACAAAGGCTCTGATACTTATAGCTAGTGGCCAGAAAGGAATTGAGAAGCATTGTGGTACTCTTCTTCTAATTTCTGTTGCAAACTTTTCGTGCCAGGTGACACAAACACTCCTGCTTTCTACAAGGTTCCAGGCATGAAGTGGATTTACTGCACTTAATTAAACAAGCAATTAAGCTGAATGAAAAATGTTTGTTTATTAAATGTCCACATTTACTACAAAGCATTTTATTTACTTCTCAATAATAGACTCATATATTTAAACTCTTTTAGCTTGTTGATTTTAAACAAAATAAATCTTCTAGATCAGTTACATGAAGAATAGAATTTGTCTAAGTACCTCATAATTTCTTAGAGGTTTCTTATTTAGAAGTTTCTTAATTAGAAGGTACTCATAAGTCAATTGTTAAATGTTACTTAGAAGTTATTGCCCTGAAAGAAGTGTACATATATTAAATTACCTAACATGTGACAATTCATTCTATAAATTAACTAAGTGTGGAATATTTCATTTAGGGCTCATTTGTGGAACTCTTAGTCATGTTAGTGAGCACTTACTCGGCTATACTGGGACTATTCATTTACGTTTTCTCAAAATGTTAGGAAGGGTTGACAGCTGGGCCCTTATTTTTTATTGTCTGTTGGAACATCAATTACGATTGTAAACGCTAATGAAACTGAAAATATTATTCCCACGTGACACAGCAAGGTTGCTGATTTCTCTCATCTCCCCAACTACATGAAGTGTATGTTACTTGCATCTTACTACATCCATTATGTTTGATTACTTGAATAATATAACAATCCTGCTGGCAAACTTAATAGACACTTACAGGATTAAAGAAAATAGCTGTATTTGCTAATGTAGGTATTGTAATATAATTGAAATTTTTTATTAACAGTCTCAGTTGTCATTCTAAGGAATAGTTGATCTCAATCAGCAAATACAGCAGCAAAAATTAACCCAAATCCTTCTATGCCAGCAAGATGGGATTTACTGTAGCAGAGGTATTTAGAGTCACATTTCTCAAACACATAGTCAATGTTTAATCTATAACCCAACCCTATTTCTGGGGATATATTTATTTGTGTTTGCTTACAAAAACATGAATTCATAGTCAAAACCTACAGATGAATTTAAATCTGTTAAAACACAATAAACAAAAACAACATGCCAACACCAGACAGGACAACGAACAAGACAGCCCTCAATTTAGCTACCGTTACCAAAAGGAAAACCTCATGCATGAAAATTTTCAGAAGTGATTAGTGATTCTGGGTGCTCAATTTTTTGAGTGCTCATCTTGAGAAACATTAAAAGAGCCTGATTTTCAGAGGGTGGATATTTAGTACATTGTGAAAATCAGGTCACATACTGCACTAGCTTCCAATTTGTGTCTGAATGCAATTCTAAGTATTTGTGATAATTTATGAATTTCTGTGTGATTTGGGCCATCCAGTAACTTAAGACACTTTTACAATATTTAACAACTACAACAGCAAATAAAAACAATAGTGCAATAATTGGCAACAGTTATCATACAACAGTGTTGGAGATACAGAAGTTATTTTCCATTTTAAACATAGAAAAATACTCTGGTACTGTAGATACCACCATGGTTAATATGGACCTTTTAGAGACGACCACTGAAAAAGAACCTGTTAAAAACAGTTTTGTTAAATTAATGACTAAGCAATGTGATATATTTGCCATAGAACAAGTACTTATAAAATAGTGGCACTCTTTAAAATAATATATATTGAAAGCATACATTTATTAGAACATTGACAGGAATGCAGAGAGGACAGTGGGCAAAATCTGCCTACAAATTCCTGTGGAAACCACTCCTGAAATCATTGGGACAAATCCTGAAGTCCGGAACTGTGCATATTATTGTAGAACTTGGTCCATTAATTATTCTGTGCATGCTCATGCATATACTTAACTCTAAATAGATTAAGACCAATGGGACTGTGCATTAACTTAAAGTTAAGCACATGAGTAAGTGTTTGCAGGACTAGAGCCAGGGCATAATCAACATCCTACTTCACTGAAAAACAACAAATATCCAGGTATTTTTCCCATTCTTTAAAGGTAACATTTTTAAAGAATTCTATTGAGAGAATGCTCTTCTCTTGACAGAAAGAACCCAACCTTTCACCAGCTGTTTTTTTCATTCAATTTCATTTTTTCCAAGAAAGCCATTATCATAATGACAAAACAATAAATACAATTCTAAATCCAACCAGAAATTAGAGTTGCATGTGTGTTGTAAAAAAATATATAAAACTCTAATAAGTTCAGTCTTTTGAGTTTAATGGCAGCTTTGGGGTCTTCACGTGTGTGTATGTAATAAATCATCCCATTGAAAAGTTAATTACTGTACCGATGAGGGAAAAAACCTAGTTTGATAGCAATTTTATTGAACTATTCATATTAAAGTGCACACAGATGGTTCTTTGTTATCCTTACACACATTAAAAAGGGTGTTGTTTCATTACATTAGTTCGCTCAGCTGAAAGGACATAATCAGTGTCTGGTTATAAATCATACTAATACTATATAGGCTTTGTAAACAGAGAAGACTTTTGACTGCAAAAACAATGCAGAACAAAATGTTAATTATATATGGAAATATATCTCTCTCATAGAACTGGAAGGGATCCCGAAAGGTCATTGAATCCAGCCCCCTGCCTTCACTAGCAGGACCAAGTACTTAGATGATTAGGCCAGAATTTTCAAAGGAAGAGAGGGTTACTCACCCTGTGCAGTAACTGGGGTTCTTCAAGATGTGTTCCCCTGTGGGTGCACCACTCCAGGTGACAGTGCATCCCGGTGCCGTTGGAGATCTTCAGTAGCAGTGCCTGGCTGGGTGGCGTGCACATTCTAGTTGTCTCGCAGATGTTGGAATGCTGGTTAGTGCACGCACAGCCCGAACCCCTCAGTACCTTCTCTACCATGGAGTCCTCATGGGAACACCCACAGGGGGACACATCTCGAAGAACCTCAGTTACTGCACTGGGTGAGTAACTCTCTCTTCTTCTTCGAGTGCTGTCCCTGTGGTGCTCCACTTCCGATGACTGTAGAGCAGTACCCCTTAAGGAGGAGGGGGCTTGGGAGTGTTGAGTGTAGTAGAGGAGGATAGGGCAGTGAGGCCAAGTAAGGCATCTGCCCTGGAGTCTTGAGTGATAGCATAATGATTGGTAAAGGTATGCTCAGAAGCCCATGTGGCGGCTTTACAGATTTCCGCAATGGGCGTGTTGTGGAGGAATGCTACCTGTGGTGCCATGGCTCCAGTGAAGTGGGAACGGTTCCCAGTTTGGGGTTCAATGGCCTGGGCTTGGTAGTATGTGTGAATACAGTTCGATATCCATTTGGAGAATTGTTGTTTAGATATTGCTGCACCTTTGGATCATTCTGTTGTTGAGACAAACAGTCTGGAGGATTTTCAAAATGGTTTTGTTCTATCTAGGTAGAATGCAATAGCCCTTCTGATGTTAAGAGTGTGCAAAGAAACTTCTTGTAGGGTTTTATGTGGCTTGGAGTAGAATGTGGGAAGGTGTATGGGTGGGTTGAGGTGGAATGCAGATCCCACCTCTGGAAGGAACTTTGGGTGGGGGTGCAGCCAGGGACGGCTCTAGGCATTTTGCCGCCCCAAGCACGGCAGGCAGGCTGCCTTCGGCAGCTTGCCTGCGGGAGGTCCCTGGTCCCGCGAATTTGGCGGCAGCCTGCAGGAGGTCTGCAGAAGCCACGGGACCAGTGGACCCTCCACAGGCATGACACCGAAGGCAGCCTGTCTGCTGCCCTCGCGGCCACCGGCAGAGCTTCTCCCGCGGCTTGCCGTCCCCCAAGCATGCGCTTGGCATGCTGGTGCCTGGAGCCGCCTCTGGGCGCAGCATGACCTTATCTTTAAAAAACACAGAGTATATGGTGGATAGGCCATCAAAGCGCTAATTTTGCTGACCCTTCTAGCAATTGCGATGAGGAAAGCTACTTTCATCAACATGTATAGTAATGAGCAAGTAGCTAGGGGTTTGAAGGGGGTTCTCAAGAGTCCACGGAGGACTAAGTTCAGATCCCAGGTGGGGTAGCGGGATGTGTTTCAGGGCAGAGGTTGTGAAGTCCTGCAAGGAAACATTTTGTGAGCAGGTGTGAAAACACTGAGAGTCCGTCGCGAAAGATGTTAATTGCTGCAAGATGAACTTTGAGAAAACGTAATGATAATCCTGAGTTCTTGAGCTCTACTAGGCAATCTAGCACCACAGAAAGAAGCAAGCTGTTGGGGTAAGTTGTCTGTCCGAGAACCATGTGGAAAAATGTTTCCATTTTTGCAGCTAGGTGTTACATGTGGAGGCACGTCTGCTGTTCAATAACACATGCTTGACTTGCTCTGAACCGGTTAGCTTGTGTAAACGGAACCACGGAGCATCCAAGCTTTTCCAGTTGTGGATGGAGGATCCAGCCCTTGTCCTGTAGCAGGAGGTCTGGTCTTATCGGAAGAGACCACGGGGGACAGACTGACATGTGTAGCAGGTATGAGTACCAGGTCTCTCTGGGCCATGCTGGTGCAATAAGTATGACTCTGGCATTGTCGTCCCTGATTTTGTGTAGGACTCAGGGAATGCGTCCATGAGTGTTGCTTTCCCAAAGGGATCTGGATCTGATCTCCACCCTGGAGCAAAATAGAGGGCATTTGTGGTCTTTCATTGTGGCGAACAGGTCTATGGATGGGGTCCCCCAGAAGTGGAAGATACGTTGTAAGTCCATGGGGTTCAATTTCCATTTGTGATTCAATGGAAAATGTCTGCTTAGTGTGTTTGGCATGATGTTTTGGCATTCCAGAAGGTTGGAAGCTAAGATGTCAATCTGGTGTCGGATACACCAATTTCAACGTTTCATGGCCTCAGTGCATAAAGAATGGGGACCAGGCACCAACCCTGCCTTTTGATGTAGAACATGCACGTGACATTGTCCATCATTACCCAAACTGTTTGATTTCCTATGACAGATAGGAAGTGAAGGCAAACATTCCTTACTGCTGTGAGTTCTAGTAAGTTTATGTGAAGGTGTCTCTCGAATAGTGACCACCTGCCTTGTGTTTGTGTGGGCCCCTCATGCCAAGAGGGAGGCGTCTGTCATGATCATGACTGATGATGTCTTTTGTTGAAACAGGATGCCTGCGCATAGGTTTTCTGGGGTGGTCCACCACCGGAAGGATTGTAAGACCTGGCGAGGTGGCATGACGCATTTGTGTAGACTGTGTCTGGTGGGTTTATACACTGAGTTCAACCAGCCTCGGAGGCATCACGTGTGTAATCTGGCATGCTTGACTACAAATGCGGTGGTGGCCATGTGTCCCAACAGCTGTAAATAGATCTTGGCTTCGCCTAGTGGGCATAGGAAAACATTGTGTATTAGGTGTTTTACGGTTAAGTAAAGTATGTGTCTTGTAGGTCGAGGGATGAAAAACAGTCCCTTTGTTCCAGTGCTGGTATTACGGTGCCTAGAGTGACCATCTTGAATTTCTGAGAGTGTAAGAATTTGTTGAGTTTTCTGAGGTCTAATATTGGGCTTCACCCTCCATTTTTCTTTTGTGTCAGAAAGTAGTGGGAATAGAATCCCCTCCTTCTGTGATGAGTGGAAACTGGTTCCAGGGCTCCTAGCAGGAGGTGGTGTACCTCCTGCCTTAGAAGGTGCTCGTGGGAGGGATCCCTGAAGAGGGACAGGATGGTGGGTTCGGTAAGGAGGCAGGTAGTGAATGGGATGGAGTAGCCCAATAAGATTATCTCTAAAACCTAGCGGTCTTGTGTGATCAGCTCCCACGCATGATGGGCAGTGGCCAAATGGGCACTTTATAGCTGGTAAGATGGAAAGGTCATTCAAACCCTCGACCAAAGCTTCAAAACTGTGGCTTTGAGGTCGTTGGTTGAGGTGCCAAGGGTTGTTGGTGTGGTTGTCAGCGTCAACGTGGCCTGTTTGTCTGTCCGCCTCATAGGGTCTGGAGTGAGGTCGGGTATAGGGAGATTCCCTGGGGTGCTGGTAGAGCTGGAACCTCTTCCTCTTTTGAGGTGGTATATATATGCCCACTGTTCATAGCATGGTGTGCGAGTCCTTCACAGTGTGAAGGGTCTCGTCTGTTTTGGCAGAGAACAGCTTGTCTTTGTTGAAAGGTAAATCTTCTACCTTCATCTAGAGGCTCTTCTCATTATGATTGCTGTGGCAGTAGTGAGGGCTGCCTTATTAGCCATGCCTAGGGCTGCCTGCAGCGCCATTCTAGATATTAGCTTTCCTTTGATAGCACAGTTCTGAGCTCGGTTCTTTTGCCCTCCGGGAGGTTAGCAGAGAATTCGAACAGTTTCCTGTAATTTAGCTAAAAAGGCGCTGTAATTCGCAATACAGAACTGCAGAGTCCATGATGCGTACACCTTACTGCCTAGTAGGTCTAGATGTTTGTGCTCTTTATCCTGTGGCATGGCCTGATTTTGGGATTGTCTGGCTCTGTGATTTGCTGCATCCACAACCAAAGAATTGGGCTGTGGGTGTGAAAAAAAAAAGCTCATGCCCTTTGAGGTACGAAATATTTTCTGTCAGCCATCTTGCATGCCGGAGGTGCAGAGGCAGATGTTTTCCATATTGCCTCTGCTGGTTTGAGAATTGCCTCGTTAATTGGGACAGCAATTTTAGAAGTAGAGGAAGGTTGGAGTATCTTCAATAGTTTGTGCTGATTCTCCTGAATCTCCTCTTGGGGGACATACTGGCTAGTAGCAATTCATTTAAATAAGTCCTGGAATTGCTTAAGGTCATCAGCTGTCGTGGGCGGAGGTGGCATTATCGCCTTGTGCGGAGAGGAAGAAGGATTGTGTACAGGGGGGCAGATCCTCTGTCTCCATCTCAACCTCAGGGGCCACGGAAGTAGCAGGTGTGGGCGATGTGGGTGAAGAGCATACATCTCCCCTTTGTGCAAGGAGGTCCCAGAATAATGTAACCTATATACTACCCACGGTTTCCAAGGTGGCCATTGGATTGGGAAGGGCATGGGGGTACATCCATAATTGTCCATACCGCTGGCGGAACACCTGAGTGTGGCGGTCCTTAGGTATGAGCTGTTCCCCATCTTCACTTCTAGAGTATGGGGGAGATTGGTAGGGATAGAAGATATCTTCACCCTGGTTATCATTGTCCGAATCTGTGAAGGTGGACAATGCCAAAGGGGAGGTTGGTTGGGTACCAAAAGGTGATCCTTCGGTGCTGAGTATAGGACAGTGTGGTACTGAGGAAACAGTAATGTCCGGTATTGTGGTTGTGCTGGTATCAGTGCTGAGGTGAAGTGGCGACCACTTGATTTATGCATTGATTTCATCTGCACCAAATGGTGCTTTGCAGTGCCATTCACAGGTGCTGCATGCAAAGTCAGTGCTGTGGGCATTGGCAGTGACGAAGCTGCCGCCAGTGCCGCAGGTGGTTGCATGATCCGTGCCGCATCAATCAACGTTGCCCTCGTGCTCAGTGCCGTGGAGGAGACTTAAGAGGGTTTGTGTCTCAACTCCTTGGGCTGAAGGGGGTCAGGCTGTGCACACACTGACCAGCGTTCCCACAGCCGCAAGACAGCTAGGATACGTGCAGAGCCTAGCCAGGCACTGCTACTGAGGATCTCCGATCAATGGCACCAGGACGCACCATCACCTGGAGTGGAGCACCCACAGGGACAGTGTGCGAAGTAGTAGTGAGAGTTGGGTATTCTCTGGGAGAAAAGTGCACTCCCTCTTGGCTCTCTCTGAACATGATACCAATTTTCAGAGAGCTGTTTGGCTGTAGAAAGGGCTCTGAAAATATATTTCCAGCATTGTTCACTCTGGCAAAGTGTTGGTCCCTTCTACCATGTATGACACATGGGCACTAACATTTTCAGAAAGGGGTAGTCCCAAAAAGTCTTCTCGTTTGGTGACAGAGTGCTGGGAATCAGCAACTGAACCAGTTAGGCCACAAGGAGGACCTGATTAAAAAATTCTTGATTACCAGTTCAGATTGGGGCCAGGTAGCTAATGAGCTAATTAGCCCATTAACAAGGAGACCAGATAAAAGCACACACCTCATCCCTTGGGAGACAAAGTAGTTAAACGGAATGACTGTGTAAATAGTATGATAGCATAAGAATGTAAGAGGTGGAGTGATGAAGCACTGTAAATAAACTACACAGTGTATGTACATTGGGAAGGTCTCTGAGCAGCCTGAGGGAGAGCAAAGAAAATGAGAGCAGTGGGTGCCTGTCACACAACGGGGCTTGTCTGCGACCCTACGTTTTTCTATGTAGATGGAGAACTTGATGGGGGAAGCTGCTGGAAAGATTTAGTAGTCTCGGGGAGGGAGGAGACATTACAATGGCTGGTTGAACAGGAGGAGGAAATGCAGAAGACCTGGCAGATCTTCTAGAATTCCCACCACTTGAAGAGACAATCCTTGCTCACCTGACAGGGTGAGCAACAAAAAAGCCTGCAGATAATTTATAAGGGAGCAAGCCCAGGTGCAGTAGCAACAACTACTACAAAAAAGTGTGGTGAGTCCTGCAGCAGGGATCGGCAATAGGGCGCAAGGCAACAGGAAGGCCTCTGCAAGAAGGGCTAGGTGGAAGACCCCAGCAGAGGCAACCCTGCCCAAGGTAGGACCCTTACCGCCATAGGGGCAGGAACAATCTCGTGGAAGGCAGTGTTCCTGGTTGCCATCACTTCAGCCTGAAGGATGTCTAAGTTAAAATCACTAACCTCTGACCCCCACCATCCTCAGTCTCCTATAAGGACAAGGTACAGCCCAGGCCTCACCCAGCGTTCCTGCACAAAGTGGTATAACAATTCCACATCAGACAAGACACTTTTTTACCAGTCTTCTATCAATCCACATGCCAATGCGTGGGAGCAGAGACTTCATTCACTAGACGTCTGGAGAACGCAAGCGTTCTACATTGAGCACACAAAACTTCTCAGGAAATTGAACCAACTATTCATACCTGTGGCAGACCTGATGAAAGGGCTTACGGTCTCCTCATAGCGCATTTTGTTATGGATCACGGACTGCAGCCATACTTGCTATGACCTCGCCAAGGTTCCAGCTCCGCCTATTATAGCGCACTTGATGCAGGCTCAAGCCTCATCCATCACTTTCCCAGCCTAGATGCCCATCCAGAAGATCTGCAGAGCGGCGACCTGATTGCCCGTGAACACATTTACTAC
Source organism: Gopherus evgoodei (assembly GCF_007399415.2). Classification (NCBI taxonomy): domain Eukaryota; kingdom Metazoa; phylum Chordata; order Testudines; family Testudinidae; genus Gopherus; species Gopherus evgoodei. The sequence goes on along the minus strand of NC_044324.1, from coordinate 159,051,903 downwards.
CCATTATGCCATCACACAGTATGCCAGAAAGGACGCAGCTTTTGGCAGGGCAGTTCTCCAATCAGTGGTTCCTTAACTCCGACCCCATACCCAAGGGAGAGCTTGGGAGTCACCTGATCGGAATTGACATGAACAAGTACTCAAAAAAGAAAAAATGGTTACTCACCTTCTTGTAACTGTTGTTCTTTGAGATGTGTTGTACACATCCATTCCAGTGTCCACCCTCCTTCCCCTCTGTCACAGTAACTGGCAAGAAGGAACTGAAGGGAGGTCGGGTCGGCAGGGTCATATATTGAGTGCCATGAGGGCGCCACTCCAGGGTGCTCCCTATCTGACCCAAGAGTAGCTGCTAATGGAAAAGTTTCCGATGACCATGCACGCAGCACATGCACACCTGACTGGAATGGATGTGAACACCACATCTTGAAGAACAATAGTTACAGGAAGGTGAGGAACTGTTTTTTTCCTGTTCAGGAAAATGACCTCAATCTCCTAAAATTCCTGTGTGCGTCTTTTGATACCAATTATCCTGTTTCCTCTCCCCTCAACCTCTCTTCCCTCAAAGTGTTTCCTGACAACTTCTTATGTCCATGGCAATGAAACCACTCATGGATGGCCCTTATGCCCACAGGCCAACACCATGTTCTAGGATCTATAGTTTACCCTTCCTTTTCCTCTTCCTTCCCAACTCATTCTTCTCCAATGAGTTCCACAACTCACAACTGCTCTTCTCTCTTTGTGCTTTTTTCCCTGTTCCATTGCATGGCACCACACCTACAAGATGATGCCCTACATCTACATCTTTTTCCTGCCCTTTTGTTCACCATTCCAAGGGCAATAGGATCAACTGTGAAAATGCCTTTTATGCACAGCCAACAAAAGACTTACCTTTTCAGATGCCCAAACTGCCCATTTTGATCATGCAAAATTTTAGAAATTGAAGATAGCTAGATCAAAAAGCTTCCAACTTTCAACATAAGTCACTGTATGTGTGTGTATTGTGCAAAATGAGAGGGAGGGATGTTCTGTCTAGTTTCACTGACTACCACTGATAAAGAAAAAACCCAAATCCATTTTAAATTGACCGTTTCTGCAAAACAGTTTGTTTTGAGTGAGAACATTATTATGAGTTGATATTCTCTACCTGAAGAATGTCTTAACAGAGACTTACTTAAGGCGGGTAGTTAACTTGTTCTTGTAACATACATTAAGCAAGCAATTGCTCTGATTGTGCTGAGGAATTATTCTACCTCACTTTTACACCAACGTAACTAGGGCCCTACCAAATTCATGGTCCATTTTGGTCAATTTCATGGTCATGGGATTTTAAAAATCGTAAATCTCTTGATTTTAGCTATTTAAATCTGAAATTTTGCAGTATTGTAATTGTAGGGGTCTTGAGCCAAAAAAGAGTTGGGGGCGGGTCACAAGGTTATTGGGGGAGGGGGTTGTGGTACTGCTACTCTTACTTCTGCGCTGCTGGGCACCCAGCCAACAGCCGCCGCTCTCCGGCCATCCAGCTCTGAAGGCAGTGCAGAAGTACGAGTGACAATACTGCAAACTCTCCTAAAAAAACCTTGTTATCCCCTGCAACTCCCTTTTGGGTAAGCACCTCCAATTTGAGAAACGTTGGTCTCTCCCATGAAATTTGTATAGTATACGGTAAAAACACACCGAAGACCAGAATTTGCGGAATTTCATATGCATGAATTTGATAGGGCCCTAAATATAACACAGGAATAACTCTATTAAAGTCAGTGGAGTTACAAATGTAAAACAGGTATAAATGAGATCAGACTCATGGATATTACTTGTCAACAGTATAATGATACCAAGTTTTGGTTACCTACTAAGCACAAATTAAAAAACCTTCATATTGACAGCGTGTAATTATTTGTCAGTGGACAGAAGAAACGTATACTGTACTGTGACTTAAATAACAAATTCTTGGGCAAAAAATAAAGCTTGTTTAATCTGAAGTTAAGGTTGAAAGAACCTCCAGGAAAGGATCAGGAAAAGCTCAAGAACAAAAATCCTGTATGAGAATGTTACAGTTTTCTCAGAAAAAAGCAAATACTGGAAAACCTAGAAATCAAAGTGAAGATTCTATTAAAAATATCAAATTAGGAAATGGAAAACATTCAATTAAGGTCAAATTATTTAATAACTTTCCAGTTTGAATGTACTTATCTGCCTTATTAAAGGCTTGATCATGAATCCCAGGGCATGGTTGAGCACATGGAGCCCTGCAGGAATGTGCTAAGCTACCTGCAGAGTAGTGCTCAATTCAAAGCCTGTCCATGTGGCAGAGGAGAGGCCTCCATAGGGTGATAGTTCATACACTACAAAGGAGTACATGGCTATACAGAAGTATAGGAAGGGAGCTTCTGTCTGAGGTCACGTGTCTGCTTGCTGTGGTGGTGACACCATTGGCTGAGCTGCCCAGTCTTAGCTCAGCACAGCAGCCTGTGTTTGGGGGCCATTGCTCTTGTAGTAAAGCTTCTAGGTTTCTGTGGGGTCTCGCCTTGTGCCACTGTCAGGATTTCCCTCAGTGCCAATTATGGCTTTTAGAAAGCTATCCTATGTTAGCATTTCTGTCTAATTTGGTTTCTATTTATATTTTCTGTTGATTATGTTTGTGTGTACAGTATGTACACAAACACTTAAGAGCTGTTTGAATGATGGGGCCTGATTCTCCTCTCACATCAGTGTAAATCAGGAGTAACTAGGGAAAGGAATCCTTTGCTCTCCTCTTCCCTCATACTTTTCTACAGATGCTACTGCAGCCTCAGGAAAGGTAGACTTAACATCCTTCAGCAATATAAAAAGTCTGAGCCTGATACTTTTCATAAAAAAGCAACCAAAATAAAATTTTATGAAACCATCTTTATGTGTCAGAAAAGACCAGTAAGGATACAAATAGCTGTTTACTTTTCAGTAAGTTATGCTAAACAGCTGCCAATATTTTGGACTCGGTTACACTAGTTTCTCCCAAGCACAATCAATAAGCCAAATTCATCCACGTAACTCCACTGCAATCAATGGAACAAGGCCTGGGATTATTAATTTAGCCCAAAAGATTTACTCAAAACAAATTAATTTAATTGTTGACAAATATCTTACCTTGACAAAAGGTAGCATTAATCCTCTTGTAACCTTGGGGGCATTCCACCATTTGGGTGTATCCAGGATAAGCTGGGGAGAAAAAAGAAAACTATTGGTTAGTTATTACAATGTATGACACATTTATATGGAGAGCATCACAATCAAATTATTATACAATTGTATCAAAAAAATTTACATTTACATTTTTAAGGATGCAGAGTTAAGCACTCAAAAGTCAGGAAATGCCAAAATTTAGGTTGTACATGCAATCTGAATACTGTCGCCTTCTGTGTTTGCATTACTACAATTTTTAATTAATCAAATATTGTTTTGCAGATAATACAACATAACATCATGACAGGAATTCTTTGAAATTGCGGCTTGTCTACATGGGAAGTTACTGCAATAAAAAGACAAGGGTATAAATCTCAGTGCACCAGCTTCCTACAGGCAATGAACCATAGGGACACTGCTATAGCATGCTAAGCCCCACGCCAGGACTTTCACACTCTGACTTGGCACAGTCCCTTAGGAAACTTTCTGATTCATTCTACTCATTTTCAAAAATGACTGAATCATCCTTGCTGAAAATAAAAATATCACTGTCAGGAAGTGGCCATGCTGGAAAATTTCAGCCTGGAAGACAACTGTTTTAGAAATGTTCAAGCTAGTGAAATCAGAGTTAGAATAGGAACCTGAATGCAACCTTAACTATGGCAGTTGTTGCTGCTCCCACTATAATAAATCTGAACATATCTGAGATTCATGGAAAAATATAGGCAGTCAAATATTTTATTTTTATAATAGTGAAACCACAATTACAAGAAAAGAAACAGACTTATGCTTTATCTTTTTAATCTTTTTGAGTTTTAAAAGACTGTCATTTGTTGGCCATTAATTATAAATTATCTAATGTGAATTATAAAGGATAACACCACAAAATGAATTCACTTTAGCCAAACTAGAAAGTCTTCATCTAATTAATCGTTTTGTTTCTATTTATTGTTTATTTCCACCAAGATGTATTATGATATTGATTTTCTAAGTCTCATCCTGAACAATAACATATATTAATTGGTAACAATAATATTATATTAATTGGCACTATGGCAATACCAATTAATAATAATAAGTCGTCTCAGATGCAGCTTCTTTGGATATATTTTGAGCAGAAATAGATACGTTTCTTCATGGGTTACGGGTTTAAAACGTATGCAATTTTGATCTTTAAACTGGCTGCAATTATTCAAATTTAAATGAAAACAATTGGAAATGATATTTGTCACAGTTATGGCTAGATACATCTCTTTCCCCTTCCTGGGCTCTCTGACTGCACCACTTCAGGTGCAAGTATCATGCCTTTATCTATTGCCTTTAAGTATGCTGGGGTGAAATTATATAATTCACCCACTCTTAGACCAAGCCCTTGCTACTGCACTGTATATATCAACCGTGCTTACCTAGCAGGACCAAGCTAGTCTTGGCACCTGCAGTTATTTCCATTCAGGAGTCTGTAACCACTGGTATATATGAACGAAACAGCCTTCTTAAAACCAAATCATTATTTATTTTAACAGTACAGACTAAGCATTGAGAGAAAAAAGGATTTTCATAGATTCCAAGACCAGAAGGGATCACCTAATCTGACCTGTATGACATAGACCATAGAATTTATCAAAAATAATTCCTAGAGTAGATCTTTTGGAAAAACATCCAATCTTGATTTTAACATGTCAGTGATGGAAAGTTTACCATGGCTCCTGGTAAATTATTCCAATGGTTAATTAACCTCACTGTCAACAATTTACACCTTTTTTCCAGTTTGAATGTGTCTAGGTTCAACTTCCACCTATTGGATCATATTATACCTTTCTCTGCTAAACTGAAGAGCCCACATATACTTACAGATTTAATGAAGCACCCCTTAACCTTCTTAATGTTAAACTAAATAGATTGAGCTTCTTGAGTTTATCATTATAAATCATGTTTTCTAACCCTTTAATCATTCTCATCTCTCTTCTCAGAACCCTCTCCAATTTATCAACATCCTTACTGAATTGTGGGCATCAAAGCTGGACATAGTATTCCAGCAGTGGTTGCATAATACTAAATACAGAGGTAAAATAACCTCTTCTCTAATCCTACTTGAGATTCCCCTGTGTATGTATCCCAGGATCGTATTAATTCTTTTGACCACAGCACCACACTGGGAACTCATGTTCAGCTGATTATTTACCACGACCCCCAAAACTTTTTCAATATCACTGCTTCCTGCAGGTGAAGTGGAATTTGAGGTATGTTGGGTTGGCTCACAGCTGAGCAATGTGGGAGATGGATAAAGTCCTACATTTCTTTCTTACTCATTTAGCAAATACTAATTACTGACAAGCATTCTGAATGGACATCAGCTTCCACTTGTACTATAACAACTGTGCAGTTTGATTCAAAGGTTCTCTTGTTTAAAAAAAAAAAAACCTTTGACATATAACCTGTTTCTATTTTCTGCTCATATTTTTCATTATTATTAAGCATACAATCCACAAAAGCTGTTTCAAGCCAAAGTGTATGCACACAGTAGGGCTTTGCTGATTCAGCAAAGTACTTGAGTATGTGTTTAACTTCAGGTACATGCAAAAATCCATTAAAGTCAACAGGATTTAAGAATGTGTCTAAAATTAAGCACACGCTTTAGTGCTTTATTGAACAGGGAAAGAAAAGAGGATAAACAGCGTGACTTAAGCACATGCTTGAATGCTTTTGCTGAATTGGGATCTTGCAGACAACCAAATGCTCAATCCAACCTGCTCAAAAACTGGCCTTTATAAAAATATTTCAGTCTCAAGTAAAGATCATAAAGTGCAAAACCATAAAAGAGAAAGCCCTGGAAAGTCTATTTTCTTCCAAGATGACTACAGTATGGAGAGTAATACCAACTCAGCAAAGGAAAACTGTCAAAACGACATGGAAATAATCTGAGCCTGAATCTGTATCCTGTGAATGAGTCAACAGAAGACATGGATACAATTTAAATGTCAAACTGTTAACAGTTTATTTGATTTTCTCCTAAACTGTATTGGCAGTTTTTAGGATAAGTCAGTTTGCTCAGCTTTATAAGAAACAAGTCAGCATTTTAAAGCTTAAAAAAAAAATCTACAGAAAGACTGTAGGTAGATGTGGGTGTATGAATGAAGAACATGAATACACCATATATTTACAAACTCCACACCCATTACTCACTTGGGTAATTTCTCCATGCTTACAAACATTGCCAAAATCACAACATTGTGTGTACCTTCTCTTCCAATATCTCTGTTAAAGAAACCAACCCTTTTTCATCATGATACCAATGAGAAGACTTAAATACTAGTATTTCATATTTGCTATTCTATTTTTACATATACGATCTGGTCACTTTATCTCAGATTTCAATGGTAAATTCTTTAATGCTACATACTACGTGGTTATGCCTATTCTTCTCAGTCACTGAAAAATTCTTATTGCCATCATCAAAAATATAAGAATATCTGGTGCAATACAGATCTTCAGATATATACAGTATAATTTTTTATAAAATCTCATTATAAACTGTTACATTTATTCTTTGGAAAAGTTTGTTCTATGGAAATTTAAGGCTTTGATGCAACTATGAAACACAATTTGGCACATATGCCTGAAAATAAATAAGGACGTGTTATTTACTCCTCGTAACACAAAAACTAGGGATCACTAAATGAAATCAATGGGCAGCAGTTATAAAACAAACAAGAGGAAGTATTTTTTCACGCAATACACAGTCAACCTGTGGAACTCCTGGACAGAGGATGTTAAGGCCATACTATAACAGGATTCAAAAAAGACTTAGGTAAGTTCATGGAGAATAGGTCCATCAATGGCTATTAGCCAGGATGGACAGGGATGGTGTCCCTAGCCTCTGTTTGCCAGAAGATGGGAATGGGCAACAGGGGATGGATCACTTGATGATTACCTGTTCTATTCATTCCCTCTGGGACACCTGGCATTGGCCAGTCAGAAGACAGGATACTGGGCTAGATGGACCTTTGGACTGACCCAGTATGGCCATTCTTATATTCTTAAAGACACCCAATGAGTGCCCTATGTGGAAGCAAATCATAAGATTAGGGGACCCTAGGGGACTACCTCATAAATCAATGGGGCAGACTGAGTCAGTAATAACTTTTGCAGATTCCCCTTCTGGGCTGTAAAAGACTCCTGGCAAAACTGCTCCCTCAGCGCCCTTGTGCTGCCCATAAAAGGGCCAATCACAATATGACACAAGGTTTTTTCCTTTGAGAATTTTTATATAAAAATGCATCCCTAAATTCATGGATAAATATATGCTACACCATACAAAACAATTAATATATTTCCTTGTGTTAAGTATCCCACGTTGATAATTGGGACAGGAGTGTGGCCTAGGGAATATAGTATTGGTCTGGGACTCAAGAGACCAGCATTTTATTCCCTGCATTGCTGATGACCAGCTTGATGACCTTGGGAAAGTCACTTCAGCCTCTCTTTGTGTCAGTTTCCACATCTGCAAAATGGGGATAAGGATACCTTCTTCGTAAAGTGCTTAGAGGCAGGGATAAAATAAACTGCCATTGACTTTAAGGGGGCCAGGATTTCAGCCCAGGTCTTTCCTCCCCAAAGCCATTTAAGAACTAGGTATAATTATTTCTTATTAAAGTTATGAAATGCTTCATGAAAATCATTTAATAGCTATTTTTCAGTATTTTACATTATTATCTCAAATTGTAGCAAAAATATTGGGAAAGTCTTCATGGTACTCTAATTGTATAGACAGCATTCGAACAACAGACTTAAAAATGTAACGGATATTTTAGAGCCTGGAAAGCTTTGGCATTAAAACTCAAAAGTTCATTCAAGGTCTCAAGATGTCATTGCATTTTCTCCAAGTAGAAACTGGTGCCTCTATAATTTAACATTTCTGTGCAAACTTTAAAAAAATATAAGTCCAGCCAGGCAATGCAAGATGATTCAATATCATTATCTCCCTATGTTGAGAAAACACAATGACACATCACTAGCTTAGGAAGAGAAGGAGAAAAATAAAAAATTTACTTTGTCATCACTGAAGCTCAGAGTGCACCTTCTATCATCTTTCTTATATCAAATAATAGGGTTCTTTTGAAATATAGTGTTAACATTTCTCTTAAAGAAAAGGTATTTAGAGCACAAACAAGTGAACTGATGCAGAAAACAATAATGAAATCACACTTACATGGCTTCTTAGGACATTTGTGACATTTGTTAAAGCCCCAGGAAGTTCCCACAGTTCCACAGCAGTCTTCTTGCTTTGATAGGCCAGGGAGTGCTTTACCACACTGGAATAATTAAGAATATTCAGGTTAGTACTACTGTAAGATGCTCACCTCTAGAATATTGCTATATTACATAATCATCTTGAGAAAAACTCACTCACCTGCAGAGGCCCACTGAAGACTCACTGAAGCCCTCAGTGGAACTTAAATAGTGCACTGGCCTTGAGCAAGCCTTCTTCGTGGGGGTGAGCAGATTCAGTTTTAAAACATTTTATATTGGTATTTTTTTCCCCTTTAACTTTCAGAACAAAAACCAGTCACTGAAAGAGTGAGTATATTTTCAAGCTAGTAATTCTTCATTGGCAGTAACGCCTTAATTTTTTCTTTATAAAAATCTGTCCCTGCAATTTTTCAAAAGGCATTTAAATCATCTCAAATACCTTTCCCATTATTCTTTTTAAAAAAGGGACAAGAAAGTATTACCATGATTTTTAAATGTCATTTCCTATTTCATTTAAAAAATACAAATACCTCTACTACTACAAGTTGTACCAAATGTTTATGACCAGTTACTGAAACTGTCAAATTATATTGAAAGATTCTAGTATTTGTAAACTGAAAGAGAATTTAACATAAGATGACTGGGCAAAAAAGTAAGTGATGCCTATCTATTTTTATTTGTGACTCTTTAATTATGCAAGCAATTGGTCCAGTCTTGCAGTCCTTACTGAGGCAAAAATTCTCGTTTATTTCAAATGGTGTTTTGTCTTGAATAAAGAAAACTGGATGTACATTAGTACCCTTTATTAGTAAATATGTTAACACTTTAGCAATTTCCAAGCTTAAACCTTCTTGATTGTTCATATTTTTCATCTTGCAAGGCAAAGGCAAGTCAAATGAATTTTCTGTCTAGAGAATGGATATAGAAAGTTTTGTACACCTGCTGTGTACCTGAAGAGTATCAATTAGGTGCAAAACAATTCTGCAACATGGAACCTGTGCCACCCTGAGTCATCTCTGCAAGCGAAAATAGGTGAGTTACACACCAATATAACAGCCTAAAAGTTAAGAATTGTGGAGCTACTTGGAAATATGACTAGTAGAAAACTGGAGATTTTCTCTTCTCAGTGCTTTCAGGATTAGCCCAGATGGGAGAATGGAGCCCTAAAACACCATAAGCGGCTAGAAGAATGCCTGGGGGAAATACTGCAGCCTTGGTCTTTTTAATGACTATTCTAGGTTATGCATCTATTGAACTCAGGAACTAGATTACATTTGACGCTTGAGCATAGGCACAGGAAGTAGCGGTGCAGGGGGTTCTGCAGCACCCCCAGATTTTATGCAGGGCAGCTGACCCCTCACCCGGGGCTCCACTTCCCACCTTGGGTACCGGGGGACAGCCCCATGCCCCGCTCCCCAGCCGCTGGCTCCGCACATAAAGCCTGGTGGTGCTTCCCACGCCTATGTCCTGTTCCCGGCCCTCTGCCCGCACTCTGCTCCCCAACCCTTGACCTGGGGCTTGGGTCCCAGCCGCTGGCCCTACTCCCTGGCTGCTGGCCCTGTGCCCAGCCCCATGTGGGGTGCTCTGCTCCTGAAGCCCCACCTGCCTGCCCTGCTCCCTAGCCACTGGCCCAGTGCCCTGCCCCACCCTCTCCTCTCAGGCCTCAGTTCCCAGGGCCTCGTGCCTGGCCCTCCGCTCCCGGGGCTCCGTTGCCGGGGCCCCGCACTTGGCCCCACAGCCAGGGTTCTGCTTTTGGCCCCTCACTTGAGTTCCTGGCTGCCAGCACCTGCCCGGGGCTCAGTTCCTGCCCCCACACTCACCCCCAGCTGTGGCCTCAGCCCCCTTAGCCCTGTACGAGTTACCCCTCCCGGAAACACATCCCTCCTCCCAGCCTCAGTTTGGGGGGTGGGGGGCACAGACAGGGGTAAGAGGGCTGGCTTTCAGCACCCCAACTACTAAAAATATGTTCCAGCACCACTGCACTTGAGCAAAGAGACTTCAAAATCTGTCAGTTGAAAGACAGAGATAAAATAAATTCCCATTGACTTTAACAGGGCCAGGATTTCACCCCAGGTCTTTTCCCCCCAAAGCCACATGCAATCCTGGGGATATTAGACTTAACCTTACATGTTAAAAGGGTATAAAGCTTTTATTTAAATAGGGTCAGATTTTTTGTGATATATCAGGGGGATCAGTGTACCGGTATGGTGAGGGGTGGGAAAAATGCCATCTCTCCATAATGCCTCTCTGAGAGGATAACATTATATATTGAAACTTGCTACCTCTTAGCCAGAATTGCCCCAAGTCTTAGAGCTCACTCAACTAGACAGCTTTCATAATATTTCCTTCAAGTGCAGCCCTAAACATTTACAAGGAGTTCTGTTCACACCTGTATACAGCACTACTCCCTTGACGTGACATCCCAGTCAGTCACACTGTTTGGAACGGCAGTGTTCCTGTTCAACTAGATTTGCTCAGCCTGCCTTCCTGGACACTGCATTAGTCTCGCAAAACTCAAAAAAGTTACTTACTAGAAACTGGAGTTCTTTGTGAGTATTGCCTGTGCATATTTATGCTCATATTCTTCTCCCCCACCTCCTGCCCTTCCCTTCTTCTTCAGTTCTACTACTTTTTTGGTCTCTGAGCTTAAGTGGGAGGAATCAACGTGGTTGAGACTGCACCTCTACTTATGACCTCAGACACTGAGCATTTGGTGCCATTAGGGGCATTTATGCGGCACCTAATAGACACAGTTTTTCTAGAAGGATTCAACCTCCTGCAGCATCAAAAGCCATCCCAACAGTGTGCATCATGCAGAGGCAATACTCCAGAAGCAGGTTTTGTTTTGTTGGTTTGTTGTTTTTTCCCCCAAAAGATTAAATTTATCATTTAACCACATTAAACTGAAAAAAAAATCAACAAAACATAAGGATTAAAAAAAAAAGTAGAGCTCATTCTTAGTTTAGGTGTGGTGCTATAGCATTTGTACTGTACTGAAGATCACGATCTCTGTGGTCATAATGGTTTCAAATTTCCATATAAAAACCATAAGCAAGAATAAGGATTCCAAATACTGAGTCATCTGGCAACTAAGGTTTACAGTCCTATCAAGAAACACTGGCAACGATTTAAGATCTTGCTCCCATCACATCTATGATGAATTGAAGCTTGAAGAATCAGTGGTAATTCGATTAGCATCCAGCCACATTAGGAACTGACATCAAGGGAAGGCATCTGCCATCTGGGGCTCCTCAGCTCTATATAAATGGTGCTGCAGATCTGCATGGTTTAGGACAGGGGAACTTACAGGGGTGGGGAACCTACAACCCAAGGGCTGGATCTGGTCCATTGGTTAATTTCATCCAGCCTGCAGTGCCTTCCCCGTGGGGAGAAGCCCCAAACCTCTGTGTCCTCCACCTAGGTGAGTGAGTGGCCCGCGACTGATTTTTTTCAGTGGGTCAATGGCCTGTGACAGAAATAAGGTTTTCCGCCCCAGGTTTAGGACATATGCAGCAGGGGAAGGTGGTAGCCAGGCAGAGCTTCTAAAGTATGCTGGCGTGTACTCTGACTTATGAGTTCTGATGTTCCTGTTTCCTCCAACATAGTGCTTCAGATCCTTCCAACACTCATGGCACCGCATGCCCTGTTTCCCAGCCAGCCACACTTTCCAGAAAGGCTCTCCTCTTCCACAGAGCCTGCCTCACAGGAGTGAAGCTCCATTTCAGTGGGGCGAAAACTTGGATTGGAACCTCAACCTCCTTAGAAGTCTCCCCCTGCTCCCCCACAGATCATTCTTTAACACTTTCTATCTCACATTCTGAGACACAAACAGGTGGGTGGACTGCCCTGGAGAGATCCCCAGAAATTCCCCGTTTGTCTCTGCTTTCAATGCAGCTCTGCCACATAAATCTAGTCCTAATTTAAGTGGCAAGCCTTTAATGTGCACATTGTGCTTTGAATAGATTCCATTAATGGGGCATCAACTTTCATGATGCTTTAAGACAGATACTTTTAAACATTTGTACATTTCTATCTTTAATTTTTTTATACCACTTATACTTTGCATAATTCACAAAAGTGCACAGTATTCCCAATGTTAGTTTAGACTGTGCTCGTGTACAGAGGCTGCAAGAGCCACATTACTTTGTTACCCTGTGTGCATTTCAGCCACAATCCCAGTCTTTGCATAAGTTGGGTGCTGCTGCCAGTGACAAATTCCCCAAAAGAACTAGAGAGATGGCAAGACCACAACTGCCTCTGCCTCCCCAGCACAGCTGAACCAGCACACCAAGGAATAAATAGAGCTCCTAGTAAAGGGTGGTAGAAATCCCAATCTGGCAAGATATCCCACAACAATCACAATTATTCTGTCTGAAATCATGAGGATGCCTTCCAGGACTCACACTGCCATGTGACCCCTTTGCAATGCCCTTTCGTGGGCTGTTAATAAAAACTCACTATATCACCATTAACAAAGTGATATTAACTGATTGATCTTGGCTGAAATCCATGGGCGCCCTGCCTGAGGAATAACTAATGATTTCAGGATTCAGCTAAAAGACTTATCTTCCACATACCGTAATAGCAAATACTGCAAAGTGAACACATACACTGTCAAGCAAACTGAAAGCACTGAGCTATTCATCTTTCTTTCTCCCAAATGAACATCAGACTAATAGACCCCAAATTTACTGAATCATATTACTGATATAATGACCAAAAAACATACTGGTGTCTGAATGGCAGGTTGTTAAAAAGAATATCATCCAATAGAACACTGGCTCAGTAACAGGCATTGTCTCACAAGAAGAGTAGAGAAACTCTTAAATATTTCCAGACTTTCTAAAAGGACTTGTAAAGAATTTGTTTTGGCTTAAGCAGAACATTCTTTATAGGCAAGTAAAAATTATCCAGCTTTCTTTTATTTGAGTAATTAAAACAGTGTTTGAAGTTTCTGGTACCTGATACATCTTAAATCCTCTGATATTTCAGGGTATTGATTTTGCAAAGAATCTATTGTGGATGAAGCATTATATCGTTTAAATGGATCCATACTGATTTTCTGATAGTTTATTTCTTTAAAAGCTTCTGAAGCCAAACCATGAGCCTCAAGGAATTCCAGACAACTATTTTCTATTATGAGTTGGTATTTTTAAGACTACTTGCAAGAAAAAAAGTTTTTAAAAGTGCTCTGAAAAGAAAAAGTACTAATGTGTGAAACATCTGATTTTACTTTACCTTCTTTTTTTAAAGAATTTGTCAAATTACAATATGGCAGGTATTTGCTATAACTGTCGAGCAATGAAAATCTATATTCTTTCACTTTTATAGGAAATGTCTGTAAAATTTGAAGTACAGTATGGTCATTTATGTTGTTTAATAAGCGAGCTACCTTACTGTTTGACGAAATGGCACATTACTCTGGCCATGTTTCCATACTAATTCCTGATACATCTACAACCATATCATACCTAATTTACATGAAAGCACTATAAATGGATTACTTTATTCACTAATAACTATCAATATACAGTAAAAGTGGTTTTATCCAGCACTTTACCAACTGGAAAAGAATATAAATTAAACCGGCATTTCTAATCTTCACTGAAAGTCTGTTTTATAGTCCAGTTGGTGCGGGGCTGGCAGGAGGGTTGGGGCATGGGAGGGGATGTTGAGCGTGGGCTCTGGGAGGGAGATGGGGAGTGGGAGGGGGTTGGGGTGCAGGAGGGGCTGTGGAGTGCCAGATCTGTGGGCTACTCACCTCAGGCAGCTCCGTACAAGCGGCAACCTATACTGGCTGCTCCTAGCAGAGGTGTGGCAGGCAGCTCTGCACATTGCCTCTGCCTGCAGGTGCCACCCTCACACCTCCCACTGGCTACTGTTCCCAGGCAACGGAAGTTGCAGAGCCAGAGCTCAGGGCGGGGCGAGGGCAGCATGCAGAGCCGCCTGCCGCACCTCCACCTAGGAGCAGCCAGGATAGGTTGCCACTTATGGGGAGCCGCCCAGGGTGAGCGCCCGCCCGGATCCAGCGCCCCACCCCTCCTCCCATGCCTCAAGCCCCCTCCCACACCCAAACTGCCTCCCAGAGCCCACGCCCCACAACCCCTCCCGCACCCCAATCCCCAGACCTGCATCCCCTCCCACACCCAAACTCCCTCCTTCTTTAATTAACTGACGTTTTTCATTTACCTGCCTCTCTCCCATTCTTCCAACATGCCCAATAAAACAGCTTTTACTGTACTTTGCTGCCCTGATCACAAACAGATCTGTTTTGTGCTTTATTTAATACTTGCAGCTGGAAAAAGCATGTTAGTGACTCACAGCCAGTTTCTACAAACACTTATGCATATGCTTTATTTTATAACCAAGGTCAATGGGACTACTAATTTGAACAGAGTTAAGCATATGCATATGTTTTTGCAGGGACAGGGCCTATCTGACAACCCATCCTCTGAACTTTGCCAACTTGTACCCTTTTCCAACTGCCACAGTCTGTTTATTCTATACTTTAATAATTCCAATACTTAAAAGATGGGGGCCACCTCAATCCTAAATACATACATCTTATATGAAATCCCTTCTGAAAAAACATGGTTTATTAAAATGCTTCCAAAAAGTAATTTCTTTGGGATATTTATCAAGTACATGTTTACTTTCTTCAATCATCATAATAATCTAAAGTATTCAGTACTCCC
Organism: Gopherus evgoodei; assembly: GCF_007399415.2. Classification (NCBI taxonomy): domain Eukaryota; kingdom Metazoa; phylum Chordata; order Testudines; family Testudinidae; genus Gopherus; species Gopherus evgoodei. The sequence goes on along the minus strand of NC_044324.1, from coordinate 159,036,799 downwards.
TTGAGAAAACATTGGTCATGTTGAAAAATGGACAATAACTTACAATTCTCAATGAAGTCTTTAATAAGATTATTTTTTATTTATTTTCATTTTCTATATGCCTCAATTTAAAAAATGCAATGATCAAATAGATTAATACAGTAAGAACTCCAGCTCAGGCACCCTTGCTGATCTCATCTATAGCAGATCCATGGGTCCCACACATGGTGGTATACCGCCTCCAGTGCACTAAATACCCCAATAGCAACTACATGGGTGAAACCAATCACTCGTTCTTGAATGAATTCTCACAGGAAAATGATAAAAGACAAAACACCCCATCACCTGTGGGTGAACACTCTTCACAAAGTGACCACTCTCTATATCTGACCTATCAGTCCTCATCCTGAAAGGAAACTTGCACAACACTTTCAAACAACGAGTCTGGGAGCTTAAATTCATAACTTTGCTAGATACTGAAACTCATGGACTGAATAGAAACACTGGATTTATGGTTTATTACAACAATTTAAACCCCACTAACAACCCTCCCACTATCTGCTTTCCATCTCTCCTTACTTTTTCTCCCGCCCCTATGACTGGAGGGATCTTAACGGGTCACTTCTCCTTGAATGGTCCCTTGAAATGTGTGTGAACTACTTATGCTAAACAATCTGTTCCATCTTGTATTTTTCATTGACAGTCTGAGGGCTTGTATTCATGTACAGTGCTGCAGCTGCGTCACTGTAGTGCTATGATGAAAATCCTACTATGCCAACCCTTCTCTTATCAGCATAGTTAATCCTCATCCCCAAAAAGCAGAAGCTATGTTGACGGGAGAAGCCCTAAATGGGTGGTTAAGACAGTATAACTACATCACTCAGGGATGTGGATTTTTCAAAACCTCTGAGCGATGTAGTTACACCAGTATAGGCCTGTAGTGTACACCTGGCGTCCGTAAGTTTCCCAGACCTGAAGAAGAGCTCGGCGTAAGCTCACAGGCTTGTCTCTCTCACTTGCAGAAGTTTGTCTAATAAAAGATATTACCTCACCCACCCTGTCTCTCTAATATCCTGGGACTGACTCGCCTACAACAACACTGCATATAGCAGTATGGTATACAAACAGGGACAGACTTTCAGATATGCAGCTGAAGGCTTTATAGGTCAAAACAAACCCTATAAATTTCACAGATTACGTCTTAACAGTTAACCAGTGCAGATCCAAAAGCACTGTCAAGTGCCTGAATTTGGTGCAGAGTACATTCAGTCAGTTAAGTTGTTTCAACTACATATTTCTCTTTAAACAGGAAAACTGTTTGCTATGTTGTTGTTATAGTTTGGAGCGTGTGGGGTGAAATTTGTTGGTTTTTTTAAGTCACAGAGCAGCCCACCAGAAACTGAATGGCTGTGATTATGTAAAACCAACATTCAAAAAATCCTATTTAAGAGGCTAGACTATAATATATTAATCAGAGAAGATATGGGAATTCCCCTGGTTAGTCAAATATGCAACAGCTAACTTCTCCTTCTTTCTTAATTTTTTTTTTATTTTTGTGAATAATAATAATTCTTTATTTACATTTAACTGGAAAGAAATCAAATCAATTTTGAGAAAGTTTTTTTTTAGACAAGAGCCTTAAAACTAGAACATACTTATTTAAATGTCAGCATCTGTAGCAATATTAGAAATATCTCTAATAAAGATTTAAAGTGGCATATGACAGAAATCTATACATAAATCTTGACACATTGTAGGCACCTATGTGAATATACATTCTATCTACACTGAAATGTTCCACAACAATTTAAATGCACATTAATCATATGTAAAATTAACAGGACTCAAACTAGCAATACAAACTTTGTGTGCATCACTGACACAATAAAAGTATTTAGAAAAATAACACGATGTTCTGTGTCACAGTAAAGACATATTATTAGAATTAAAATGAAAAGCAGTAAAGGCAGTGGGAAGGGGTCAAAGAAATGAAACATATTACTACTTGTTTGCTTGGTTTATACATAGGGCTGAGTGGACCAATGCTCTAAGCTGACAGATTCTTGGCTTCCAAAAAGATTCAAATACAGGTATTGATTTGACCAATATTCTTTATGACATGGAAATATCAGTGTATGGACCACAGACGAATTATTGTTAGTCTCTGACATATGTGCAACAATCTTTCTGATGCTGATAAAGTATTTAACAACAAGAAAAGTTTCTTTCTGAGATAGCACTAAGGACCTCTAATGGAATGAATACTATTAAATCTTCCAGAAAAAACACTGACTCAGGGTTCCATTCTGGAAAAAACTAAAGGCAGTGGGGATGGGTGAACTGACTTTGGAAAAATTAAGAGCCAACCAGAACATAAACTCTCTCTCTATACCCAAGTTTTAAAATATAATAATAATAATCCTATTTCTACAGGTGCCCATCAGCCCACCTTTGTCTCCTTTTCCCAATGATCAGGACAAAAATACACAATAAAACAATATATACCTAAAAATATATCACACTGAATCCTGGGGACTGTCAATTTTTTATTCTCTCCTGCACCTGCCCATCTTCTTTTCTCTGACCCTTGTGAGGGGCCCTGCCTTTGCTTATAGTCCTTTTGTAGGATCTAGGTGGTTAGGCACCAGGTGGGTTTGGCAGTCTGGGCCAGGGTTTGGCCAACTGCTTGTTCTAATATTGCATGCTCTGGGCTGACATATGTAAAATACATTCTGGATATCTGACCTGGGTAAGGCCAGAGTAATTGGGATTTGACTACAGTAGCCAGCCCAGGCCTAGTGAAGACTGCTAATTGTAACTGAGATCCATGCAAGAAATACCAAAAAAGGTAAGGTGGGCAGGAATTTGTTAGGGAGAGGGGAGAACCATGGAAGGGGTGGGAAAAAAAACAGAGTGACAAGAATCACTGGCTATGCCTGGGAGATCACCTAATTATGTTCAACAAGGAAGGAGAGAAGATCTGAATCAGTTTAGACACAATCAGAAGGAAAGAAGATGTTAAAAGGTTTGGACAAATTCATTTAACTTTGAATAAATTCTATCGAAAATGAGACTCTTATATTACACAGTCAGACTCGAACAGTCAGGAAGTATCTGAATTAAGGTTGCACATATATATATGCTGCATAACTACACACACAAGATAAGTCCCCCAAGTAAATCTCTGAGATTCAAGACAGTTTACTTATAAATTGTAATTTTATAAATCAGATCAATAGAACACTTTCACCCATGCTAAAAGCAGAGAATAGAAATGGGAAGATAAGCAAGATCTTACACTAGCTTGGTAGATTTGCCTAGAAGGGACCACACACACATTTCTTCAGTCTCTTTTGCAGACAGTAAAATCACCCTTGATCTCAGAATAATTAATAAAAGGTTTTTAGAGTACTAAAGCCAACTATGCAAAGCCACTGTGCAAGAAAATACATAAACACTGACAACTGTTAAGCAAAGTAAGAATACAGAAATTATCCAGAGCAGGCTCAAGTATTTTAACTGAGGACATATTACATGCTAGTATTAATAAAGAAAACGCAGCAAATATTGAATACATAAAAAATAAATGGCTCCTTTTAGATTACAGACCTGTTTGAACCTAACAAATTTATGGTAGGTCCTAGTGCCTGCTTTTGGCTACTTTGAAAGTTGGGCTATGTAATTCCAGCTATAAATTAAATTCCTTGAAACAAAATAATTCTCTCAGACTGCACTAGGCTTTTTCCCAAGGTTGGCACTAAAAAGATTAATAAAGTTTGGGAGAAATAGAAACATATCTTAGCCTAAATTGGGAGGCACTGCCCACGTGCAGAGGTAGTGCAGAGAGGTACTGCTCCAGAACAGAGGGAGTACTGAGAAGAATATGTCTCACACAAGCAGAATGCCTTGGGGAGCCCACAGTCATGCAGGGTGAGCGTGCAAGTAGCTACACCAATCTAAGAGCTATCCTCCATTGGCTGGGAGATAAGACCATAGCACTGGTATGTACCATCTCTTCTCCCATTGTACACCACTAAAAGAATAGAGAGGAACAAATTCCTGTGCTATGTTGCCTGTAATTCTACCTGGCCCTTATGCAGGCCTCAAGTAGATTCTTTACGCCTTCCACTCCAACTACTACAGACAGAACGTCGCCCTAATTTGTAAACATAAAATATGCAATGATGGCAAACAAAAAACACAAACCCCAGTACAAACATAGCATTTCTACAAGGATAGCATGCCTGTAAACTGTCTTGGAAGTATCGCGTATGCTCCAGGCCTGCTCTTCCTAGCATATTTCTGGCACTTGGTAATAAACCATGTTAACAGAGGAGTAAATCTGATAATCAGACAATAATGTAGGGCATGTTTGTCCTCCTTATACTATATAGCATGACACTATGAATAAATACAAAATGAATTTGGTTCATATGCCCTTCTCTAAGATAAACTTAGAGTGGTCCTTAAATGAGTAGTGCTAAATAGGCTCAAACTAATGGCACTCATTTTTCTTCAAATTTTTCTACCTCAGCTTTTACAGTGTCTACATCTTCCATTTCTTTACCCAGAAGTAAGTAAAAAACTGTATTTTGTCCCTTTCCCTCCCCTTCTTTTGTTGAAGAAGCATTCACTGCAAAGGCTTCTGCCAAGGCATAATCCAATTTAGTTGCCCACAGTGGCAAGCAGAAAGGTCTGCTAAATACAAAGTCAGACATGGATCTGTCTGAGATCTGGAGTGGCAGATACAGCATGGATGTACTGCAAATGGATGACTTGTTCCACCAAGATAAGCAAATTTCTTTCTTGCATTTGACACTTTCTTATCAACACATTTTGTGAAATATTTCGAATCATCCGAGTGCATGGCCCCGTGATGTAAACTACATGGCTCTCATACTTTAAATCTTACTGCACCTTACAAACTAAGTATCAAGTAAAGTTAAGCTCAAACACTTCCTACTGGCTGAACTACAGGACTAGTTGGAAGAAGGGGGAGAAGTAAGGTTATATTAACAAGGAACAAGCTTATAAATTGCTTAATAATAGCCTGCTATTGAACAGGTGACCAACAGGCGTACCACACAGGAAGTAATAGTGTACAAAGTTTATTTGAAAGCTGATATATTTTTGTTAAAAATTTCTATGTATGTACTGTTTGAAATTTAAACACAGAGAAGTAAAGAGATAAATAGAAAAGATTAACTGTTTTTCCTAAAGCTTCCCCAAAAAAATTCAACCTGAAGCAGAGAACAGCATAGAAAATTTGACCCCAAACAATTAAAGTTCATCAAAGTTAAAAGCAACTGAAAACAGGGTCTTATAATGGAAAGCGTCAGACAACCTTAAATATAGATGCTGCTACCATCTTTTCCCATAACACTGTTTCTCACTCTTTTCAGGATAGCAAACCCTCTCCGAAGTAAAAAATTATAATTTTTTTCACTATTTTCATTTCCATTTTTCAAATAAATATAAAAGCAGGCATAAAAATTAGGGTTTTCGAGCAATAAAAAAATTAATTGTGAGTAATCACCCGATTAATCATGCTGTTAAACAACTACAGAATAACATTTATTTTAAATATTTTTGGATGTTTACTACATTTTCAAATATATTAATTTCAATTACAACACAGAACACAAAGTGTACACTGCTCACTTTATATTTATTTTTATTACAAATATTTGCACTGTAAGAAACAAAAACATTGTATTTTTCAATTCACCTCATACAAGTACTGTAGTGCAACCTCTTTAGCATGAAAGTTGAACTTACAAATGTAAAATTATGTAAAAAAAATAACACATTCAAAAATAAAATAATGTAAAACTTTAGACCCTACAAGTCCACTCAGTCCTGCTTCTTGGTCAGCCAATCACTTAGACAAACAAGGTTGGTTACAAGTTGCAGGAGAAAATGCTGCCTGCTTCTTGTTTACAATGTCACCTGAAAGTGAGAACAGGCGTTCGCATGGCACTGTTGTAGTTGGCATTGCAACATATTTATGTGCCAGATGCACTGAAGATTCAGATGTCCCTTCATGTTTCAACCACTATTCCAGAGGACATGCTTCCATGCTGAGATAGGTTCTGCTTGATAATGAGTGCAGTGCAGACTGAGGCATGTTCATTTTCATCAACTGGGTCAGATACCACCAGCAGAGAGTTGATTTTCTTTTTTGGTGGTTTGAGTTCTGTAGTTTCTGCATCGGAGTGTTGTTCTTTTAAGACTTCTAAAAGCATGCGCTACACCTTGTCCCTCTCAGATTTTGGACGGTACTTCAGTTTCTTAAATCTTGGGTCAAGTGCCGTAGCTATTTTTAGAAATCTCACATCGGTACCTTCTTTGCGTTTTGTCAAATCTGCTGTGAAAGTGTTCTTCAAATGAACAAGTGCTGGGTCATCATCCAAGACGGCTATAACATGAAATATATGCAGAATGCAGGTAAAACAGAGCAGGAGACATACAATTCTCCCCCCAAGGAGTACAGTCATAAATTTAATTGATGTGTTGTTTTTTTTAAATGAGCATCATCAGCATGGAAGCATGTCCTCTGGAATGGTGACCAAAGCATGAAGGGGCATACAAATGTTTAGCATATCTGGAACATAAATACCTTGCAACGGTGGCTACGAAAATGCCATGCGAATGCCAGTTCTCACTTTCAGGTGACACTGTACATAAGAAACAGGCAGCAGTATCTCCCATCAATGTAAACAAACTTTTTTGTCTTTAGCGATTGACAGAATAAGGAGGACTGCCTTGACTTGTAGGCTCTAAAGTTTTACATTGTTTTGTTTTTGAGTGCAGTTATGTAACCAAAAAGAATCTGTATTTGTAAGTTACACTTCCATGATACAGAGATTGCACTTCAGTACTTGTGTAAGGTGAACCGAAAAATACTATTTCTTTTGTTTATCATTTTACAGTACATATATTTGTAATAAAAATAATAATATAAAGTGAGCACTGTGCACTTTGATTTCAATTACAACATAGAATACAATATTGAAAATGCAGAAAACCATCCAATAATATTTAATAATTTTTTCATTTGGTATTCTATGGTTATAAATGCGATTAATTGTGATTATTTTTTGAGTTAATCGCGTGAGTTAACTGCGATTAATTGCAGCCCTAATAAAAATGTATCAATGGTAACAACTCTAAGCCTAAATAATTTATTTGTGGGTATGTTTTGAGAGGTTGAGAGAGAATACTGGACCTTGAGGAATAAGGGTGTGTGGGTGGTGGGGGAGCAAGATTGTTTATTTTAGATAGAACAAAATTTTCCATGCTTTAATGATTGCCTTTCATGACACACTCCCACACCACAATCCAGCAGTCACAACCCACCGGGCCTATGTTATTGAAAAACATACGTGGCTGCTGCAGATTAAGGGGAAAAAATGCCAAAGGAGATGGCAGCCCCCTGAAGAGAGTGGGCATTGGAGACAAATCTACTGCTCCTTCTGAAAACAGCTGTTTAGGGAGAAGAGAGGATAAAGCATTGAAGACACTCCCTGTAGCTTCCTGAAGCTGCAGCCATTTGATGAGGAGAGAATCACCTGTTCTTATTTTTGAAAAGCATCCAGTAAAGGGAGAAAGGGGACCCAGCTGTATACATCACCTGAAAGCCTTATTTCAAGGATGCTGATGTGCAGCAGGAGAAGGCCCTTGCTCAGAGCAAGAGGTGTGAACTATTAGCACTATTTTTCAAAAGAAAGCTCTGCAGTCAGTGTGAGGTGAGAACTCTTTTGGGGGAAAAAAATGCTGAGATGTTCTTTGCTGATTGATGAAACATTTTTCAGTGTTGTATAATATTGCTTTAAAGCTTCCCATCTCAAAAACTGTATGCAAATATTTCTTACCTGTGTCCCAACAGTCTCCTGGAAGCAGCGCCCGAGCTGAGTTTTAGCAGAAACAGGCAACACATGAGGAATGGGTTGCTGATGTGGGTAAGTAGAATATCCTTTCTGGGTCTTGTGATATGGAACACCTTGATAAGAGACCTGGGGATGTCCTGGCTGAGGTACTTTCACTTTCTGTCCTGCTGATGTGCTGTCAACTCTTGAAACTTGATGGAACTGTACTGAGGCCTCAGGGGGATGTTTCACATGGATATTCACTACATTAGGGGGGAACTTCACTAAAATAATTGGAAGAATAAACAAACAAAAAATAGCGAGAATAGATGTTAAACGGAAATACCCAACGTCTTCAATAGTTCTTTAGTATTATTGTTTACATTAAAATTTATATATTACAGCCTAAAAAATGGAAAAAATATACATAAAACCGAAACATAGAAAAAAAGTTAAAATGTATAGCATATGGTTTAGAATGGAAGAGATTTCAAACTCTTTGTACAGAAAAGTAAGACTCTACAGAAAACAATGTTAAAGACTACAGTGTAAGATAGGTGTCCAGCTGGCTGGTGTGACATTAATACTTGTGGTCAGACTGTGTACAAAAAAATTCCCATTCTAAGTCCCAGAATTCAAACTCTACTATGTTATTTTTGGATATATAGTAAATGTTGTTCTATTTTTCAAATCTAGTCTCTCTATATGGAACACAGAGAAAGATTCAGAGTTTATCATTTCACCTTGGTAGACCAGCTAAGTCCTGAATTTGCCCATGGAACCATTGATAACCTCCCAACCATCTGAAAAAAACCACTCCCTTCATTGAACTTTGAATTAAGGATTTGTCAGATAAGGAGAGATTGCTTTTCTAATACTTGGTTTTTGAATGGAGTTGTAGTTTTAAGTCTGTGCACATAGGTTCTGAACTTCCATTCACTTATTTCAATGTGAATCAGCAGTAATTCTGTTAAAACCAATGGAATTTCATTAAATCAGTCTCATAATCCAAACCCTTTATTGATTTGGGTTCTTAACCTATTTTAAATGTTATTTTTATAAAATCTTGGTGTATCTTTAAATCTATTCTTAAATCCACTTTAAGAATTCACAGTTAGAGTAACTCTCTAAGAACAGACTCATCTCCTTACATTTTACAAGTTAAAAATCAAAGAAGGTGAATACTCTTACAGACAGTTACTTACGAGCCTCAAAGAGGGGAGGGATTCTCTCTCCTGCAAAACTATAAAGCTTTCCAAGGGAAAGAGAAGGAGAATAAGAAATAACCATCCCTGTGTGCCACCCACAGGGTCATCTGTAGGATTTACGGGGTCCTACGCAGTATTATTAAACTGGTGCCCCTATGCCCGATGGCAGCCCAGGCTTGCACGTGTATTTTAGATAAGGGTGGTCTTTTTAAGGATTTATTAAAAAAATTATGTGTCTGAAAATCCAAGCATTTAAAACTAAAGATGAATACACAGATTGTGCATCTAAAAACCTATGCAAGGATTTTTTTTAGAGATGTGATTTTATAATCTTCAGCAACATACTAATGAAATATTTTTAAAGCAAGTTTTAAATTAAGTAAATAGAATAACATGTTGTGAGTAAACATTACAGTAATGCATAACCGTTTTTGTATATAAATTCAGAAACTGACAGTATATACCTGGAGGTTGGCAAATGCCTGTTAAATGGCTTCATTACCACTTGAATGGCTCTTTAATAGTTTCAATATTATGCTAAGTAATATTCAATATTATGCTAAGTATCAGAGGGGTAGCCGTGTTAGTCTGGATATGTAAAAGCAGCAAAGAGTCCTGTGGCACCTTATAGACTAACAGACGTTTTGGAGCATGAGCTCTCGTGGGTGAATACCCACTTCGTCGGATGCATGTTATGTTAATTGGTCTGGCAGGCTGGAAGGCTTTTTCACTTTTAAGTACTAGATCCCCTCCAAAGGAAGGCTCACCAGGCTGCAGCAGCCAGCTATGGTGGGAGCCTGCAGGAAGGGTCAGAACAGGGATAGGAAGAGGAGGGTGTGTGGACACTAAGCCCCGGGGTGCCCCAAATGTTCAGGTGCCCTATGCAGACATGTATGCTGCCTATGCCTAAGGACGGCCCTAGCCACTCATGCTAAACTTTGGCCATGTCTACACTTACAGTTTTGCAGCGCTGGTAGTTACAGCTGTGTTCGTACAGCTGTGTAGGGCCAGCGCTGCAGTGTGGCCACATTTGCAGCACTTGCAGCGCTGTTGGGAGTGGTGCATTGTGGGCAGCTATCCCACAGAGCACCTCGTCCCATTTTGGCGCTGTGGCTTGTGGGAAGGGGAAGGAAGTGTGCGGGTCTTTCCGCTTCCTGTTCCCGTGGTGCTTTGCTGCACATTCCGAGCAGTTTGGCGGCATTGTGAGTCTGCAGCGCGATTTCTGAGATTTCTGTTACAAATGGAGCCTGAGCTGCTGAGGACCTTGCTGATGAATGTTGCCAGCACATCACGCATGGCAGTGGAGCTATTCCTTCAGCTGCAAAGTGACAGTGAGGAGTCAGACGATGATATTGAAACGCCTGACGCTCAAGACACTCAATTGCTTGTGGCAGTAACAGACGTGCTTAGCACCGTGGAACGGCGCCTTTGGGCTCGGGAAACCAGCACTCAGTGGTGGGATCACATCGTCCTGCAAGCATGGGATGACGAGCAGTGGCTGCAGAACTTTCGGATGAGAAAAGCCACTTTCATGGGACTGTGTGCTGAGCTCGCCCCTACCCTGCAGCGCAGGGACACGAGATTGAGAGCTGCCCTGCCAGTGGAGAAGCAGGTGGCTATTGCAATCTGGAAGCTGGCAACTCCAGACAGCTACTGATCGGTGGCGAACCAGTTTGGAGTGGGAAAGTCCACCGTTGGAATGGTGCTGATGCAAGTTTGCACAGCCATTAATCTCACCCTGCTAAGAAGAACTGTGACTCTGGGGAACGTGCAGGACATTGTGGATGGCTTTGCACAAACAGGTTTCCCTAACTGTGGAGGGGCAATAGATGGGACGCATATTCCTATTCTGTCCACACCCCACCTGGCATCAGAGTACGTGAATCGCAAGGGGTATTTCTCCGTGGTTCTGCAAGCGCTTGTGGATCACCGTGGGCGTTTCACTGACATTTACTCAGGATGGCCTGGAAAGGTGCATGATGCACGCATCTTTCGGAACAGTGCCCTGTTCAGGAGGCTGAGGGCCGGGACTTTTTTCCCAGACCGCAAGATCACAGTAGGGGACGTCGAAATGCCCACTGTGATCCTTGGAGACCCCGCTTACCCCTTAATGCCATGGCTCATGAAACCGTATACAGGGAAGCTTGACAGGAGCAAGGACCGGTTCAACTACAGGCTGAGCCGGTGCAGAATGACTGTGGAGTGTGCTTTTGGCCGTTTGAAAGCCCGCTGGAGGTGTCTTTATGGGAAGCTAGATTTGGGGGAAAGCAGCATCTCTGCTATTATATCCGCGTGCTGTACCCTCCATAATATTTGTGAAGGGAAGGGTGAAAGATTCAGTGAGGAATGGACCTCCGAGGTTCGATGCCTAGAGGATGAATTTGCACAGCCAGAGAGCAGGGCTACTAGAGAGGCCCAGGAAAGGGCTTCAAGGATTAGGGATGCTTTAAGGGAGCAATTTGATGCTGAGAGCCAACAGTAATGTTTGGTGCCTTTGCTGTGCTCCTTTCTACCTTGGGGTACAATATTTACCACTTCCTGCAATAATAAAACGTATTGTAAAAGCCATAAAATCCTTTATTCAAAGTACAGTACATAAAAGGCCAGGGGGGTTAGGGTGGTGGACTGTACATTCAGAGGTTTGAATATGTCCTGTTTGGATTACTGTTCAATGTCTGCTGCACTTCAGGATTACTATGCTGCAGGGTAATGGGGGTGGAGTGCACAGGGTAAGAATTGTAGTTATCAGGGCTGGTAGGTGATCGTACAGGTGTTGGGGGCAGCTGGGGGTAATAAGAAACTGGCTGCTGGAGAAAGGTGTTTTGTGCAAATACTGGGGAACAAGAAAGAGAGCTTTGGGAGGGCTGTGGGTTATCACGGTACAGATCTGCCTGCATGGCTACGAGAGACTCGAAAGACTCAGTTTGGCGAGCCAGGAGGCTTATCATCTGCTTTGATTTTTTTTGGTAGCCAATTCCTTTCTCCTGCTTTCTGTTTGCCTCCACTCATACATTTTCTCTCTCCATTCCTGCGTCTTCCTACTTTCTCTGTTGTAGTGAATCATAACTGCTTTGATCAATTCTTCTTTTGATTTTCGCGGATTTTTTCTCAAGTTCTGTAAGCGACGTGAGGGCGGTGATCCGGCTGCATTAGTCAAGGTCACTAAAAAAAACATAGATAGAAACATGTAATAGACAGAGGCTACATTGTTTATTATCACACAGTGAAGGAGATTTTAGACTTTTTATAGCATCCTTCCCACATACCTAACAACACAGAGAGGCCAGGGAAACGAAGGCATGGCGAGCAATGGGGTGAGTGTTTCTGCCCCGACTGCACCTGGGAGGGGGAATTGACCGATGGGTCACTGTGGTTTATCTGCACTGGGTACAGGAGGTAGCTGGTGTCCTGCACAGGGGACAGTAGTGAACAGGAAGGTGGCGAGCTGCTGGCGGGGGGGTGGTCCACGTAACTGCCGGCCTGCTGGTGGGGGGGGGGGGGAACCAGAGCGCACCGCGGGGCTGGCTGCCTGCTGGAAAGGGGGGGGAAGAGACCGGAGCACACCGCGGGGCTGGCTGCCTGCTGGAAAGGGGGGGGAGAGACCGGAGCGCACGGTGGGGCTGGCTACGTGCTGGAAGGGGGTGGGGATACCGGAACGCACCGCAGGGCTGGAGGGGGGACCGCGAACCTGGCGCCCTGCACTCAAGTATCCCTAAATTCTCAACAGGGTTTCCTACTGCCAGATATATCACTGCTGCGTGTTACCTGGGAAGAGAGGGAGGGTCTTCTACAGCAATGTGGATTCCGCCCTGGCCCCTATGCAGCTTGCCTGTGTGCAACCATGGTCCCCCCACCCCTCGCTGCACAGTGGATCGGACGCGTTAACCTGACCGGGACAAGGACCACAGTGGCTCTCCCTATAAACTTGCGAAAGCACATTGCGCACGCTCTGGCTGCAACTTTTCAAGAGATTACCGAGGCAGATTACAGAGACGTGATAGAGCAAATCAATGGGCTATTCCACGTTTAGGCATGCATGCAGGCAGCCATAACCCAAACCCTCCTCTCCCAAAACATAAAAATCGGCTTACCCCGAGCACGCTCCTCAGCTTCTTCCTCACCAGCAACTTCCAGCTGCTGCGACTGGCTAGCCTCCTCCTGGCTTGAGAAGAGCTCCTGGCTGCATGCCTCCTGGGACTCCGGGGTGTCTCCCTCCACGCCAGTAACCTCACTGTCGGTTTCCTCTACATCCTCCCCCACTTCTCCCTGCTCTGAACTCTCCATCGTGCTCGTAGGATTGGCAGTGGGGTCACACCCAAGTATGGCATCCAGCTCCTTGTAAAAACGGCAGGTTGTGGGGGCAGCTCCTGAGCGGCGATTTCCCTCACGGGCTTTGCAGTAAGCACTCCTCAGCTCTTTTATTTTGACCCTGCACTGCAACGCGTCCCGTTCATGGCCCCTTCTCAGCAAGGACTGTGATATCTGCCCATAGGTATCATAATTTCTCCGGCTGGAGCGCAGCTGTGCTTGCACAGCTTCCTCACCCCAAACACTGATGAGGTCCTGCAGCTCGGAATTGTTCCATGCTGGGGCTCATCTGGGGCGTGGAGGCATGGCAGCTGATTGATTGATTGCACTCCACACCTGGCTGAGCAAACAGGAAGGGGATTTTTAAAATTCCCGGGGCATTTAAAGGTGGGGTCAGCTGAGCCCAGGGCAGTGGAGTGTGCATGATTACCAGAGAGGCTTCTAAGGTATGCTAGGATACCTCCTTATACCACAGAGGTCAATAAAAGCACTGGTGGGCGTCCACACTTGCTGACCAGCGCTGGAATCCCTACACCCGAGGCTCGACCGGGTGTACAGCCAGCGCTGGAACCAGGGAATTGCAGCGCTGGCCGTGCTTTGCAAGTGTGGCCACATCCTAAGTTGCAGCGCTGTAACCCCCTCACCAGCGCTGCAACTCTCCAGTGTAGCCATGGCCTTTGTAAGCACTGGTGGTGATAGGCTAAATGTTATGGTGAATGGCCTACTGAAGATTGGATACAATATAGTGTGAAGTAAAACAATTCTCATGTATTATACACAGGAAAGCTGTAATGAACAGGTTCAACATACAAACAATATTCTCAAATGAAACATAGTTAGGTTGTAGGTAGGTATTAAGTATTTTCTCACCTCTAAATTTTGTGTTTCCAAGAAAACAGTTTCAGGACTGTTTATGGGCCTTACAACCATTTGAGTTATTAATTAAAAGCATTTAATACATGCAGTTCAACATAAAATTTGAAGAAAAAAAAAACTCCACAATTTTTAAGTTGCCACAGTCCAGTTAGAATTCAGTATTTAGTCTTTGCATCTGGGATATTTTCAGCATCTGTTAAATGTACTTTCCTCTAATGCACTCCTACAGCCAGTCAGACAAGTGGGTATAACTCCCCTTTCCAACCTTCATAAGAAGTTAAGAACACACAAAAGTCTTGTCACACTGCTATCTCTATAAAGGATGTTAGCTAATCCTGCTTAGCTGTTTTTCTGTCTCCAGCAGATGCAGCAGCTCTTCTTTATGGTTAAATGTTCCTTTGCTAAAACTCTTTAATTCCCACAAGGCTTAGTTAGTTTAGTCTGAGGTGGTTTTTTTGGTAAAGAAATTATGTTTGCTTTTCCACCTCTTTTTCTCTCGAGTACCCTGTGACAGGCATTTTCAGTGTATCCAGTCTATCTTGCTTAAAAGAAGCAGCCTTGTAGTAAAAGTTATTGCACTGCTTTCTTTTTAAGTCTGAGAAGCCACAGCTTTAGGCTAGGCAGAGTTCCCAGGAATTAGCTGATGGGAACCCAGCAAGTATGCCTCCACAGCTTTACTGGTTTTTAATTCCCCACTCGGTTTCAGAAAGTCAGAACTTCTTAATACCGTAAGAGGTCTGTTGTAATCAAGGCAAAACAGGGAAAGGGGAAAATATTGCCAGAAGAAAAAAGGTAAGCCCTCTCTCAGGAAAATCTTTTGACTAGGAATTGATACAATTATTTTAATGTCATTTTGCACTACATAAGAAAGACAATAGAACATGGCTATTCCTGGCAAACAAAACTGGTTCACTTACATGAATACATTGCAAGTGGACACTCCTTTCAGGCTAGTATTGTGCCTTCTTTCTGACTCAACAGTTCTCAGCAGGCTGATGTTGACTTAGGTGCCTTGCTGGCTTCTAAGTCCATCTAGCTCTGCTAGGGATGTTCAGCCAATTCAAGACTGTAGGGTGACAAAATTGGGGCAGGGTGTGGGGGGTAATAGGAGTCTATATAAGAAAAAGACCCCAAAATCGGGACATGTGGTCACCCTATCAAGACTTTGACAAATCAAGATGAAAGTGCTTCCTCCCAGGTAATGTTTATCCCCAAGACCCTCTTTCTCCAGGTCTTCAATTCCTATTTAGCTGCACTCTTAAACTTTGCTTTCTGCCAGTCTCTTACAGGCAATATATTTCTTCCTCTTATCCTGAAAAGGAGCATTTCTCTCCCAGTTGGTCGATGTCCTCATTGGAAATGGAAATGGGAGGCAAAGGCAATGGGACTGGTGATGACCTTGATGGGGAGCTTCCTTCCAAAGGGGTAGGAAAATTCCTCACAGGAGTAAGAAATTTGCTGTACTTTTCAAGCTAGTTACCTGTACATTAAATCTGAAGGATGACTATGGTCAAACATAAAAAGAACTATTCTTCTTTATGGGTCACCATTTCACACAGGATATCTTAACCTCTAATGGAATGCTCACAGTAATAAGCATTGGTCACATTAAGTATACGGCAGTTTGATCCTCTTGTTTAAAAGAAAAGAGGAAAGTAATTTTGGTAGCCCAAGATAAGGTTTAGTATTTCCACACTGATAAAATAACCTGTTTTCCAAAGGATTGGGTAGCAGCCCTGCCAGTCTGATTTACTGAAGAATGGAGATGGAGCTTAAGAGAACCTTCTCATTCTAAGGTAGATGACTACTGGTATTTCTTACACAGCTATTGCCTCTTTTGATAATAGTTATTAAGTTAGATTATACCTGCCATAAAGATACAATTAAGCTGGGTTTTGTTTTTAGCAAAGCGATTCAGAAAGTAAATGTGAACATTTAATCCCAACAGAAAATTATTTTTAAAATTTATTAATTCAGGTGCAACAACATGGAAAAGTTGGCTGTACATTACCAACTACAGTCAAAATCAGGTTGGTTATTCAAACAAACAAAAAATTAGTGTTAAATTACTAAATTGTGGAATTTAACTGTGGGACTCTCCACAAAAACAGAAATAAACATGGATGAAACAGATTGATAAATAATCCTCTGAGTTCATTTTTTATCAAACAATGTCAAGCATCAGCACGTCAGTTGCAGCAAGCAGGCTGAAAGAGACTCTGATCTCTTGGTTTGGTCAAGATTACTGGTTTTCTTCTCAGATTCATCTTGTTTTTAAATAAATACTTTTCAGTGTTTAGACAGCAGTAGCACCTTATCTGTGATTTCATCAATCTTACTTGAAATATTGTTGTATTTAACTGAAATTCTCTCAAACTCCTGAAGTGATATTTATGATCCATATCCTGGCCTCTATAAGTTAAAAGTAACACAAACAAAAAACAAACAACCTAGGCATACAACAGTTCACTGAGAGTGAGAGGTAAATTGTAAGGGTAAACATGGATTCTGTTTTCATTTTAACATTGAGTTAATTATGTTGGAAGGCAACCACTCTCTGTCTCATACTAGTGGGAACTTAATAACTTGCCACTTTAACAGTCACAGGTAAATTACAGACTGCATTCTGGAACAGTGTCTTCAGTCCTTCCCCATGTGAAATCTGGCTATGCACCTGACAGGAGAGAACTTTGTTATACCAAAGAATGTGGCACCCTTTTTAATTCTGTGATCTGGACTAAATTCTACCATGAATTAAAGTAAAATTACCTTATCAAACTCATTTCAATAACACTGTGTTTCTTATTATTCCAACCATCTAAGGAAAATAACTTCCAATCATTCGGGTAGGTTCTGGAGTCAAGCTGTGGTATCTAGATTCAAACTGTGTAGACAGATGTCGTTATCATTACTGGTCTGACAGCCACAATTTGAAAGTAAAACTAGCTCCAAAGAGAAAAGCATCCACGAGAGAAAAAAAGTTACCTTTTACTCCTGGCTGTCCAGGCATAGTCAGTGGTAAAGTATGTGTAGAGTGGATGACATGTGATCCAATGGTCTTGCTTGCCTGCTGTGGTTGATGGTAAAGTTTTGGAGTATTGGCATTTTTCGCTGGGATTTGACAGAGTTTACCAGTATAATTAGGAGGGCACTGGCATTTATCTCTAGAACTGCACTGGCCACCATTCATGCACGGAAGGTGACAAATAACTGAAAGAGAAAAAAACCAGAAAAATACAGAGATGTTGTTAATTTCTCTTCACCTACGATTATTTTTAGCACTATCTGATGATACATAATGGTGCTACTGATAGCGGTAGAGAAGGTAGTTAGCTGGCTTTCCTTTTTCTGACATTTGTGGAATTGCTGTCCATTTGAGACAGGTTTTTAATTGCTTAGTGGCAGGGCCAAACACTCTGCTTATTACCTCTGTATGGTTCATGTGTCTGGCTCTCTTCACATCAAGCACAGTGTGTGTATTTCTTCCTTAGGAACCTAATTGATTATATTTCACCATATGACAAAAAGAATGCTAGGTTCAGAAGCATCCCTGGTGTAAACCCCTGTGTGTGGGTACCACTTCCTGGAAAATATCTCTCTTTCTGAAAACTCTGAGGCCTGTGATCCCTCTGGAGAGAGGGATAAAACCCTGCCAGATCAGACAATGCTGGGGGTGAATTTCCCATTTCCCCCATGTGATCTAGTTGTTCTTTGAAAATCTGTCTCCTATTTAGGGTAGCTTTATATATATATTTTTTTCTGACATGAGCCAATATTTATATAATAATAGATATACTATATATTCATTAGGATAATTAAAATGCCAATTAGTTTTATTCCAATAATCTAAGAAACATAAGTTCCAAGTTCTAAAAATACTTTAGCACCTACATAAACACCTACCTATGGCTGATAATTTCTGTGCCAACTTGTACTTTCATGTCTATATAATTTATCAGATCAAACATAGAAAATTTTAATATTAAGTGCAAGATTAAGTCCCCAAGCCATAAAAGTGAACATTTAACAATAAGTGGTCTTTTACATCTGAGGTTCATTCCATTCTAAAAATATAGCACAGTGTTTTAGAATCTACTATAATTTAGTTGTATTGTAAAAACTTTCAGAAACTAAATCAAGCAGAAAATACAAAAGGATGTTGCGCAGGATAAGCTAAAGCCATTTGTGTTATTCTTTTTACATAACAATAAGATTCTTGGAGACATAATATAGCATTCTCTTGTAAGCCATAATTTTTCTTTTTATGTCTTGATATTTTGCTAGATTTAAACTGTTTGATTGTATTGAATTACAAGGTAATTTGAAAGCCACAGCGTGTGGCAGGTTGTATGTGTACATTGTCCATACTAACCCAAGTGGTGTAATCTTTTGACAACCACTGCATATTGCTCTCTTAGAGCTACTATAAAAGGTCAGTACTGGAAAAAGAATGTGCATGTTGTGTGTTGTAACAAGATAAACTAGGAGATTTAGAAGTTTCAGGAGTTCCAACTGAGCTGCATAGTTCATTTGGAGTATAAAATGAATTGGAAAAATAAGCAATTGGATTGGCTCTTAGCAGAAGTATAACCACATTATATTGACAGGATTTGGAACTTGTTTGCCTAATCACTGGACAGATATTACTATGTTTACATTTGTATGTAGATAATCTAAAATGTTTTTCCATTCTATTATACAAATATATATTTAATAATTGTTGTCTGCTTATCTCATTTTCATTTTATAGGAACGGATTATAAAAGGACTACAAACTGTAGCACTATAAATGAGCATAAAAAGATCTAGCAGCTTTCAGAATACTGACTGCTTTAACCCATGTCTTATGGTGTGTACCAGCAATCTGTTGTTGTGGCTTAGCTGGAAAAAACAGCTGTCTTTACAGAAAAGTAGTCATTTCAGAGAAAGGAGAAATGTTTCTGATTTGAGCAGGGACTGAAACACACAAAATTGCATTTCCTCTTAAAGGTTTTTGGCATTTCTTAAAAAAATCAGCTTCTCTGTGAGCAGACAAAAATTAACACTTCTCGTGCAATAGCATGACATCAGAGGGACCTCAGGTTTCTGTATGTTCTGATCCCTTTACAGGATCGGGGCCTAAAACAGAATCATGTTTGAGTTCTTGCACAAGTAATAACTGTTCTGAAAATATTTTGCAACGAGGCAATGTGTGCAATGTTAATGTGATCTAAAACCAATATCACAAGGGAGTACAGTGAAAAATTCCAAATACAATTCTCTGTAAGGCTGCATGCATCAGCAGAGAGACAGTCTAGGAAACTAGAAAGAAGGAACTAGTATTCTCTCTGAGGCGCTCCTAAACCATAAGAAACCTGTCATTCTTGTCAGTTCTGTCTCTTTAGGTAATGAAATAATGGGGAAAATTCATCTCTCAGTTAAACCAGAGTAAATCTATAGTAACTCCTCTGAAGTCAACTGAGCTATTCTAGATTGAGACTAGTCTAATAGAGTAGATTCTGGACTCACATCTTAAATTGTTGGTTAATTTTTATTTTTTTTGTGACTAGGCTGCCCAGTTCTGCTGCTGTAATTTCTGCAGAGTTGGAATGACAGGATTATCATATGGATAAAGTGGACTCAAAAGGACAAGAGGTACTTGGGAGCAGTAGAAAGAAAACGGCTACTCTGGCCTCTTCTTTTTCAACCATCTGGGAAATATAGGTTAATAAAGAGTGAAGTGCCCTGGGGAAGAGACCTCTGCAAATATAAATTGATTTCAAAGCCAGTATTTGTTTGAACAGCTCACATTCTGGGCAAACACTTTTTTGTTTTATTTTGCCATTAAGTTTAAGGAACTGAAACAAAACATTGAGTTTTTTTGCATAAACACCGATGAGCAGCATCCAGACAAAGGACCTCCTGAAACTATAATCTGTTTATCCTTGGGCTCATTGTTATAATTGTATTTCAAGGAAAGGAAAACCTTCACTGTAATGATGGAATCACCTAGCTATTTATAGTCTAGTAATAACAATGTGGAGGAATAGGAGTATAAAATAACAAAAGAAATTTCAGTCTGCTGACAGATAACCCACAAGCAAGGGGGAAAAGAAGAGAGAAAGAGACTAATTTGCAAAATAAACTACTTGCTTCAAAATATACACAAACCAAGTTAGGTGCCAAAACTGTCCAACATCTATTAAGGATCCACCACTATGGGATGGAGCAAATCAAGATTTGTGCTTGATTCATAAATGAATCTATCATTTTAAAAGGTACCAGCTTTCATTTAAAACTAGGTTGGGGAATGGGCAAAAATTAAAAATAGTCTCCTGATCCTCCAGTGGTCAATTAGTAATTGGCTTTGATTTCTGTGAGTGTTACTAAGTGCTCTGGCCAGGCAATCACTGTTCAAAATCAGCCAGTCATAGAAGATTTGGTGAGACTCCCTCCATCTTGTGTCTTGGTGAGTCAGGACAAGTGATAGAAAGAGATACCTGGCCTGGGAAATCTTTAGTATTTGCAAGACAAATCCTGGTAAAGTTGCTGTGGGCATAACTTGCAAAGCAAAGGGGCTGGAATCGGGAGCGTGGAAGGTATGAAACAATTGAGACCTAGTTTGTCACTGTAATTACATTATATAATTTGTTTTCACGGCTCTAAACTCCTTTAAAGAGTTCCAAGTAAACTTAATACCGTAGTCAAGTTTGAAATTTTTAATCCAATCAAAATAATGTGCAACAAACCAAATTCCTGGGACCTAATTCCTCCTAATCCTCAGAAAATAGCCTATACTTATCTAATCAAGCCCTAAACATGGATGGAAACTCCTTGCCTGTAACAAAGAATCAGCTGAAGATGGCTGTCAAAAGTTTCCCATCTCCTTGTGTCCCTCTTCAAATACACACACAAGCTAATGCCCTGCACTTCCCCATTAATCTTTGCCTTTTCTTTTTACAAGTTAACAACCACTCAAATTTAGTCACATATAGAAGTACTTAATCCCAGAACCTTTGCATAAAATGCACAGGGCAGGCTCTCTCAAGAAAACTGCAATACTTTTAATTAAAAATAGTATTTACACTGGATACATAAGAAACTAGCAGATTTTTTTCTGAGGGTTCCAGATTGTCCAGCACTAATATATATGCAGAGATGGAGGCTTGTAATTCTTTCTCCTGTATTAGGAAAATTTGCTAAGCACTTAAAAAGCACAGGGAGTAGTACAGAAATACAATTTGTCATAGACTGGAAGAGACACTTGTTTTAACAGAAGTGACAAAATCAGTACACACTAAGTTCCTCTAACTCAAATTCTTTACATACCAGACATTTTTAGACAAAAGACCAAAGTCAGAGGTGTTCCCTTATATTCAAGACCTATTCCCATTTTCTGATTACAAGATAGCCTAACTAGGTGTAACTTGTACCTTCTGGCTCCTTGGTGTTTAAATTAAAGTAAGTGGTGTTATACTTAAATTGCATATTCCTGTACTCCCGTTTATTGTTTTTCTTGCTACATTCCTCTCTCCTGACCCCTCAAAAAGCTGCATTTCACCATATTAGATTCCTTTATACTTAGCAGCAAAGAGTCCTGTGGCATCCATGAAAGCTCATACTCCAATATGTCTGTTAGTCTATAAGGTGCCACAGGACTCTTTGCTGCTTTTACAGATCCAGACTAACACGGCTACCCCTCTTATACTTTATACATAGGGCATGGCTACACTTGCAGATTAAGAGCGCTTTGAGTTAAACCAGCCTTCGTGCAGTGCAGTAGGGAAAGCACTGCAGTCTGTCCACACTGACAGCTTCAAGCGCACTGGCGTTGCCACATTTGCAGCACTTGCAGCAGCAGCACTGGGAGAGGTGCGTTATGGGCAGCTATCCCAGCATGCAAATGACTGCTACATGCTTTTTAAATGCGGGGGGGGGACTAGAGTGTGACAAGGAGTGTGTTGTGCGTATGTGGGGGGAGAGAGAGTGTGTTTTTGGAGGGCTGAGAGCATGCCAGCATGCTGTCTTGTAAGTTCAGACAGCAGCAGACCTCCCCTTTCCCCCGCCTCTCTTGCTCTCTCACACAGCATTCCACACTAATGGTTGCTTCGTCTCGGAGCAGATAAGCGGCTGGCTGTGAGAAACAGAGCTTTCAAACAGCATATCCGCATTCCTACAGCGATTCAAAACAATGACAAGAGTGGCCACTTGACTTAAGGAGATTATGGGACATTTCCAGAGGCTGATTAGAGCGCAGTAATGCAACACCTCGTCCACACTGACACCCAGGAGTTGTAGCCAAGGCACAGCAAATGTTATTCCTCTTGCTGAAGTGGAGCACCGGAAGCGCTCTAGCTGTGGAGTCAGAGTGCTCTACGTGCCTTGCCAGTGTGGACGGAAAGTGAGCTAGTATGCCCAGGGCTGCTTTAATGCACACTAACTCGCAAATGTAGCCAGCCCTTAGACTAATGGCTCAAATTCAGAAATGATGGGTATGGAGGTGGCGGTTGTTACCTAGATTCATTCCTACTCATCAACCTGTAAGTCTAACAGAGTCTAAGCGTGTCTCATGTTACAAACACTGATCATGGAGATGGAGAGGGGAGAACAGAAGGAATAGTAAATTGCACCAATTTAATGGTACATTAATCTCTAGACTAACCAATATATTTATCCCCAAATCCATACAAATGGTATGTCTACGCAGCAATCAGAGGTATGATTGCAGCACGTGTAGATATACTCAATCTAGCTTTCATCAAACAACAATAGCAGTGAAGTCATGGCAGCAGGAACTTCAGCATAGTCTGTACAAGCTTGCCTGGAATCCTAGGCATGTATTCAAGAGCAGCTAGCCTGTGCTGAAGTCTGTGCTGCTGTGGCTTCTCTGCTATAGTTACTTGAGCTAGTTCAGGTATGTTTACACGGGCTGCAACTGTGCTTCTAATTACTGTGAAAACATACCCATGGACAAAACTCTTTTTCTGAGAGATGATTTAATGCAGTACCTAGATGATTATTTTTTAAAGGTGAATATATAACAAAAATATTAGTGTTGGACATAAAGATTTTTTCCTAATATAAGCCCAATGGCCAGAAGCACCAGAGAGGGAAAAAGCTCTGTATCCCATCTATTGGCAAAAAGGGTAAAGTGCTACAAGAGAGAGCTTTGTTTGCATAGGCTATCTATCTACACTTCCGACTACTGCTACTCGCTGACCCAAACAGTGAGTGGGGTTTGGTGGGGGAAGTGGGGCAGCCAATGGACTATTTCTTGTGGGACATTCTCACTGGCAGTGGGAAGGGAATGAGGGACTAGTGCCAAAGTTACTGGAAAGGAGCATTTTACTCTTTATTCACATATATATTCTGTTTCTGTGTTTTCTCAAGTTAACGACTATGTTCCCTTTCCACTAATAAAGATTTCCTTATTTGTCTAGTCTCAGAGTGCTTGCTAGTGGGCAAGAGGGTTTATTTAGTTTTCTCTGGTTTCAAGGTTTGCGGCTCTAACCAGTTACATTATTGGTGACGAGGGACCCTACATTTACTGAAACCAGCCCTTTTTGCTTCCATTAACCACCTGTGTCATGGTATAATTCCCCACTCTGAACCTTAGCGTCCAAAAGATGGGGTACCAGCATGAATTCCTCTAAACTCAATTACTAGCTTAGTACTTGTAGCGCTGCTACCAACTAGGAATTTCAGTGCCTGGTACACTCTGGTTCCCCCAAAACCTTGCCTGGGGACCCCCAAGACCCAGACCCTCTGGATCTTAACACAAGGAAAGTAAACCCTTTCCCTCACCGTTGCCTCTCCCAGGCTTCCCGTCCCTGGGTTACCCTGGAAGATCACTGTGATTCAAACTCCTTGAATCTTAAAATAGAGAGGAAAATGCACCTTCCTCACTCCTTCTCTTTTCCCCTCCCAGATTCTCCCTGAGAGAGACAGTAATCCTACCACAGAAAGAAATTAGCCTCTCTCTCCCCCTTCCTTCCTTTCTCCCCACCAATTCCCTGGTGAATCCAGACCCCGTCCCCCGGGGTCTCACACCAGAACAAAAAAACAAACAAGCAATCAGGTTCTTAAACAAGAAGAGCTTTTAATTAAAGAAAGAAAAAACAGTAAAAATTATCTTTGTAAATTTAAAATGGAATAGGTACAGGGTCTTTCAGCTATAGACACTGAGAATACCCTCCCAGTCTAAGTATACAAGTACAAATTAAAATCTTTTCAGCAAAATACCAATTTGAACTTCTCCCAGCCAAATACACATTTGAACTTCTTCCAACCAAATACACATTTGCAAATAAAGAAAAACAAACATAAGCCTAACTCGCTTTATCTACCTAGTACTCACTATTCTGAATCTATAAAAACCTGTATCAGGGAGATTGGAGAGAAACCTGGTTGCACGTCTGGTCTCTCTGAGCCCCCAGAGTGAACAACAACCAAAAACTAACAGCACACACAAAAACTTCTCTCCCTCAAGATTTGAAAGTATCCTGTCTCCTGATTGATCCTCTGGTCAAGTGACAGCCAGGCTCACTGTTCTTGTTAACCCTTTCCAGGCAAAAGAGATATGAAGCACTTTTATTCTATTAACTCTTACTTATCTATTTATGACAACCTGACAGAAGGATTACACAAATTATAACAAGAATCTGTTCAAAAGAAAATATAAAAACATTGAACACCATGATTTGCTATTAGAGATATCCTTAAAACTAGGAGATTGTTCATGAAGGTACTTCAGATGTTTCCAGTAGGGACAAAGACAAAGTATATCACAACATTTTCTTGGGCAGCAGGCTAAACTCAGACAAAAAATCTACTTTAAATCTGCTGATATGGTAAGCACAAGAGGATAGATATTGGGCTAGATTCTCAGCTAGTGTAAATCAGCATCTCGACTGGAGCTTTGCTGATTTATATCAGGCCTGGTCTACACTACGCGTTTAAACCGATTTTAGCAGCGTTAAACCGATTTAACGCTGCACCCATCCACACTATGAGGCCCTTTATATCGATATAAAGGGCTCTTTACATTGGTTTCTGTACTCCTCCCCGACAAGAGGAGTAGCGCTAAAATCGATATTACCATATCAGATTAGGGTTAGTGTGGCCACAAATCGACAGTATTGGCCTCCGGGCGGTATCCCACAGTGCACCACTGTGACCGCTCTGGACAGCAGTCTGAACTCGGATACACTAGACAGGTATACAGGAAAAGCCCCGCAAACTTTTGAATTTCATTTCCTGTTTGGCCAGCGTGGAGAGCTCACCAGCACAGGTGACCACGCAGAGCTCTTCAGCACAGGTAATCATGCAGTCTCCTGAGAATCGAAAAAGAGCTCCAGCATGGACCTCACAGGAAGTACTGGATCTGATCGCTATATGGGGAGAGGATTCAGTGCTAACAGAACTCCATTCCAAAAGACGAAATGAAAAAAAATTTGAAAAAATTTCCAAGGCTATGATGGCCAAAGGCCACACCAGGGACTCAGTGCAGTGCAGAGTGAAAGTTAAGGAGCTCAGACAAGCCTACCAGAAAACCAAAGCAGCAAACGGAAGGTCCGGGTCAAGGCCGAAAACATGCTGCTTCTACGCTGAGCTGCATGCAATTTTAGGGGGCTGTGCCACCATTACCCCACCCCTGTCCATGGATTCCGAGGTGGGGGTTGTAATCTCAACCATGGCTGAGGACTCTGCGGAGGAGGAGGAGGAGGAGGAGGACGACCTTGCAGCGAGCACACAGCACTCCGTTAGCCCCAACAGCCAGGAGCTTTTTGTGACTCAGACAGAATTACCCTCCCAGCCCTCCCAAGCCACTAGCCCAGACAGTGAAGCCATGGAAGCGACCTCTGGTGAGTGTACCTTTGTAGATATAAAACATGGTTTAAAAGCAAGCGTTTTTTAATGATTGATTTGCCATGAGGGCTTGGGATGCATTCGTGGCCAGTAAAGTTACTGGAAAAGTTTGTTAACATGTCTGGGGATGGAGCGGAAATCGTCCAGGGACATGTCCATGAAGCGCTCCTGGAGGTACTCCAAAAGCCTTTGAATAAGGTTTCTGGGCAAGGCAGCCTTGTTCCGTCCACCATGGTAGGACACTTTACCACGCCATGTATGTAGCAAGTAATCGGGTATAATTGCATGACAAAGCATAGCTGCGTATGGTCCCGGTGATTGCTGGCATTCAAGAAACATCCGTTCTTTATCTCGCTCTGTTATCCTCAGCAGGATGATATCGTTCATGGTAACCTGGTTGAAATTCAGGAATTTAATTAAGGGGACAGAGATGGCCATTTTCCTACTGGGCTGTTGCTTAAAAGAAATCCTTCCTTGCACGGAGCCAAGTGGGGGGAGGAGAGGAAGGATAGCGCTAAGCTTTTTTGCGTTTGGCTAGCAGGAATCATCCCAGCTACCAGCCATGCAGTGGGGGGCGGAAAGGGGGGTGATGAGCAGTGATCTTCCATGATACCAGCCATGCAGTGGGGGGAGGGGTAAAGCAATCATCCTAGAGAATTGGATGAGGGGGTTGGCTTCTGCTGCTGCATGTTAACAGGAAAGAAGCATCAGAGGGCACTGTGTATCAGTTTCACACATACAGAATGGGAGGAGACTGTCTAGGAAGGAGTATGGCAGAAAGAGATCTAGGGGTCACAGTGGACCACAAGCTTAACATGAGTCAACAGTGTGATACTGTTGCAAAAAAAGCAAATGTGATTCTGGGATGCATTAACAGGTGTGTTGTAAACAAGACACGAGAAGTCATTCTTCCGCTTTACTCTGCGCTGGTTAGGCCTCAACTGGAGTATTGTGTCCAGTTCTGGGCACCGCATTTCAAGAAAGATGTGGAGAAACTGGAGAGGGTCCAGAGAAGAGCAACGAGAATGATTAAAGGTCTTGAGAACATGACCTATGAAGGAAGACTGAAGGAATTGGGTTTGTTTGGTTTGGAAAAGAGAAGACTGAGAGGGGACATGATAGCAGTTTTCAGGTATCTAAAAGGGTGTCATGAGGAGGAGGGAGAAAACTTGTTCACCTTAGCCTCCAATGATAGAACAAGAAGCAATGGGCTTAAACTGCAGCAAGGGAGATTTAGGTTGGACATTAGGAAAAAGTTCCTAACTGTCAGGGTAGTTAAACACTGGAATAGATTGCCTAGGGAAGTTGTGGAATCTGCATCTCTGGAGATATTTAAGAGTAGGTTAGATAAATGTCTATTAGGGATGGTCTAGACAGTATTTGGTCCTGCCATGAGGGCAGGGGACTGGACTCGATGACCTCTCGAGGTCCCTTCCAGTCCTAGAGTCTATGAGTATATGAAGGCTGGAGAAGCCAAAGGACAATGGCTTACCATGGCCACATACAAGCTGAATTCTGATACCCGGACCTGTGTCTGTGATATCTGTAACACCAGAGCCGCAGGCACTCAATATTAAGATGCAAAATGCGATCTTGTAGTGAAATCACATGTGCTACGTAAGGTGAATAGTGTTGTTCACTGTGAAAGAGTTTAACCATTGTTCTGTAAAATGTATCTTTTAAAATACTTCTCTCCCTTTTTTCCCTCCCTCATGCAGCTGCACATTTTTCAAGCCTCCCTACTCCATCCCGAAGGCTCTCTCAGATAAGGCGGAGGAAAAGGAAGACGCGAGACGAAATGTTCTCGGAAATCATGGAAGTAACCCGCAATGAAAGAGCTCATCCGAATGACTGGAAGGACGTAGTAGCAAAGTACAGGAAAGATGCCAGTGAACGTGAGGACAGGAGGGACGAACGTGAGGATAGGAGAGACGCTCGAGATGAGAGGTGGCGGCAGGAAGATCAGAGGTGTAGGCAGGAAGATCAGCGGTGGCGGGATGCAACACTGGAGCTGCTGCGTGATCAAACTGATATCCTCCGACGTCTGGTGGATCTTCAGGAAGAGCAGCGGGGTCACAGAGTGCCGCTGCAGCCCCTGTGTAACCACCCTCACCATGTTCCATATCTTCCTCACCTAGACGTGTAAGAACGCGTGGGGGAAGGCTTCGTGCACCTGCCCACTCCACCCCAGTGGACAGTCCAACCAAAAAGCTGTCATTACACTGAAATGTATTTAATGGCCTTTTCCTTCCCTCCTATGCTCCTCCCAAACCACACCCGGGATACCTTGTCAGTTTTCTGCCTCTTTTTATAATTACTTTTTAATAATGAATACATGATTTTTAAACGATAATGACTTTATTTCCTTAAGCAAGCTGTAATCAAAGGGGGAGGGTGGGTTGCTTACAGGGAAGGAGTCAATAAAGGGAGGGCATTCATGAAGGGGAAACAAACACAGCAGTCACACCGCACCCTGGCCTGTGATGAAACTCGTTTTCAAAGCTTCTCTGATGTGCACCGCTTCCTGGCGTGCTCTTCTAATCACCCTGGTGTCTAGCTGCGTGTAATCAGCGGCCAGGTGATTTGCCTCAGCCTCCCACCCTGCCATAAAGGTCTCCCCCTTACTCTCACACAGATTGTGGAGCACACAGCAAGCAGCAATAACAAAGGGGACATTGGTTTGGCTGAGGTCTGAACGAGTCAGTAATGTGCGCCAGCGCGCCTTTAAACGGCCAAATGCACATTCTACCACCATCCTGCACTTGCTCAGCCTGTAGTTGAACAGCTCCTGACCACTGTCCAGGCTGCCTCTGTATGGCTTCATAAGCCATGGCATCAAGGGGTAGGCTGGGTCACCCAGGATAACTATAGGCATTTCAACATCCCCAACTGTTATTTTCTGGTCTGGGAAGTAATTCCCTTGCTGTAGCAGTTTAAACAGAGCAGTGCTTCTGAAGATGTAAGTGTCATGAACCCTTCCTGGCCATCCCACGTGGATGTTGGTGAAACGTCCCTTGTGATCCACCAGTGCTTGCAGCACCATTGAAAAGTACCCCTTGCGGTTTATGTACTGGGTGCCCTGGTGCTCCGGTGCCAAGATAGGGATATGGGTTCCATCTATGGCCCTCCCACAGTTAGGGAATCCCATTGCAGCAAAGCCATCCACTATGACCTGCACGTTTCCCAGAGTCACAACCTTTCACAGCAGCAGCTTAATAATTGCTTTGGCTACTTGCATCACAGTAGCCCCCACAGTAGATTTTCCCACTCCAAATTGATTCCCTACTGACCAGTAGCTGTTTGGCATTGCAAGCTTCCAGAGGGCTATTGCCACTAGCTTCTCCACTGTGAGGGCTGCTCTCCATCTTGGTATTATGGCATTTCAGGGTAGGGGAAAGCAAGTCACAAAGTTCCATGAAAGTGCCCTTACGCATGCGAAAGTTTCGCAGCCACTGGGAATCATCACACACCTGCAAAACTATGCGGTCCCACCAGTCTGTGCTTGTTTCCCAGGCCCAAAATCGGTGTTCAATGGCTAGAACCTGCCCCATTACCAGCAGGATCTCCAAAGTGCAGGGGCCCGCGGTTTGAGATAATTCTGTGTCCATGCCCTCACCACTCTCGTCGCCGCGCTGTCGTAGCCACCGCCTCCTCTTCGCCTGGCTTTGCAGGTCCCAGTTCAGCATAGACTGTACGAGAATGCACGAGGTGTTTACAACGGTATTGATCTGAGCAGGGCCCATGCTTGCCATGCTATGGCGTCTGCCAGAGCAATCCAGGGAAAAAGGGCGCGAAATGATTGTCTGCCGTTGCTTTCACGGAGGAAGGAATGAGTGATGACATTTACCCAGAATCACCTGCGACACTGTTTTTGCACCATCATGCATTGGGATCTCAACCCAGAATTCCAAGGGGCGGGGGAGACTGTGGGAACTATGGGATAGCTACGGCATAGCTACCCAGAGTGCAACGCTCCAGAAATCGATGCTAGCCTCGGACCATGGACGCACACCGTCGAATTAATGTGTTTAGTGTGGCCGCGTGCCCTCGACTATATACAATCTGTTTTATAAAACTGGTTTATGTAAAATCGGAATAATCCTGTAGTGTAGACGTACCCTCAGCTGATGATCCATTTCATCATATTTAAGCGATGTTTATTACCAGTGGGCTGACAAAGTAATAATCCCAGTCCCAAATGGGTAAACGGTGCTGTCACAGTATGGTGTTTTATACAGCTAAGGCAAACACATTATTGCCAAATACAACAAGCTTTGTGGTGCCAGTCCTGTCATGATTATGCTCGTTTTGAGAGAGAAAACAGCAGAGCAAAGCAAGAGAATTAACCACAAAGAGCAGTGCTGAAACAAGTTTATCATTTTTTTAAAATATAAAGACCTTTTTTGGGCATTTGAAAGTTATTATTTTAAATAGATAAAAAAATAATTTTCTAAATTTTGAACTGGAAATAGGAGAAAAAGATGATTACATCAATCAGGAGTGGTGTCACTTATTAGTTCCCCCCCCACACACATACATCTCTCTAAAGGTGAAGATAAAGCTGCAGACATTATATTTCAAGACTGTTAGATAGCATGATATGCAGCAGTAAGGCTAAATTTCCCAAACAAGATAGTGACTCATATTTAAACAACCATCATTAACCTTAACTCTGCCTTATTACAATTGCAACCATGTGTATTTTCAGAATGTATTGCACTATTTTCATTTCTATAGCTGGGCTCAAGGATTCTGTTGGGGGGAATTTAGGAGGGCTACCTCTTTCCCTTTCCCCGCACCTCCAAAGACCTGAAACATCAGTGCTGAGGGAAGGGAAAAATATGCCACAGATGCAGAACTCCCCCTTATACAAGCATGTTTCTGTTAATGACTGAGAGGTGAACATGGAGCCCAAAGAGTGGAACCTGCTATTTTGCCCCAAAGATCACCCTGAACTTTACAATTTGACAGGGATTTTGGGCTTCAGTGAAAGGATTGTTTTAGGGAGATGATACATTGCCATAGAAATTGCTTCTCTCCTCATGTCATATTGTGGTGTTGAGGCCAGCTGAGGCACATGAACTAATAGCTCCCAGATTTAAATGTGAGGAGGGTAAGGACAGCAAGTTAACAGAAAGGGTCCGGGGCTTTGGCATTCTAACCCACTGATGGTACAGCAGAGTGTCAGTTTGCCAACTCTCCGAACACATTAAGAATTATTTTCCCAGACTCTCTCTAACAGGTGTGCTGAATGGTGTTGGGTGGATTGAGGGGAAAGTTTTGGGCCACTAAATTGGAAAAGATAATTAATGTAGTCAGAAAGTCAACTAGAAATTGTGTATGTATTTTAAAATTAATTTGAACATGTACCTCAAGCTTTGAGAGCTACATTTTAAAAATCTAAATTAATGACATTTGGTTGAATTTTCATAGATTCATAGAGTTTAAGACCAGAAGAAACCATTAAGTCATCTAATCTGACCTTCTGTATATCACAGGCCATTAAATTTCACCCAGATACCCCCACAGCGAGCCCAATAACTTGTGTTTGACTAAAGTATATCTTTCAGAAAAGCATCCAATCTTGATTTGAAGACATCAAGTGATGGAGAATCCACCACCACCTTTGGTAGTTTGTTCCATGAATATTCACCTTCACTGTTAAAAATGTTTGCCTTCTTTCTAATTTGAATTTGGCTTTATCTTCTAGTAGTCACTGGTTCTTGTCATGCCTCTCTCCACTAAATTAAAGAGCCCTTTTGTATCTGGGATTTTCCCCCTGTGAAGGTACTTAGACACTGCAATCAAATGATCTCTCAATCTTCTTTTTGATAAAATAAACAGATTGAGATTGTCACTGTGAGGCATCTTCTCCAGTTCACAAATAAATGTTTTGGCTCTTTTCTGCACCCTCTCCAATTTTTCAACTTATTTTTTAAAATGTGCACACCAGAACTGTATGCCATATTCCAGTATTGGTCAATGCCATAGACAGAGGTAAAATCTCCTCCCTATTTTTACTCACCACATGCCTATTTATACATGCAAGTATTACATTAGCCTTTTTTGCCTCTGCAATACACTGGGAGCTACTGTTGAGTTACTTGTCCACTACGACCCCTAAACACTTTTCAGTCACTGCTTCCCAGGATACAGTCCCTCATTCTGTAGATATGCCCTGAGTTCCTTGTTCCTAGATATATAACTTTCTGTGTGGCTGTATTCAATGCATTTTGTTTGAATAGGCTCAGCTTTCCCAGCATACGTGCTGTAACTAAAGGTGCAGAGGGGGTAGGGGTTCTGCAGGACCCCCTGGCTTGAAGTGGGTTGAATAATATACAGAGTTTATGGTATGGTTCAATGGTCTCAGCACCCCCATTATACAAATTGTTCCCCAGTGACCCAAATCATCCTGTATGACGGCCCTGACATCATCATTATTTACCATTCTACCAAATTGTGTGTCATCTGCACATTTTTTCAGCACTGATTTTAAATATAACTCCACATCATTGATGTAAAGGTTGAATAGTATCTGGTCTAGCAATAATACATGCAGAACCCCACTCAGAACATGGGAATGATGAAGTACTTTCCAGTCCATTAGTCATTAGCTAATGATGATTCCTCATTGAAAATTACTATTTGTGATCCATCAGTTAGCCAATTCTTAACCCATTTAACATGTGCTCCATTGATAATTTTTTAATCAGAATGTTGAGTGGTACTAAGAAAAAACCTTTACAAAAATTTAAGTATATTATATCTATGCCTTTGTCAACTAAACTTGTAATCTCAAAGAATGAAATCAGGGTTGTTTGAAAAGACCTATTTTGCCCTAAAACTGTGTTGACTGCTATTAATTTTATTTCTATTTATTAGTTCTTTATCAGTTGAATCTCGTATCAGATTTTTCATTATTTAGCCTGGAGCTCATTTCAGACTAACTAGCCTATAGTTATCCAAGTCATTCCACTTGCCCTTTCTGAATATTGGCATAACATTACCTCTCTTCCAGGCTTTTGGAATTTACCTGATATTCCAACATTTATTAAAAATTAACCTCAGCAGACCAGAGGTCTCCACAGCCAACTCTTTTAGGCATTTGTGTGCAGATTATCTGGGTCTACATTAAAATGTTTATCCCTAGCAGATACTGTTTAATTTACTCCTTAGTTACTAATGGACTGGAAAATATGTCATCGTCCTCATGCAATACAAATACATCATCCTGCTTCATTCAAATACAGAACAGAAATAATTATTGACGACTTCCGCTTTTTCTGAATTCTTAACTATTTTACCATCTCCATCTCGTAATAGGTCAACACCATTGCTAGGATTTCTTTTGTTCCTAATATGCCTTAAAAAACTCCTCCTCGTTGTCTTTAGCCCTGCCAGATGTAGATTTTTTCCTAATGTCTTTAGCTTCCCTTACCAATATTCTGCATAGTATAACTTCCAATTTATATTGAATTCTATCTATTTCCCTTCTTTCCATTTATCTATTATATATTCTTTTGTTATGTCTAATTGCTGCCTTCACCTCACCACTGAATCAGGATGGGCTTTGAGCCAAAGTTGTTCTCTTTCCTGATTGTGTTATCATGGCTTTTTGGCCATCTAATAAACTCTTCTTAAAGAATTGTGAATTTTCATTTACATTTTTATATCTAAATTTTTCTCCCAATCAATTTCACTCATTACTTTCCTGAGCTGAGGAAACTGTAATAAAGAATGATCGTGTGAGGTGATTTAAGAAAGAATGGCATAGCTTTGAGGGTAGGATTTTGAAAACCACTGTATGCTGACCTAGCTCTATTCCCACTGAAGTCTCTGTGGGGCATGGATTTGTAAATAATTTCATGTGGGAATTACACTGACACTATCTGTATGACTGGGATTTAAGTCTCAAAAAATGGCTGTAAGTAATCCTGAGACTTTGCACGTAGCTTTAATGGAATTCTTCTCAGACAAACAAGACTTCTCTTTCTGTTACTTTTTTCTTCCTTCACAAATACAAAGTGACACATGACACACACAACACACATAGTGGTACTCAAGAGAGAGTTGAATAAATGCTGAGGGCACTTACAAAAAAACCCAGTATTTATGTCTATTTGCTGATCAATTAATTTAAATACTTTAAAAGGGATGGATTAATGTATTAATGGAATAAAATCTGAAGATATTTCCCTATTATAATAATCAGTATTTGTAAACAATAATTACATTATTTTGTAAAATTAAATGAATTTAGAACATGCTCCCTACATTTAAAAACATCTCCCTGTTTGCTTTTTCAGAGACAGAGATATAGTTTCTCTGCACTATAGTTTCCTGGCATTATAAATTTTTGAGAATATTCTTTCAAAAAGTAAAGTGGTATTTTAATTCTAGATCAAATCTTAAAAAAATACATTTAATCAAACAAAAACAAAAAGCAACTTATCCAATCTCCTGAAATGTCCAATGTTCCCCTTTTTATTATTGATATTTCCATTTGAAAAAGAACCTTCTTTATTACTCCTCTCCAAGCTTCTCTGTCAGCCGTATTCAACATTCAATGTATAACACAGCATTTATTACATTAAAATCAGATGAAACAATGACTATGATGTGACTTAATGTAGTCTTATATCTGCACTGCATGGTAGTGAGCGAGATAGTCTCTGTTCAAATAATCTATTGAAGCAGCAAAAACGAAATAAAAATAAAATACAAAAATAACCCAAAATGTATCTTCAAGCATGTTATATCCCAGTTTCCCTCCCACCTTCTTTAATATAAAATTCTCCATTTAAAAAACATTCTCTAACCTCAGTAGAAAGACATGGGATTAGGATCAACTTCTGGGATGATCCTGATCTCCATGAATAATTAAGTTATCTGTGAGCTGGTGAAAAGTAGACTAGTGATCAAAGTCACCTGAGAATAGTGTCATTTTACTGTAAACAATGTGTGTATGTCTAACAAATTAGGTGTAGACTAGAAAATAGGAGCCATCTACTTTTGAATAAATGATATGTGATCTGTGTCTTAATCATAGGCAGAAAGCTGATAGGGTTTGGGCCGTATGAAAGACAAAATAAACTAGTACACACTGGCTCAGGTCCTTTTATCCTTACTCATGTAATAAGTTTAACTAAACTTACTGGGGCTATTCAGGTGAGTAGGGCATACAGGGTTTGGCTCAGAGACAGAATTTTCCAAGAGAGGGTGCCAAACTTGCAATCTGACCCATAAGCAAGAACTGTATTGCCTTCGTCGAGTCCCACTAGAAGTCAAGTGGATTCTGCTAGAGTGCAGGACACCCAGAAGGATCAGACTGCAGGATTGGAACCTACGTCTCATGATCTTTTATATCAGGTATAAGAGTCACTAGTGCACATACAAAGAGAAAAAGTGAAGTTACCAGAAATTCAGTCCTGATTTTTTTCCAAGTACCAGTTCCTTGTCCCCACTGGAATGATTCCACTACCATCAGGATGACCTTGAATGCACCATGTATGTGAGGTGCATAGGTGGAGGACGCCATTTTGTTTCTGTATAAGTGCCAAACATACACAGAGCCACTGAGCCCAGACAGAGAAGTGCTTCCACTTGGCAAAGTAAGAGTTTCACGTAGAGCCCTTTCTACTATTAGTAAGGACAGACTTACACATTGTGGGAGCAGGAACATTCTCAATCTAATGCCCATCCAAATACCAAGCTGTGTGGTAAAAAGTTTCTGGGTTGGGATATCTGATCTTGCCATTCTCTTGCGTCACAAGATCTGGAAGGAAAGGAATGCTGATTGTCAGTTGAGCTGACGTGCATGGGGAACTGGAAACCAGAACTGCCTTGGCCATCTAGACGTGATGAGAATGACTCATACTCTGTCATGTCAAATCTTCCATGGTATTTAAGCAAGCAGTAGGATAAGAGGAAAGGCATAGTTTAGGTGGTCTGTCCAAGGAAGTAGGAGAGCATCACCTGGAGAACTGGTCCTGAACTCCCCTGGATCAGTATATGTTGCATTTCCTGTTGTCTGAGAGATGAAAAGATCCCAGGTAGGGGTTCACTGAACTGTGTAATTCCCATTCATGATTGGTGATAATGTACCTGCTGAGGCTGTCTGCCAGTAAATTATGGGTTTCTAGAAGGTACACTGATGATAGGGTGATCTGGTTCTTGATATACCAATTCCACAGATTGACCATTTCCTCATACATAGGATTGGATCTCGCCTCTCCCTGTTTATATAGAATATGGTTGCCATATTGTCTGACATTATGAGAATGTAGTGAGATTGGATTAATGGTAAGAATGCTCTGCATGTTTCTCAGACTGCTCTGAGTTCCAGGTTTACATGCATCATGGTTTCCCAGGGTGCTGAAGTGCTCAGTGCTATGTGACCACCCATGTGAGCCTCCTACCCTAACGAAGAGGCATCTGTGATTTTTGTCCTGTTGGGAGGACAACGCAGGAAAGGAATGCCCACACACACTTATGCTGGATCCTCACACAAGGTCAGAGAGGTCTTTATGTTGATGGAGATTGTCACTACAATGTTCAGCCTGTGTTTGCTCAGTACATATCTTGTTTGAAAGCAGCCAGTAGGCAGCACAGGTGTTGTCTGACAAATGGCTTTAGGTAAGTACATGACACCACATGACTGAAGAGTGCAAGGCCCACCTAGCCCTGTGTCTGAAGGTTGTATATCTACCAGTCTGCCCATGGCTTGGAATCTGTCCATAGGGAGATCAGTCTTTGCCTTGACTGAGTCTAAGGTCATGCCTATGAATTTATTGTCTGAGTCCGAGTTAGGATGGATTTCTCTATTTTCACAGAGACTCCTAGGGATGTTAGGAGATGGGGCAGTGACGCTATGATTTCTGGATGTGCCTTGCCTGTGAGAAGCCAGTCATCCCGATACAGGAAGATAGTGGAACCATCCTGTCTGAGATGTGCTGCTACTAGAGACAACACTTTCATGACGACTCTGGGTGCATTTGCAAGGCTGAATGGAAATACCCTGTAGTGACAGAGGTTGTCGCCCACCACAAATCTGAAGAGCGAGCAGTGATGTGAAAGTAAGCATCTTTCATATCAAGAGTTATCAGCCATATGTCTTTTTCTAAGGTTGGTACAATTGATGCCAACGTGAATTTTATGCGAAAATTTTATCTTGCAAATAAAGATACTGAGTCATTGCATGTGAAGGATAGGCCTGAACCCTTCTGTCTTTTTGGGGACTAGAAAATATTTGGAGTAAAACCCTCTTCCTTGTTATTGAAGGGGTAACTGCTCTAATGGTCCCTACTGTAGGAGGGGTTCTACCTCCTGAAGGAAGATCTCCTCATGGGAGTGATCCCTGAAGAGCAACAGAGAGAACATGATGGTGTATCCAGAGTTGATAATATCCAACAGTCGTCCTTTGTCCACTGTTATTGTCCTCTAATTGTGGGAAAATCATGCTAGGCATCAACCAAAGCAGATCTTGGAGTCAAGCGGAGATGACACCAGAAATGGTTTGAAGCTCTCGAGCGTCCCATCAAAAGTATCTTTTAGTTGGATGGTGAGGTTGCGTAGCTGCAGTATAGAGGTGGATGGGGAATTGTATCTGAACTTTTGTACCTGCTACCTTTTACAAGGGTGCTTCTAAGAGCATTGGTGGTAGAAGGGCAGATGTAAAGGCCTCGGCTTGTAAGACCTTCTATGGTACTTCCTCTTTGGGGCTGTCGTATATATACCCATGAGGGCGAGGTTTACCCTGGAGTCTTTTAACAAATTTAAAGACTCATATGTCTTCTGGAGGAAAAGACTGATTTTATCAAAGGGCAAGTCCTGCATGGTCTTCTGTATTCTGTGCCTCTTTGGGGAGCCCCGAAAGATGTAGCCAAGATTCTCGGTGTATCACAATAGCTGTTGCCATAGATCTTGAAACAGTGTCAGATCAAACAGAGCAGAGACAGGGGGCCATCCAGGAGTTAGTTGTGGATTCTTAATCTAGACCATTTGGCTCCAGCACAAATTAAGAGTTGCAAAGAACAGCTCTAATTTATGCCCTCAAGGTCTTTACATCAGTGGAGGACAGAAGGTAGTTCTCTCCCTCTCACTTGCTCACTCCCTCCCCTTAGCCTGAGGGTGATATAGGGCTGGTGAGAGAGGTGGCTATGCCAGCAGAGAGATCCCCTAAACATGGAGAATTCTCAGTTGTCCATTTCCAGCAGAGTCAAATTTGGAAAGAGCAAAATCATTTTCTGCAGACACAGTTTGCACCTGCAAAAACTTATCCTGTTTTTTTTTTTGTTTTTGTTTTTTTTTTTGCACCCTTGAATAATGTGAACAAAACTCTCAACAACTGTAGGACTAAGTACATGATTTGTGCCCACAAAAAAGGAGGATATAACAGGCCTCCTCAAAAATGTGGCATACACTGTAGTCCATAAAATGCAGTCTATCACATTTTTAATAATCCAGGTTCCTGGGATATCAGTAGAGAATCCTTAATTTTAACTAGCCAGACGTTGCCATTATTGAGCCTCATGAAGTCAGTGAAAATAACCCCCTTTGAAGCAGTACAAAAACTATCTTGCAGGTTGTCTGACTATGAACTATGCTGGCTCATAAGAAAATTTGCAGGTTTTAAATGATTAGTATACAATACCTCACATGCTTTCAAATTTTAGGGTTGGCTATCAGTAACAATCACCAGCAGAAGATTCAGTTCATTCATGGTATGAAATAGAGATGTTTATATGAAACCCACGTGGCCTATTTAAATTTGCCCTCCACCCCCCAACTTGGATTATGAAAAAATAGGAACTATTCTCTTGCAGCGATCGACTTTAATAAGGGCTGTTGAAAACAGGCTATTCATTAAAAGGGTGATGACTTCTTTTCTTTACTTTAACATTTAAAGTGAATTTAGAGCTGATGAAAGGTTCCAGACTAAAACTCAACATTAATTATCAGAGCAGAAGCTCATACAACACAGGTAGTGACAGTACAAGACTTCTGTATTGAAATGAAATGAATTTTAACCCCTTTTCTGGAGGGGATACCTCTAATTCATACCAATTTAATCACTGGTCTCTCTGATGAGACTACCAATAAAAGTACCAATTTATGTCAGTTGTGAGGTGGCCACCTGCACTCTTGGAACCAGGCCAAAACAGCCTACATATTTCATATAGGACATTGAACATAATGTTACACTACTAATATGGAGCTGGAATCAAATTGGTAACCTAAAGGGGAAACAGTTCTGTCTCTCTAGACCAATCTCTATGGCTATCCAGTTCTCTTTAGAGTGATGATTTTGGTTCCTCTACATGCATTACTCTGCAGGGGGGAAAACCCTCTTCACCAGCAGTGGTCAAACCCAAGACTACAATGAGATTATTTTTACTTTAAAAATAAAAATATATTACTTTAAATTTGTCATTTGCTGTAAATATACTCACATGTGGTAGCAATATTCATATAATAAATTGTGAAAACATTTATCATACAACTCTGACCACATCACATTCAGTTTGCCCACTAATCCATCTTTTCTAAATATACTTGTAACATTCCAAACATCTGAGCAGCTTCAAACAACCACAGTTTGAAGTGCAAAGAGGGGAGGGGAGACAAAACATTCTTTGGGATTCTCTGTTCAGTTACATTGGTTTTAAACCATTGCAACTCCATTGACTTCACTGGAGTTAATCCTGACCTACATGAGTGTAATATGAGAGGAGAGTCGGTCTGAAATTTCTGCACTAATACAAAGTTGGGAATCGCCCCACAACACCTCCACTATTGAAGGATATAAGGCCTGTGCTTTTGCCCTACTAAACTGCAGGATGTCAGAACTTAAATAATATCAACATGTACAGAAAATCTACGCTAGTCATTTTTAGGGATTTCTTAAATGCATCTGTCACAGTTCAGAGTAACTGCACCTGTATTCCCCTCTCATCCACAAGGGCACCCGCTCTGGGCTCCTAGCTCCTCACCCACCACTTCTCTTGGATGGAGACCCACATTTCTTCCTCCTAACCAAGAAATCTTCCAGGCTGCACAGTTCCCTAGGCACACTGTGCTTTCTCCAGAAAACCAGACTGCCTAAAAGGTGAGCATCTGCACTTTGCTTTCTCTCCAGAGCTATGAATGGCATAATTGCCAGCAATTACAAGTTGCCATACAACTCTTTCTAAGCAAGCACAAAAGCTTACCAGAGGTTACTTTGACTCCAGCCCTGGGATCTGGTAGGTGTCTGTCTTTTCAACCCTTCCATGAGGCTTGCTCCCCTATTCCTTTGGACAGAAGTTTCCATCCATTTGACGGGTCAGAAAGAAAGCCCTGAGTCAGTTTAAACTCATGATATTTATTCAGTAGTCCTTTCTTTTTCTGCTGATCTCTGGAGAATTCAGTTTGAACTAGTATATGCAAGCCTTCCAAGCAAGGGACATCTCTCTGGGGGGGGGGGGGGTAACAACCTGACTGATTTCCCTTAATTACCACCCACTAGCTTTAATTCCTGGAGGAGCTGTGATAACTCTCCCTCATGAAGTAGAACATAATCATACATAAACAGTTCATTTAAACAATGGACCCCAAAGATACTTAAACTTAATTCAGTAAGGTCTCCCAAGGATATGCAGGAAATTGCCATATCTGTCACCATATCAATCATCATTTCCTCTCCCTGCAAAACATGTGCAGTTGGACTCATAGTTCTTAGGAAACCTGGATGTGGAAGGATATGAAGACAGTACCAATAAATACTAAAATTCTTTCAAACAAACATTCTTAAAATAGTGGGGTTTTTTTGCAAAATAAGTGTCAAACTGAATACGTGTGTGTTGTGGTATAAAGGTTTTATAGGTATTACTTTGGGAGGTCCTGCATAATTTATTAATTGCTTTGCCAACTTCAAGAATTATTGTCATCCCAAACCTATGCCATTCAAACCTTGGTACCACAACACACCATTATGTATTCTCTACATGTATAATAATAGCACAGGTTTATTACCAAGCCTTAGGTTCACTATATGATCATTCTAAAAATTTCCCTATAGCAAAAAGTAAAAATAAATTTATATAAGGATGATAGATTTTTGAAGAGTAAAAATTATGTCAAATAATCCCAAGAAATACATTAATTTTGATCTTACTAAACGTTTCTTTTTATATAAACAAACATGAAAATAATACTATATATATATATATATATATATATATATATATATATATATATATATATATATATAAATAAAAGTAGAGATGTTGCAGTTAAATAATACAAAAGTACAAGATGTGTTACTTTTACCCTATTGTCACATTCAGATCGTAAAACAATCTTTAAATATTAGGGATTAGGATGAGACCTTTGGCAGATTTTCCCACATCTGTTTATTGTGTGGTCTCTTGTGCCTTCCTCTGAAGAAATCAGCTGCTGGCCAATGTCAGAGAAAGGATATTAGACTAAATGAACAGTGGCTCTCATCCAGGGTGACAATTTCTATGTTCCTAACACTTTAAAGTCCCTCCCTACCCTATACAGAACACCCATACACTGTTCATTAATATTAATACTTCCCTCTGTTTATTAACACTCAAAATAAGAGTCCAAAATATAAAACTGTACTTCAACTGATAGCAAACATTTGGAATGTTAAATGTACCATACCTGGTACACATGCATTATTGTATCCGCTCTTGCCACTTTGGAAAAAGCCCCCTTCCATGTTCTGACACCAGTGCAACATTCATACACAGTACTCTCCTCCTTCCAAGTTCTGAGTCCACGTTTCAGTGGATACACACAGCTGGGAGGGCAGGAGTCTCACACATATTGGCTATCTGGTTATTTAATAGCATGACTGTAGTGGCACTATCTCTTTAAAGGCTCCACATCACTATGCTCTGAGAGCTGGAGGAAGCAGTTGTACCATTAATGCAACTGCTCCCCTGCCATTATAACATTCTCCCACCAGAATGTAGTTCCCCTGCCTGAAAGTTTCTAGAAGGCCTGTTGGAAGCTTGTATGGAGAAAAAAGTAACAACAAAGAGTGGTTTGAAGCAGAGATC
This sequence comes from Gopherus evgoodei, assembly GCF_007399415.2. Lineage (NCBI taxonomy): Eukaryota > Metazoa > Chordata > Testudines > Testudinidae > Gopherus > Gopherus evgoodei. The sequence goes on along the minus strand of NC_044324.1, from coordinate 158,994,643 downwards.
AATGCAGCTGTGCAACACAAAGCCACACAGGCACCCTGAGGGAGTATCCTGAAATATCATCAGGAGCAGTAACTACACTGTGGAGTCATGTTAGAAACCCAGCACAGTGCACCTGCTCTCCCCAGTATCTGAAACATGAGGAGGGTTCCCTCCAATTATGTCAGTGAGTAATACCACCACAATACCAACTTTTCTGGAGCAAGTTTGCACAAATAATAAAATGAGGATGATCCCTTTCAAGTGAATCTCCCCTTTGGCATATAAAGAAGGATCCATGAACCAAACTCTCCTGGGCCAGTTCAGAGGGCTTTAAACTAGGTTCGACGGGGACAGGTGAGCAAAGCCTACAGGTAAGTGGGGAACAAGACCTGGGAGATGGGTTGGAAACAGGAGGGAGCACGGGCTATAATGGCAGAGAGGAAGGAGGGTCAGGGCGAAGCTGGGAGGCAAGATCAAACCAGTATCTTAGATGCCTATATACAAATGCAAGAAGTATGGGTAATAAGCAGGAAGAACTGGAAGTGCTAATAAATAAATACAACTATGACATTGTTGGCATTACTGAAACTTGGTAGGATAATACACACGACTGGAATGTTGGTGTGGATGGGTATAGTTTGCTCAGGAAGGATAGACAGGGGAAAAAGGGAGGAGGTTAACCTTATATATTAAAAATGTACACACTTGGACTGAGGTGGAGATGGACATAGGAGACAGAAGTGTGGAGAGTCTCTGGGTTAGGCTAAAAGGGGTAAAAAACACAGGTGATGTCGTACTGGGAGTCTACTACAGGCCACCTAATCAGGTGGAAGAGGTGGATGAGGCTTTTTTCAAACAACTAACAAAATCATCCAAAGCCCAAGATTTGGTGGTGATGGGGGACTTCAACTATCCAGATATATGTTGGGAAAATAACATCGCGGGGCACAGACTATCCAATAAGTTCCTGGACTGCATTGCAGACAACTTTTTATTTCAGAAAGTTGAAAAAGCTACTAGGGGGAAAGCTGTTCTAGACTTGATTTTAACGAATAGGGAGGAACTTGTTGAGAATTTGAAAGTAGAAGGACGCTTGGGTGAAAGTGATCATGAAATCATAGAATTTGCAATTCTAAGGAAGGGTAGAAGGGAGTACAGCAGAATAGAGACAATGGATTTCAGGAAGGCGGATTTTGGTAAGCTCAGAGAGCTGATAGGTAAGGTCCCATGGGAATCAAGACTGAGGGGAAAAACAACTGAGGAAAGTTGGCAGTTTTTCAAATAGACGCTATTAAGGGCCCAAAAGCAAGTTATTCCGATGGTTAGGAAAGACAGAAAATGTGGCAAAAGACCACCTTGGCTTACCCTTGAGATCTTGCGTGACCTACAAAATAAAAAGGCGTCATATAAAAAATGGAAACTAGGTCAGATCACGAAGGATGAATATAGGCAAATAACACAGGAATGCAGAGGCAAGATTAGAAAAGCAAAGGCACAAAATGAACTCAAACTAGCTATAGGAATAAAGGGAAACAAGACGACTTTTTATCAATACATTAGAAGCAAGAGGAAGACTAAGGACAGGGTAGGCCCACTGCTCAATGAGGAGGGGGAAACAGTAACGGGAGACTTGGAAATGGAAGAGATGCTTAATGACTTCTTTGTTTCAGTCTTCACTGAGAAGTCTGAAGGAATGTCTAGTATAGTGAATGCTTACGGGAAGAGGGTAGGTTTAGAAGAGAAAATAAGAAAAGAGCAAGTAAAAAATCACTTAGAAAAGTTGGATGCCTGCAAGTCACCAGGGCCTGATGAAATGCATCCTAGAATACTCAAGGAGTTAATAGAAGAGGTATCTGAGCCTCTAGCTATTATCTTTGGGAAATCATGGGAGACGGGGGAGATTCCAGAAGACTGGAAGGGGGCAAATATAGTGCCCATCTATAAAAAGGGAAATAAAAACAACCCAGGAAACTACAGACTAGTTAGTTTAACTTCTGTGCCAGGGAAGATAATGGAGCAGGTAATCAAAGAAATCATCTGCAAACATTTGGAAGGTGGTAAGGTGATAGGGAATAGCCAGCATGGATTTGTAAAGAACAAATCGTGTCAAACTAATCTGATAGCATTCTTTGATAGGATAACGAGCCTTGTGGATAAGGGAGAAGCGGGATGTGATATACCTAGACTTTAGTAAGGCATTTGATACGGTCTCGCATGATATTCTTATAGATAAACTAGGAAAGTACAATTTAGATGGGGCTACTATAAGGTGGGTGCGTAACTGGCTGGATAACCGTACTGAGGCCATGTCTACATCTAAAACTTTACAGCGCTGGTTGTTATAGCTGTATTAGTACAGCTGTATAGGGCCAGCGCTGCAGAGTGGCCACACCTACTGCTAGCAGCGCTGCAAGTGCTGTTAGATGTGGCCACACTGCAGCGCTGTTGGGAGTGATGCATTGTGGGCGGCTATCCCACAGGGCACCTCGTCCCAAAGCGGCGCTGGGGCTTGTGGGAAGGGGAAGGAAGTGTGATTGTCCTTCTGCTTCCTGTTCCTGTTCCTGTTCCAACGGCCAGCGTTGCTTTGGTACACATGCGGAGCACTGTGGCAGCATTGTGACTCTAAAGCGGTTTTTCTGCATTATCTTTCAAGAATGGATCCTCAGGTACTGAATACCGTACTAATGACTATTGCCAGCACATCTCGCCTTACTGTTGATCTAATCCTTAGGCTGCTAAATGTGCGTGTGACTGACATTGAGGAGTGGGACGATGGTACTGAATCGCATCAATATGCAGACAGTACAGTGCTAGTGGCAATAACAGACATGCTCTGCTCCGTGGAGCGGCGCGTTTGGGCTCGGGAAACCAGCACTGAGTGGTGGGATCACATCGTCCTGCAGTCATGGGATGACGAGCAGTGGCTGCAGAACTTTCGTATGAGGAAAGCCACTTTCATGGCACTTTGTGATGATCTCGCCCCCAACCTGCGGCGCATGAACACGAGATTTAGAGATGCCCTTTCTGTGGAGAAGCGGGTGGCTATTGCAATCTGGAAGCTGGCAACTCCAGACTGTTTCCGATCGGTGGCGAACCAGTTCGGAGTGGGAAAGTCCACCGTTGGAATGGTGCTGATGCAAGTTTGCAGGGCCATTAATCGAACACTGACAAGAAAAACTGTGACTCTTGGGAACGTGCAGGACATTTTAGATGGCTTTGCAGAAATGGGCTTCCCTAACTGTGGAGGGGCAGTAGATGGGACGCATATTCCTATTATCTCTCCACCCCACCTGGCATCGGAGTATATTAATCGCAAGGGGTACTTCTCTGTGGTTCTGCAAGCGCTTGTGGATCACCGTGGGCATTTCACTGACATTTACTCTGGATGGCCTGGAAAGGTGCACGATGCACGCATATTTAGGAACAGTGCCCTGTTCAGGAGGCTTAGGGCCGGGACCTTTTTCCCAGATCACAAGATAACAGTAGGGGAAGTGGAAATGCCCATTGTGATTCTGGGAGACCCCGCTTACCCATTAATGCCATGGCTCATGAAACCATACACGGGGAAGCTTGACAGGAGCAAGGAACGGTTCAACTACAGGTTGAGCCGCTGTAGAATGACTGTGGAGCGTGCTTTTGGCCGTTTGAAAGCCCGCTGGCGCAGTCTGTTCGGGAAGCTAGATTTGATGGAAAGCAGCATTACCGCTGTTATATGCGCGTGCTGCACCCTCCATAATATTTGTGAAGGGAAGGGTGAAAGGTTCAGTGAGGAATGGACCTCCGAGGTTAGACGTTTGGAGAATGAGTTTGCTCAGCCAGAGAGCAGGGCTAACAGGGAGGCCCAGGAAAGGGCTTCAAGGATTAGGGATGCTATAAGGGAGCAATTTGATGCTGAGAGCCAGCAGTAATGATTGGTGCATGTGTTGTGCTTTGCTTTACATTGCTGTGTATAATTAACCATTTCTATCACCAATAAAACATAGGGAAAGAAATACAAACCAAATCCTTTTATTTGTCATACAGTAAAAAACAGGAAAGGGGGTATGGGTAGTTCACCGTACATTCAGATGTTTTAATATTTCCTATTTTACTCAATTGAAACCGCCTGATGCAAGTCACCGTTGCTTTGCTGCAGGACGATTGGGGTGGAGTGCACTGGGTAAGAATTAAACATATCTTGGTTACTAGGTGACCTAATAGGTGTTGGGGGCAGCTGATGATAATAAGGAACTGGGTGCTGCATAAAGCTATTTTGAGGATACACAGGGGGACAAGTAACAGTGCTTTGGGAAGGCTGTGGGATATCACGGTTTATATTTGTCTGCATGGCTACAAGAGACTCAAAAGATTTGGTTTGCCGAGACAGGAGTCTCATCATCTGCCTGGCTATTCTTTTGGCAGACAATTCCTGTCTCCTGCTTTCAGTCAGCCTCCATTCCTGTAAACTCTGCCTCCATTCCTGTTCACTTTTTCTCCACTCCTCAGTCTTCCTACTTTCCCTGTTGTAGTGGTTCAGAACGGTCTTGATCAGCTCCTCTTTTGATTTCCTAGGATTGCGCCTCAAATTCTGCAATCTACGTGAGGCTGGTGACACAGCTGCATTACTCGAGTTGCCTAGAAAAAATAGAGACAGAGACATGTAAAACACAGGGCATCATTGTTTATTATCAACTTTTGAAGGACACTGTAAACTGTAGGTAGCATCCCTCTCACATACCTCACATAACACTGTAGACTTCAAGAAAGCTGACATGTCTAGCAGTGGGGTGAGTACTTTTGCTTAAAATTCTCCCATGTTAGTGGGATGTCTTGGTTCCTGCTTGGAAGGGGGGCCGGGTGAGTAAAAAGCACCCCGCAGGACACGTTTCCCGCTTGGAAGGGGGGGTGGTGGACGGACAGAGCACACAGCAGGGCAGGTTTCCCGCTTGGAAGGGGGGGTGGTGGACGGACAGAGCACAAAGCAGGGCAGGTTTCCAGCTTGGAAGGGGGGATAGGCGAGGAAGAAGCACCCCGCAGGACACGTTTCCCGCTTGGAAGGGGGGGGGGTGGACGGACAGAGCACACAGCAGGGCAGGTTTCCAGCTTGGAAGGGGGGATAGGCGAGGAAGAAGCACCCCGCAGGACACGTTTCCCGCTTGGAAGGGGGGGTGGTGGACGGACAGAGCACACAGCAGGGCAGGTTTCCCGCTTGGAAGGGGGGGGTGGACGGACAGAGCACACAGCAGGGCAGGTTTCCAGCTTGGAAGGGGGGATAGGCGAGGAAGAAGCACCCCGCAGGACACGTTTCCCGCTTGGAAGGGGGGGTGGTGGACGGACAGAGCACACAGCAGGGCAGGTTTCCAGCTTGGAAGGGGGGATAGGCGAGGAAGAAGCACCCCGCAGGACACGTTTCCCGCTTGGAAGGGGGGGTGGGGGACGGACAGAGCACACAGCAGGGCAGGTGAGGAAGAAGCACTCCGTCTGGATGCCTACGTGCTGGGAAGGGCGGGGGGGGGTTTGGTGGATTGGGGCAGAGGAAACAGAGCGCCTTGCGCTGGGGAGCCGTGCTTCTAGGTACCTGCCCTCAATTATCCCTAAACTATCCACAGGCTTTCATAATGCCAGACATATCACTGCTGCGTGTTACCAAGGAAGAGCGGGAGGGTCTTCTACAGGAATGCGGATACCGCCCTGGCCCCTATGCAGCTCGCCTGTGTGCGGCCATGGTCCCCCCACCCCTCGCTGCACAGTGGATCGGACGAGTTAGCCTGAACGGGACAGGGACCACGGTGGCTCTACCTATAAACTTGTTAAAGCACATTGCACAAGATCTAGCTGCAACTTTTCAAGAGATTACTCAGGCAGATTACACAGATGTCATAGATCAAATCAATAGGCTATTCCTCGTTTAGGCATGCATGCAGTCAGCCATAACGAGAATCCTGCTAGCACAAAGCATTGCAATCTACTTACCACGAGCACGATCCTCAGCTTCCTCATCAACGTCCGCTTCCAGCTGCTGGGACTGGCTAGTCTCCTCAGGGCTAGAGAAGAGCTCCTGGCTGCCTGTGTCCTGAGACTCCGGGGTGTCCCCCTCAACGCCAGTAGTATCACTGTATTCATCCTCTACACCATCCCCCACGTCTCCCTGCTCTGAACTCTCCATCGTGCTTCTAGGATTCACGGTGGGGTCACACCCAAGAATGGCATCCAGCTCCTTGTAAAACCTGCAGGTTGTGGGGGCTGCTCCTGAGCGTCGGTTTCCCTCACGGGCTTTGCAGTATGCACTCCTCAACTCCTTAATTTTTACTCTGCATTGCAAGGCGTCCCGTTCGTAGCCCCTTCTCATCATGGACTGCGATATCTGACCATAGGTATCGTAGTTTCTCCTTCTAGAGCGCAGCTGTGTTTGAACAGCCTCATCTCCCCACACACTAATTAGATCCTGCAGCTCTGCATTGGTCCATGCTGGGGCTCGTTTGTTGCGTGGAGGCATGGTCGCTGAATGATTGATTGATTAATTGCTCTCCACGCCTGACTGAGCAAACAGGAAGGTGATTTTTGAAATTTCCCGGGGCATTTAAAGGAGGGGTCAGGTGAGCACAGGGCAGAGGAGTTTTCTTGATTACCAGAGAGGTATCCTCAGGTATGCTGGGATACCTGCTTATTCCACGGAGGTCAAGAAAAGCGCTGGTGAGTGTCTACATTGCATTACCAGCGCTGGATCACCAGCGCTGGATCCTCTACACCCGAGACAAAACGGGAGTACGGCCAGCGCTGCAAACAGGGAGTTGCAGCGCTGGTGATGCCCTGCAGATGTGGACACTCTCAAAGTTGCAGCGCTGTAACTCCCTCACCAGCGCTGCAACTTTCTGATGTAGACAAGCCCTCAGAGAGTAGTTGTTAATGGCTCCCAATCCTGCTGGAAAGGTATAACAAGTGGGGTTCCGCAGGGGTCTGTTTTGGGACCGGCTCTGTTCAATATCTTCATCAACGACTTAGATGTTGGCATAGAAAGTACGCTTATTAAGTTTGCGGACGATACCAAACTGGGAGGGATTGCAACTGCTTTGGAGGACAGGGTCAAAATTCAAAATGATCTGGACAAATTGGAGAAATGGTCTGAGGTAAACAGGATGAAGTTCAATAAAGATAAATGCAAAGTGCTCCACCTAGGAAGGAACAATCAGTTTCACACATACAGAATGGGAGGAGACTGTCTAGGAAGGAGTATGGCAGAAAAAGATCTAGGGGTCATAGTAGACCACAAGCTTAATATGAGTCAACAGTGTGATACTGTTGCAAAAAAAGCAAATGTGATTCTGGGATGCATTAACAGGTGTGTTGTAAACAAGACATGAGAAGTCATTCTTCCGCTTTACTCTGCGCTGGTTAGGCCTCAACTGGAGTATTGTGTCCAGTTCTGGGCACCGCATTTCAAGAAAGATATGGAGAAATTGGAGAGGGTCCAGAGAAGAGCAACAAGAATGATTAAAGGTCTTGAGAACATGACCTATGAAGGAAGGCTGAAGGAATTGGGTTTGTTTAGTTTGGAAAAGAGAAGACTGAGAGGGGACATGATAGCAGTTTTCAGGTATCTAAAAGGGTGTCATCAGGAGGAGGGAGAAAACTTGTTCACCTTAGCCTCCAAAGATAGAACAAGAAGCAATGGGCTTAAACTGCAGCAAGGGAGATTTAGGTTGGACATTAGGAAAAAGTTCCTAACTGTCAGGGTAGTTAAACACTGGAATAAATTGCCTAGGGAAGTTGTGGAATCTCCATCTCTGGAGATATTTAAGAGTAGGTTAGATAAATGTCTATTAGGGATGGTCTAGACAGTATTTGGTCCTGCCATGAGGGCAGGGGACTGGACTCGATGACCTCTCGAGGTCCCTTCCAGTCCTAGAGTCTATGAGTCTATGAGAATCACGAGTAATAGCATGAAGGGAATTTGAAATTTCTTGACATGGATTATGTTGATAAAAAACAAAGTTTTGCTGGAGGATGGCTTTAGGAACTGATGGAACATGAGGTCCTGAGAGACATTCGAGTTTGAGTAGTGAATTAGATCATGGGGAATAGGTGACATGCAAGAGAAGGGAGGGAAAGACTGAAATCCTGGCGTCTAGGGGCAAGGAACCAAGGGATTGGTGATGGGTGAGAAGGGAAAATATACTACGCATGGAAATAATCAGAAATGTACTAAAAACATGCACATCTGCAACAGGGTTATCATCCATTCAAAACACTTTAATCAATGTTTACACTTGCACTCATATTTCCGAAAGTACCGCAGCCATTCAAATCTATCCTGTACTATTCTAAAAGTATGAATGAATAAAACAGAGCACACATGGCTTTCTTGAGCAGTTTAAGAGCATAGTCATGAGGCTGCACCCATACTACTGCACTTCTTCGGCATGTTACAAATATTAATACTCCCTTTGAACAAATTATTGCAAGAAAACAACTTTTAAGACAAATTTGATTTAAAAACAGACTTCAGCCAGTCTGAGAAAATAAACATCTGCATTCATTCACTGCTGCTGTCAAGAAAAATGTAGCTGTAATAAGTGCTTGGGATTGTTTTTGACTCTTTTACAAAGGACTGATTAGCATGCACAGTAACAAAAACTGTGTTTATTATTATGGCTGATCCCATCAGAGACTTTAGGCCTTTGCTATCTATTGGCCTAATCCCAATCACTTTGCTGGTGCAAGATCAGGATCGGGGTCTCACTGTGCCAGATGCCATACAAAGACACAGTCCTTACCTCAATGAGTTTACAAACTGAGATAAAAGACACAAGTGAGTGTGAGAAGGAAAAGGAAAGGCTCCAAGTGGTTAGTACAGATGTTTCCCTGCTTAAAATGTGCACTGTATTTTTAAAAAAGTGCATAGAAAGATGTCTGGAATGACCCAGCCTTTCAAATAATTTTTTAAAATTAATTTAGCTGTAAATGTAAGCCTTGTATCTGTACTGGACACTTGATACTGACAAAATACTAGCTCCATTAATGGAAATGGAACACTAAGAATCTGAGGTTGCTGAAGCAGTAGATGGGGGGGAAATGGAACGGCAATAAATAACATTCTGTGTAAATCCATGGCGTATGAATAATAAGCAATAATAACAGAATATGAAAGGTGATGTGAGTGCCTCAAAAACTATAAAATTTGAATTACATCCATTATAAAATATTACATTACAGTGCAGCTTAATATTTCTAAACTAAATGGAAGGTGTTACAAATACAGCAAAGATACGAGTACTTTGTCAAATATAATGAAGGTAAGAAATGTTTACTAATGGCAAAATTTAAAAACTTGATGCACATGGCAAAACTCCCAAGGTGAAATCACTCTCCTACCCTGCTTTGCAGGAGACCAGCACAAAACCTATGCAGTACTTAAGACACACTCAAGCCTTTAAAGTAGGACTCAAATGGGACACTTCAGTGGTGTACAGACCGTATTCTGTTTTTGTGCCACAAGGGCGCATTTGCTGCCTCATGTAGGGCTCCCTCAGCGATGCACTGTTCTTTTTGCTGGTCCTCCACAAAGGGTGAATTTCATCTTCAGTGGGCACACACAAGTTGTATATTTGCACAAGCACTTTCCATATACATGCAACTTTGACTTGCCTTCATTAGAACCTTGATTTTGCCTTATTTGTTTAACTTGCACAATTTGTGCAATTCATGTACATTCACTTTTGCATGCTAAGTTTTTAAAATTTGGACCTACATTTTCTAAAATTATCAAGAAATTTATTGAAATCCATATACCTTCTGTTCCATAACTGGCAATTCCTAGAACTTTATAAAGAGTTTATTAAAACAGTCAAAAATTTCAAGGCTTAATTTTGACAACTGACAAACAATGGGATAAATTCAGTACTAGTATAAGCTGATGCAACTCCATTTAAGTCAATGGAGTTGCACTTGATTAAACTAAGGCTGAATTTGGCCCAGGATCTGGACACTAGATATCTCTCAATCTGATTTCACGAGGGAAAGGGGCTGAGATTACTTGCCTGTTTGCCAATGTGTTATTTTCTTATTATTCAACATGTATTAGGTTTTATTCACGAATTTCAATTCAGAACCCAAAGCCAGACAAGCAGCCATGGCAAATCAAAAGCTTGTGGTTTTAACATCATTTTTCAGTTCTGATCAGAAACAGCCTAGTGAAACCTAAGGATTCAGGTTCAGTTGGCTCTCCCCAAAGCTGATGTGAAGAAAATACATTGCTACCTTTTAAAAAATCAGTGGGGAATTTTTCCAAGTGAAATGGAGCTTTTTTTCTAGCATAGCACAACCCAATCACAACCTCCCCCAACCACTTCATTTTCATGTAACTGTTACATAAATAGCCTTCTTGAAATCTTGGCCCCATTTAAGTCATTGGCAAAACTCCCACTGACCTCAGAAGGGTCAGGATTTCACCCCCTAAATCTGGAACTTTTGATTTTGCTCATTTCCCAATCCATTTTTTAAAGCACGAGTGTAAATTTTCTCAAAGAATTCATAAACAAACAAGAAAACATACCATTCAAGTTTCAAACACAAGGAGATAGTGTGGTGCGAAGAGCTTTTCGTATCCATCGTCCAAAGACAGAGCACTTAATTACAGGGGTATTGACATCCAAGAGCCAAAAGATAGATTATAATGGGTGGGGAAAAGGTATATGGATGGGCGGAGGTAGAAAGGGACTTGGAGCAGAATAAACCAAAAAAGCATAAATGGTAGGGGCTGGAATCAGGGGAGACTGTTATTGATAGGGCAATGATTGCTGCTTGTTTCCTTGTGATTGTCCTCAGCTCAGAGGTGACTGTTTGAAATAAATCCATTTGACTGTCTAAGTTATCCGGCCATGACAAAAAGGTGTGTTTTCACCAGTTAAGGAATTTGTCAGACTCTTTTATGCACTTGGAAATCCAACGGCAGCTTTTTGTTTCATCCAATCTTGGCATGTACTTGAGATTCAAACAAGGTGTGTACAAAGACATTTGGTTTAGCAATAACAAAATTATAGCTGTTCAAGGTAATGTGTTTATTTGAATATGCAATGGTGTAATCATTATAAGATAAATTCACTCATCATTCTCGTTTTCAGTAATCATAGCTCAGATATATTGCACATATATTTATGCATAAGAGTGAAAGTTGCATTCAGGAAAACAAAGTATTACATTCACATTAAACTTATTTTTGTTTTGTATTAACTTTAAGGATGGATGTTTGATGTGTTTTCTGAATGACTGCAGGTGAAGATTTTGTAAATTTTCCACTTGTGGTTTTTAATATGAATGCACATGCAAAAAACTGTGCAATGTATAATACAATTTGATGAGTGCTATAAAAACAAATGTGTTTTTATCTCTGTAGAGATGGCCTACAGTCCTGAAGCTGAGCAGGGGATGGAAACAAGTCACCCTTAGTCTTATCTCAAGCCAGCCCTAGTAACATCATCTCATGAACAGTTAAGGAACTGCAGCACAATGTAATTTTTTAAACTAGCATATCACTTTTATTAGAGCCACAAGGTAAGATGGCAAATTTGGCTAATTAGTCTAAGAATTACTATAAATGTGCCAATGGGACACAGGTTCCACAACCTGAGGCTTCCCAGGACCAGACCTGTCTTTGGCTTATGGCATTCGCTAACGAATATGAAGACAGGAAATAAGTGAGCAATTAAAGTATTGCTTTATTTACACACGGAAAATCAAACCAGACCCATTGAGGAATGAGACCATTGAATGAACTCCCTAGGAACTAAGTCCCATCACAAACCTTACCACCTTCCACTCTAAGTGGCAGGGACAATTCTTTGACCTTGCTTTTTCTAAACCAAATACAACACATGTGCATTAAAAAAAACAACCCTTACCAAAACAGGACACCCCACTGCTCACACTTCCCCCCCTACAGAGAGGATGACAGAACAAGGACACTCAGCTACTATAGTGATGAGTGCAGTATAAGAACCTATATAGAACAGAGCAGAATAGTTAATTTTCTACTGGACATGTGTGCCTCCTTTTAATAGTTTGAACAGAGGAGGCAAAAAACTGAATATGTCGGCAGACTGAACCACGCTCTTACATCAGGATTAGGATTGAGGCCCACTTGTGGATCATTGTGGGAAAGTTTACACTGCTGTGAATAAACAAAGAACTTCATTCTCCGGTGCACTAAAATTCACTTTATAGAAGGAAATACAACAGAGAAAATTAAGAATCTACTGTTGATACCAGCAGTAAATGGTCCCCTTCAAAATCAATTTAGCTAACATTTTTCATTGGTTCTTTCAGATTAGGTCACACAATTTTTTAAATTTTGTTTTAATATTGGTCTTTTTTGTGGGAATGGAAGCAAAAATTGTTACTATGAAGTAATCATAACTAGGATCTTTAAATGTAGAAAGAACTCACAAACTGGCTCTACATTCATTAGTTTTCCTTTCCTATTTATCCACACAGTCCAACATCTCAAGAAAAGTACTATGCCTGGCCATGGCTTCGCTACTGCTGTTATAGTGTTGCTGCATGACTAAATATTTCAAGTATGGTCATCATTTGTACAGATTAAATTTCAAATTACCAGCTAAAACAGAACAAACTTCTGTATGCTGAGCCTTGAACCTTGTTCTAAAGCAAACTGACAGGCAAATTGAACTTGCTTAATCACTGCTGCAATATAGTTAACAGTTAATCTTCTAAAAAAGCTGTTGAGAATTTTAAAATTTTCACGCGTCTACCAGGTAAAGAAAAAAAAATCATCTGGTAGCAAACAAAGCAAAAGATAATAAAGTTCAACAAAAGGGAAATGGTAATTACTGCAAGAACAGCAGAATCAAATCTTTTACCAAATAAGGCTATGTGCAGTTATGATTTTTGCAGTCAGTATAATTCAAAAGAAGTCAACATCATGGGCAAGATCCACACCATAAGAGGTCAGATCTTTCCTGGCATAAATCAGTGCACCACCACTGACTTCCAACAGAGATATGCCAATTTTCATAAGCTGAGGATCTGGCCTGTAGAACTTGTGACATAAGAGAAAGTAAGCAATGTTTGAACAAAACTCCATCTATTTGTTGTTTACACAACTTCAGCTTGTCATATCTTTTTCATTTCCCCAGTACTTTGACAGATACAGTTCTTTGAGTACTTTACAAGATTCTCATATGCTTCTAAATAGCCACTGTATACAATCAATAAAAAGTCTGACCCAATATATTATTAATACTACAAGGAGAATAAAAAGGCTCCTACATCATCATTTCATTAAGGACAATAATAATGAAATATTGTGCCTGAACTAAATAATTACTTCAGAAACAGCCTATTCACTGATTAGAACATTTAAAGGGACACCATTAACTTGAAAATCAAATTTTTCTTAAAATCACTGCTCCCTTAGCTATGTCAGTAATAAGAACTTAAAAAAAATCTAGCTGAAAGATGTTTTCAAATCAGATTTGTAATTCTCCAGTTTTACAATTTCTTTTCCTATGCTAATTCCTATACAGACAGGGTAAAGCTCACCCATAAGCAAAGGATGAACACAAAACCTTTGCACCAGCAACATCCCACTTGTAGACCTCAAAAGAATGCTTTACTCAAATGTAAGTGGTGCATGGGCCTTGTGTGGGTCCTCTGTCCAGGGGTAAATTTCACACTTACAAAGTACTGGAGATCAGACTGTAATCATGAGGAACATGAAAATACATTAAATAGTGTGTTGCACTTTTGGAATTCTCACTGGACCTTTTGCAGCAGAGTGGCCAAATGAATAAAAATACAATTATAATAGGTAGAGAACTAAATACTGAGTGTGTGACACAAGCAGCCAGAAAAGTTTTTAAGCCCTTTTCCACTTCTATCCAAACAGTTCTACAAGCTGTTTGTCTGACTTTATGCTTCCTTCTAATCTGCCTTCCCTGGCACACTGTCTTTATATATGTCGTCATCAGTCTTTTCACTCCACTTTTATATGAAATATATGCCTGACTGGTTGTGCTATTTATGTATTAGCATTAACCAAACTATCCTTGAGAAGTTTCCTCACTTATTCATAGCTTTACAGTATCTCTTGAATCCTATGGGATTCCACATATAAAATGGAGCAATGAAAGCGAACTTGGGCACCGTATTAAAAAGCAAATGGCAGCAACACAAGGAAAGAAAAAAGGTATGATTTAGCATCCTGTTTCTTAGTAATGAAATCTGGTGTTCATTTTCTATGCCTACACTGACTTTTTAAAAGCAATTTCCTTAAAAACATTTAACTGCAACTCAATGCTATTGGAGCTCTTCTCAAACAAAGACTACAGTTAAAAATTGGCTTCCTTACAAGTCACATTTGTGTTTTAACTAAGAGTTTTCTACAGTACTTTCCAGAACTGTTTTAATAAAAATTAACCTTTAAACTAAAGAGGCAACACAAATTAATGAACAGTACAACTCTGAAAAAACATGACTTTATTTGTGATAAAGTATTAACACTTACCATTTATATACTGCTTTATATTTTCACAGAATTTACTAATTATCTAGAAAGCCAATTAAAACAATGATAATTACATAGTAACTCATGTTGCCACTACTATGTTCCATCCTAAGAGCTCACTGCTTCATAACGTAGTGCCCAAATGTCTTTTCACTGCTCTACAACATGTACTGAATCACAGTGGGTTCAAAATATATCTTCAGGGATAATGCATAGTGCCTGCTTAAGCATTGCAAATGCATCCATCACCATAGTATCTAGGGACCAGATTGTATGGCTTTACAAATCTGTTTTCTGACATTTGAGCTGTGCAAAATAATTGTGTAGTTTTGAGCAAAACTGCATGCATTATCTTTTCTCAAGGGCATGAGGAAGATTGCGCATCTGTCATAAAATACAGGATAAACACAAAAGAGGGTAAAATTTGAGCAAAATACTTTGTGCTTCTGCTTGGAGGTTTCTGTCTATAAATCACGGAGGAAGGCTCTGAAGTTGTTCAAACACATACCTAACCTACACATATTACTGTAGGGTTGTCAATGTGATAACACTTTTTAATAATATAAGCATATAAATGTCCTACATCATCATTCAGTACTGTTCACATAAGCATATAAAGCATATAAGTTGTTTCTACGACATCACTTATTGATAATATAAGTATTTGACCATTATTGCAGTGGTATATAAGTATATACAGATTGTTGTGGTCTGTGCTGTTATTTCTGACCCCTATTTGATTGATATGCCTGTGGGACACTGAGAAGGATGAGACTCATTAACAGGGGCACCTCTATTTTTTTGCCGCCCCAAGCACGGCAGTCAGGCAACCTTCAACAGCATTTCTGTGGGAGGTACGCCGGTCACACGGATTCGGCGGGACCAACGGACCTCCCACAGAAACGCCGCCAAAGGCTCCCTGACTGCTGCCCTCACGACGACTGGCACGCCGTGCCCCACCCCTGGCTTGCCACCCCAGGCACATGCTTGCTGTGCTGGTGCCTGGAGCTGCCCCTGCTCATTTCTAACCTGTGACATTACAAAACCATATCAACAGAGGATCCCTGGGTGCTCCTTAGTAACCTTTCAGTGTAGGGGAGAAGATTGAGAAAACGTTCACAGGGACCAAGAGAGAAAAAGAAGCAGAATGGACTAGCAGCTTCTGATTCCCAGTTCCATGATATCATAGGTGAGAACAGTTCACCTGCACCAATATCTCTAAGGAGAAGAGTCTGGCACCCTAATCACTTTCCCCAGGGGCAAAGCATCAGTCCGAGAGAAAGTGAGTGTTAACTTCACAGTCTAGGGAAGCTGCAGGAGAGTTCTCATAAGTATTCGCTGGATTGCCCTGTGCAATACAGGAGAAGGGAAAGAGCCATTAAGAACCTCCCCTTTCCCCCAAGGGAGAGCACACTGAAAGAAATCTTCTCCAATCCCCAAGCACAGACCAGATGAAAGAAAAGATGACTAAAGGGGGATATGATTGAGGTCTACAAAATCATGACTAGTGCGGAGAAAGCAAATAAGGAAGTGTTATTTAAGCCTTCTCATAGCACAAGAACTAGGGGTCACCAAATGAAATTAATAAGCAGCAGGTCTGAAACAAACAAAAGGATGTTGTGAAGGCCAAGACTATAAATCAGCTTCAAAAAAGAACTAGATAAATTCATAAAGGATAGGTCCATGAAAGGCTATTAGCCACGATGGGCAGGAATGGTGTCCCTAGCCTCTGTTTGCCAGAAGCTGGGAATGAGTGACAGGGAATAGATCACTGGATGATTACCTGTTCTGTTCATTCCCTCTGGAGCACCTGGCATTGACCACTGTTGGAAGTCAGGATACTGGACTAGACGGACCTTTTGTCTGACCCAGTATGGCTGTTCTTATGTTCTTAAGGGAACGTGTTTGTGGGTGTAAGTAAGGGGAGGACAGAATAGAGAAAGAGTGAGACAAAAGGAGGGGGGAGAAAGAAGAGAGAGAGAATTTGAAATGGAAGTGAAGAAGTGGAGAGAGAGAGAGATCGAGGAGTTGTGAAAGATGACATAAAAGGGAACAGGAGAACAAGGATTCTATCCTTGCCTCTGCCACAGTCTTCCTGTGTGACCTTTGGCAAGTCACTTAATCTCTCTGAGTTTGCCATCTGTAAGATAGGGATAGTAGTATTTCACAATACTCCTGTGAGGTAGGGAAGAAAAATTCATGAATGTTTGTGAGGTGCTCAGATACAAAGATGATAACCACAGAAACCCTATAAATAAATAAAAAATACTCATTCAGGGCAGGGCTTGAAAGGGGTGCAGTATGTGAGGCACAGGGCCACACATTGAACAGTGAAGTTAAAAATAAAATACTGAATAGTTGCCTCTTTTACAGAGCTCAATTCAGGTAATGGTCCTGTAGAAAAAATAGCACGTGACCATATAATTAAAGGTTGTATCATAAGCACAATGGGGCAAAATTAAGATTGCATAGACCACCTTAATTTCTGCATTTCCTAACTTTTGATGTTTCACTTTACGGATGTAATGGTCTTTTAGTGAAGTTTTTTTAAATGGATTTTCATACTTGTTTTTAAAAAATAATAATTTGCTAGATGTAATAGACTGCGTAAAGTATCTAATGAATGAGGCAGGCGCCCTTGCTGTATTCTGCATGCACGCTTCCATATCCACCTACAAAGACCATATAATGCAAGCCCCTACATATATGTAAGAAGTGAAATTCCACTCAATTTTCTTATGCATAAATGGGCATATCCAGTGAAATACTGAGAGATAATCTCTTCAGTAGAAATTTCCATTCACATTATATATTCACACATGCTTCATGCCAATGAAACATTGGCAGTTTTTTTAGTCTCATTGTGTAATGAAATCCATGTGCAAGGTAATTTTTTTTTAAACCAAATTTCACTGTCTCATGAAAAGACACAGCTACAGTCTAGGGACTATCTTCCTTAAAAATATCAGGTTTTCATAATTTCCAGATAAAGTGCTACAGCTCTTCAGAAAGGTTGCAATTTTTTTTAGTTAGCTGAAAATTCATGTTTTTCCCAATATGTATATTCTTGAAAACCAGTCACTCATTTCTGGGGAAAAAACTTTCAGAAAAATTTTGCTCCCTGCCTAAGAGCTAGTATACCGAGTTTTATCTGAAAAGATAAAACACTGAGCAAATTTTAGGAAACTGAAAATGAGCCATTAAAATGGAAATACTTGGGAAACGTTATTATAGGTATGTGTTCTGCTTAAAATCCTAACTGCAGCAATACAGTATTTGCAAAGCTAAGGTTGAAAATGAATATAAAACTAAAGTTTGTTCATCATGAGCAATAAAAGCTCATCCACAATGTAACAGAACAACTGCTAATTTCAAGTTCCCAGCAAACAATTTAAACTTGCACATATGTATACATTTTTGCTGCTGTCTCTAAAGCGATTACACTTAGCCTCAATAACAACCTAAAACAGCATTCTGATTTTTCCCTTGTAATAGGTGCCTATTATTAGTAGTAAGGTTAATTGTTCAAATAGGGCATGTGGAATTATGCTTTTCACTGATGGGATAGATGTTTCTTTAAAATGTATGGAAAACTTGGTTTTAAAAATAGAAAGATAAAACATATTTTCTCTGACCTAAACATGCTGTTTTCATAGCTGCACATCTTCAAGAGAAAATGATCCCACAAAGCACCTGCATGTATCATTCTGTAACTTTGCACTGTGCAGCATTAAGCAATATCAGAACACGTTTTTTTCAGCCAACAGCACAAATAAAATATACTACAATTTTTAAAAAACAGGAGAATCTGACAAGGGTCAGATAATCACTAGTTTGTATGTTAGGAGAATGTCTTGAACAGGACAGGCTTAATTGAATATGAGACTCCTGCTAATTTATTAGAACTGGGATGTTTGTACCACACAGATCATCATTAAAACATGTGCTTTAAGCCCTGAATCAGTCAAGAGGGCCCTGAAAATTAGGGACCACTGAAGTAACTGAGTCTACAGATGCACTGGTTCACCCTGGTCTTGTTCTTAAGAAATATTTTAAATTCATAGGCTAATTATATTTGTAACTGGAGAGCCCAAAAATCTTTGCTTAGATCCTAGTCTTAATTTTTATGAAGATAACTATCCTGAGAACAACTAAGCATGCTTCTGGTTTGTTTCTAACAAATACTGTCTATAACATAAGTGTATGAAGTAGAGAAATGCATTATGATGAACACACCTAAATTAATAAATATCTATACATGTGCAATCACTTATTAGTATGCATTTCCAAACAATGTTCGCCTTTCTTTCCACTGAATATTATAATACACTGCTTTTTTCTGAGTACTTTTAAGAAACTACTGTACATGCTGAATCAAAAAATATCTGGCCTCAGGCCAGGAAGGAAGGTGTTTTACATGTTTTAACAGGTCGATTTCCACTCTCAAAGTTTTCAAATATTTGTGAAGAAATCAGATTACAGAACATCTTTACACAGCAAATAAACTAGGTAAGTACCCACCCTCAATGTTTCCTTTCTATCAAAAATAAAGTCAAATAAGGAAATTGCTTAGCTGGGGCAATTGCCAAGAACTAATAAATACCCATATTAACAGCAAATGTCAATTACAAGTAATTAATTTAGCATGTGTTAGTAAAATCCTTTTAAAAAAAAAAAAAAAAAGTCTCAGAATATCCACACTTCACAATGACATCAATGCCGTATTCCTCTTTTTACAAAGCATGTTTTTACAGCAAAAGAAAACGTATGTTTTACTAAGGTGCATGTTATACCAAAGTGAATTGTCAAGGAGTGTCCTTAGATTTCAAAAGAGTTTGCATCCACAGCAAGGTAATCTAGTAACAGTCTTAGAATTACTGCTCTGTACTTTGCATCTTCTGTCTGGATGTATGAGAATAATTGGATATTCCCCCCCTCAGAAACTGAAATGTAGTGCACTTTTAAAAGGGCAACATTGGCCACCATCAATGCTGCCTGACATTTTGTTTATACTAGCAAGAAACTAAAATTATAATGTGCATATCTATGATTCCCTGAGTGCACATTGGCAAAATAATGGATAAAAAAGGTACGGAGATAAAAATACTATGGTATTTTCATAACAAAAAACCCGCTCTCAACAGCAGCAAGAAAATGTTTTTGTGAAATAAAGAATTTAAAGTCAATATGCCATACCTGTCGCTACATATCAAGATTTCTCTTAATTTATAGAAAAAAAATATATGTGCACAAGAGATATTACCATCATTATACTATATAGTGCAGTTAAACTAGGTAAACTCATTATCCCACATATTATTTAGGATTTGTTTCACCATAACTTATCAGTTTTAGGTTATAGACTAGTATACTGTAGATACTCATTCAACAAGTATGGAAGTATGAGCATTAATAGTAACATGACTACTTCCCACAGAGAAATTACAATATGTCAGAATTCTTAATTATATTTCTAAAATTTCAATCTTCTGTTAAGATATTAGATACATAATAAATCTGCTTTATTCACAGCACAAAAAGGGCAGGAGTTGTAAGCTGGCAACTAACTCTGTACTGTAACAGAAATGCAGAGTCAAGCAACTCTCAGACGGAGCTTTTCAGGATAGTTTCACTAACAAACTAGTTTTCACCTTCATTTACTACAGTTTAAATAAATAGAGGGAGAAACAAACTTTTTTTAGTATCTGACAAATCTTTCAGAATGTATTAATCCAAGCTTTGAGATATGGGGTTTTCAGCAGAAGCTGTAGTTCAGTACACTGTAGTTCTGCAACTGAAACTTTAGATTATAAATCCAGTTCTATTCTCTTTAGGACATCCGGGAAATGATCAAGAACATTTCAAAAGAACCCCAAAAACCTTGACTGACATACAATTGCTTTTACTTAAGCACAGCCTCTCCACACAAAGAGTAACAGATGCGCAACTGGTACTAATCATTAAAAATCTTCCTCTCTCTGTTAGCCAAGAAAGCTAAGGATAAGAATGGTTTGAGGGTACTTACCTACTCGGAAATTAGTGGCTGTCAGGGTGTCAGCTGCATGGCCATTTTCACTAATGAGGGTGGTGGTATTTCCCTTCTCACAGTTGTTCTGACAATTGCCCTTGGTACAAGTCACTTTACAGATGCTGGGTGTAAAGACCACCTTGATGCGGCCAGTGTGATTTCCCACTGCAAGCGGAGGCAAAGAAAAAAAGAAAAACAAACAGATCACTTTGGTATCCATTGATTTCCTTCAAACAATAAAAAGAAAAAAGCAACAGGTCTATAGGAGGAGGCAGCCTGCAGTGCTCTCTCTCATCGACCTCCAGTGGTTTCCCTGGAACGGGAGTAGGAAGCTTAGCAAACAGAACTCCGGGATGCACTCCAAAACCACATTTAAAGTCAAGTCACTGGAGTAGGATTAGTAATCACAATGCTGCACTTTATTCACAGTCAGACAAAGAGCAATACCAAGGGCATGACAGCTTAAATAGCCAACTCTGACAAGCAGATGTAATGTAAAGAGGCTGACTGTGCACCTAGAGGTGAATAAACTCTTGTGTCCTCCTGCATACTTTTCCCGTTTCTGCACTTATTAAGTCACTATTTGTAGCTCAACCCCTGGAAATGTTTTAGGCATGCGGCATGTCTGAAAACATCTGTCTCAAATCTCCTGGCACCCCAGCCTGAAGTGATCAAACCCTGTGACGCAGCTGCCTGGACCCTTCCCCCCCCCCCCGCTCCCCTTCACAGTTTTTTGGCACTATTACTCCACATGAATTTACATATTATAGATTGAGTTTTGCAAATCAACTGTTTATACTTAAACAAAGGTGAAGCAGGGGAAAGGCCTAATAGGTATCAATAGTTTAAAGTACTACTTTAGAGCTCTTATAATATTATAGGAGAAAATCTGCCATTTTCCCCTTTTGTTCGTATAGGTTTTTTTTGTTGTTGTTTTGTTTTTAAAGGTAACAAAGATTGACCATATACTAATTTGAGTTTAAACTCCTCAGGCCAAATTCATCCTC
This sequence comes from Gopherus evgoodei, assembly GCF_007399415.2. Taxonomy (NCBI): domain Eukaryota; kingdom Metazoa; phylum Chordata; order Testudines; family Testudinidae; genus Gopherus; species Gopherus evgoodei. Next base: position 158,973,129 of record NC_044324.1, on the reverse strand, counting down.
ATGTAAACTATTTGACTCAAGTACGTTTTACATTATGGATATATTTGGCGCCTCACCTGGATGTTAAAGCCAAAAGCTAAATCTAAAAGAAAAAGAAAAAAGCAAAGAAGTGATTCTGTTTTGAAACGATTTCCAAATACATTTTTTGTTGTTTTATTTTCAGTTATTACTATTTTGTCAAGTACTTGTAAATATATTAGGGTACATTTGTGAAAATTGTCAATTTCAAATTTTACATTTAAAAAACAAATTTTAGCTCCACAAAATGAGAGACATATAGAGAAAAAAACAACTCTTTTTTTATACTGCTCCAGCAGCAAGAGCAGTTGGGTTACCCACAAGCCGTCCAATCTACTTTATGAAATACCCTCTAGGTAAATATTTTTTGATAAAGCTCAGGAAGATGAAGAAAATCTTCCTACTTCAAAATAATATAAATTTATATTGTTTCTGGCTCTTTATAAAATAAATTAAAACAATTGTGCCAACTGTCTTTTCTGCAACAAAGGGCATAACTCTAGTTGACCAGCAGCTGCATTACACATGCTTCCACCTTATCCTAAACAATACTTAAAAAACAAGCATAGGCTAGAAATACAGAAAAACAAAGCATTTAGTCAACTGTCTGATTTCATTAATTTTAATTAATTTAAAGGCACTTTAGATTTTTCAGAAGTTAAGCCATTGTTTATAATAACTGCTGATACACCTTCCCTTGACAAACAGAAATCAAATGGCTTGAATCGTGAAGACTTCCAAAAGACAGATTTAAAAACACCTAAGACAGTTTCACAAGAAATATTAGTGTTTTACATTTTATTTGGAAGATTTCTTTAAAATAAATTTATTTCCCAGGAAAAAAAGACTTTCTATTTTATATTTTGAAGACATTTTTGTAACAGGTTTCCTTTATGAAGTGATCTAAGTAAAAAAACATGCTTAGTTGAGTAACAAAAGTAGGTCCCACCTACACTGTAAAAACGACTGTATTGGGAGACTCCCATTCGTGTCCCAACTCAGTTAAAATACAATTTGGTTTTGCCAGTGTAGATTAAACTAAACCATGTTCTAACTGTATTCCGGAATCACTGTACAACACTGCTAAGTCCTGAGCAGTACCACAATTTGGGAACAGAGTTAAAATACAATTTGATCAATAAAATTATGTTTACTACGCAGGTAATAATTGCCGTGAAAATGTCCATGACAGGAATGTGTTGGGGGATTGGTGGGCCTGACTCTTAGGATTAGACCCAACATTCTGTTAGCTCTCACTTCTCCGATTATAAATTTGCAGTCTACCACTGCTGTGTGTGTGTGTGTGTCTCTCTCTCTCAGGATGTAAAGTGCCAAATGGTGATTGGAATAGTTGTACAATCTTTTTGATAGATCATCAATTCATTTTTTCAGGGCATCCCTGGAACTAGCATTCTTCTTTTGCTTGCCTGGCTGGCAAGTACCCTTAGCTTCTACTCCCTCAGCCAAACAAATGGATAGGGTGTAAAGTTGGAGAAAGCACCCCTGTACGGTGTGTGTTGAGCATCTGTCTGGGGAAAAGAGGGGTCTCATGGACCACAGGGGGAAAAAAGAAAGAAAGACAAGAGATACTCTTATAATTATGGACCTTACTTTCCCTGCATATCCTCAGGTTCAGATACAATACTCATGAGCATGATATATATCCCTAAATAGAAGAAAGGGGGAAAAAAGAGAAACCACAAACTTTTATTCTGAAAGAAAGCCTTTGGCAGAAACTCTGCCAGGTGAGCTCAGAGTTTTCTGCATCCTCTTCCCTTCTTCTGTGGGTTTTTCACAGGAGAGTATGACTTAGTCCTATCTGAGAAACAGTATCCTCCAATGCTTTCTTAGTAGATTTGGCAGAGTTGATGTTAAAAACAATAATTATTTCAGGCTTGACAAAGTACAGAACAGCTATGGAAGCCTTGACACCTTCCTCAAGTTTGCTTAATTTATGGTGTGGGAGGACAATGCAATTTAAGGTAAGGCACACATTATACTTCATCTTTACCTAATGAACTTCAGAAGATAATGCCATTGTGCTATTGACAGGAACAAAACTAGAGCTTCTACTTTTTCAAACAAATTTATGATAGTGTATGGTGGTAACATCAGCACCACAGCTTAGCTCATGTTCTTTATTTATAGACCGAAGTATAGTGTAGGCACCTCATGATCCATTTGAAAGAAAGAGATGGAAATGGAAAACCTTGCTATATAACTGGCTTTCCATATGATGTGCTCATAATAATATAATAGCAAAATAATGGCAAAACAGGATAAGCAAATGAGCCTACATGAGGAAGAAAAGAGGCTCCAGGAGCAGATAAGAGAGACATGGCAAAGCTATTGAGAAAATTAACCATAGAACTAGAGAGGATTTAAAAGTCTTGATTTCCTCAAGGTAGAAGAGGCAGGTGTAAACTATGTCTTCAGTCAATGGCAGAGTTATAAGGGGATGGGGGGCACATCCCCCCCCCCCCCCCCAGCAGCCTTTAGGAGTCCTTGTGGTGTCTCTTCAAGGGTATAATAAATAGAGGCTGCTCTAGGTATAAGCAAGGTAGGCAGCTGCCTAGCGCAGCCAATTCATAGCAAGCTTTGGTGTGATCTGTAGTGGACTAGCCTGCTGCTGCACAGACTCACTGTCCACATACACCCTGACATGCATTAACAGTTCCTTATTGCACTTAGGGCTTGGCTACACTCACAAGTGAGAGTGCATTAAAGCAGCCCTGGGCGCCCTAACTCCTGAGGTCTCCACACTGGCAAGGCAAGTAGAGTGCCTGAACTCTGCAGCAGGAGCATCCTGGTAATCCACCTCTACAAGAAGCATAAAGCTTGCTGCACCCTGGCTGAAATGCCTGGACGTCAGTGTGGACGAGGTGTTGCATTACTGAGCTGTGATTGGCCTTTGGAAATGTCCCATAATCTCGACTGGCCACTCTTCTCATTGTTTTGAAATAGGCTGCCGGCATGAGGATATCCCCTTTCAAAGCTCCATTTCTGACAACCAGCATGCTTATCTGCCCCAGGACAAAGCAAACCATTGGTGTGGAATTCTGCTGTTGTCGGAGGCGAGGGGGAGAAATAGGGGAGTCTGCTGCTGTCTGAACTTGCAAGACAGCATGCTGACACACACTCAGCCCCCCGCAAAACATTCTCTCTCCCCCCACATACACACAAACACACTCCCTGTCACATTCCATTCCCACCCCCATTTGAAAAGCATGTTGCAGCCATTTGCACACTGGGATAGCTACCACAATGCACTTCTCTTTGTGGCGTTGCAAAAGCTGCTAATGTGGCCACGCCAGTGTGCTGGCAGCTGACAGTGTAAACACACAGCAGCGTTTCCCTGCTGCGGTCTCCGAAGGCTGGTTTAACTCCCAGTGCTCTACATCTGCAAGTGTAGCCAAGCCCTTCTATCTAGTCCTCTCTGAAACAGGACTAAATCAAAGTGCAACAACCACCTGTGAATGTGCGTCACGTGTGCAGAGGCATCAGCAAAGATCATGCAGCTGAAGGGCCTAGCCAGGTGAGGGCAGCCTGGGGGAGCCCACAGCCTTGCGCAGCCCTCTGGGGCACATCTCTGCACTAGTACTCCTGCCCCTCTCTGTGCCCCCTGTCCTATCCCCATCCCACCTGCCCCCCTGGGGTCCTGCCCTCTATTTTTCCCCATGCCCTAATGGTCTCATCCTAGCCTTCCTGATTTCTGTCTTTTCCCCCTTGTCCTAGCTCATTTGCCACCTCATCTGCCCTCTGATCATCTAGGGTCTGTCCCCTTCTCCTATCCTCCTACCCTTTAGAGTCCTGCCCCCCATGTCATCAGTCTCCTTCTCTAGCTTTCTGCCCCATCTGTGCCCGTCCAAATCTCCCTACCCCATGATCTGCTCCCTGCCCCTTTGTTACTAGCTTTCCCACCCATCTGCCTCCATGACCTAATTCCTCCCACTCGATTTATGTCCTACAGCATCCTGAACCTCACACCATCACTCCTCTGTGTCCTGTCTCTCTTGGGTCCTTGCCCCCATCCATACCCCATGTCCAGAAGCCAGTCCCTCTGGTATTATCCCACCATTGTTCCAGCCATATATTGCATGCTGCCCCTTCCCCTGCCTCATATCGGGCCCCCACCCCCAGCCTGGTGCTCTTGCCCTCTTCCCCTGCACCTTAGGGTTTCCTTCAGATTGACATCCAGAGGAGTTTGCTTGGGACGGGAGGGCCAAAGGCCAATTAGGGGTGGGGCAGATGGAGCCCCATGCCATGAGTCCCAGCATATGGTGCTCTTGAGGCTAGACTGCTGGCTCTCTGGGGTGGAGGACCCCAGTGGGGATCCTTCCAAGACAGTCTGTGCATGGAGAAGTATGCTGCTATATTTGCCACTCTGTCATCCTGAAAGAGGAACTGACCTGGAGGGAGGAGGTGACAGGAGGCCACAAAGGGTCACTCCTGTCTCCATGGGGTATCCCTTTTGAAATGGAGGTGCAGTTTTAAAGGATTCCCAAATACCATTTTTTACCAGATGGGGGAAGGGGTCATAATACACAGACATTGGTGAAATTAGCAAGCTGAAAAGTATACTTGAAGGTGGCGCCACTACTGAACCATTGCCCTGCCCCCTCTTCCCCGCCCAATCCTCATCCTCTGGTTGCAAAACCTGGCTCCACCATTGTCTTTAGTGCATAAGCTGAGGGATAGATTTACCTTGAGAGAACTCAGCCAACATTACTACCACTTCCTTCGATATTTCTGCTATATAGAGCTAGTTTCAGTTATTTCTGCGTGTCCACAAGAGCACTGCCTACAGTGACTGCTGGAAGCATGTGCTAATCAGTGCTAAATAGGTATTGTTTGTTAAGTTATCTTGGGCCAAATTCACAATGGAGTTGCAAAGGTGCAACTAAGAACAAATTTTCATCTCAAACTGGCATCACATATTCACACACTCTTCACTTTGTCTTCCTTCTCCTCTGGAAGGTGCTGAGACAGAGTGGTGATGAGCATGTCAGATGTTTAATATATATTAATTGTTTAGTATAGAACTCAAAATGTACTCAGTGCTGTACCATGAACAACAATAAAGACAGTCTCTACCCTGAAGACCTGAAAATCTAGTAGCATCAGAAATGGAGAATAAAAGCCAAACACAGATATTCCTCCTCCCATTCCATTGTGAACAGTGGGGGTTTGGTTTGTTATATTTTAGTAGGAAAAATGAATGCCCTGAGGAGTGAGGCAGTTAGCGGGGTCTAGGACCAGATGGCCCTGACGGCTGCTTTGGCCATACCTGGCACAGGGTTATAAGGTATAAGAATCCCTCAGGTTAACCTCCTGGGCCACTTTATCTATAATTCTGATCTGTCCAGATCTCTTTCTGGAAAAATTATACTTTTTTTTTTTTTTTTTTGCTTTTATGAGTATGTGGAATATTTTTTTTTATTAACTTGAACTACACACATCCCTCTGAAGTTCACATGGCTATCCTCACAGTTACAGTATGCTGCAGGCTTCCTAATCATGATGACATTCTATAGTTTAAATGGTGAATATTCGGTGCATGAACCTACTCTAAAGGAAGTCAGTGAGAGTTTTGCTATTGATGTCAGAAAGAGCAGGATCAGGCTCTTAAAAACGTTAAGAATGACCATACTGAGTCAGATCAAAGGTCAATCTAGCCCAGTATCCTGTCTTCCGAAGTGGTCAATGTCAGGTGTCCCAGAGGAAATGAACAGAACAGGTGATCCATCATCAAGTGATCCATGCCCTGTCACCCATTCTCAGCTCTTGTTATGAAGAAGACTGTATCATCCCGTATGTGAAGTTGAGTGACGAATGGGAAGGAGCAAATTATCCACAAATTTAATAAAAATCATGTATACCTAAATATATTTAGAGGGCAGAAAAAGAGTCTCCACTCGCAACTTTTGTTCCTTGATTACATTATAGTACTAATTTTTGTGTGACTTGGAAGGTACCTTTAAATAACCAGTCATTCCATAGGACTGTAGACATTATGATGGGGATGCTAAAGGCAACTTCAAACAGTCTTAACAAGGAAAATATCTGTGCAAAACACAATAGATAAACTTGAAAGAATTCGGAGACCTCAAGAATGCAACTCTATATTTTCTCTCTTCCTCTCTTGTTAAAAGTACTCCCACTTAAGCTATAAATTCAATTTTTTTGAACTCTTTAGTTGACCAACTTTTTTTAAATTGCTGACAAAAAAAAATTAGAAGGAAATGACTTATTTCCCAAAGTTAGTCTCTCCCAGTTATTGTACCACCCCACTTGGTTTAATTCTTCCCAACAGATTTGTTTTTTCGGCCAAAAGGAAAGCTGACATTGTATAAAAATCTACTGTGGAAGTAAAAAGTTTATTTATACTTTTTGTTTAATAATGACCTATTTAACCGTTAACAATACACAGGGAAAGCACCACTGAGTCATGAACAACAAATCATCCTGATCATTGGTGAAATTTGTTGATTTGTTAGAGATTAGAACAATTTAAACTACGGCTTTAAAAACTCCCAGAAGATTTTGCCCAGTTCCTTTATCAGTCAGGGTGTGGAAGATTAATTTACATTAGGAGCAAAGGAATTTAGACAAAAAACATTTCAATTTGATGCCCAATGCATAGCCCAGAGTAAGGATTCCCTGAATCTGCTAATGTGCAGGGGGAGCATACTCTAGGGGGTCCAGGGAACCCTTACTCTGAGCTATGCATTATCTAGTCCTAAACACTACAAGATTCACCTTATTCTCACAGCCGCGCAGCCCCACTCTGCAGGTCAATGTAGGTGAGCATAGCCACCCCCCACATTCCTTTTAGGGTGCCAACTACCCCTGGGGAAATAGGAATGGAGCAGAATCTGCACACTTCTGAGCACTTCTGTGGCCCTTATGCATTTCAGTCATGGAAAGAAAATCTCCACCACTCAAACCTTATCTGTATAAAGACCAGTCATAGCCCTTAGTCTTTTTAATGATAGCCATGAGTGCTGAGCAAAGACTAGAACATTCATGAATTCCAAAAGATTTTCCATAGTTGCATACTAATACTTTAACAGCACTGATTTAGGGAACCTATTTGCAAAGATAAAATGTTTTCCCTCTTTTTAGATACACTGTTTGATTGCATTTGCATACTCCACATTCAATCCCATTTCCACTAGCTTCGTAGGAATATTTCCAGGAAGCTGTGAGGGTGTGGGGAGGAACAAGGCTGATCACGGAAACTAGACATAGCACCACAGTTTTAGTTCATCCAAGATCTAGATGGCCTTATACTAGACTGAATTATATAAAAAGTACCCACGGGCATACTATATTATGTAAAGTGTGTGTGTACAATGATCATATTTACACAAATATTAGGAATAAGAGGGAATAGGGATTTGGGAAACTCTCTTTTAATGAGTTGTGGCCAAACTCATTAAGGCAGGAAACTACAGACCAGTTAGTTTAACTTCTGTGCCAGGGAAGATAATGGAGCAAGTAATTAAAGAAATCATCTGCAAACACTTGGAAGGGGGTAAGGTGATAGGGAATAGCCAGCATGGATTTGTAAAGAACAAATCGTGTCAAACCAATCTGATAGCTTTCTTTGATAGGATAACAAGTCTTGTGGATAAGGGAGAAGCGGTGGATGTGGTATACCTAGACTTTAGTAAGGCATTTGATACGGTCTCGCATGATATCCTTATCGATAAACTAGGCAAATACAATTTAGATGAGGCTACTATAAGGTGGGTGCATAACTGGCTGGATAACCATACTCAGAGAGTAGTTATTAATGGCTCCCAATCCTGCTGGAAAGGTATAACAAGTGGGGTTCCGCAGGGGTCTGTTTCGGCACCGGCTCTGTTCAATATCTTCATCAACGATTTAGATGTTGGCATAGAAAGTACGCTTATTAAGTTTGCAGATGATACCAAACTGGGAGGGATTGCAACTGCTTTGGAGGACAGGGTCAAAATTCAAAATGATCTGGACAAATTGGAGAAATGGTCTGAGATAAACTGGATGAAGTTCAATAAAGACAAATGCAAAATGCTCCACTTAGGAAGGAACAATCATTTTCACACATACAGAACGGGAAGAGACTGTCTAGGAAGGAGTATGGCAGAAAGAGATCTAGGGGTCATAGTGGACCACAAGCTAAATAGGAGTCGTCAGTGTGATTCTGTTGCAAAAAAAGCAAATGTGATTCTGGGATGCATTAACAGGTGTGTTGTAAACAAGACACAAGAAGTAATTCTTCCGTTCTACTCTGCGCTGGTTAGGCCTCAACTGGAGTATTGTGTCCAGTTCTGGGCACTGCATTTCAAGAAAGATGTGGAGAAATTGGAGAGGGTCCAGAGAAGAGCAACAAGAATGATTAAAGGTCTTGAGAACATGACCTATGAAGGAAGGCTGAAAGAATTGGGTTTGTTTAGTTTGGAAAAGAGAAGACTGAGAGGGGACATGATAGCAGTTTTCAGGAATCTAAAAGGGTGTCATCAGGAGGAGGGAGAAAACTTGTTCACCTTAGCCTCCAAAGATAGAACAAGAAGCAATGGGCTTAAACTGCAGCAAGGGAGATTTAGGTTGGACATTAGGAAAAAGTTCCTAACTGTCAGGGTGGTTAAACACTGGAATAAATTGCCTAGGGAGGCTGTGGAATCTCCGTCTCTGGAGATATTTAAGAGTAGGTTAGATAAATGTCTATCAGGGATGGTCTAGACAGTATTTGGTCCTGCCATGAAGGTAGGGGACTGGACTCGATGACCTCTCGAGGTCCCTTCCAGTCCTAGAGTCTATGAGTCTATGAATCTATGAATCTATACACCTCTACAATTACATTGTTGCCATCAACTACTGGTTGCCTTTTTCCTACCATTTTTAAAAAACTCTGCCCCTCAATTATTTTTGCCACAGTTCTATTGTCTCATTGTTGCCTTCTTCATTAAGGACTGCCACACCTTTGATATATATTTGTTATTATCTAAAGACCCAGTTCTGTCATCCTTACGCAAGCCAACGGGACTACTCACAGAGCAAGGTACTATGTAACAGGAGGGTGACAGAACTGAGGCCTTAATAGCTTCCTTCTCACCATGTCATTCTTAAGTTCAGTGCTGCCATTATTACCTATGCTCCTGTATTTCTCCAATATTTGCTCATAGTCACCATTATGACAACTCAGGCTACACCTCCACATATAACTCCTTCCACCTCTAGGTCATGCCTTCTGTACTCACCTCCATTAACCTCCCTTTTTTTCCTCATGTGCTTCTTCTCTCCACATCTTTACGTCTCTCTTCATTATTCTGTTCTCACGAGCTCCACTGCCTTCTTTACTTAAATCTCCCCAGCTCCACATATAAGCCCCCCTTTTCACTCTCACAAATTCTCTTCTCAGCTTCACTTCTCCCACTGGGTATGCTGTGGAGCAAGGCTACAAGCCGAGAACAGGCAGACAGCATGCTAAAGCTGCAGATGCTCCTGTCGAGGGAGCCCATTCTTTTCTGATCAAGCTAATCCAGCATCCTTCTGACAGTGTGACACAATGGCTGGCCTGCTCTATATAATTTGGCCATAGTACTGGGTGCTCTGCCTTTCATTTTCCCCCTCCAGTGTGAAGCAGAGTTCTTAGACTTCGTACTTCTGCCCTTGCTCTTTTCTTTATTTTTATTTATTTACTGGTGTCTCTTTCTTCTTTAGTATCCCTGTAATACAAAAGAAAGAGAGAGGAGAGAGTAGGAGAGTTGAGGAGAAGGCTCTGTACTTCTGAGGTGGAGAGAAAAAGATCTTTGGAAAGAGGTTCTCTTCAGACTCTCATAATCAGAGCTGGGGATTCGCAACTCTTTGTCTTCTTGATTCCCATTGGGAACAACACAACAATCCATACCTCATTCTACTGCCACAGGATGGGAGAACAGAGAGGGGTATACAACAAACAACTTGTGTTGATTGCATTAAACAAGCAATCTTACACATGGCATGAAAACATGTCTGGCCCATTTATAAAAAAAGTCTGCACTTCAGTTCTTGTAGTTAATACTGAATTAAGATAAAATAGAAAGTATACAACGTATCTTGGTTAAATAATTCACCATAGCAAAAGTTGTTCTGTCCAAGTAATCTTTTTTCATTAACCCAGACAGATTCTGAAAAAGTTTCTTCATTCCACAATGTTAAAGGTTTGATCCTGCCCTTCCCTCCTACACAATGATGAGCATCACTCCTTATACCATAAAAGTAGCTGCTACACATGCAGGCACAAGTGCTGAAGTGGTTTTTCAAGAAATTTGTAACTATATTATACACCTCTGCATCAGAGATCTCTTGTAGATAAAGCATTCCCTCTGAGACTGACACTACTTTTTTGTCTGAATCAGAGGAGCGGACAATAATAACTGATTTTGTTCATTTGCAAAAGCGTGTAGCATATGAACAATCATGACTGGGTTAGGAAACTGGGGTCTCTGTCAAAAGGTTTTTATGAATCACCTTTCTTCTTCCTTGTATATTTTACTACCATCAAGTCTCTGTGCAGTATCCTCAAACAGAGGATTTTGGACTATGGCCATTTTTCCATGTTTAAAACAATGTAAAAACATGCCTAATAGCAGTGTGAGCAATACTGTTATTGTTTCCTGGCAACAAGCTTTGGGGCATTCCAGCAAAAGAGAGCGGCCTAAATAATGAACAGAAGGTTTGTGGTGCCTAACAAAATGGTTTCAATTCTGCTTTGTCATGTTTATCTTGTTTTTTAAAAAAAAATAATCAAATTCTACCATAATTCCTCAGGTTAATGTTTGTAGGGGACCCAAATCAGTAAATCCATACTTGGCACCAGATTATCTTTCAGAGCTACAGGACAGAAACCAGCATTATTTATTGGTCATCACAGAGGCAGAGTGGCATTGCTGGTTTTACCCAACATCCCAAATAGGGATTTGCACTGAGGGCTCGAATAAAACATATAAAGATGCAATAAACATCAAGAATGTGTGATCAGTTGTTGAACTCAACAACTTTCCACACGGACTAAGATGCAACAGGATTCAGGTGGTCCAAGGATGGATGAAAGCAGATTATTAAGGTCACCATGATCATTATGTCTCTGTGTAAGGGCCTCATCCAAAAGCCACTGACTTAACAGGAAACTTTCCAGAGTTGACAAGAAAGGGTGAATATCAACAGAGGAAAAATACCTTTTTGTAGAGCTAATGAGGCCAATTCAATCAGGGTGGATGTGGCCCATTCCCAACAGTTGACAAGAAGGTGTGAGTATCAATAGAGGGAAAATTACGTTTTTGTAGTGACCCAGCAACTCCCAGTCTTTATTCAGGCCTAAATTGATGGTGTCAAGTGTGCAAATTAATTCCAGTTCTGCAGTTTCTCGTTGAAGTCTGTTTCTGAAGGGTTTTTTTTTTTTTGTTGAAGAATGGACACTTAAGTCTGTTATGGAGTGTCCAAGGAGATTGAAGTGCTCTCCTATTGGTTTTTGAAAGTTACAATTCTTGATGTCTGATCTGTGTCCATTTATTCTTTTGGGTAGAGACAGTCCGGTTTTGGCCAATGGCCAATGGCACCCCTTCTTGTCAACTGTTGAGAATGGGCCACATCCACCCTGATTGAATTGGCCTCGTTAGCACTGACCCCTGTACTTGGTAAGGCAACTCCCATCTTTTCATGTGCTGTATATTTATACCTGCCTACTGTATTTTCCACTCCATGCATCTGATGAAGTGGGTTTTAGGCCACGAAAGCTTATGCCCAAATAAATTGGTTAGTCTCTAAGGTGCCACAAGGACTCCTCGTTGTTTTTACCTCAATATGATACTGAATGTAAGGTGTAAACTAAAAATTGTCCACCATTTCAAGGAAGTAAGTGAAATAAAGAAGAACTGCATATGAGCTTACAAAGCACATTAATGTAACATTACATTTACTGAAAGGAAGCAAGCAACTAAAAAGTACTAAGAAAGTCAACAAACTGTAAACAGTGACATATGTGGATGAGCCATCAAAAACAGGTCATCAGGGAGATAACTTGTGAATATATTCATTTCTCTCCATATACTGAATCTCCATTAAAATCATCTCATTTAACACAGAAAAAAGCCCAGAACTGGTTTATGAGTGTAAATTCCCAAAATAAATAGGTATGTCACTGACACTGAAATCTTAGTTTCACAGAATATAAAGAGCTGCTTCCAGGCTGTTCTCCCGCGGTAATTCTTTGTCATGGATGATACAGTGCAGCCACGGCTGGCCTGGGTCAGCTGGCTTGAGCTGTGAGGCTAAGAATTGCTGTGCAGACATTCGGTCTCCAGCTGCAGCTCAAGCTCGGAGACCATCCATTCTCGCTGGGTCCCAGAGCTTGAGCTCCAGCCCAAGTCCAAATATCTACACAGCAAGTTTTCAGACCTGGAGCCTGAGTCCAAGTCAGCTGACTCAGGCCACTGAAGGCTTAATCCCTGTGTAGACATAGCCTGTTAGTAACATCACTCAGGCCTGCAAGAGAAAACTATTTTCAATTTTTTATGAGTGAAACAAGACGACTTCTTAGCTACTTACAAAATTCCTACTAATTCTGGGTATTTAAGACTTCTATAACAACAATTCTGATGTTAAGATCCTTGTAATCTCTTTTTTTTCAAAAAATCTGTTGTGACGCTGACCTAGCGAGGGTTAAGCACTGGGTGACCTGGAAGCAACCTTTAAGGACATTTTAGAAGAGTACTGAAATGGTAAATGGAGCCATTCCTTGTAGTTATCAAGTCATGTTAAGTAGACCAGAATCTTTAATATATATGCCTGTATTGTTAGAGAACCAAAGGGTAGATACTAACTGTATTTGCCTACCGTTCATCAATTTCAGCTTCCATTGTAGATTTTTTCATTTTTGTTATTAAAGATTTAGTATTATTAAAATAATAATTTGCACTTGTACAGATGCATTTATATAATGCTCCAAGGATTTCAAAGAACTTTACAAACATTACTCTTGTATTGTTAAATACTTTAGTAAATTTAAATTAATTTTAATAGTATCTGTAGCCAAAGCAATTTTTTTTTAAATAAAAAAGCAAATGATTATTTACTTAGTTACTGCATAGTTAAACTGATGTTGCTGCAGTCTGGCGTAAAATCTTTGAGGAGAGCTTCTTTAGAAAAGATATTAAGATGTAGCCCTGTGTCTCTTTTGGGGGAAATGTCTCACTGGTTAAGCCAAGCAAAATGGAAGAATTATTTTGTTATTTATGCAATGTTGTTTTAAAGTGAAATATCAAAAGAGAAAGAAAAAAAGGATATTCAGTCCACTGAGACTTGCTTCTGTTTGAGATTTTCCCCAAAGTCAACACATATCGAATAGCTAAAATAGAATTGCACTATAATGTTTAATCACATACGTCTATCTGTGAAAGCCTTTTTTCATTATTAGAACACCTCTTGTACCCACAACTGTTTTCCCACACTTATCGACAGGCAATAGTGTCATCATGCAATGGAGATAGTGATCCAGTTTCACCTTCTTCCCACCCCCAAAACAAATCTAGCATAAGGCCTGAGGTTTAAATAAGAACTTATCCAAATTAAATTTTCATAGGCAATAAATGTATTGTTATGGCAAAATTTTAACTCAAAGTCTTCTACACTTAACAGAATTCCAAGTCTTGCTATATTTCTCACAATAATAAATAGTATTTATAATTTAAAAACACAATGCACATAGGTGCCATAAACATGGAACAATTATGTGCGGCAGTAATTAAGAATGATTGTTTTATGATTTTCATATTAATATTCTGATACATGTGCAACCTCTATACAAAGCTACAGGAGATATCTATGCATATTTGAGGGATAACCATATAATGAAATCATTTTGTGTTTTTCTATTTAATGAATCATTGAAATATTTAAAAGATAATGCAAAAGCCTGTCTAAACTTCAGTTAGATAGAATCTAGAACAGTAGCCAGAATATAACTATTGTTTTGCACTATTGATCAAAGGTTTCCAACTGCTATCCCAGAAGTAGGTGCATTTTAACAATGGATGAAGTAATAGCACAGTGCTTATACAGCAGTGATTGGCATGGAAATAGATTAGATAAGCAAGATGCTGATTCCTGATTAAATATACACCTCTACTCTGATATAACACTGTCCTTGGGAGCCAAAAAAAATCTTACTGCATTATAGGTGAAACCGCATTATATCGAACTTGCTTTGATCTGCCGGAGTGCGCAGCCCGCCCCCCCAGAGCACTACTTTACTGCGTTATATCCGAATTCATGTTATATTGAGTGGCATTATATCGGGGTAGAGGTGTGGTTTGCAGTTTTAATTAAAGTACAAAGAAGTGACATTATAGGTGAAACCGCATTATATCGAACTTGCTTTGATCTGCCGGAGTGCGCAGCCCGCCCCCCCAGAGCACTACTTTACTGCGTTATATCCGAATTCATGTTATATTGAGTGGCATTATATCGGGGTAGAGGTGTGGTTTGCAGTTTTAATTAAAGTACAAAGAAGTGACATTAGGAATGATATTCTGAATGTGAAGACAAGTTCTCAAAAGTTAGGAAATGCCAGAATAAAAGCTTGTCCATGCTCCCTCATACACTGACACAGTCTTTAATTACATGATCCCACAGTATTTTTTCCACAGGACCCTTGCCTCAATGAGTTCACAGAATGACTACTTAATTAATCAGGCAGCTGTTCCATATTTATTTTTATCCTCCTCATTCATTGTGTGCCTCCCAAGCCTTGGTTATTTTATATCCTGAACTAAATAAGGATTTTTTTTATTTCTTCATGGGTTTTCCCTATTGAGCTCATCACCACAGTGCAGCGTCTCAAACAAACAAACTAATTTCTCTTCAGAACACCCCTTTTAAGTAGGGAAGTATTAGTATCCCTATTTTACAGATGAGCAACTCTGGCAAACAAAGATTAAGGCAAAAATCTGCAAAAGTATCCACTAACTCTGGAAGTCACAATGACTACATGCCTATTTTGAGAGCAAAGGACTGATATTTTGGAAGTGCTGACCATCCACCACTCCCCTTGACTTCAGCTAGAGACGTAAATGCCCAACCCTTCTGAGAATCTGGTCCGAGCAGTCTCAAATCAGGACCCAGATAACGGGTCATACAATTGAAGGCCATTCCTGGAAAGACTGGGTTATGTCCCTGTAATTGAAGGGTGTTCACTATCTATATTCCATACATGGGTGTACACAGGCGCTATGCACCTGAGTTCGTCCATAACTGTTTCTTAGCAGTGTTCATTGGCCCACATGTCGTGCGTCTCCTTCTGCTCTCAGCCAAAGGTGTAAGAGGTAGTGCGGATCAATGCCTCTCCAGTTTCCCTCTTACCATTATAGAATCAAGTCCAAAGCAGAGGGGATGTTGGGGTAGTGGGGTCCACACATCTCAAAGAACCTCCAATTATAGGTAAAAAACCTCCTCCTCTTCTTCTTCAAGCGATGGGCCCTATTGCACACATTGGTGACTCGTGAGCAGTGATCAGCGCAGACAGTGCATGTGAAGATGCAAATGGAAGTGCAGTCTGCAGTACAGCCTGGTCCATGGCTACATCTGTAGCTGCTGCTTGTGTGATGGCATAGTGTGCCGTGAATGTGTGGACAGATCACCACACCACTGCTCAACATATATCGTATCAGGATACATCAGCCAGTGAGGCTGAAGTGGCGGCCTGCACCCGTACAGAGTGCTTTGTGACACTGTTAGGCAGGAGTATGTTGGATCATTTGTAGCATTCACATATGCACCCCAAGACCCATTTGGAGATTCACTGGGACAAGAGGGCTTTGCCCTTTGGCCTGTCAGTGATAGTCATAAATAGTTTTGGCGATTTGCAAAACAGTCGAGTCCTGTGGAGGTAGAATGCTAGTGTGTGACAGACATCGAGGGAGTGCAAGGCCTTGTTAGTGGAGGTGGTGCATAGCTTGGGGTGGAAAACCATATGGTGGATAGACTGATTGAGGTGGAACTCAGACACCACTTTTGGAAGGAATTTAGGGTGCAGCCACAAGGACACCTTGTCCTTGTAGAATATCAAGTGTGTTTGGGGGGGAGGTGTCCGCCATCACGGCTGTGAGTTCACTGACTCATCTGGCCGAAGTAACAGCTACTAAGAACTCCACTTTCATCGAGAGGTGGGAGAGGGAGCGTGTTGCCAGTAGTTCAAAGGGTGGCTTTGTGAGGGTGGAGAGAACGAGATTAAGATCCCAAGGGACCATATGCTTCAGCACTGGTGGAAATGTGTTGAGTAAAGTTTTCAATATTTCACTGAAATTATCTTTGTGTATCTCTACTTGTTAAGATTGGTGCCTTAGTTACCATGGGTCATATCCTGTCCCCACTGAAGTCAATGGCAAAATCCCATTGACTTTAGTGTGGCCATAAATCCAACTGGAAAGGACTCAAATGGAACCTAAAACCTCTAAATATAGCCTAAAAAGAGCTTTTCCTTCCAGGAAAGTGTGGGACTCTTATATCATCTTGGGTCTATCTAGAGCTAGGAGTGAGTATTATGTGCATCCCTATGGAAAGCTGAGGACATCCTTTTCCTTCTTATGCTCAGTTCTCCCCTGCGTCTGAGTTCTGCTCAGTGCAGCACAGGAAGGACAATCAGGCAATTGGTTATGCTCCCTGATTCTGCATTGGCCCAGTCCCAACAAAAGATTTTGCAACTTTATCAAAAGAAGCAAATGAAGAAAAAAAAAACCTGTGGAAATCTTTCTTGTTTATCCCTCTTTTTTGTACCTTCTAATTTGTCAACGGCATGAATTTGAAGACTGCGTGGCAGATGGTATGTCTAGTAAGTAATTATCACAATAATTTTGCTGACAGTAATGCCAGGAGCAGAGTACATTTTGTTCAGGAGTTACTTCATCATCATTTAAACATTCATGAATTTAAAAGACACCGCAGAGTCCCTCTAGTCTATACTTCTCTGTAGCATTTAATTTATAGAAGCCATCAACCCAGCACTAATATTTACAGAATTCAAGTTCAAACTCAAGCTCGCTAGTATATATTTATTTAATAGCTGTTTTAAAAGAGTAAAGTTCAATGGAATTTTATGGCAGAAAGTCCTATCTGAATCTCTATAAGTTTTATTTGCTTGCTGGTTTATAAATGGGGAATTTCACAGGTGAGTTTTCTAAGTTGGTGCTAATGTTACCATTGGAATCTCTGAGAATTTTTTTATCCCTGGGGATTTTTATGTTCAGGCAAATGACAGTTCATCTGTGAGGATATGTACTTTCCTGGAATCAATGTGCTCTCTGGATATTACCTATTGGCTTGCAGAGAGCTCCCATAAAGCAGGCCATAGACATGGCCTCTCCTCTGGGTCTGATCTAAATATTTGTGGTGTATAGTTCACTCATACTGGGTGGGCTATGTAACCATCCATTTCAGCTTGGAAGCTATTTCCCCTCACTAGCTATATCAAAACCCATGCTCATGTATTTCAATCCAGCCTCCAAAGATTGTAGAAATCCACTGGATTTTATCAGTCTCTCTATTGGTTTCTTTAAAGGGGAAAGCGTATAAACAAATTCTGCTATGTGCAACTGTAATAACCATTCCATCACGCATCATCAATAGGGTTTGAACCATGAACTTTCAGCATCTAGTGCCACCATTTGAGCTACAGGACTAAGTGCATTGGCTAGCAGCAGGAGAAGGGTTTTATCTCAGAAGAAGGATGGAGCACGGCTCAGTCCAGATCCCAGGTCCTGGAGGGGTCAGTAGACCATTCTGCCTACTGGCTTCAGAGTATGTTTTTCTCCTATCTACTCCCAGTAGTGTTGGTCTGACAGCACAGACGTCTCTGCCAATGAATTTCAGGTTTGCCAACAGGGGCTGCTGCCTCAGGAAAAGAGTTGATAGTTTTACTCTTCAGACACCCTAAAGGTCTATATCGACCCCTCTCCTTGCCCCCTCTCAAGCTAACAATGGCCCAAGGCAGATCTGTCTTTGAAGGTGTGTCTTATACTGCAATTATTTAGGACTTATATTATACCAACTTAACCTCAGATGTTAACCATGTTGGAATGGAACTACCTAAGGAGTTAACAGAAATCGATATAGGAATATGGCATTTTAAAACAATTAAGTCTTTCTTGTATATAAAGATCAGATGGATTTTGCTTACTTTTAATATAAGAGTCTATGAGCTAGCTATGTGGCAGTTCTTAGGCTTTAACTACTGCAAATTGATGCTATTCTAGCTTCTGAAGATGAAAAGATTAAAATATGCCACAAAGGAAAATAAATATTTAAAAACTGGATAATCTCAGAAAAGCACTTTTATACCAAACAAATGCAAGTAAAACAACTGTCATTTTCTTTCAATCAGTGATTCAAGGTGTAAAAGGAAAAAAATATTTTGAGCCAAAAAATGTGTCTGAAATGGAATCTAAAATAAACTATCACATGAAATAAAATGTTTGGCTTCTCTCATTATTCTTTGGTTTGACAATTATCAAGCTCTTACATGGTTTGCTTTTGTATACTATTATCAGCAGAAGTTTCCAATGTACGATTTCAGAAAAGAAACCGATGCTTAAATTTCATGAAATTATTTAACAACATTTACATGGGAGAAGCTGCTTGAGTGGACAGGGTTAGTGCTGGATGCAGTTCAGTCAGAATGTCAAACAATTCCTGGGTGAACCTGTAACCTGGCAGTAGAATTTATCAAGATCAAAAGTAGACCTGCTTCCTGGTGTCAAACTCTAACTTCGAAAGAACAATTTATACCACACAAGAAGGAGATAAGTAATCAATACACAAAATCATGGCCAAAAGATTTACCCTCCCCTCCCACATTTATTGGCTTTCAACCAAAGCAGCAGCCATCTGTGCTTTAAAACTGAATGCAAAAATTACGAGAATTAGTTTTAAACTCACAGCATCATTTGTTTGGCACTCTATTTATTGTTATCTTTGAATTCCTGGTTAGCCCCAGAACATATTCTATCTTATCTTTTTCAAAAGTTATTTAAAGATAGATAGGATTTAAAAGAAAACCTCTATTTACTAGCAGATTTTTTAAATTTAGGTTGAGAGAAAAGCTTGGGTATTTTTAATAGTTACTAATCAGACCTCACCTTTCCCTTCTTGCTCAACTGGATGCCACCATATTGCCATCATTACTCCTTCTAGTGGTTTAATTAAGCAGAACTCTTATGAAACATAGTCACTTAACTAAATTGCAGCAGACATTTATTTTGTATTAAAATATCACATGTTGAAAGACATAGCAGTTTTCTGAGCTCAGAATCCACTGTAATGCCTCTAGAAATTAGAAGCCAAACTAAATCCACAACTCATACAGTTGGTCACATTCTGGATCTGCTGTTGGGATTGGAGAATAGGCAATTGGAAATTATAATTACTTCATGACAAGTCTTGTCAGGTCATGAAACTTCTTTTAATCAGGCTCCAGAAGTTAATAGAACCAGAAGGTTTCCAGTTGTCTCAAATAGGCCACTCTCTCAGAGATTTGATAGGCCTTTATAATACTCTTTTGTACTTCACCATTAATGAGGTGGCTATTAGGCATCCTCTTTCCTAGCACTGTTCTCACAGGTCACTCTACTTTATGGAAGACCTGCAACAAATGAAGTGAGAGGGAAGACAGCTAGAGTATTGGCAGGGGATTTGCTATTTGCTAGGGCTGCCAGTTGATATTAAGAGGAGATGTAAAGCGTTGCATAGACTAAGTCATTTGTAGAGCACAACGAAAAGTTGTACTGGTCCTATAAAATCCAGGAATTATGCTCCATATTCTTGAGTGCCATTTACTAGCACTTTATCTATTAGCTATTTACATAGATACAAATACAGAACATTCATGTAGCCCAGTGGTTCTCAAACTTTTGTACTAGTGACTCCTTTCACAGAGCAAGCCTCTGTGTGCAACCCTCCCTTATAAATTTAAAAAAAAATTTTTAACATAATTAACACCATTATTAATGCTAGAGGCAAAGCAGGGTTTGGGGTGGAGGCTGACAGCTTGTGACCTCCCCCCCAAGTAATAACCTTGCGACCCCCTGAGGGGTCCCAACCCCCAGTTTGAGAACCCCTGGTGTAGCCGTTGCAGAATAATTTTGTTATTTTTAGGCTGTGGCTGCAAAGGAGCCAAATAAACAGTTATTTTCCTACACATCACAGCATCTGAAAAATCTAAGATTTGTTTGGTGCTAATCTGATTTCCTTTCATAATGGTAAAGACCAGCGAGGAAAGACTGGGTCCATTATTGCTGGAGATTAACACCACCTCTCTTAGAGAGGGCAGATTGCCAACTGCCTTGAAGTTCAGCCTTTGCTTTAAGAACCATCACTTGATATTGCCAATCTGACTGACTATCATACGAGAAAAGGTTAGGGTATGAGGTTCTGTGGGTAGTTTATTTTGTTGCTTTGAATTATTATCTGGTTATGTTAATTTCATTGTTGTTTATTATGTTGCTGGGTGGTTACTCTTGCGTGGCTTGAGATTTTAATTAATTGTCAGTGCACCCAAAACTGTGGATACGCTTTTTGTTTGCATCTAAATATAAATATCTAAACAAACTAAAACGGATTTATAGCGTAGTGAAATAAACAGAGAACTGCATATGGAAGCTATATTCACAACTTTTCAACTACTCTCACTAGTCTGAGGCTCCTTCTTTCTAAATTCACAGCAGAAACTGTTCCTCTCTACTACAATACATAGCCATTAACACATAATGAAATCAAGTTTAGGCAGAAAAAGTTTGTTGGCAATAGAAGATAAGCACCTTACTTCCTCAAATTGACTGCATGACCTTTTAATGCGCAGAACATTTCTTCGGATCAAGCCAGCAATCACTTTGTAATGCCTAACTCATAATTCATCATAGTCTCCACCCTTTAAGACAGAGCTTGTCCTTGAGCTGTCCACATGATGAGACATGAGCCAAGGCAACAAGCTGGGCACCTATAAAACCATTCTTTACAAATACAAACTAAAAGCTCTCCTTACTGTGCAAAAGTACATAAACACATAATAAATTAAACATTAAAAAAAGTCAATGATCAGAATGCCAGCTTCTCAAGTGTGTGTTCTGGATATAAGATTGTAGGAAGGGATCTGTCAGTTTATATTGGCTTTACTCTCTGTTATATCTAAATCTAGCAGAGTTCACAGAGCATTTTTTATCTGAAAAGATGACATGATGTGGAAATACCATTACACAATTCTAAAGATGAGTCAGGTTCAATGTTTTTTATAAACAGGAAACCATACTTAATGACCATCTCGTTTGTATGAAAATTATCTTGTTTTTTTATTATTTTGACTTATGTTATGACGTGTTAGAGCCATCCAGACATCATACAAAATATCACCAAGATTTGAAACTATGTTTTCTCTATGCTATAGAGTTTACTCACAACGGAAAGGTGATGCAAGTTGATCCCGGCCCATTCTTAGAGGCAATGAATCCTCAGCGGATTGTTCTCCTGAAATCACTTTCTTTGCAGGATAATATTTGGGTTTGATCACATATTCTTGTGTCTGGCCATGATGAAGATTCATCATCAAAGTCTGAGATGAAAGGGGTATCATTCTGTTTAAAGGAAACAAAGAGGGGAAATTAATAAATTAACCATGGAAGCAAACACACACACCACACACAAAATTATTGATAATGCATCTGTACTCA
This sequence comes from Gopherus evgoodei, assembly GCF_007399415.2. NCBI lineage: Eukaryota > Metazoa > Chordata > Testudines > Testudinidae > Gopherus > Gopherus evgoodei. Next base: position 158,951,374 of record NC_044324.1, on the reverse strand, counting down.
TTTTAAGGTCTCAAAATAAAGTTTGGAAAACTTACTGGATAAAAGTATTTGGCTTTGAAACATAGCAACTGAGTTTCAATTCATTCTACCTAGTTATGCCTCTAGCATTCTCCTAGCCTTGTCAGTCCATAGCTCATCATACAAAGGGGATCTATTAAACTTGCAGAGATTGTCTTATGATATTCCTACTAAGCACTGACATCATTTAACAGATTACCAAAAAATATATACGGTTGAGGGGGCAATCTCTCCTCTGAAGTCCAAGTCAGAACTTAATTTTGTTAGAACATAGGAATTTCCAGACTGGATCAGACAAGTAGCAATGCATCTAGGCCATTCTCTTGTTTCCTACAATGGCTTGTACCAAGTACTTCAGCTGAAAATATAAGAAATAATTATATAACTTGCTCATTAGGGAAGTTTCTTCCTTAGTCAGTTAGTAGTTGGCTTATGAACTAAAGCATTTAAGTTTACAATCACTTTACACTAGTCCACAGGCAAAATGAAAGAATTTTAAAGAAATGTATTCAGTGAGCCCTCCTTTTTAATATGGATTAACAGTGAAAATCTTTACCATTTAAAAGTGTGTTTTAAAGGAGGTATTTTTATTGTAATTATTACTACCCCTTTTTTGACCTGAGCAACTAGTTAAAGTTCAGGGCCCTAGGGATGTCACAACTGGGAGTAGAAATTGATGATGAAGTCTGGTAAATTCTTTGATGCAATCTTGTATATTTGCAAGGAACATAAAAAGACCTGCCTCTCTGAAGGCAGCAGGAACCAAAAAATGGCCCCAAGCCATTTTAGCCAACACCAAAGCCAGAATCTTACTCTAGGCTTCATCAGGGTCACACCATGCTTACGGGTTGCTACTTGGCTTTCTTCCTGCCTCTGATGAAGTGTTTTCACTTCATTTATTTCTCTCAAGTTGTCAAATAGTTACAATCCCTTCAGAAGATTTTGCCTTCATCTGTGATCACTGAGTATGAGAGAGGTACACTTCTTTGATCATTGTACCTTTGACTGACCAGCGCCTTCCAAATTCTTACCAAGTCTTTGTTTTTTAACTGCACAAGGGATCTTGCTCCCTTATTGACTGTACTTTCCCACTCATTTCCTCATTATTACTCATCTTTTCTTTTTGTCCCATATCTGGTACTCAAGTATTTATACTTCTGTTGTAAAGTTCAGCAGATGAATTTCCACATTTCAGCGATGCAGCTCTATAAATTGAGTAGTGCTAAAGATGGATCTTTATCTTGTATCCAATGCTTTTTTGAGCAAGTTCTTCACTATACGTCAGCAGTCGGCAACCTACGGTACACATGCCAAACATGGCACACAAGCCGATTTTGAGTAGCATGCAACTGCCTGCCGCGGTCCCGGCCCCCAGCCCACTGCTCTCCCTTGTGGGGGCAAGAGGCAGAAGCTTGGTCCTGCAGCAGCCAAGCTTCCCCCCGCCCTGGCTTCTTCCCACAGCATGGTGCTTTCCTGCCCCTCCTCCACTCCTTCCCTGCGCCGATCAGCTAATGGCCCTTGCGAGGGGGAGAGGGAGGAGTGGCAGCGTGCACACAGCTCCACAGAGGACGCAGAGAGAGGTAGGAATGGAGCCTTGGGGAAGGGGGTGGAACAGGGCATATCCCTTCCAGACCCCTGCCATGAGCCGCTCAGGGCAGGGGGCTGGGAGCACCCCCATGAGCCGAGCACCTCAGCCCTCTGCCCTGACCCCCCCCACACACACACCCAGCCTTCTGCCTACACCCCCACACCCCCATCCCTCTGCTGTGACCCCTGAACACCCCCACACACCCAGTCTTCTGCCCTACACCCCCACACACCCCCATCCCTCTCCTCTGACCCTTGAACCCCCCCACACCCAGCCTTCTGCCCTGCACCCCCCCCACAGCCCTCTGCTCTGAGCCCTCAAACCCCCCCCCACACACAGCCTTCTGCCCTGCACCCCTCACACTCTCCAGCCCTCTGCCCTGACCCGAGGACCCCCCCCCCAAGTCTGGGGTCCCAGCTGCAGGCCCTGCTCAGCCCACTGCCAGCCTAGGTGAACAGAACCCCAGGCTGGCAGCGAGCTGAGCAGGCTAGTGGTGTAAGAGCAGCATTTTAATTTAATTTTAAATGAAGCTTCTTAAACATTTTGAAAACCTTCTTTAACTTTACATACAACAATAGTTTAGTTATATAATATAGACATAGAAAGAGACCTTCTAAAACATTAAAATGTATTACTGGCACGCGAAAGCTTAAATTAGAGTGACTAAATGAAGACTCGACACACCACTTCCGAAAGGTTGCCGACCCGTTATACATACTCCACATTTAGTTAATCCATTGGCTTGAAGATATGTCGGATTAGATGAATGCCCAGAAATTCCCTATTTTTGAACTGTGGTCTGTTGTCCATTATTACTATTTTTCAAATTCCATGACATGCAAATACAGATTTAATGTGCCTGTGCAACTGTTGCTGCTGTGGTATCTTCAAGCACGACTATTTCTGAGAAAGTGGTCAAGTAGGTCCATTATAACCAGGTGATTATGTCTTCAAGGTTAAACATGTCAATTCCTACTTTTTCCCATTGAGCTGCAAGATTTTTATGGAATATAACTAGCTCTTTCTGCTGAGAATCTCTGTACTTCTGACATTCCAACCGCCATTTCTTCAATGTCAATATTTATCTGTGGTCTGAACACAACTTCTCTAGCTCTCCTTTTTTTTATTTGGCCATTCCTAGGTCCCCTTCATGTATTCGTTCCAATGTTTTCCTTCACATCACTGTGGGAACCACAGTCTGGATCCCGTTCAAGAGGACTCCTGAGATCACCGAAAGCTCATTTTTATAGTGGGAACAGGAAGTTGGGAAGTATTGATTTTGTCTCCACCTTTACTTATCACTTATACCACTGCCTGCAGCATTTCATCTTTAGCTGCTTCTGTCTCCAATTCATGTCATATACCTGGAGATACAGCGTGACACTTATCATATTCACATGTATGTTCACTGATTGATCCAGATATCAGATTGCGTATTGTCAGATGGAGCACATGCTCTTGAGGGTGTGTTTAACCATTACTAAGTGGCATCCAGGTAGGAACTCCAGGCTGAAATCATACTTCTGTATTTATAAAAGTAGTTACTGCATCCTTGGTGTTGCTTCTCCAAGTCCCTTCTTCTGTATTGCAATCAGTGATTTATGATCAGTTTCTGCACTGAAGCTACAACCAGACAGAAAGTTGTGAAATCTTGTACAACCATATCCCAGACCTAGTGTCACTTTTTCAATTAGTATAAACATTTTCTCTATGGCTGTCACAGCCCAACATACATGTGACACTGACAGCTAATCAGTTCCATTACATTGTAATAGTACTGTTCCCAACGCTCCGTTGAAGGCAGCTGTGGATAATTTGATGTCTTTCAGTGGCTCAAAACTTTCAGTGGCTCAAAAATGTCCTTGTGAAGCAGCTGTCTTAGGTGAGTTTTGAGAACTGTACAGTTAGGTATGAATTTGCTGACACAATTCAACATGCCTAAAGCCTTTTAATTCCCTTTTTATCTTCAGGTTTCCACATGTTCAGTTTTGCATGACTCTTTGATTCATCAGGTAAGAGTCCTTTGGAGGTCATTCTTTATCCCAACTATGTTATTTTGAAACTGACGTTCGACCTTTTTATTTTAAGGTTATTACCTCTTGCAATCTCTCTTCAGTCATCACAGATGTTCAGTGTTTGCAGTGTTGTTGTAGTCATGCTGGACCCAGGATATTAGTGAAAGAAGGTGGGGGCGGTAATATATTTTATTGGACCAACTTCTGCTGGTGAAAGAGACAAGTTTTCAAACTGAACAGAGCTTTTAAGAAGTTGGTCCAATAAAAGAAATTAGCTAACCCACCTTTGTCTCTCCCAAATGGCCAATGGCAGTATTGCCCCAAATTAGGTCATCATCAACGTACACTTTCACACCTGCTAGACTGTCCACCCTCTGGATCACTGTACAGTGAAATACTTCTGGAGTCTTAGAAGTTATTGGGAGGCACTCATTTCCTGTGATTAAATCTTCAGAAGATGCCATTAATACTTTCATATCTGGTTCTGTGTTGTCTGACTCACTCTTGTATACATCCTCTTAGCAAGACTAAGCACCTCAAGCATGTGTAAACCCAAGACTGGTTGCTTGCCTCTGTGTACCACCACAAATTCTTGTTTTATCAATTTCCCTTTATCTTTAACTGTTGATGTACACTCTCCCAATATTGGAACTGTTGCTCCATTATAGCCTTTCACAGACACTTTTGCCTCTTCCACTTTTATGCGCTCCTTACGTCTCTCTATTTCAGTTTCTGTTATTATGTTTACTTGTGCCCCAATGTCTATCTTGTATGTCATATACGTGCCATTTGTTCACATTTTAATTAGTCCATCTTTTGCATTTTCAGCCTCCTCTGTTGTGCTTAAAATAACTTTTGTTCTTCACTTGAGGAAACCTTTCTGCAATTAATACATATAATTTTTTGCTTTCTCTGCACCTTTCAGCATAATGGCTGGGTTTATAACTATTTCTACATATTTGCCAGAATGCAGGGCATTTCCTATACTCATGATGGTTGCCACATTCCTGGAATTGTTTCCTGCTTTCCAGGTTTTGGTCTTTGGCCAATTGAATTTCTGTTAGCTAAACCAGGAAGGGAAAAGTTATCGTACTCACAGTCAAATGCTCTATGCCTTTCTCTACACTTTTTAGTTGTGTTTTTTTGCTGCTTGGAAAATACATATTGCCCTTTCTAGTGTCAAATCCATCTCCCTTAGTAACCATTCACAGACACTTTTATTGTTATACCCTAGGACAATCTGGTCTTTAATCAGAGAATTTTAATATTCCATATTCATACGACTGACTTTTTAGTTTTAAGTCTGTAACAAACTCCTCTGTTGCTTTTCTTTCATTCTGTGTTCTCATCCAGAACAGCTCTCTCTCTCTCAGGTAACATTTTACTAGGAACACCATGATCCTCAAAACATTTTCATTATTTCTGCAAAGCTTTCCTCTCTTTCCCCATCACCCCTGTATGGAATGCACTGTGTACATTTAGGGATTCCGCACCTCTCACCACTAAGGGAAGAGCAATCTTTTGCTCATCCTCCAGTTTATTTGCCTCATGGCCTTCATATCCAGCTCAAATCGCTGTATTCAGCATTTCCCCCCGATTCTCAGTGCTGGTGGGGCAGTTACATGCAGTTGCATGGGCTCTGCAGCAGCCATTTCAATGTTACCTCTCTCTGGATCTTTCTGCATGCTGTGCCTTCCACTTCTGACAACACACAGTATCTTAGCCCTGGTCTACACTATGAATTTATGTCAGTATAAGTACGTTACTCAAGGCTGTAAAAAATCCACACCCCGAGTGGTGAAGTTATACCAATCTAATCCCCCAGTGTAAACAGCGCTATGTTGCTGGGAGGGCTTCTCCCATCAACATAGCTACCACCTCTCAGGGAGGCGGATATCTCCACTGAGTGGAGTGGAGGTAGCATCTTCACACTAAGCACTACGGTGCTGTAAATGTAGACATGCCATTTACTGTCAGGATAAACCTTTTATTATGACTATAACAGGTAACAACTTTCTACCACTATGTAGCTGCAGCCTGCAGCTGCCCTTTCCTTGGCTTGTTTCTGCCCCAGCAGAAAGCGTGTACCAGAAAGCCAAAGACTGAATAAACAGTGTACAAGAAGTGTGACAACTGTACCTTCCTAGAAGGCTTATATCACATAAGGACCATTCAGAGAGGTTTAAAGGGAGACTCCTTGAGCTGCAGGACTATATTAGAGGTCCCAGCTGGAAGTTGGTTCTCTAACAGGTGGTTAAGCGAGCAATAGCCATTTGAGAAACTTCTGTACCATGGAGAGAGAGGAAACCAAATGTGACAGTACAGTTGGATGGCACCATGAGACTGCTACGAAGTGAATCTTATTGGAGCTGAACAACATGCTGGCTTGTTTTAAGTGTAACTGAAAGTCTTGGATCTTCAGTTGCAAAGCCTGGACCTGGTATGTCCCCATATCAAGAACGTCTTCCATTCAGATTAGTATGTCCTTCTGGTAGATGTTTTCCTTCTCTGATTCAGGATTTCCTGGATGTGTTGGGAGAGTCTCTAGCCATGGTACTTAACCAGCCAACAGTCATACTGTCAGGTGTAGTGACTCTAGGTCAGGATGGAGTATCTGGCTGTGGTGCTGTGAGACAAGTCTAGGCGCATAAGAGGCTGATGGGACATCTGCAGCAGCTCTATCAGACAAAATTGTCCCTGCCAGAGCTGTGTGAATGATCATGGCTTTGCCTCTTTTGATCTTGGAAATCATCCTGATAATTAGTGAAACTGGTAGAAAGGCAGAGAGTAGGCCTCTGTTCCAATGCAAAAGGAAAGCATCTGGTAACAGTCCTGGACTCAAGCCTCCTCTAGAAGAGTAGCTCTGACACTTGACTTTGTCCTCACAAATGATGGAACACTGATTCTACAACAGATCTGTGCGATGACCATTTGTGATTTGCCATTGATTGCCCACACAGGAAATCCACTAGGCTGCTGCTGACTCTCAGAAGATGAAGAATGAGCAGAATTTGACAGCATCCAGGCAGGGGGATGAGGAGCAGGCACCTAAGTAGGTGTAGATGTGAATTCCCTGTCTTCTCAGGTGGGCGATTACCACTACTAGGCATTTCAGAAAGACCAACAGTACTGTGGAGAGTTTGAGTGCAAGTATCTTGCAGTGGTAATGCCTTGACCACACTGTGAACACTCAAGTGCTTCCAGTGGACCAAGTGATTGGTTATGTGGAGGTATGCACTTGACTAGTCAAGAGCCATGAACCAGTCTTGAGCCTGCAGAGGTGAAATGATGGATTCCTTTTCTAAAGCGGCATATGTATTTGTTCAATCTCCTCCAAACTAAGATAGGACCTCCCTCCACACACCTCTTCTTCTTTGGGATAAAGAAATATCAGGAATTGAAGCTTCTTCCCCTGTACTCCTAAAGGATCGCTTCTAGATGAGTGCATCCCTTGACTTGCAAGTCCTTGACAAGAAGGATTTACACATCAAATACTTATCCAGGATGAGACTCTCCCCCAGGCAGAGTAGATATCAACTATGCTGGTTGCCCAGGAGGGATGAGTTCATTGTGGTTCAGTCACTTTTTATACACTAAGAATTTAAAGACTGTCCTGGCAGTAGGGACCAGGCACCTTGCCCCACTGAAACAGGGTTGTCGTGTCTTTTCCTTTGGAATGTTCAAATTAAGAAAAGAAAGAATAAGGAATGTGGAGACAGGTTTTCTTCACTAAACTAGTTGAAAAAGGATGAATTTGAGCTCAGTAGAAACAGCAGTTTCAACACTCGCTGGGTTCAGTCTTGCTGCCAGCTGTGGGAAGAGGAAACTGAGGCAGGGTAGCAGCTGCTCCACACTTTATGTCAGCATTAGGTGGTGGAAGGTGCATGCACAGCCACAGTGGACACTGCTATTCAAAAAAAAAAAAATCCAATCTTGTGTGCATAAGATACATGTGCACCAAATAGTGGGATCCACACTGATATGTACTTGAACATATTTTATGGCCTTTCTCCTCTCGCCTTGACACCCTCTTACTCAGCCTTCCTAGTCACAAACTCTGAAGTCTCGTTTGTTTACTGCCTCAAAATAAAACTCTCCTCAAAGCGAATGTATCATGACACCTATAAGAAATCAACCAATTAGTGATAGGCAAGTTGAGTGACTGCTGAAGATAACTGGCCCTTCTTTTAATGATTTATAAACAGCACCACATATCTTACTGTTTCCCACTCTCGCTGCCCCCAACTTTAAAAAGTTGGTTGTCTTCTCTGACCGTAAGTTCCTTGGGACAGGGACTGTCTATTCCTATGAGTCTGGACAGAACATAGCTCAGTGGGGCCTCTGAGCATTACAGCCATGTAAATGTAAATAATACTAATACATGCTATTTTGCAAGATTAAAATTAAGAATTGCATAATCAAGCATGATCTTGAAATAAGATTTAATTTCACATAGATTTATACAGCTGCAATATATGTGCAAGTGATACTGTAAATAAATTGTTAAAATGGATATTAACTTAAATACATTTGACTAATAAGAGCTCCTTGGCGAAAGTGTACATGAGCCACATGACAGATCTCTCATTGTGCCACCTCTCCCTTCAATGCATCCATACAATATCACAAGTATTTATGAAGTTATGAAAGCACATCACTGGAGGAATAAACCTCAATGTCACTAAGTAACCTGCATGCAAAAGAAAGTTTTCTTACTCTGATATATAGCATTCCTGGACTGCCTTTATCAAACAGATTTGGCAGACAGAAATGAAAGCAGCAACATTTGGCATGAAAAGTCCTGTCTAGACTAAATAAGCCAAGCCTGACTCAGGCTGCCTCCTTCTAAATTCATGTTATTTACTGTAAGTCTGATTCTTTCATGCTCTGCCCCCACACCTAGTAATAATTAAGGAATACTGATTTGCAAGAACAATCTATTTATATGGCCCCAAAGGACAACTCCCTCCCCCTCTTACACATTCACCCCAAAATAAAATGGAAGAGTCAATAACAAAAGATTATTTGATCTTTCTTAAACTCTTGTGATAATTAAGAAACTATTCAGGCCTGGATTTCGAAAGGATGAAAATATAACCAATATTTTTCCTTCCATTTAAATAAAAAAATACAGTCATTAGTGCACCCTGCCCTCTGATTGCTGTTTTTTTCTTCAAATAAATTGCTTATGTATATTTAAAAATATTGTGGACAAGGTTTAACTTTCAAACTGACAAGTATGTAGATTTCTTCATATCTTTGTGCTAATAAAATATGGCCTATTTCACAATGTCTTCAAGAGCAGGGAGCATTCAAAACTTTCCATTCTTCTTTTCAGTCTCATAAAAATTGCATATTAAACTGAAATGTACAGATGAAATCTTGTCACTGGGATATAGTCCAAGCATCACAACATATATATTGTGTTGTATTTTTGCTAGAATAGTAAAAGTTAAGTTAGCATTTTCATTAGAAAGTTTAATATCTCAGCAAAAAATCTTTCTTCCCGGGTATACTTCACAAAGTCACAGTGCAGGAGCAATTAATCTTTAAACTATATCTGAAAAGTTACCACATTAAAATTAGGAAGTTTCTAGTTTCAGATAAACCTGTAGGAGAACACTTCAACCTCCCTGGACACACAATAGCAGAGTTAAAGGTGGCCATCCTGCAGCAAAAAAACTTCAGGACAAGACTTCAAAGAGAAACTGCTGAGCTTCAGTTCATCTGCAAATTTGACACCATCAGCTCAGGATTAAACAAAGACTGTGAATGGCTAGCCAACTACAAAAGCAGTTTCTCCTCCCTTGGTTTTCACACCTCAACTGCTAGAAGAGGGCCTCATCCTCCCTGATTGAACTTGCTTGCATATTTATACCTGCCCCTGGAAATTTCCGCTACATGCATCCGACGAAGTGGGTATTCACCCACAAAAGCTCATGTTCCAATACATCTGTTAGTCTATAAGGTGCCACAGGACTCTCTGCTGCTTTTTCATTCAAAAGTTTGTTTTTAAACTGAGCTTTTGCTCCAGCCCTACTCCTGCCTTGGCCCCAGCCTTGCATCATTGTAAGTACTCCAGTTCTGACCCTCAGCTCTGATTCCTGGCCACTGCCTCCTGTTCGAAGCACTAGACTTGACTCCTGCTCTAGATATAACTCCTGCTACAACCACCAGGCACGACTGCCCATGTCCTGGTCTCTGACACTGGACACACAGAGTGCATACACATGCCACACTGAATATACACCAGGACCAACATTCGCAGAACTATAAATACACTGAATGAATTGAGACAATTAGGGTTGCCAATTTTGGTTGGCTGTATTCCTTGTGGTTTCATCACACAACAATCTTTCATAAAAGATTAACCTTTAATTCCTGGAGACTCCAGGACAATCCTGGAGGGTTGGCAACTCTAAAGACAATTGTGCAGGAAAATAGAAGAAAAAGTCCCCGGTTTGGTCTGATCAAAGGTAATTATATACACTGAGTATTGTGGCCTTGTGTACACAGAAAAGTTTTCTTTTCACTGTAAGATGTGAATTTAAACTAACAGTTATACCAGTATAAACCCAGTGTAGATGCTTTTCTGGTACAAAAGTGACTTTTTTAGTTTTAGTTTATATCACCTGGAAGGGGGTTAAACTAAATTGAAAAAACCACTCAAAGCAAAAGAAGAGTGACCAGCTGGGGTGTTATGCCAGTATAACAATATCTTTCTTGTGGAGAAAAGGGCTGTATAGCTGTATAAAATATTGTATCAACACAAAAGAGAATTCAAACAGTTTAAAATATGGTAAGTGCTACACACATCAAGTGTTTAAATTCCTATTTGTATGCAAGATATATTAAAGTTGAGATCTTGGTAGATTTTGAACACTTTTCATTGCTTATAAAGAGAAGAGGGGTAACCCAAAAGTATTCCAAAATCCATGTACAGCAGTTTATGTTTCCTAGCTCTCAAAAGGGGAAAGGTCTCTTAAGAAACAAGAACAGTTTTGGTAAGCTTATTCACTACTGTACCAGCATAAAGTATCAAAAACCAACTGCAAGCAACTCCACAAAGATAGTTTTAAATCCCTTATAAACAAATCATCCAACAGCAGATTATCATTCTCATGTAATGTGAATATTCAAAGACCAAATATGCTAAAGAACCACCTTGAAAAGGTATTAAATCATAAAAAGGCATAATCACATTAATTAGAAGAATGACTAATAAAAGGAGGAAGGTTTGTTTACTATGCCTTTTCACCTGGATGTGTGTATAAATTGGCTTTTTTCAGAATGTTATCAGGTTCCAGAAAGTGTAGGCTTCAACACCTTCTTAGAGTATCAAATTTTAGCAACAGCCAGTAAAACAGGAAAGAAAGTAAGTAAAAGCAATCTTCTAGCTTCAAAGTCTGTTTTCATTTCAATCACACTTGAAGGCTATGAAGTATATGATTTTTGTTCTCTTGCCAACTAAACTGGAGGCTCAAAATTAAACTTTTGTATGCAGGTTAATCATCTCAAAATAGGAATATCACAACAGAATAGTAGTATTGCTATGAAGCATCTGGCTGGACTAGAATGTTTTAATTATACTAGAATGATTAAAATAATTATAAAGTCATTTGTTCAGAATTTATGAATTCAATTTATAAATTATCCAGAAAATTAAACAGAAAAATTAAGCCATCCTTAAAGTTCTGCTTTAGAAATGTATGTTGTTCACAATAACACATTCCAGAAACAGATAAAGTAGCTTGAATAGCCATAACATTTTCAGGAAAAAAATTACAATAGTATGAAAATATTGAAAGGGAAGCGTTAAGGTTTAAAAATTCAACATCGGTATTACATTCTGTTTAGATTAAGATTGAGCATTGCATATTGGGATCTGTAGCCTCAATGGGCTGAACCCCCATACTAAAGAAGTAAATAGCTGCAATATGCTCTATTTTATGTAAATTAGGTACAACTTTCTGGCTTCTGGAAAGTTGCCACTACGGCCCTCAGGGGTGCTTTATCATTGCTCAGCTATGTGTGGAACAACTGTGACCAGCAAACAGGCTAGTCAAAGTTACTGTGCAGGCAGTCTCCGTTTAAATGTATTTGAAAACATCACAAAAACACAAATTGAAAACCAGCAACCACTAATAATGATTTGTAAAAGCAGCAAAGAATCCTGTGGCACCTTATAGACTAACAGACGTTTTGGAGCATGAGCTTTCGTGGGTGAATACCCACTTCTTCAGATGCATGTGGTGGAAATTTACAGGGGCAGTATATATATGCTAGCAAGCAAGCTAGAGATAACGAGGTCAGTTCAATCAGGGAGGATGAGGCCCTGTTCTAGCAGTTGAGGAGTGAAAACCAAGAGAGGAGAAACTGGTTCTGTAGTTGGCAAGCCATTCACAGTCTTTGTTCAATCCTGAGCTGATGGTGTCAAATTTGCAGATGAACTGAAGCTCAGCAGTTTCTCTTTGAAGTCTGGTCCTGAAGTTTTTTTGCTGCAGGATGGCCACCTTAAGGTCTGCAATAGTGTGGCCAGGGAGGTTGAAGTGCTCCCCTACAGGTTTTTGTATATTGCCATTCCTAATATCTTATTTGTGTCCATTTATCCTTTTCCGTAGAGACTGTCCAGTTTGGCCAAAGAGAAACTGCTGAGCTTCAGTTCATCTGCAAATTTGACACCATCAGCTCAGGATTGAACAAAGACTGTGAATGGCTTGCCAACTACAGAACCAGTTTCTCCTCTCTTGGTTTTCACACCTCAACTGCTAGAACAGGGCCTCATCCTCCCTGATTGAACTGACGTCGTTATCTCTAGCTTGCTTGCTAGCATATATATACTGCCCCTGTAAATTTCCACCACATGCATCTGAAGAAGTGGGTATTCACCCACGAAAGCTCATGCTCCAAAACGTCTGTTAGTCTATAAGGTGCCACAGGATTCTTTGCTGCTTTTACAGATCCAGACTAACACGGCTACCCCTCTGATACTTAATAATGATTTGTTACTCCCTGCATAACATTATCAAACCATCTGACAAAGTGATGCTTCAAAATTCCGGACTGAATTAGCTAGGTGTCGAATTTATGTTATACAGCCATTAGCCACATGCACATGTTCAAGAGGATATGCACCGCTCTACTGGCAAAGCACAAGAAAAAGAGAAATGACTAACTATTCTGTTAACTTGTCCACCTTACGAAAAGTTTTATTTTTTATGGAGGTTACCAAAACCAAACCAAACCCAACCCCCCTCCTCCTCCAGCAACATCACTTTAAAAAAAGGCCTGGTGCCAGTCACATGAAGATTTGTATTAAGAATGTGACCACAAGGCACCACCATTATGATACACTGGCGATTCAAGAATAAACCCACCATTTGATGGCTGGATAGCTTAATTATAAGTATGTCAAACCTCTTCCTGCTCGAAGTCCAACGTACAGTCTTCATTGAAACAACACTGATCTCTATTCCATATTTCACAGTAAGTTTTCCACATCAAAATTTCATTTTTATGGTGTTAGCAGTACATTTTGTACATTCAACTTCTGTAATATATGCAATAAAATAAATAGATTTTAGGACAAAGAATTCTCCAGGATGATCCTATGACCTACTGACCAGTAAACCTTAATTTGGTACTAGAAAAGTCTGTTGAAAAGAAATTAAAAATGGAAGTACAAAATACCCCAATGGGCATAATATGATAACAATAAGACAGCACAGCTGCTGTAAAGGAAAGCCATGCATCACTATTCAATGTGAATTCTCAAGTATGTTAACAAAACTGTCAAAGAATCCTATTGATTGATATAATTTCAGGGCTGTCAAGCAATTAAAAAAATTAATTATGGTTAATTGTGCTGTTAAACAATAATAGAATACCATTTATTTAAATATTTTTGGATGTTTTCTACATTTTCAAGTACATTGATTTCAATTACAATAGAGAATACGAAGTGTACAGTGCTCAGTTTATATTATTACAAATACTTGCACTGTAAAAAACAAAAAAAAAATAGTATTTTTCAATTCACCTTATACCAGTACTGTAGTGTAATCTCTTTATCATGAAAGTTGAACTTACAAATGTAGAATTATGTAAAAAACAACCCTGCAGTCAAAAATAAAACAATATAAAACTTTAGAGCCTACAAATCCAATCAGTCCTACTTTTTGTTCAGCCAATCGCTCAGACAAACAAGTTTGTTTACATTTGCAGAAGATAATACTGCCTGCTTCTTGTTTACAATGTCACCTAAAAGTGAGAACAGGAGTTTGCATAGCACTGTTGTAGCTCACATCACAAGATATTTACATGCCAGATGTGCTCAAGATCCATATATCCCTTGATGCTTCAACCACCATCCCAGAGGACATATGTCCATCCTGATGACGGTTCTGCTTGATAACTATCCAAAGCAGTACATGTTCATTTTCATCATCTGAGTCAGATGCTACCAGCAGAAGGTTGATTTTCTTCTTTGGTGGTTTGGGTTCTGAGCGTCAGAGTATTGCTCTTCTAAGACTTCTGAAAATATGCTCCACACCTCATCCCTCTCAGATCTTGGAAGGCACTTCAGATTCTTAAACCTTGGGTCCAGTGCTGTAGCTATCTTTAGAAATTTCACATTGGTATCTTCTTTGCATTTTGTCAAATTTGCAGTGAAAATGTTCTTAAAACGAACAACATGTGCTGGGTCATCACCCGAGACTGCTATAACATGAAATATATGGAAGAATGTGGGTAAAACAGAGCAGGAGACATACAATTCAACCTCAAGGAGTTCAGTCACAAATTTAATTAACACTTTTTTTTAAACGAGCGTCATCAGCATGGAAGCATGTCCTCTGGAACGATGACTGAAGCATGAAGAGGCATATGAATCTTTAGCACATCTGGCATGTATATATCTTGCAACACCAGCAACAAAAAGTGCCATACCAATGCCTGTTCTCACTTTCAGGTGACATTGTAATTAAGAAGTGGGCAGCATTATCTCCCATAAATGTAAACAAACTTGCTTCTCTTAGCGATTGGCTGAAGAAGTAGGACTGAGCGGACTTGTAGGCGCTAAAGTTTTACATTGTTTTGTTTTTGAATGCAGTTATTTAACAAAAAAAATTTGTAAATTGCACTTTCATGATAAAGAGAGTGCACTACAGTACTTGTATGAGGAACTGAAAAATACTATTTCATTTATCATTTTTACAGTGCAAATATTTGTAATAAAAAATATAAAGTGAGCACTGTACACTTTGTATTCTATATGTTGTAATTGAAATGTAGAAAAACATGCAAAATATTTAAACAATTGAATACCAATAGAAATTTATTAACAGTGCAATTGCAATTAATTTTTTAATCAATTTTTTTTGAGTTAATCGTGTGAGTTAACTGTGATTAATCGACAGCCCTATATAATTTATTTGGATTTTCAAATGGTTCTGACAAGGTACCTTATAAGAGGCTATCAAGGAACCTAGATTGTCATGGGATGAGAAGTAAAATAATGTCAAGAAACTGAAATGAGCTAAGAGACAGGAAACAGAGAGCAGAAATAAATGGTCAATTTTCTGCATGGTCAAAGGTTAACAGCAGGATGCCCTGCCCCCAACTTTCCATACTAGGCTTGATGTTACTTACTATGACTCCAATTCAAGAAAACACTGAAGCACACGTCTAAGGCCTGATCCACACTTCAACTTTTAACAGCATAACTGTGTTGGTTAGGTGTGTTTGGTTTTTTATTTTTGACTAAAGTTATGCCAGTAAAAGCTTTAGTGTAGACAAAGTTACAGCAGTATAAGACGATTTGTACTGGTATCGTTTATTTTGCTTCAGTGAACCAGAATAAGCTGTACTGATATAAGCACTACACTGGGGAAGGGAGGTTTCTGCTTTAACTATGCCAACACTTAAGCCCCATTGACTTAATGGGTCTTAAGCATGGGCTCAAAGTTTTTGCTGAACTGGGCCTATATCTGTTAATGATCCAGAGAAGGTGTACAATTGGATGGTAAAAAATACACAGATGACACAAAAATATTTATGTTAGTGAAGAGATTAGAACACTGTGAAGAATTTAAGAGGATGTTGTGCGACCAAAATCTTAACTCCACTTTAATGAATTTTCTATTTTAAATTATGTTTTAATAAATGGAGAGTCTAGAAATGTGCATGTTATTTTAGATTACAAATTATATGGAAACTTTCAAGCCTAAATTTAGTCTTCAAGCTTAGCAAGTGTATATTTCTGCACAAGGAACTCATTTTTACTATACTATGTCATCATAAACCACTATGTTGTGTGGACTACGTCCAGCAAATTAAAGATATAGATGTCTTTTTGGAAGGAAATGAGAAATACAGTAAAGAAAACAACAAGGACTGTAAATGGTCCTTCTTAAATCAGAGTATGACTTAATCCTTTTAGTGCCCTAGGAAGTAAGGCATACATCAATTGAAAGGATGACATAAGCCATCCACACATCTTGCCCCACCTTTGAAAATACTCTGGAACTATCTTTAAAATTCTTTGCCTCAGTCCTGAGGGCCAGCCAATGCCAACTGCTGTACATGTATACAGGATGAGAGGATGAAAGCAGCTTTGCTGGCCAGATTACAGTCCATGTAGTCCCTCAAGTGCTGAGACTGCTCTCCTCTCTTGGCCCCATGGAAGCTAGCCACTCCAAAGGGGAAAGATTGGAAAAGAAGTAGAACCATAATGCTGTCCCTCCTACACATTGGCCAGCTGGGCCAGAAGGCTCAGAAGGGTATGACAATCTATATCTGAAAGCTCTGGAAGGAACTGCCAAGAGAAAAAATAAGAAACAGGAGAATTTTAATACACATTATAAAACACTTTCAAATGTACAGCTAAAGCAGCTTCTAAGTTAACTAGATTTCCCTATCTATTCTTTTCATACCACAATAATGAGTAATAGATAGTGATTATCCTCTGTTCACAAGATCATCACAAAAATGGAATGTTTCACTTTTCAGTCCCAACTGGGGGGAAAGGAAGTGTAAACAACATACATTGTAATAGTTTGATTGCATTTCAATTTAAATCCCTACAAAGATGTTTTTCTTGTCAATTAGGTAGTACATTAAGATCACTCACTGTTAGAGGACAGCAGTTTTCAAAACCTTTTGGTAAATTTAGGCAATGACCTTGTCCATTCAAAAAAAAGTATAAGAAATGCCACAACTAATGTTACATTATGGGTTTTCACATGAAACAACACTTGAAGAAATTGTGGGTTCAAATCTACAAGGTGCTATGCCTTTAAAAAGAATAATGAGAGATAGCTCTAATCCTACTTGTATTGGGACAAGACTCCTGACATAAAAAGGTCCCTGAAACGGAACTGAAGAACTGACAAAAGCTAAAGCAACTAATATAGCATTATTCAGGGTCATGGCCTGAAAAATTCCTCTGCAGTCTTTTTTGTATTCCCTTTCTCAAACAAGCCAAGGATTTTACACAAAGAAGCTCGGTGACAGCTTAACAAGAAAATTGACATTATTTTTGTTTCTATAAAAAAATCAAAACCAATACATAAAAGTCACCAGAACAGTATTGTTGGCTTTGTTCTATCAAAGGCCAAATCCTGCTACATGAGAAGCAATATTTGTTTGAAAAGTTTCTTCAGTATTAATGGAAGTAGCTTTTTGGCCTATCCTCCCAGAACAGGGATGAGGCAATACCGCTGCCTATGCCGTCACTGCTCTGAAACATTTCATAAGAAAAAACAAACAAACAAACAGGATTTTCTGAGAAAGGCCCTATTCACCAAGAGCATACATGAACCCAGGTTATGGTGTACAACACCTACCCCCCTTCTGTGCCCAACAGAACTCTAACATCAGGTAAGGCTGATAATTCAGATCTACAACAGATGTGAAACAAAGTCTTAACATTTGATTAGTGATACAGAAATGGGTTTTCTTAAAATAGTATAAAAGTTGATTTCTTTAAAAGAATGAAAGTTAAAACAGATTTTTTTTTTAAATGAACACAGAACAGAAAGACTATGGCCCAAATTTTTTAAAGGTATTTGGACACTCCGCATTACAATATCTAACAGATATAGGAGCCTAAGTCTCATTTTCAAAAAGGATTTAGGTTCTTAACAGCCAAAATCCCATTGATTAGATTTAGGCTCCTAAGTACCTAAATCACTTTTGAAAATGAGATTTAGGCTTCTACATCGGTTAGGTGTTGCAATGTTGAGTGCAGCAATGGCTAAATACCTTTAAAAATCTGGGCCTATTTCCTTTTGTTTTTGGTTAACTTTCTGATTTTCAACAAAATACTATGCAACTCTGAAAGTAAATTTTATATACTTCAACTGATTAATGAAGTTTAGTGTTCCATTGATAAGGAGACCAATGCATATTACAATTAATGTTATGTCACACTCAATCATTATTCCTTCAGTTACAGAAATCAGAGATGGAAAAGGCTCATTAGGGTACCAGTCATGGTAGCTCTACACACGTTAAACTCCCGCTAAGCTTATATTGAAATACATGGAATTTCCACATGTGCAGTGCTTGCAGGATCAGACCATAAATAATCTAAGCCCTGATCCTGTAAAAATGTATGCACGTGCTTAATTTTACACACCTCAGTAAAACTGAACTCACTGGGACTACTCACATGTGTAAAGTTAAGCATGTAAGTGAAGGTTTACAGGATCAGGACTGTATACATTGATTCCTACTTTGTCATTTCTAACTAGATACATTTTTGAAAGTAAAATAATATGTGAAAATTATATTTGAAAAAGTAGGTCAATGACATCTAAAGCTATAAAATAATTCTGTGCTAAAAATTGCTCAATTTGCTTTTTTTTTTAATTAATACACTCTCTCAACCTAGGAATATTTAATAATGAACTTCTGATGGGCTTTTTTCCATTTCTCAAGCAATGAATAAGAGAGTCACTCCACTCACTGAAAATGGAAGTGCCTATTAAAAGCCCACAATTATTCATATTTCCAGTATCATAAATTCACCTTTTCCTATATTTGCTGTTCCATGTTTGCCAAATCCCAGCAATTAAAAAAAAAAAAAATGAAAGAACTGTTGTACCCAAATTTCAGTGCACATTACCAAGTGCATGCTCCATCTCCCAGTGAAATCAGTGGGAACAGAATTGGTACTGAATTTCTACAACAGTTCTTTCTGGCCAGAAACTCTGACACTGGGGAAGGAGGGCAGATTGTGGAATAGACGTGAGCAACACATTTCGAAGAACACCAGTTATGGAAAAGGTAACTCTTTTTTCTTCTTTGAGTGCTTGCTCATGTCCATTCCCTAGTAGGTGACTCCAAAGCGACTGGAGGTGGGTAGGAGTTCACGGACATGTCGATTGCAACACAGCTCTACTAAATCCAGTGTCGTCTCTAGCATGCTGAGTAATGGCTTAATGAGCTGTGAACATGTGAACAGAGAATAACGCTGTGGCTCTACAGATGTCCTAGATAGGGATGTGTGCCAGGAAGACCACCGAAGACGCCTGTGCTCTCGTTGAGTGGGCTCTGACAATTGCTGGCAACTGAATCCCCGCCAGCTCGTAACAGGTCCTTATGCATGAGCTGATCCAACTGGAAATACTCTGAGGACAGCAGAAGGCCCTTCATCCTATCCGCTGTAGCAATGAAGAGCTGAGTTGATTTACGGAAAGGCTTGGTACATTCTAAATAAAAAGTCAAGGCCCTTCGGATGTCCAGCACATGAAAACGCCTCTCTTCACCGGTCTTAAGCGGTTTGGGACAGAACACCGGCAGGAAGATGTCCTGGATCACAGGGAAGGTGAACCTTGTCTTTATAGAAGACCATGTATGACGATTCTGAGGTCAATGCTTTAATTTCAGAGACCCACCTTGCCGACATGACCGCCACCAGGAAAGTAACCTTCCATGATAGGTGGGAAAAGGAGCAGGAATACAGCAGCTCAAACGGCAGGCCTGTGAGCCTAGAGAGGACTAAGTTAAGATCCCACTGCAGGACAGGGTCCATACCTGTGGGAAGAGTCTCTCAAGCCCTCTCAAGAATCTGACCTTCATGTCATGGGAAAACACCATCTGTCCTTGGATTGGTGGGTGAAAAGCGGAGATGGCTGCAAGATGCACTCTAATGGAAGTGTGTGCCAGGCCCTGGTTCCTCAAACGGAGCAGGTAGTTCAGGACAGCCTGTATGAAAAAATGTGAGGGAGAGATGCCATACTTGGATGCCCAGCGGGAAAACGTCGTCCAGTTGGCCAGGTAAGTCAGTCTGGTTGAGGCCTTCCTACTCCCCAGGAGGACATCCAGGTTTAGCCACACAGCATCCATTCCAAGAGGTGGAGGAACTCTAGGTTAGTGTGTAGGAGCCGATTGTGGTCCTGTGACAGCAGTTCTGGGGAGTTGGGCAAGGGTCAGGAAGGGCTCTCTGACAAGCCCAGGAGCATACCAAACCAATGTTGGCGAGGACACACTGGGGCGATCACGACAACCTGTGCTTTGTCTCTCTTGATTTTTGCCAGGACCCTGCTGATGAATGGAACTGGAGGGAACACATACATCAGGCTCCTTGACCACAACAGGAGGAAGGTATCGGAGAGGGAGCCCTTGCTCAGACCATGCCGAGAGCAAAACTGGTGGTACCTCCTGTTCTGTCAGGTCCACTTGGGGAGTTCCCAATGTTTGGAAGATCATGCAGGCTACCTCTGGATGGAGCAACCACTCGTGGTGAGAGGAGAAGTCCCTGCTGAGCTGGTCAGCCAGCGTATTCTTGACACCAGGAAGGTGAAAAGCTTCCAGGTGGATTTCATGGCTGATGCAGAAGTCCCACAGACAGAGCATTTCATGACAGAGAGCCGAAAAGTGCACTCCCCCTTGCCTGTTTACATAGAACATCAAGGCTGTGTTGTCCATCAGGACTCGTACCAACTTTGCCCAACAGGCAGGGCAGGAAGACTCCACACGTCAGCTGGACTGCTTGGAGGTCTTTGACGTTTATGTGAAACTTTGCCCCCTCTGGGGACTACATCCCATGTCTGGAGGTTGCCGAAGTGCGCACCCCAGCCAAGGTTCAAGGCGTCCGACACCAATTCAACAGAGTGAGGGGGGCTGTCAAATAGAACCCCCTCCAGGACTGTCCTGTGGTTGGTCCACCATTGCAGTGAGGTAAGTATCGCCTGGGAAATGGTAATGATCTTTTCCAGTGGTTCTGGGACCTCCTGAGTAGACCGTTCACAGCCATTGTTGCAGAGGCAGCATCCGGAGCCTGGCATGGCGGACCATGTAAGTGCATGCTGCCATATGACCCAGCAGGCACAGACAGACCCTGACTGTGGTCAAAGAGAAAGCGGAGGACTTCTGCGATGAGGTTCATCAATGCGTGGAACCTTTCCAGCGACAGGAATGCACCAGCGCAGGTCAAGTCGAGGACCACTCCAATTAACTCTATCCTCTGCACTGGCACTAATATCGACTTTTTATTGTTCACCAGTAGGCCCAGAGAGTGGCATGTGGCTTGAAGCACCGCAACATCCCTTTGGACTTGAGACCTAGAGCTGCCCCTGATGAGTCAGTCATCAAGGTCCGGGTAGATCTGGACATCCCTGGAGCCTGAGGTAAGCCGCTATCACCAACATGCACTTGGTAAAACACTCACAGTACTGTCACCAGGCCGAACAGGAGGACCACAAACTAGTGGTGGTGCGACCCCACGGTAAACCGGAGGAGGCATCTGTGTCGTTGAAAGATTGCTATGTGGAAGTATGCGTCCTTCAAATAGAGGGCAGCATACCAGTTTCCCAGATCCAGGGAGGGATAACAGAGGCCAAGGAAACCATGCAGAACTTTAGCTTTTTTAGGTACTTGTTGAGGTTTCACAGGTCCAGGATGGGACGCAGACCACCTTTGGACTTTGGAATTAAAAAGTACTGGGACCAGAACCCCTTGTTCATGTACTTGAGAGGAATTTCCTCCACTGCACCCAGCTGTAACAACCCTTTAACCTCCTGCGTGAGGAGACTCTCATGAGAGAGGTCCCTGAAGAGGGACAGGGAGGTAGATCATTCGGAACTCCTTCTTGGCAGCTTCGGGGAGCGACCCTTCAAACTTGGTTGTGGCTTGCCACATATTAAAGTCACATCGGCCAAGGAGGGCTGGTGGTTTGCCACTCAGCTGAAGGCTGGACAATGAATAAATCTTATGCCCAAACTGATCCTGGGGCCACACACAAAAATGAACACTTGAGGAGACTGGTTGTCCTTGCCTCTTCTTGTGGTTAACTGCTTCTACCATGAGGGAACTGGGGGCAGGGTGACAGTATAAGTACTCATGTCCCTTGGTTGCCACAAAATATGTGCATTTGGCCCTTTTAGAGATAGGCGCTAGGGAAGAGGAGGTCTACCACAGGAAATTAGTGATTTTGGAAACCTCTTCGTGAGCACCGGAGGAGGACAGGATATCAAGGCCACTGGCCTCTCCAAGGCTCCCAACACCAATCAGGCACCCTGGGACAGTTGGGGGAATCCCAAAGGGTTCCACAGGTACCATGGTGCCAGCCACTGCGCCTGGGGCCATGGGACAGGTTTCAGAGCTAATGATGTAGGCAGCACTGCAAGTATGGGGGCTTGACGCACACTCAGGGAGTCTCACTCTGTGCCAGAGGTGTAAATGGAGTGTTTGGTACTGGGCAACTAGGATCGGATGGAACAGTAGCTCTTGTCCGACCGGTGCCACTCAATGCGTCCTGAAGCTGACCGGTCTGAGCGAAATGGGCGTCTTGGTCAGGATCTCAGGGGCTGACAGTGTTCGGCAAATCTGCATCAGAGACCCGACAATCCGTGCCCTCATGCTACTCGACTGGTACCGGGACGTCGAACAGGACCAGGAGCTAATATTGACCGGTTGCCAGGAGGATCTTCCGAGTAGGGCAACCTACTGCTAGGAGACGGGCAATGACGGCCTAGCTATCTGCGATCTCTGATCCTCGATCTGTCCTGTGCCCTTGGAGACAATTGGAGCCGATCCAGAAGTTCTTGCTGCGTGGCGCGTGCCTCAGAGGGTCCATGCCAATCCACCGACAACGTATGCCTCGAGTCCCTCGATCAGTGCCCTCTGTGTGGCAACCAAAGAGGGCTCTGCTGAGCCTGCATCTCTAGTCCTGAGGTGTGATGGCTTCGGGCGGGAGAGCGATGGCAGGACGTCACTCTTGACGGGGAACAGTGCCACTGAGGTGGGGACCACATGCATAAGTGCCAGCGTGGATTTTCTTCAAAACTGGGGTACTGCTGGAGCCGGTGTGGGCAGCACTGAGAGCGTCAGGATCTCCTGAGCTGCTTGAAGGGCTTTGGGCATCAACAGCACCTGAAGTAGCCGGGGCCTGCGCCACTATCCAGAGTCACAGACAAAGCGTGAGATGTACTGCACCGCTCAACTTGAGCTAGGGCCCAACTTCCTGAGAGGGATGTTGAGCTGCCCAACACAGGTCAGCGCTCACTCCCAGCCCCCTCTTTTCCCTTGCAGAAGGTAGGAGATCTTCCCCTCAGTCTTTTTCAGCTTCTTGACTGGAGCTGTGGAGGGGGACTGGTGCCAGCTCAGAGACAGCACCAGCAGAGCACCATGCATGGAGGCCGCGGTGCTCAGTCCGGAGTCAGACCGCTGCTCTGGTGCCAGAGTGAGAGCCAACTCCATTAGGAGCACTTGCAAATGGATATTGAGCTCTTTCTTCATCCTAGGTTTGAAGGACTTGCAGATATGGCACGTCACTTATGTACCTCTCATCTAAGCACCTTGGGCAGTTGGTATGTGGATCGCTGATGGGCACAGGTCATTTACAGCAATTGCAGGGCTTAAAGCCTGGAGACTGCGGCATGCCCCTCCCCCGGCTGAGTCCCATTCGGTACTAATGAAGAGTTTGAAAACTACTACTAAGGGGTAACTAAGAAATTACTAACTATATACAACTGTATTACAGGTTTTCAAGAACAGAGAACAAAACAACACTAGCCAAAGCAGCAGAAGTTCCAGCACTGTCACTGGTGGCAAGAAGGAACTGAGGGTGGGGGAGGGCCAGCGGCACACCTTATACCGCGCCATGCAGGCACCACTCCAGGGGGCGCCAGGGCCAATCCCCTACAGACACTTCTGAGAGAAAAACTTCCAGCACCGGTGCATGTGGCAAGCACACACACCTAATATGGAATGGACATGAGCAAGCACTCTAGGAAGAACTCCCACTGACTTCAGGGGGCTAGGGTTTCACCCCAGAACTTTGCTTTTTGTCAGACAGTGGTTCCCACCTTTGGCCTTGTGATCCGTAAACACTATATTAAGGGTGACCAGATGTCCTGATTTTATAGGGACGGTCCCAATTTTTCATGCTTTTTCTTATATAGGCACCTATTACCCTTCAGCCCCATCCCAATTTTTCACACTTGCTATCTGGTCACCCTAACTATATTTCAACTTCTTTTACCCTTCCTTTGAAAGCAGAAGTAGAGATTCCACTTGGTACTTAATTCTAGTTTCTGAAACCCACATTCATCACCCTGGAATGCAATGAAATGCAAACAAACTTAAAAGAACACTGTATCCCTGACTTCAGCCCATGATCAACACAAGGATAAAAGTATGTGAAAAGGAATCTAACTCTTTATTATAAAAATAGGTCTAACTGCAGTTTAATGTCAGCTTGCAAGAAGGCAGCTATGAAGAATTTCTGACATATGCCTGAACCAACAATGTTTGGAAGAAGCTGGATCTCTTATTCCAAACCACTTTGCCTATATTCTAAAGTAGTGTGACCAAAAGCCCAGATTGCATACCAGAGGTCTAGAAATAACTTGTTTTCCTATGTGCAGTAGGTAAATTTAAAGTCTATAAGGCATTCCTCTGGTTTTACGGATGTCTATGATTTCTCTTTTTTTCTATTAAAAAAAAAACTTACATTATCTAAAAACTATAAAGTTTGTTTAGAATTTTTCCAAGTATATTTTGAAAAAGGCAGTTATAATATTTGGATTTTTTTTTCCTGACTCTTTCCTGGTCCCCAGTGCTGGTATTTTGGCTTGATATCTGTATATCAGATAAAGTGTAAGGTCACAATCTCAGTTTTGGGCAACAAAAAGGGACAACAGTAAACCAGTTTTTATGGTACTTTTTTCCCCTCTATTATATAAGCATTTTCTGTTCAGTCTTGAAGTTGAGTACTATCATTAAAGAAAGTCTAAACTATAAAAAAGGAGAAGTTGTAAGGTGTTTGAAATTACATCCTTAGGGCTTAGTTTTAGAAGCTTCTTTTCACATTCTTTTGATTTACATGCTTCATTACTGAAACATCTGTTATAGCTCTCTTTTTCTCCCTTCTTCTTAATGACTTCAAAGCAACACATGCTTGAATTCCCAATATATTCAACAAATTTACATTATCTTACACATCCTGTTACTGTTCAACAAACTAGAAGAAAAAACACACTTACCTCCTAGAAATGACCTACTATTTCATAGGTAAGAAAGCGAACACAAAAGTATCAATCAGAACAGCACAAATACTAATAGATTACCAGTACATATACTTATTTCTTAAATGTTGCAGAATTACTACATTTAGATAACAGCTTCGGTTTAATTTCATACTCCCAAAATTTGACATTCAAAGATTTCTTTTAGCTTTCCAAGGCACAACTTCGACATTCTTTTAATTCTAAGTTAAAGAAAAGGCAAATGTTTATGTAACCTTGAATAATGAAATAAGTGAGATTTACTATTCAGATCCATCGCCTGAACTACTCACTGTATCATTTTAACCAACACCCTGTCACATTTGGTTTTATCAGCTTAATGTGAAATCCAGTCTATTAAATGCACTTTTTTCCCCGTCTATTTATTGTACAATTACCAAATATTAAGAAACCAAGCATTTCAAAGGTATTTCACAATTTATTGGTGGTGATAAAAATTTATCTTCAAAAACAATGAGGCTTCTTGAGTGTAAGTGAAGAAAAATATTTTGTTTTAGACAGAAGTTTTGTGGGTTTTTTTAAGTGTAAATCAAGTCCAAATCTGCATTTAACATCAAATTTGTACCAGAACCATTTACTAAGGAAAACTATGTAACTGTTGTTTGCTGACAAACTGTATCTAGTAGGCTCCCACTGGGGTCTGTTCTGGGTCCGATACTATTCAATGTTTTTATTAATGACTTGGATAATGGCATGGAGGATGCTTATAGAATTTTGTGGATGACAGCATTTTGGAGGACAGTATTCGAATTCAAAACAACCTTGACAAATTGAAGAACTGGTCTGAAATCAACACAGACAAGTGCAAAGTAGTACTCTTAGGAAGCAAAAATCAAATGCACAAATACAAAATGGAGAATAACTGGCTGGGCAATAATACTGATGAAGAGGAACCGAGAGTTACAACAGATGACAAATTGAATATACATCATATTGTTGGCTTAGTTACAAAAAAAGACTAATATCAGTCTGGGGTGTATTAACAGCAGTGCCTTATGGAAGACACATGAGTACCTGACCCGCTCTACTTGGCACTGGTGAGGCCTCAACTGCAGTACTGTGTCCAGTTTTGGGTGCCAGACTTCAGGAAAGGTGTGGACAAATTGCCAAGAGTCCAGAGGGGAGGAACAAAAATGATAAAAGGTTTAGAAAACCTGACCTATACTGAAAGGTTAATAAAGCTGGGTATGTTTAGTATTGAGAAAAGACGACGGAGGGAGATAACAGTCTTAAAATATTACGGTCTGTTATAGAGAGGATCGTGATCAACTGTTTTCCACATCGGCTGAAGATAGGACAAGAAGTAATCAGCTTAATCTGCAACAAGGGAGATTTAGCCTAAGTATTAGGGCTGTTAAGCAATTAAAAAAATTAAATCACACTGTTAAACATTAACAGAATACCATTTATTTAAATATTTTGCATGTTTTCTACATTTTCAAATATATTGATTTCAATTACAATACAGAATACAAAGTGTATAGGGTAGGATTATATACACTTTATTTTTATTACAAATATTTGCACTGTAAAAAACAAAAGAAGTTGTATTTTTCAATTCACATAATACAAGTACTGTAGTGCAATTTCTTTATCATAAAAGTCTCTGATCTGGTGCATCCTCGACCTCACCTTCAAAAGGCCCTGGCCTGAGGATGGGAGTTGTCTCCTCCTGCCACTCCTGTTCCTCCTCCGAGAACTGTCCTGTCGGTTCTGATGATGGATTCTCAGAGGAGGCTGCAGGTAGGAAGTGTCTCCGTTGTGTGGCGGGAGTGTGCAGGCTAGTGTTGCGCCAGACGGTGCCAGAGCTGCGGACACTGGATCAAATGGTAGCACCGCCACCAGTATGACGAGAGGAACCAATCAATGGAGCCAGTGTCGATCCACTCGCAGGCACCGATGAAGGCGGAGGGCTCAATGCCAACATTGGCGCTGAGGCCATCGGTGCCTCTGTTGTAGTCGACGTCAACAATGCTGCTAGTGTGGGAGACTGGCACAAGGACACTTGCAAGGGCGGTCCCAAGCATGGTTCTAGGGTCGACAGTGCCGCTGTCAGAGGCATTGGCAAAGAGGGCAGATGTGTATCTGATGGCAGGACAAAGGCGGCTGAGGCCACAGAAGACATCGCAGAGCAGTGACCTTGGGTTCCTCCCTTCCCTCAGTGAAAGGCCCAGGGGGTCCAGAAGGGCCATTGAGGTGAGTTCTGCCACTGCAGAGGCCACGTCTGGGCTCCCTCCTGTCTCTCCCAGACCTTGATCTATAACTCCTGCTTCTCCTGGAGTGATAGGAGTCGGACTGACTCCCAGGTCTCTGAGACTGAAGATCACAGAGAAGCTAAGCCTCAGTGCCCGGAGCATCGAGAGCTCAGGGCGGGGGGGTAGGCTCTCTGTCTGAGTGAGCCAGTGCCGGATATGGAGAGGGGGAGCACCTCAACATCATAGCCGGCTTCTCTCTTGACTGCACCAGGGGACGGGGCGGGTCCACCAGCACTGAAGGTTCTTCCCTCCTTGGGGTCAAGAACAGCGCTGTAAGGTGCAGGAGATCCCAAGCGGCTTGGTAAGCTTCTGGCTTTGAAGGGAGCTGTAGCTGCTGTGGTAGGGACCGGCGACCAAGGGTGGGCCAGACTCAACTGCCTGACTTGGGCAGGAGTTGACATGGTCCCAGCAGCAGATCTGGAGTTGTGGCCCATCTGGGTTCTCAAATCTCTGGGTTTAGCCAGAGGAGAGCGGCTGTCCGGCTTCTTTTTCTTCTGAGAGACTGGCAAGTGGGATCGGTGCTGTGTTGGTGCTTAGCGTCTTGGAATGAGTCCTTTCTCTGCGTCAAGCTTGACTACGGTGCCGGTGTGCTCTGCGTCGAGGATGTAGCATTAGAGGCAGAGTCCACTGAGCCTGGGTCAGAGTGGGGGTGTACAGCTGCCTCCATGAGGATCACCTTAAGCCACTGTTCCCTTTCTTTAAGAGTTCTAGGGCGCAACTCATGGCAGATCTTACAGCGATCCTTTTGGTGGCCCTCCCCGAGGCACCATGAACAAGACAAGTGTGGGTGCTCTTTGCCATGTGCTTCTCATAGGCCACACAGTTTTACATTGTTTTGTTTTTGAGTGCAGTTATGTATTTTTGCACATAATTCCACATTTGTAAGTTACACTTTCATGATAAAGAGATTGCACTACAGTACTTTATGAAGTGAACTGAAAAATACTATTTCTTTTATCATTTTTACAATGCAAATGTGTCAAAAATATAAAGTGAGCACTGTACACTTTGTATTCTGTGTTGCAATAGAAATCAATATATTTGAAAAGGTAGAAAAACATTCAAAATATTTAATAAATTTAAATTGGTATTCTATTGTTTAACAATGTGATTCATTTTTAATGGCAATTTTTTGAGCTAATCATGTGAGTTAACTGCGATTAATCAACAGACCTAGAAAAAAAATTCTAACTACCATGGATAGTTAAGCACTGAAATAAGCTTCCAAGGAAGGTTGTGGAATCTCTGTCATTGGAGGTTTTCAAGAACAGGTGAGACAATCACCTGTCAGGAATTGTCTATGTATACTTGATCCTGCCTCAGCACAGGGAGATGGACTAGATGACCTTTCAAGTTCCCTTCCAGTATTACATTTCTATGATTGATAGGTCCTCTTTAGTCTCCTCTTTTCTGTGCCTAAGATTCTGGGATGTCTTCTGATCCTCTGTAACATCCACTTCTTCCTCCTCTCTCCTTTCTCATGATGAGCTCCATCTTCCCTGGCTCTGCATCATCTTCAGCTGCAATCCTTATATTACATCAGAGGTAGGCAACCTCTGGCACATGTGCCGAAGGCCGCACTCGAGCCGATTTTCAGTGACACTCACACTGCCTGGGTCCTGGCCACTGCTCTGGGGACCTCTGTATTTTAATTTAATTTTAAACGAAGCTTCTTAAACATTTTAAAAACCTTATTTACTTTACATACAACAATAGTTTAGTTATATATTATAAACTTACAGAAAGAGACCTTCTAAAAACATTAAAATGTATGACTGGCGCGCAAAACCTTAAATTAAGAGTGAATAAATGAAGACTCAGCACACCACTTCTGAAAGGTTGCCGATCTCTGTTTTGCACCATGACTCTCGGATTTTGTTTCCTCTGTGAAATACTCAATCCTCACTATATGCTGGTCATTATCACTAGTAAGTGGGGAGGGGGGGGGAGAGAGAGAATAATTTTTTTCTTCTCTCTTCTTCCTCCTTCTGTTCTGTTCTTCCTGGAAAGCACAACCTAGAATTCTCTCAGATCTGCTCTGTAATATCAGGAATGCTTAGCAGAGGCTTTGTTACTAGATGTATAGGAGGATGGAGTTGGAAATAAGTCCCTGCCCCTAATGGTTGCTGGGAAGATTTTTTTTCCTGGAAGGTCTGGATCTAGGGTGACCAGATGTCCCGATGTTATAAGGACAGTCCTGATTTTTTGGTCTTTTTCTTATAAAGGCTCCTATTACCCTCCACCCCCATCCCAATTTTTTACATTTGCTGTCTGGTCACCTTATCTGGATCTGAGGCCGGAGGAGGTGGAGGAAAAACACTTGCAGCTGTGTTGAGGTTTTGCAGGTAGAGGGGGCTTTTGATATTCTCTTCTCAAATATCCCTGGACTGATAAAGAAGTCTGAGAAGAAAAATCCACATCAGACACCTAAAAAAGTAGCCTGATTTACAAAAGTGCTGACCATCCAGAAGTTCCCACTGAATTGAATGGAATCTGCAGGCTGCTGAGCACATTTGATAATCAAAATATGGATTTAGGACTCTACTTTTAGGCACTCACTTTTTAAAGTTGTGATCTATATTTATTGTACTGTAACTTACACTATATAAGGTCATAAGAAATTCCAGTTATATTTTATGTTAATATATTAATTATAAAATAATTTGTAATAATATAAAGAGAAAATGTTTTCAGGCATAAGCACACAGAGGCAGAACGGAAGTTGAGCTTTAGGCCTTAAACTCTACATTTTCTGACTTTTCCTCATTGGATTTCTCAAACTTAGGTTTCATTAACACTAGTTTTTGTAAGAAACTAACAAATACAGATTTGTATGTTTATTTTCATTTTATTTATGCTTGTTTTATACAATTGTTTTCAACACTTCAGTGAAAGTAATTACCCAATGATTAAATAGGTTTAAACTATACACTAGGCTTTCTACAGAGGAGGAGGAGGAGGAAGCAAAATCCAGTATTTTACATTTTTACTTAAAATTTACCGTATTTTACATCTAATTATTCTGTACCTAATGTAATACGTTTGAGAGAATTAAAATGCTGCATTTCCTTGATAACAATGGTGGATTGCATAGGGCTCGCATAATCCCAAATTAACCATTTACCTGCACTATTTAATATTGGACAAAAACCAGCAAGTTTCCAACAACCACCACACGCATTTTCAGGCATATCTGTATACGATTAAAAACATGTGTGAAGCATGCAAATGTCTTCAGACAAATTATTTATATTGCCATTGCTGTTATTTTAAAAAGAAAATTAATATATATAAGTACTATAGGATCCACATTTTCAGAGAAGACTTACAACTGAAATTCTTAAAAATGTATATATTATATCCTGTGTACCAGGCAGGAAGTTGAATCAGATATAAATCCCTTTTTGAGAGTCAGGAATACTTCAGAACTTTCTGAATATTAAGAGAAGCAGACCTAACAAAACCACAGCAACATTCACACTATGTCAAACAACTTGGCAACAATTATACACAGAGTGTTTTAGGCAATCTACCCTTTTCAGCATCAAAAAGAAATCTGACTTTGAACTGTACTTGTGGTAAGAGAAACATTTAACAGGCATTCCCAAAGAATTTTGTATCTACAACTAAAGACCACCAAGGATAGAATAAAAAGGAGTATGTAACAAGTATCAGCTTTCACTGTCTCTTTGGTTTCATTCTTTTATGATGGCAAAACCTTTTCAACAATTTTTTCAGGAACATGCAACATAATATTCAAACAGTCAGGAAACAGGTAATTTAATGTAGTAATTGCCTTATTTTCAAGCACAATGGAACTGTATAATTTCCTTAGTTGCATTTTCTAGGAGTGTATTGTAATTAATAGAAAATGATCCATAGTAAAAGTTTGGAACTATAAGCACTGGCATACAACTCCTCCAATTTTTGCAGGGTCATACTTTATAAAACATTTGCTGGGAAGAGGAATCTTTCAAGGTGAAACTTGGCACACTTGGTCTCATTTCAAGGTGGAAACTATTTTTTGCCAAACGTGAAAAGGAGTGCACTTGAACATTTCCCAGTTGGAGGAATGAAAGGATTCTTTTTTTGCTCAAATAACTTGGGGGGAAAAAAACAAACAGCAACAATTTTGATTTTTAAAATCTTAGCACACCTTAATGGGGGAAAGTAATTTGCCTATTTGCAGAAAATTAAATTAGGGAATAATGTGAAAATATTGTACAGTGCACATAATGACATTTTCAGAACATGATTAGAGCCAACAAAAACATAGGTCTTTTAAAATGGGAGCCATCACCTAGTCTCCACGGCCACCTCTTAAATATTCAAAAGCTTTGAAGTTTTTAAAACAACATACTTTTTGATGCACAATTTTTAAATGGCTGTTTTAAGGACATATTTTTGGAAAGCATTTAAAACCAAAAACATATGATTAACAATAGCTGCCATTGTGTATTTAACATTTCCGTGCTTTTGACAGAAATAAGTAGAATATCCGTTACTTTTTTTACACTTGTCTTTGTTGAGAATGCACTGACCTGATAAACTGTATTACTGTAACACCTGGGGTATATCTACTGTGCAACAAAAGGCCTCCGTCGCAGCCACACCAGGCCCAGGTCAGCTGACTCAGGCTCCTGGGTCTCAGGCTGCAGGGCTATAAAATATGCAGTGTACATGTTCAGCCTGGGGTGACCAGATGTCCCAATAAAATCGGGACTGTCCCGATATTTAACCCTTTGTCCCATGTCGCGATCAATGTATGATCGGGACACCATTTGTCCCAACATTCAGGTAAGGAGATGAGCAGGAGAGAGGTGCTGACTCCATGGGTGCTCCAGTGGCCGGGGCACGGTGGTGAGGAGGCAAGCGGTGGGTGGGGGACTGAGGAAGGATGCAGCAAGCCAGCAGGGGCCAGGGGATGAGGAAGGGGGGGGGCAAGTGAGGAGGGGGTAGGACCTGGGGCAGAGTGGGGGTGGAGCCTGGGAGAAGCAGGTTTGGACTGTGGGTGGAGCTGACAGCACCCCAATGTGTCCCGATATTTTTGTGTTGTGATCTGGTCACCCTAGTTCAGGCTCAGGCTTCAGCCTGGGCTCTGAAACCCTGTTGGGGGCACAGGTAACAGGGTATCAGAGGGTAACCAGTCAACGAAGTGGCTTCATACTTGTTCCATAGTTGTCCGATTCCTCCTACTTCTTCAGGGTAGAATCTGCAACATCTCCCACCCAACTGTCACTTAAGGATGTCAGGCACTTGTGAATGAAGTTGGGAGAGGCACAGACAGCATTCATCACCTTCTTGACATCGCAGCAAAGGACAGATTCCTCTCTGGCTGATTAATACTCAGCTAGGGAGAAGGTTCGTAGGGACCGGAGTTGTAAGGAACCATACAGGCTAAAGACATATCCAAAATGGAGCTCACCTAGGAAGACAGGGGAAACCCATTGGGCTGAATATAAATCCCCATGGCAATTAGCAACAGCGAGCCCAACCCCAAAACATCTCTACAGAGCAGGGAAGATTTTATCTGATACCAACTTAAGGAACCCATCCCGTTCCTTTCTTCTCCCCTTCACCCTCCCATCCATTCTGCAGCTGTGAGTTGTGTAAAGGAATTACTATATATATTCCCTAGGCAGTTATAACTGGAAGCAAAGAAGTTGGTGAGGATACAAGCAGCATAGTGCTTCTTAGAGGAGAAAGGGGCACCTCCTCCATAAAACTCCATGAACACAAGAATCTGGGGTAACACTGGAAATACCCATCAAAGATAGGAGAGAGAGTGAGAGGGCTGTGAAGGAGTACCTGCGCCCTCTCCTCCCCTCAGCCTTGGGAATCAGAGTTGATGGAGAAACACCCCTCCTACCTCCCCCCACACCCCAGAATGAAATATCCAGCTGTGGCAGGGAAGGCTGGGGAAGAGCTTGTGTGTCTCTCTTCCCCAGCAGGAACCTGGAGGAAGAGGCAGAACACCATCTGTATGAAAGGATGGCAGGTGCTACAGGGTTGTTCAGCAGGTCAATTACTGTGAACCCAGCCCCAAGTCTGAGCTCTCTGATCGGCACACAACTGCTTGAAAAACTAGCAACAGCCCCTCTTTACACTCTCTCCAGCAGCCCTTTTAAATCAGATGCTGGGAATTAAAGGCAGATTAGATGAGGTTACACCACATACTCCATTCAGGACTTCTCTCTGTCCTGGTTGCCCTGTAAAAACTCCCAGCTCTGAGAGAGGTCTGGGGTGAGGAACCGGACATGTATGTTATATCTGTTTTACCTTCATTTTCAGAATGAAGATCAGATCAAAGGACAATTCAGTGTGGGAACTTCCCAGCCTTTTAACAGCTCCATCAAAAAGCAGCCTGTATAGTTCAGAGGTGGGGAAATATTTCAGGATACAAGATATTCCCTGAAGCACTACGCCTCTGATCTACTAAAGAAAGTGCCTGACTCCTCGCTAAGGGTCTGGATCAGTGTAACAGCTGGAAAACCATAAATGAACATTGCTTTGTGAAGCAGCTTCTGTTAGTAAGGGTGTGACTGGAGAAATCAAAAGGTCATAATCCTCCATTTTAGAAAGGCAAACAGACTTCGGCTAGCTGGTGCTCATAGCAGATGCTAATTGTTGTGTTCTGTGATGTTTCAATAAAAATATATTAAATTAGTGGTTAAATAAAAACCATCTACACCTACAAATGTTATGGGTTTTCATGTAAACTAATTTAGCAATGGCAACAATTCTGCTAAATTCACTCACAGTTACCATTAGGGCTGCCAATTTTGGTTGGACATATTCCTGGCGGTTTATCACATGACATTATCTTTAATTAAAGAGTAATATTTAATTCCTGAAGTCTCCAGGACAATCCCAGAGGGCTGGCAACCCTACTTACCATGCAGAATTCAAAACCATTTAATAAAGATCAACATGCATTTCTCGGTTGCCCAGAGGGCAATTCTGGCTCTTGCCTATTCAAGTAGCATATAAAGAATGAGTTAAAATGGGCTGAGGGAGAATTCCCCCAGGATTGGACCAGCATAGATCAATGTAAGTAATATTATAATGCCCCCACTCCTCCACAGGCCCCAATGCAAGGAGTTCTCAATGCTACAAGATTCTAGGCAATAGTGCAACCCATGGGTAGCCATTGTGGGATCTGTTCTAACTTATTCCAGGAGCTTCCCCACCCCCCCACAGGAACCACTTTCTCTCTCTGCTGTCTCTCAAAGGAGGCACAAAATCTGCCCCCTCCCCTGTTCTTTCTCCCCCCTCCCGAAAATGGACATTTTGGCCCTACGACAGTTGAAATCAATATTTTCTAAAATCCTCTCTTTTTTCCACCAAAAGTTAACAACCATTGGGTGGAGGTTTTCTGACACTTTAGTGCACCAGCTTCTGATCTAATATATGAGCACAGTAGAGTGGTTTTGGGAGAAAAAGCTCCAAGCAAAAAGAAGTTTATCTTAGGATGTGTTCTTCTTGTTGCTTCCTGTCTCAGTTGCCAAAACTGTTTTGCTATTACTCTCTTCCCCACTCCAAACTTTGTAAATTACAAAAATACTGCTTGACCAGGCAAAAGTTGAAAATACGTTTCAGGGGAATGGTAAACAGAAAAATTTAGTTTTTCTTTATTAGAAATGAGGTGCTGCTGCTCCACAGCCAGTTTAGAGGATATGGCAAGGCCTCACCCAACAAATTATTTGGGATTGCCCATGACAGCAGTTCACTTGTTTCTAATTTATTTTGTGTATTAGTAATCTTTTGCTGAAGCCATAAGAGAACAAAAAAGAGCTCATATGTACGCATTCATATCCATCTGCCATTTGAGGAAGAGAAGGCCCATTTCAGCATTCAACAGAAAGGCAATTATACACATTGAACAAAATAGGTGGTTCAAGATGTGCTGCCAGGAAATGACATATTCCAGTGAATTCAAAACCACCCCTTTTCAAATTCTGGCATTCTTTGGCTTATAAATAAGTCTTAAAGAGAATGAAAAGCAAAGCTTGCCACCTACTGCCCAGTGACATAATAGTAAGTGCTAATATTGTCTTGTAAGTTTCTTTCTTCCTTTTCTGTTTTTGAAACCCATTTGTCCTTGGTATAGCATACCTAGAATTGCATCTCAAAAAAAGTGTTAATGAAACTGCATGTCAAGCCACAGCTTAGACTATCCAAAAGCAATATTTCTCATCTAACTAAAATATGTTGTAAAATATTATATGAGGTGTATATAATAAATATCTGACAAGACTACAACACTGTTTATTACAGCATCCAGACAAGTGAGGAATTTCTTTTAAAACATGCCAGCAATGTCATGTGCTCTACAAATCTGTCCTCAAGCTGGATGGTATGGAATAATAAAACAATTTTCTGTTTAATGCATACTTTAAAATCCAAACGTTATTGCAATTTACATTGAATCCATCATAGAAGAATTTATTGGATTTTTTTTGTACATAGATCTCTACAGATATTTACAGTTTCTTAAACTAAACTTTACACTGGGACCTTCATTACTGGCCTATTTTCACATGCTCATAATTTGTTGAAAACTTTTCCTTTGAGGCTGTTTTCATGTTTAATCTAAACTAGCATATTCTCTTTTTCAGTTTTGTTTTTGAACATTTGAGGAAAATCTCATCAAACCATTATTGTGCTACTGAAGAAGTGGGAAAAAAAGGTCTTCAAAGTATTGTCAGATTTTTAATTCAAAAATATCTGGGAGACTGAATACCTCCACATTTCACATGTAAATATTTCTTACTGAGGAACAACTCCTCAGCTAAGTTTAGGAGAATCATGTACAAATCAAGAAGTTATATATAATTGAAAAGTAACTGCTGGGGCAGTCTTCAGGAGGGAGATTGTATAGGACTCATTGAAACTCACAGGAAAGTCCTCCAACACAATGCGTCCCTGCATTAAGCCCCATCACCAATACTTAATGCTACTAGGAGACAAGTCCTTTTCCCCCTGCCCCCACAGCCTTGGCATACCTCATATTTGGACTAGATTTATTCTTTCTACAGAAAGATATAGTCATGCACAGTGCCAGCTCTAGCCATTTCGCCGCCCCAAGCACGGTGGCACGCTGCGGGGGGGGCTCTGCCACTCGCCGGTCCCGCAGCTCCGGCGGACCCTCTTTAGCCACGCCTGCGGGAGGTCCGCCGGAACCGCCTGCCGCCCTCCCGGCAACCGGCAAAGCGCCCCCCGTGGCATGCCACCCCAAGCATGCACTTGGCATGCTGGGGCCTGGAGCCGGCCCTGGTCATGCAGGACATCTCTGTTTCAGACCATGCACTGATAGACATTGATGTCCAGCTTTCAGATTTATAGGTGCGAACAGTTAACACTATTTTTATAATTATTTGCTAATACATTTACGCACATGGGGGAACTCTGAGTACATGCTAGCAGGGTCCACATGGGCCAGTGTGCACAACATGCTAGCATGCACTAGAATTTACACCCCTCTAATGTGGGCTAAGGCACCATGTAGACAAGCCCTGAGCGATTCCCGCAAGGAAAGGGGTTTTCTATAGCTATAACTATCTCCAGCACAGACAGAGCCAGCTCAGCCATAACCATGGCCTGCTGTTTGGTATAATGCCAGAAGCTACTGCCCTACAGTAGAATCACAAATCAAGCACACAGTGTCTGTTATTGGGTAGGATCGAAAACAGTTTTTCCTAGTATATTACAATATCCTAGATTCCCTAAAGCACTTCACAGATTTTCCTGCTTTTTAACATGCTTGCATATTTAGATCATGCCAAAAGTGCTTCTCAGCTTTCCCAAAGTTGACTTTAGTTGTTACTTTGGACTTATGCCAGTGTTAATAGGAGCATAATCTGGTCCATGCTGTCCAGAAACAAATTCCATTACACTTTGTCCTACTTCAGATAGCATCATCGGAGATTTGGTGTTTCTGTTTCCAAGAGAAATACAGATCCTTTATCACCTAGGAAGTTGTTACTCTACCCCTCCAGAACTGGAAATGATAAATATTCACCGGTAGTTCTTTTGCTGTTTTAAACAACTCCTTAGTACAGTTTCAGTTTTGTAATTAAATCAGCCTTGTCTGCACTGGCCTATTCCCCACCCCCAACTTTTAAACCCTTTCTTTCATCAGTGAAGCTCCACTAGTAGTATCAATGGTAGGAGTTCTAACATAAAGAAGATGCCAGCATCTGCATGACTATGTTATCTAGATTTGTCCTGAACAGTGGTAAACAGCAAAGGAGTTAAAATGCTCCTAGCCAGGTAAAGCCTTGTGTATTCTAGAGCTACTGTCTTTGGTACTGTACTTGGAGCGAGGGGAAGTGTTAGAAATGAGGGGAAATTGTACAGAGAAAAGACACAGCTTTGAGGCGTATGTCAAAATGCCATTTTTTCTGGGATAGTCTTGGGTAGGCAGTGCTGGAAGATCACATACCCATAAACAAAAAAAAAAGACAGAAACCTATGGTGTCAAGTAAAAATGAACATTAAAACTGGACATATTTGTCAAAGCCTCTCATCCATGTCTTGACCAGCCAATCACAACCCAGTTTAACTAAAACAATTTGACAACACTACAGCCTAGGATAGAGTGGCTGCAACTTCCATTTCAACCAACCACATTTTAACTGGTGGTGTAATTTTACAAGCAGGTCTCTTTCCTGAAATGCCCTGAAAGCAAAGAGCAGAATTCCCAAGAATATGGAATATATTTACTTTGTAATGTCTATGGAATATTCTGCTGTTACCAACAGACGTTCCAGTCTAAACTTACTCCCGTATCTCTCAAAGAAAATAACTGATAAGTTAATTAAAAAATTGAGGCTCTACTATGAGGTACACTCTACTTGTTAGTATAACTGTACAAGAAAGACTATGCCACAAGGGACACACCATCATATGGTGGTATAAATAAGTGACCTGCAAATATTGTCCCCAAGCTGCTACGGAAGAATGATATAGTACAGTTGTAGTTCCTGTGAGAGCTAACAAGGAAACCATGGTTCCTAGTGTCATGACTGGGATGTGGACAGTCAGACCTAGTATTCAGTGAGGGAATCTGGAGTTAGGTCGAGTCTGGTACCAGAAAGTCAGAGTCCAAGACAAGACAGTAGGCAGACCAAGAATCAGGTGTCAGGACGCAGGCAGGGTCAAGTTACTAGGTGATTAGGGTTGGGCACCAAGTTACAGACAGCAATCAAATAGCGAACTAGAGGACAAACCAGGGTGGGAAGCCAGAGTCTAGTTTCTATTGCAAGCAGGGTCTGGAGCAGAGATGGGCAGGCAGTCTGTGTTGATGCCCCTTCGTGCGTCCTGGTTTAAGTACTGGTATCAGCCAATCAGTGCGCTCAGTGGAGCTACCCCAGAGGTCCTGCTGGGTGGTACTTCCTGCCAAGCCCCACCTCACAGGGTCCTCCAGTGAGAACCCAGCCTAAGCTTCCCATGGCGATGCGGAGGTGTCAGCGGCCCAGAACACCCATGGGTCCCAGATTCCAGCCCTGCAGGTTCTTACGTCTAGGACCAACCACCCTCTTGTTCCAGGAGTTGTCCAAAAGGGGACTCAAAATCCATTTCAGATGGTACGAAGGCCAATTTGGACCTCACCCAGAACTGAAAGCTCATAATGGGGAGATGAGTAGTCTGATCCAAAATGGATCCACCTATGCATGAGTAGGCCTGCAACTGGTGCAACAGGGCTTCAGTACTGGGGAAACAGTAGGCACAATAGGGATCTGCACTGAAGAGATAAATAAATAACTCAGAATCATAATCCCTGGTACAGAGGACTCTAGATCCAATCTCCAATCCTAAAAATGATGCTTGTTTTTCTTGGTGTGTGCTGACCTTCTGGGCACCAAGAAATTCTCCCCACTCCACTTCCTCTTAGTTCATGTTCCAAGAGAATGTGGAGGAAAATGAAACTAGGGTTTACACCTAACATAATCCTAACGAGCTT
Organism: Gopherus evgoodei; assembly: GCF_007399415.2. Taxonomy (NCBI): domain Eukaryota; kingdom Metazoa; phylum Chordata; order Testudines; family Testudinidae; genus Gopherus; species Gopherus evgoodei. The sequence continues at coordinate 158,912,000 of NC_044324.1, read as the reverse complement.
GTTGGTCTGAAGACCTGAAAATTATGCCGAGGGTACTGTGACACCAGATTAGCTGAAAGAAGCCCCTCAGCTAATGACCCTGCACAATCCCCTTACCAGTCACTGGCATTAATGGATTGACACTGGATGACTCCCATCAATGTCAGAGTCAGGGAGCGTATCAAGTGGTGCCAACTCTTGTGATTTCTTCTCATGAGTGATGTGATTTTTGCCGGTACTGGAGCCAGTCTCATGATGACCCAAGAGGGAGGGTTGGGGAGGGAGAAGAGCCACCCTTTACTGAATCTGAGCGGCTAGCCACCTCACTTGCCCGCCGCCTGGCACAGAATAACCAACTATAGCTGCTGCAGGCTGAGCTCTCCCCCATTCCTGCTCCCTCTGAGAACCCAAAGCCTATCTCACAAGAAGGGATGGGAAAGGAAGGAGCAAAAAGAGCCCAACAGCTAAGGATGGCTCTTCTCCCCACTCCCCTACTTGGAGCAACAGAGATAGGACAGCTCTCCTGCTCCTCCCACCTCCTGCATAGAGACAGAAGGAGTTGAACCACTGAGTGCTGGGCGGTTGAATCAATGGACCAGAACTGGTGTTGGAGCTGGAGAAGTGACCTGAATGGGCCTGAACTGATGGAGTGGGGGCTAGACAGAGGCAGAATTAATGGCTGGGCAGATGATGGTAGATGTGGGGGTCAAAGCTCTTTCAGCAGGTGCCAGACTTCGCTTACCCAATAAATTTGGGAGAGTGGGCAAAACTCTCTCTCTCATGATGGGAAAAGACCAAAAACAAAAATCCCACAGTATAGTTTTCTATTTAAAAAAAATCTCAGTCTTCACTTACAGACAGCCCCCCACCCTGAAGCAAATACTCATCAGCAACTACACACCACAGAAACACTAACCCAGGAACCAATCCCTGTCAAATCCCATAGCAAACAACCCCGTTGCAAACCCTGTTGCCTACTCTGTCCCCATATTTACTCTAGCATCATCATCATAGGACCCAAGCACATCAGCCACACCATCAGGGGCACATTCACTTGCACATCTACTAATGTGATATATGCTATCATGTGCCAGCAGTGCCCCTCTGCCATGTACATTGGCCAACCTGAGAGTCTCTATGTAAAAGGATAAATGGACACAAATGAGACATCAGGAATAGAAACGTACAAAAGCCAGTAAGAGAACACTTCAACCTCCTGGGAGATTCAACAACAGATTTAAAAGTAACCATCCTACAACAAACAACAAAACTTCAAAAACAGACTTCAAAGAGAAACTGCAGAGCTTCAATACATTTGCAAACTTAACACCATTAATTTTGGCTTGAATAGGGAGGGACTGGCTGGCTCACTACAAAAGCAATTTACCCTCTCTTAGTATCGACACCTCCTCATAAAGTATTGGGAGTGGACCATATCAACCCTGATTGAATTGGCCTTCAGCATTGGTTCTCCACTTGTAAAGTAACTCCCTTCTCTTCTCATACCAATATATATTTATGCTTGTATCTGTAATTTTCACTCCATGCATCTGAAGAAGTGTTGTTTTTTTTTTCAAGAAAGCTTATGCCCAAAAAAATCCATTAGTCTTTAAGGTGCCACCGGACTCCTTGTTATGATTTTTTGGGCCACTCATTTTTGATCTCTTGAGGTTGGTAATACCAGGGATCAGAGCCTTGATGCTGCAGAGAGCATGGCACTGTTCAAAGCCTTTGTGGACTTTGTCTTCTTTTTCTCAGGCAGAATCTCTCTAGTCATGAGACTGAGCTTCATGGCCAGCAGCGGTGTCAAAACTGTAGTAAAATGACTTCTAAGCCCTTGCATTTTGGCTTTTGGAAGTCAAAGATAACTGAATAGAATTATTAATGGAACAACGGCCATGGTCACCTAATGGGTCCACTGGAGTTGATCAACAATTCAAATACTGAAAAAATTTGTCGAAAACTTAAAATTTGCTATTTGGAAAAATTGTTGTGGTGCCTCAGGACTTGTAGATCAGGTGCTTCATGCTTCAATACTCCTCTACAGGCCAGGCTCCCTGATCAGACTACATTTCTCATGATGCAGGTCAATCTGTATCTCTTGGAGAGGGGGTAACATTGCATTTGGGAGTCCCTGGCCTTCGTGCATCACGGAAGATGTAGACTGGCCAGAGGGCCCAGGTCATGAGGAAAATGGGGTCATGATGAGGCAATCAAATGACAACTGCCATGAGGAACTGCATCACCATTTGAAATCCAAGTATTTTAGGGTTTTCACAGGAGGGGGGTGAGAAACAAAATTTTCTGTGGAAAGCAGGCAGGCAGGCAGGCAGGCAGGCATTCTCCTCACACACAAAAATCAGAGCTAAAAACCCAATATTTCCTCAAAAAACAGTTTAGATTCAAAATTTTGAACCAGCCTTAGCTCACACACAAGGGTTTCCTAATCAGGAAGGTCTGACATTTCACTTGTTGATCCTTGTAGGCCCTTAGAATAAGAGCCAGACTCACCTCAGTTAGAAGGAATGGAAAGGAAGTATTTCTTCACACAACGCACAGTCAACCTGTGGAAAGCCTTGCCAGAGGATGTTGTGAAGGCCAAGATTATAACAGGGTTCAAAAAAGAACTAGATAATTCATGAAGGAAAGGTCTTTAGATGGCTATTAGCAAGGATGGGAAGGGATGGTGTCCCTAGCCTCTGTTTGCCAGAAGCTGGGAAAGGGTGACAGGGGATGGATCATTTGATGATTACCAGTTCCGTTCATTCCCTCTGAGGCACCAGGCACTGTCCATTGTCGGAAGACAGGATACTGGGTTAGATGGACCTTTGGTCTGACCTGGTATGGCCATTCTTATGCCTCCCAGAATGGATCACCCCTGGTGTGGGCTATATCAGGGCACCTTTTGAACCCCTTTCTCAGCTCCGCAATGTGATCAACACCAAGACAGAGCTAGCCATGGAATCAAGTGTTCTAACCACAGAAAAAACACAAACAAACCTAAACACACTAGACAAAGTATCTAAAATACCTAAAACTGCTAAGAACAGCAAATAACAGATAAAATCTAACAAGAGTATGATTCAAGCACAGCTGAGATCATATGCTAAACAGGATCACAACAAAAGATAAGAAAGGAACTGTATATAACCTCAAGGTCCAAAACATTCTATGCCAATTCAAAATTAAGTAGATTACATATAAATATCTCCTCCATCCTCCCCTTAATATAACAACCAAAGGAAGACTTCAGCCAAAAGAAAGGAAAAAAGTCATTCACTAAGATTGGATGACCAATGTGTAGAATTTGGTTAACTAATGGCCATCTAGCAGATCTCAGTACAGCAGTCATCACTATTTTGCCCTAATATTGCATTGTTCCTAAGGACTGAACTTTGAAACTTAACCAAAGGAGGAATTTTTCTTGAATGTACTTTGGAAATGAATGCTATGACAGTTGTGAGGGACTACCAGACTGATTTAAAAGTATATTAATGGGTTTAGTTAGAGAAAGTTCAAACTTCCAATAAAGAATACTCGTGTGATTTTAGGCAATAGGCTCTTGGAGACCTACCCTAGAGGGTAGGAAATATAACATCATCTTCTGCAGAGCTTCAATACAGGTAGCGTTGTTCAGAGCAAAATGAGGTTCCAAGATCATGCTCTATGACCTTGCATGATTGGATAAAGTTGGCATCCTAAAGAAGCATCTAAAATAGGGATCTGTACAAAAACTCTTCTCTTGAACATGCTGAGAGCATTATACTACAGAGACTTGATCTTTTTCCTTAGACACACTTATACATCCATAATAAAGCCCTCCTGACTATGGCCACTCAAAGCTTCAACATGGCAGGTAAAGTATGGACTTTGCACCAGTCAGCAGAATATGTTCTATTTATTCACTTCTCTTTTGGGGTCGATGAGACCAATAATCACTTCATCCAAAAAAATCTGTCTGGTCCCCAGTGGAGGATTGGTCTTGCAGTAGCAGAGCTCTTCTATGACAGTCACATCTGAAGGTCCAGAGCTAGGTGAATCAGGCTCTAGGTTAACCAAAAAGTCAGAAACCATATCACTACTATTCTCTCACTTCTATCCTTTGTATTCCCCAGGAGATCAGTGGAATAGGTAGGAAGGCACATAGCTTGGACCTTGCCTGGCTCTGCAAGATGTCATTCACGATCTCGCATCACAGGTCCTGACATTCAGAGAGGCAGGGTACTTTATCTACTGTTTCCAGATCTAAAAAGAAATTGGTCACCAGCCCTCCAAATTGACTTACAATGAATGAAATATTTTTTGGGTGTCGGAATCACTCTGCTAACCTAACTTCTACCATGTAAGTCTTGGAGTTCATCTCTCCTTTGGTGAGCAGTGCACATAGAAATAGGAAATTTTGCTCTACCTAGAACAGGAGAACTTCTCTGGAGGAGAACTGATAGAGTTTTCATAATAACTGGAAAGAAGAACACAATGAGACTCATTAACTGTCATGACCAGAACAGGTCTGTTATCCATGGAAGAAGCAAAGCTCCAAGAATTCAATGAATCACTGTGTTCCAAATGGTGGATACCATGCTTTCTCCTTCTGGTACCAATTCCTTGAACTGATTTGGGAAGATCCCTTAACAAAAAAAAAAAAAAAAAAAAAAAAAAAAAAAAAAAAACCCGATTCTATGCATTCACCAGTTGTGGAATCAGAGAATATACAACTGGTGCTGGATCTCTGCCAATGGATAAGATAAAGGGAGATGAGGCGGGAATGCTCAGAATTACTAGATAGGTATATTATGAACTTGGATCATAAAAGCATGCCTGTGTATCAGATCAGAATTCCCAACAGGCTCCAATAAGTATTGATTTTTTGTTTCTGTGACACCATTTGTTTTCAGTCATGGCAATCTTCATCTTCTGTTAACATTCTTCTGAGATGAGACCTTGTATCCTCAACACAGACGTGGAATGGACTTCTCTTGGACCACGTGTCTGTTTTGTCTTGAATCCAAGATACTTTGTTGGCTTCAACCTTCACTCTGTTCAGAATTTTGATGAGAAAAAATTGTCCAGGAAGATTTAAGTGAATTTCTCTCTTCCCTAAAGCCAATATTATTGCTACCATGATCATGGAGAGGGATCCTGGGAGCAGATGTAATGGTAATAATCAAAGCAGGGAAAAGAAAAAAGCTGCCATCCATCTGCAAAACATAAGAACTGTCTGAGGATGGCAAAACGGGAACACTTTGAAGACAAGCCTCCATGAGGAACTTATTTAGATGTTTCAGAGAGCAACAAGCAGAGCAGAGCCCTGATTCTCAGGGGATAAAAACAGGATGGGAAACAGGTTGTCATGCTCTGACGTGAAGTAGATGATGGATGATTTCATTCATGTTGTGACCTTTGCATGGTTTGCTAAGACTGCGAATGGGACAAAGCTGTTCCTGTAATTCTTGTACAGCTCTATTGGGTACCCACTCTGGGCAACGTCCAGTGATTTCATTTAGTTAAAGCTACATATAAGCTCTTTTGCTCCCAAACTGAGAGAGAGCCTGGTACCAACCGGGGGGCCTAATTCCAGGTAAAGCTAATTTGGAGACCTGCTTATAGCTCTGATGCAACAGTGAGAAGCTACTGACCCTGCGCTTGTCCTAGCTATCTCTCGCAAACAGGTATTTTCTCCTGTTGTACTCCATGGACTGTTTCAGTTTGTCATGTGAGCTGTATTCCTTTCTGTAGTGTCTGGCAGGAGTCAGGATTGTAAACTGACTCTTCTCCTTGACTCCTGAATAGCCTCCGCATTCCATAAAGTTTCCCATTGTATCACTAAGATAGTTGGGAAAAAATGGTTACCTACCTTCTCATAACTATTGTTCTTTGAGATGTGTTGCTCATGTCCATTCCAAGTAGGCATGCACATGCTATATGCACAGTCAGAGGGTTTTTCCCCTAGTAGTCCCCGTTGGGTCGGCTGTGGAGCCCCCTGGAGTTGCGCCTTCATAGCGGTGTATATAGGTCCCCACTGACACACCACCTCTTCAGTTCCTTCTTGGTGGATACTCTAAGAGAGGGGAAGGCGGGTGAGTCTTGGAATGGACATGAGCAACACATCTCGAAGAACTACTGTTACGAGAAGGTAGGTAACTGCTTTTTCTTTGAGTGCTTGCTCATGTCAATTCCAAGTAGTGACTCCCAAGCCTTAAGTAGGAGGCACGGTCAGAGTTCATGGAATCGCTGACTGAAGCACCGCTCTGCCGAATGCTGCATCATCCCTGGCATACTGAGTGATAGCATAATAGGAAGTGAAGGTGTGGACCAAGGACCATGTCACTGCCTTGAAGATCTCCTGAATCAGAACCTAGGCCAGGAATGCCATCGAGGAGGCTGTGCCCTTGTAGAATGTGCCATCAGTGCAGTGGCAGGTATCTTTGCCAAACCATAACATACCCAGATACAGGATGTGATCCAAGATGAAATTCTTTGAGAAGACATCAGGAGGCCCTTCATCCTGTCTGATACTGTGATGAACAGCTGGTTCGACTTATGAAACGGTTTTGTGCGTTCAATATAAAAGGTCAATGCTTGCCAAACATCCAAAGAGCAGAGTCTTTGTTCCCAACTGGAAGAAAAATGTCTTGATTGGCATGAAACTGAGAAATGACCTTTGGGAGAAAGGCTAAGTAAGACCTAAGCTGCACCTTTGTCCTTATTAAAAAAGGTGTAAGGAGGGTCAGAAGTTAGGGCCTTAAGCTTGGAAACTCTCCTAGTTGATATTATTACGACAGATAGAGTAATGAGGAAGTCGCTAGGGGCTTGAAGTGGCAGGGGGGGGGCATAACTCTTCAAATAACCAGAGTAACGTCCCAAGCCAGGATCGGCTGCTTAACTTGCAGATATAAATGTCAAGACCTTTAAAAAACCAACTGACCATCGGGTTGGCGAAGCCTGATCGGCCAGCTGCTCCTGGGTGGACTGCCAAAATGGCAGCTAGGTGAACCCTTATTGACGAGACTGACAGTGCTTAAGTGTACCAAATACCTCTCATCTTGGACTATCGATGACTGCATCGGAGGGGTGTGGCTCTGCAAACACCAGATTGAGACTTTCTTCCATTTGGCCAGGTAGGTGGCCCAGGTGGAAGGTTTCCTACTGCCAAGGAGAACCTCCCTAATGGGTTTGGAACCACATTAGCTTTATCGGGTTTAACCATGAAGCTTCCAAGCTGTAAGGTGGAGAGACTCAAGGCTGAGATGCTGGAGATGGCAGGGGTCTTCAGTGATCAGGTCTGGAAGGGCAAGGAGATTAGGGTGTCCACTGATAGCTTCGGAAGCATGGAGTACCAGCGCTGGCAAGGCCAGGCTGGCACTATCAGTATGACTGCAGCCTCCCTGTGGATCTTGAGCAGAACCTTGTGGACAAGTGGGATAGGTGGGAACATGTAAAACAGGTGGTCCTTCCAAGGGAGGAGGAATGAGTCTGCAAGCGAGCCTGGACTGTGATTCAGGAAGGAATAGAACTGCAGGCACTTCCTGTCAATTTGGGGAACTCCCCACCATTGGAAAATGGTGTTCACCACATCCGGGTGAACAGACCCCTCATGGTTGTAGAAGGATTTGCTGAGATGGTCCACCAGCTTGTTCTGAGAACCTGGGAGGTAGGATGCCTCTAGATGTGTTGAGTGGGCTATGCAGAAGTCCCACAATTTGAGGGCTTCCTGACATATGGGAGAGGAGTGAGCTCCACCCTGCCTGTTTACATAAAACATTGCTGTCGTATCGTCCATCATCACCGACACACCTTTCCCTTTAAAGTGGGCTTGGAAGGTCTGGCATGCCAGGCAAACCGCTCTCAGCTTCCTGACATTGATGTGAAGTGAGAGTTTGTCTTGGCACCAAAGGCCCTGCATCCTGATCTCTCCAAGATGTGCTCTCCACCCCGTCGCTGACGCATCTGTGACCAGCGACAGCAAGGGATGCAGTTTGGTGAAGGGGACCTCCTGCGCACACAGCCTGTGGATTGAGCCACCATCAGAGAGATCCAAGAACTTGTGGTGGGAATGTGACCACCTTGTCCAGGCTGTCATGGCCAGGTCGATAAGTTGATGCCAGCCAGGCAGTGGAGACATCTGAGCCTCAGCCTACATACATACAAGATGCCATATGACTGAGGAGCTTCAAACAATTCCTTGCTGTAGTGGTGAGGTATTGCCTGAAGCCTTCTAGGATGTCATGCATTGTCTGAAAACTAGACCCCGGCAAGAAGGCTTGGACTTGACCCAACTCCAACACTGCCTCTATAAACTCTATTATCTGGGTAGGGAATAGAGTTGATCTGTGTACATTCAGCATGAGACCCAGCCTGTTGAAGGTAGACCTTATCACGCTGGCATGTTGTTCCACTTGTACTGTGGAGCGGCCCCTGACCAACCAGTCGTTGAGGTATGGGAATACCTGCACCTGCCTTTTTTTCAGGAAGGCGGCTACAACTGTCATGCACTTGATGAAAACTTGAGGGGCTGCTGACAGGCTGAAGGGAAGGACTGTAAACTGGTAACGATTGCAGTTCACTATGAACCTGAGAAAGCGTCTGTGGGATGGGACTATTGATTTGTCAAAGTACGCATCCTTCAGGTTGAGGTGGCATAATTCCCCAGATCCAGGGATGGGATGATGGTGTCCAACGAGACCATGCAGAATGTCAACTTCTTCATGAATCTGTTGAGGCCTCGCAGGTCAAGAACGGGTCTGAGACCCCCTTTAGATTAGGAAATATCGGGAGTAAAAAAACCTTGTCCCGTAGCTCCTGAGGAACCTCCGCTCCCACGACCAGGAACGTTTGAACCTACTGCATGAGGAGTTGCTCGTGAGAGGGGTACCTGAAGAGGGACAGGGAAGGGGAAAGGGAAGGGAGGAACAGAACTGGAGAGAATATTCCACTTCTATTGTGTGGAGAACCCAGAAATCTGAGGTTATCTGGACCCAAGCACAATAGAAGTAGGACAGAGAGTTCAGAAAACAAGGTGAAGAGGGGGGTGGGATAGCTCAATGGTTTGAGCATTGGCCTGCTAAACTCAGGGTTGTGAGCTCAATCCTTGAGGGAGCCATTCAGGGATTTGGGGATTGGTCCTGCTTTGAGCAGGGGGTTGGACTAGATGATCTCCTGAGGTCCCTTACAACCCTAATAATCTATGATTCTATGATTCAGTGACTGGACTGATGTATCGCCCTCAAGGCCGGTGCAACCATTTAGGCAACCTAGGCGGTTGCCTAGGGTGCTAGGATTTGGGGGGCACCATTTTCTTCGGTAGCAACTACGCAGCTGGATCTTCGGCCGCCCTGGTCACCGCCAGTTCTTAGGTGGAGGGAGCTGGGGCAGGGGAGCACGGGGAGGGCCACCTGCAGCAAGTAAGGGGGGGCAGCACACAGGGGAACTCCCCGCCCCAGCTCACCCCTGCCCCGCCTTCTCCCTGAGCATGCCGTGGCTGCTTCACTTCTCCTGCCTCCCAGGCTTGCGGAGCTTGTGCTCATGCACGGAGCAGGGGTGAGCTGGGGTGGGGGGGTGCCTCAGGGCAAAGGGTGGGGAGCTGCCGCGGGGGGGGGGTTCTCTCAGGGCAGGGGCACGGGGGGGGGGGAGGTTCAAGGTAGAAGTTTTGCCTAGGGCGCCAAACATCCTTGCACCGGCCCTGGTTGCCCTGGGGCAAACCCTCAAAAAGGCATGCGTAGAGCCAGAGGACTGCCTCATTGAGCCTTGGCCTGGAGTCAGATGGGGAGGCTTGGGCCTGCCATTCCTGGCCTGCTTTCTGGAGAAGTCCTGCCTAGGCTGTGGAGGGTAGAAGTACGGAGGGGGTTGGGGTTTAAAATGTTTCCTCAGGGTAACAGGGGTGAGGCTATGGATCTTGGAATCAGTCTGCTCCGAAAAGGGCAGATCCTGAATTGTTTACTGAACCTCTGTAGGAGGCTGGACACTTGGAGCCATAAGCTCCTCATGGCTATGGCAGAGGACACTGTTTGTATGGCTGAGTCTGCCGCATCCAGCAAGGCCTGTAAAGAGGTCCTGCCTTGCCCTCCTCCATCACAGTTGCAAACTGCGCTCTAGAATCTGTGTGGATTAACTCTTCAAATTTCATCATAGTATTCCATGAATTAAAGTTACGTCTACTGAGGATAATTTGCTGGTTAGCAATCCGAAGCTGGATCCCCCCCTAGTGGAATACACCTTCCTGCTAAAGAGGTCCAGCTTCCTTGAGTCTTTCGATTTCAGAGTTGGGCCCTGCTGCCCCCATCTTTCTTTCTCATTTGCAGCAGCTACAACCAGTAACTCAGGCTGTGGATGAGTGAATAGATGTGCAAATCCTTTAGAAGGGACGAAATACTTCCTCTCCACCCCGTTAGTTGTAGGGGGAATGGAAGCAGAAATTTGCCACAAGGTTTTTGTGGTGGTTTGAATGGTTTTTATGAGGGGTAATGCCACCCTGTGGGGCCTCTTGGGGATTAAGATATCGACCCTGGGGTCCACTGATCTGACCACCCCCTCAGCCTGAAGCCCTATGTTATGAGCCACCCTGCATAACAGCTCCTGATGTGCTCTATTATCAATGGGAGGTGGCCCAGAGGAAGACCACCAGACACCACTTTGTCAGATGAGGATGACAAAGATGTCCTAGGCAGAACGGGGTCCCTCCTGTCTCTCTGGAATCATCCTGTCCGGTGCTGCTCTGTTCGGCACCAGCAGCGGCCTTGGTCCTGGAGTTGGGACCTAGACATGGCTCTGTGCCAGGGTCTGAAGTCGTCTCAGTGCCTTGTGATTGGGGATGGTTCCGGGGCGGTAAAGGGGCATGCCCTTCCAAAACTATTGATTGGGAGCTGGTGGAATAAGTGCGCTGGGCTTGATGATATGCCCGCAGGATCCAGAAAGGTCATTGCGAAGGCCCTTGCCACTGCACTGGCCATGGCACTATCCCCGCCTCTTGTCTATGGCAGCACCACTCTGATTGGTGCCAGCTGCGCCTGGAGTAATAGGACTCTGTGCTCTGAGTCCCAGTTTTATCGGACTCAGAGGCAGAGACCACAGTGGTGCCGAGCAGAATGGTGCCAGGGAATGGTGCCATGGGGACAGTGAGCAGTGCCTCATCATCGCAGGCTTATCTCTGGATGGCGCTGTGCCTTGCAGTGCCAGAGGTTTGTCCCACCTGGCGGAGGACTGTGGTGCCATCATGGCAGTCAGGTCCGTGACTGCCTGAAATGCATCCGAGGTGGAAGGGAGCTCCATCTCCTCCATCTGGCACTCTCTAGCAGGAGTCTCCAACAGCATCAGGCAGAAGCTTTTGCAGATCTTGCAGCAATCTGATGTCTTCGCCAGACACTTTAGGCAGGAGTCATGGGGGTCATCCCTTGGCATGGGCTGGTGGCAGATTCCACACAGTTTAAAGCCTTGGGATCAAGGCATGCACCGAACCCCAGGAGGGGAAGGAACTGGGGCATGACCCCAATGCTAACTAACTACTGTAACTAACACTAACCATTTACAGGCTGACAAAAGGAGAGATATTTGGGGAAACACTTGCCAAAGCAAGAGAGAGAGGCTCAGCTCCAACGACTGTCACTGGCAGTAAGAAGAAACTTAAGAGGCAGCAGAGACATATATACACTGCCTTGAAGGGATGACTCCAGGGGGTTCCACAGCCAACCCAATGGATACCACTAGAGTAAAAACCTTCCGGCAACTGTGCACACAGCACGCACATGCCTACTTAGAATCGACATGAGCAAGCACTCAAAGAACTGATTTATCTGAGCATCTGATCCCAAGGACCAAAGCCTCATATAACTACATGAAACAAGTCGAATCCCACTCTCCCCCTAAAGAAGCCCTTAACCAGGTGATTTTTAGTTTGAGAGGGACCACACTTGTAATACTGTCCACCCATATTAGTGTTGCTTGTGAAAGCACATGGAGGTACTTAAGGTATTGGATGACTATTTTTGTTAGTCTCATGCCCCCTGAGAGTTTTTATGCCCAAAGGAGGGGGCTGAGACATGTGAAGGGCCTGTATAGTGAGCCTGCCACTCTTTCAGTTAAAAAATCTCCCCTAGTTAGAAACACAGAGTCCAAGATGACCAGGGACAATAGACACATTTATCTTCAGTAGTGATACCAGGTTAAGTTTTAACTGGCGCACACTAAGGAATCTTTTGCCTTTATAAAATGGAGGCCAGAGCAGAAAGAAACAAACAGTGTTTGTCAAAGGGTGACTGGCCCCTTTAAGAGGAAGCAGGGTCCAGTGCACCTATGAGTATCTGCTGCCCAACTGGGCTTAATGGAAGGCACCTGGGCCTTATAAAGGGAGACAAAGCAGCAGGGGAGGAGCTACCCATGGACCTCTCATACCTTAAGAAGGTAAGAGATGAGAAAGGAGAGTTGCTTCTGCTGCTAAGACTCAGGAAGAAAGGAGCTTTGGAAGCTGCCGGAGGAATGACCTGAGAGTCCAGTAAACACAGCCCCAAGAAAGGGGCCTGGGCAACCCCCTAACCTCATAGGGAGAGACTGAGCAGAACCTGGGAAGGGCCGATAACTGTGCCTAGCAGAAAGGCTTGGAGCCAGATAGACCTTAAGGAGGAGGGGCTATGCCCAGTGGGAGACTGCAGTGAGTAGACAGACACTTTATTTTGAGAAACCTAGAGGAATTCGACAGAATTCTGGGGGAGAGGGCTATGCCCTGTGGGAGACTAGGGCAGAAGATATTTGAACTTCAATTTATTTTAGGTTAATAAATAAATCCTCAAAAAGGGGGGCTGTTATTGAGCATAAATCTCTGGATTATTCCTGAGAATCCGTGATAGGGAGGTCAGGGCAGACACATCCCTTTTACAGTGGCCAAGAGGCCCCTTACTGCCTGCCAGTTCTTCCACATCTGGGATGCTGTCCTTCTCCTCATTCCTTAGACAACTGCTGGAGGAAGAGATAGAGGCAGTGACAAGGCATGGCAGAATAAACAGAAGATGGAAATAATAATCTGGACATTAGGGCATGACGACTCATAGCAGCAGCAGCAATCTTTTAGGTGTGACAGGAAATCCTTATCCCTCTCTTACACCTTCCCAAGAAGCATCAGACACCAGGCAGAAGACACAGAGCATGCCTTTTGTCTCTGGGTTTTCTCTGATCAGAGTTCTCTCTGAAACCTACAGGGGCACCATGCCTGAGAGGGGAAGCAGAGTGGAGGAATAAATCTCCCCAAAAGGTAAATGCAGCTCTGGGACACAGCACAGAATTAGACAGCTACATTATTGAGCCAAATTGTTAATCTAAATATTGTAAACAAATGTTGGCATTTCCCTCAGCCACTGTGGAGGCAGAAAAAACTGGAGGGAACTTCAGGAGGGGAAAATTCCCCTGTTGCCAGTGACTGGTTCTGCCCTCAAGTTCCAAACAGGTTGAAGTAACCATCCTGACAGATGGGTGAAACTTACCATGAAAAAGCAATAAACTTTTCTAGCCATTAAGACATATCATAAATGAAAAAGCCAAGAACCACCAGAGCACAATGTAAAGGTAAAATTTTACTCCCCTCGTTCGTGTGTAGTCCTACCATGCTGGATTCTGTTCTCAATTAAACTCAAACAGTCGTGACATTTTGGGCCTTATTTTCATCTTACACAGGTGTAAATCAATGGAGTTTACTTTTAATATCAACAGTTACATCAGTGTAAAAATCATAGTGAGAATAGAATCAGGCACACTGACTTCAATGGCACTTCTCCAGTACATTGAATGGATTTGCCCCATATGTTATAAAAGGCACAGTGGATCTACTTAATGAGGTTAAAAAAAAAAAATACTTTTACACAACAACTTTGAAAAGATCTCCAAGCTAATAAACAGTCTCGCAGCTTTGCGGAGAGAGTTAAAAGGAATAATATTTTGTTTTAAAATTATGCCTCTCCTTAAATCTAATATATTTTAAAAGAAAGAAAGAAGGTGGGGCGGGGGGAACTTACCGTGATTGCAGTTGCTGAGGTAATCCAACGGGGGACTTCTGTTTGAGAGTGAACATCATCTGAGCCACCGGGCTGACTTTCTGTGGAACCTGTACCTTCTGAGAGAACGTCTGCTGAGCAGCCTGCTGAGGAATTGGCCATGGTGGAGCCACAGGGCCCTGACCTCCAGTGGAAGAAGTATCTTGCATGGCAGTATCCTCACAGGAGTTACCTTTCGTCCCTGGTTTACACACACAAAGCTGAGGTCGCAGACACATCCCTCCATTTTGGCATGGTGGCGAACAGTGAGCTAAGAAAAAAAGACATTTTAAAAAGTACTGGTGAAGCAAAGCATTATGGAAACAACAAACCCTCCCCGAAAGTACAATGGCAACATTATGGAGTTTCCCAAAGACAGAATTAAAGCTTATGGTTAAAAACAAAATGGGCAAAATTCAGCAGTGATATAAACTGTATATGTGGTAAAGATGTGTAACTCACACTGATTTGACATTAAAGGTGCATGCTTACATGACGACGGGCAGAAGGCTGATGAACAAAGAACAGAAGATAAGATAAACTGTGGGAGGCTACTTTTATTATATACCCTCCTGTTAGTAGCTTTCTGCTTCATTCCCCAGCTTTCCACCTTTCAATGTGTAAATTGGACACATTTGCACACCCATTAAACATCAAATTGGTGCAAGTTATCCATCTCTACCTTGGTATAACGCTGTCCTCGGGAGCCAAAAAAAATCTTACCGCATTATAGGTGAAACCACGTTATATCAAACTTGCTTTGATCCACCGGCATGCACCCCCCCCCCACGGAGCACTGCTTTACCACGTTATATCCGAATTCGTGTTATATCGGGTCACGTTATATCGAGGTAGAGGTGTATAACTTGACAATTGACACAACGAACCAGATTCTCTTCAGAAATATTCAATGCACTATTGGGAATTGTTCCACTCATTTCACAGAGCAATAAAACGAGGAACAGAAAGGTTAAATGAGTCACCTATTTCCTTTCACTAAAGCGGAGACTAAAACGCCTTACATCCATATGCCATAGTAAAAAAAAAAAAACCACACCACATACATACAGGTGGTCCTAGCTCTAGCTAGCAACACCACCAAGAAAATAGCTTTCCTTGAAGCAAAAGCACAGCAATAATTAATCCTTAACGGCATTCAAAGCATATGTCACAGACTGCAGCAAAACCTCCCTCAGAGCTAAGTACTGTAATACCCTCATGAACAAACATGGCACAAGTTACAGAGCACTTGAGAAAGAACTAGAGGACAGAGAAGGTCAGTCTCCAAAACCCAGCCTCTTAGCATTATGAAAATGATTATTTAGATCTGTCAGGATTATAACTCGGGGAACTCCACATTCTCACCTTCATGCTCAATCTACTAGACCATATTGTTTCCCTAAAATTTAAACTGCATGCATCTATACCATCTTGGAAAACAAATAACCAAACCCTGCAAATCCTGGCCCCAGCTGTTCTGCAGCCATAACAGACTCAAGTATCTGCAAATCTTGTGGGATACAAAGCCTCTGAGAGGTGGCTGCCCAACTCCAACCTCTAAAAACAAAGCTGATGTCCATCACTCCACTCCCGTCTATCCCAAACTGCACCTACTTATACATCAGGATCAGTCAGCCTGGTGAAAGAAGGACCAGTACAGGTGGCAGTAAGAATATACTGCAGTGGGCTCAACCCTGGGAACATGTACAATGGCAGTACGCAGATGTCTTCCAGGGGCCACCAGCTCATCTAGATATTTGCTTAGTTTTACAATAGGATACATAAAAAGCTCTAGTGAAGTCAGTACAAACAAAATTTCATACAATGACTTTTTTATACTGCTCTATATACTATACACTGAAATGTACGCATAATAATATTATATTCCAGTCAACTTTTTTTTATAATTATAATGGTAAAAATGAGAAAGTAAGCTATTTTTCAGGGATTTTATGTCTGATTTTGTAAGCATGTAACTGTCAATTGATGTGACACTTGGAGGTACACAAATCAGAATCCTAAAAGGGGTGCAGTAGTCCGGAAAGGTTGAGAGCCACTGTTATACTGCATCCCTTACAGACACATAAGTCCAGAATTTGGCCTTAAAAGAACAAAAACAAAAATTGAGTAATAATAAATATCAATATCAGCATTGTAAAACAATGACGTAAAGCAACAAAATGTATAGTTACATTATCCTACCTATCACGTAAGATCATTGAGTTTTTTTCCTTGCTGTGATTTTCTGAACCATCAGCAAGTAGAAATTTTCCCTATTTTTGGTGGAGGACATAGTTTTGTATAGTTTCTGTCAAAGTAGTTTGCTTTTTAAAACTGTCATAAACAGATATAAGAGTTAATAGAACAGAAGTACTTCATCTCTCTTTTCCCTGTAAAAGGTTAACAAGATCAGTGAGCTAGGCTGTCACTTGACCAGAGGACCAATCAGGGGACAGGATACTTTCAAATCTTGAGGGAGGGAAGTTTGTGTGTGTGCTGTTAGATTCTGGTTTTTGTTCTCTCTGGGTTCTGAGAGTGACCAGACGTGCAACCAGGTTTCTCTCCAATCTCCCTGATACAGGTTCTTATAGATCCAAAATAGTAAGCACTAGATGATAAGGCGAGTTAGGCTTATGTTTATTTTCTTTATTTGCAAATGTGTATTTGGCTGAAAAGATTTTAATTTGTACTTGTTTACTTAGGCTGGGAGGGTATTCTCAGTGTCTATAACTGAAAGACCCTGTAACATATTCCATCTTAAATTTACAAAAAGATAATTTTTACTGTTTTTCTCTCTTTAATTAAAAGCTTTTCTTGTTTAAGAACCTGATTTTTTTTTATTCTGGTGAGACCCCAGAGGACTGGGTCTGGATCCACCAGGGAATTGGTGGGGAGAAAGGAGGGAAGGGGGAGAGAAAGGTTAATTTTCTCTCTGTGTTAGGATTACTTTCTCTCTCAGGGAGAGTCTGGGAGGGGGAAAGAGAAGGACGGGGGGGGGAAGGTGGATTTTCCTCTCTGTTTTAAGATTCAAGGAGTTTGAATCACAGCGATCTTCCAGGGTAACCCAAGGAGGGGAAGTCTGGGAGAGGCAACGGTGGGGGAAAGGGTTTACTTTCCTTGTGTTAAGATCCAGAGGGTCTGGGTCTTGGGTGTCCCCGGGCAAGGTTGGGGGGGGGGACGGACCAGAGTGTACCAGGCACTGAAATTCCTGGTTGGTGGCAGCGCTACAGGTTCTAAGCTGGTAATTGAGCTTAGAGGAATTCATGCTGGTACCCCGCCTCTTGGAGGCTAAGGTTCAGAGTGGGGAATTATACCATGACAAAAACAAAACACTGTCTCTTCTAAAATAGAAAACAGTTCTTTCCCCTTTTGAAATAAGATTCATGCCATGTGTAGTAAAGTTGGTGGAGTAATTTCCATCTAAACGAAAAAGCAGGGCTTTTTAAACAATCACATTGTTCTCAAATTTCAGACAAATGTATATCATAATCTCTGCATTTTTCTTCCTTCCTGTCTCAATAGATCTTTCAATATGTCTAGTTATATTAGTTAGTAATGACAGACAGCTTTTCAAAGCCAGCATCAGCCTAACACCTGCTTAACCATAACAATTAATTTATGTGAGAAAAAGAAATGATTAATGAAAGTTGTGCTAATCCTGATGCAATAAACTTCCTATAACAAATCTCCAGCTGTGGGAGAGCTAGTGGTCTGTGTAGGTAATCTCTTTCATTAGCCCACTTAAACCAGAATATTTCAATCCTATTTAACCAACAAACATCAACAGGCAAACAGAGGCTTCTTTTTGCAGAATTTTAAAGCTGTTTCTTTCTCTGCGATACTGGCTATTTTTGGTCAGCTCCAGTTCTTCTCTAGTCTCTTAACATGTACTTTTAGCATTAAACCTCTAATTTTTATTTGAACTGTTGTGTTTCACCCAAGGATGGTGCTCCTATTTTCCCAATCCGTCTTGCAGTCTATTCAGCAAAGAATCTATTATAAAACTCATATCATGTTACAGCCCATCCCTCACTTCAATGAGCTTCACCAACTACTTTTGAAAACAATTCAATTTAAATTAAAGTTTATTGCACTAAACAATTCAAAACAACCTTAATATAATTCAAATATCTATCTAAAAGGTAACTTCTTACAGCCCCCATTGTAGAATTTAATCACAGTCAGTCAAACTACATCTTCTTACTGAGCATAATAATTGTATATACCGCTAATATCATTAGAGATAAAGTTATTCTTTAAACATAGACTAAACATAACTGATACCAGATTATAACATTATGTCCACTATATTAAAATTGGAACAGTTTAGGTCACAACAAACCATCAAATCTGATACCACATAACAAATAATAAATACACAAGTATATTCAATTATCCAAATTTATGTTAAAAAAAATATGCAATGCCCTGGGTGAATACCCATTTAAGTCAAAGGAAAGACTACTTGGGACTTTCATGAAAGTTGGATTGGTCCTTAAAATATTTAAAAACGAAGGTAGGGTGGAATTAAGATTGTTTGGGTGCTAGTCACTGAGAATTTTTCAATTAATGGTACATGTGCATGACGTGAGTGTTAAGTCGGAATTAGAATATTTTATGTAACCTCAACATGTTTTCCATATTGTCATGTTCTTTAATAAATGTGTTCTTCGGTGGTACATCTCCTCTTGAACTTTACATAGCTGAAGAAAGTTTGATACCAGAGGAATCAAATATTATGTTATTGTTTATTATCTGTATTACTATAGCACACAGGAATCCCAGTCATAGATCAGGACACATGCTAAGCACTATACAAAGAGAATAAAAATATTATCCCTTATGAAAAGTCTGTTTATATTTGTTTTTACATTTATTTGTTTACATTTTGGTTGGTTTTAGGAGAGATTTTTTCCTTCTCTCAGAAAGATGGCATGAGGATTTACAGTAACAAATATTTTATAATATAAAAACAAATCTTCATGACTAAATATTTTAGTTGCATTTTGCCTCTGGACTCAGATTTTATTAATTTGCCACAGTATCCCAAAAATTGTTTTATAATTAAGGCTAGGTTTCAGTCACAGTATTTTTAGTAAGAGTCATGGACAGTAAACAAAAATTTACAGCCCGTGACCTGTCCATTACTTATATTATATACCCCTGACTAAATCTTGGGCGCTTGGGAGTGGGGCACGGCACAACCAATGGGAGCTGCGGAACAGGCACTCGAGGCGGAGGCAGCATGTGGCATCCCCAGCCATGTCTCCACCTAGGAGCCAAGGGACATGTCACACTTCCAGGAAGCCACCCAAGTTGCTCAGGCAGCCCCTGCGCCAGCCGCACCGGCCACTGCAGAAGTTACGGAGGTCCTGGAAAGTCACAGAATCTGTGCCTTCCTTGACAGACTTGCAACCTTATTCATAATCAACAACTGTATTTAAAACTATTCCAACAACAGCAATAACCTGCTAGTGTGTACAGTGCTGAGGTGATTCTTATACAACCCAAATAAAAATATCACATATTTAGAAAATGCAGTCTAGAATCTTTAATAGCATTTTTGCCAATAACATTTCAACAGAACCTGCTAAGTGGAGCTGAAAGAAAAAAAGTGCCATTGGCTAACAAGGGAAAGGATCACAATGAGTAGTGAAACAGCTAGAAGAGTGAGTTGAAAGGATTAAGACAGCTGCCCCAAACATAATGATGTATGAGGAGGTTGCAGAAGGTGAGGGCAGATGTGGTAAAGAATGTTTCTGAATTTGGAATGCAAATCAAAGCTGAAGATAAAGGCCTGCATACATAATTTATTAACTCATTCCAATCCAGTATTTGTTAAAGGAGAGACTGTCAAAAGTACCAAAGGTATTTAGGAGCACAAGTCCCTGTGGTGCTTCTGAAAATCTCATCCTAAATATGCAAGAATGAGAACAAAAGAAAGAGTATTTCTTTTCTCAAAGTCCTTTTTACTACAGGTTTCAGAGTGGCAGCCCTGTTATTCTGTATCAGCAACAATAACAAGGGGTCCTTGTGGCACCTTAGAGACTAACAAATGTATATGGGCATAAGCTTTCGTGGGCTAAAACCCACTTCGTCAGATTAATGGAGCGAAAAATACAGTAAGCAGTATGAACACACACACACACACACACACACACACACACACAAAGATGGGAGGTTGCCTTACCAAGTGGGGGGGTTAGTGCTAACAAGGCCAATTCAATTAAGGTGGAAGTGGCCTAGTCTCAACAGTTGACAAGAAGGGGTGAATATCAAGAGAGGGGAAATTACTTTTGTAGTACTAATGAGGTCAATGCAATCAAGGTGGACATCAGCCATTTCCAACAGTTGATAACAATGTGAGAGTATCAGCAGAGGGAACATTACTTTTTGTAGTGACCCATCCACTCCCAGTCTTTATTCAGGCCTAATTTGATGGTGTCCCGTTTGTAAATTAATTCCAGTTCTGCAATTTCTCATTGAAGTCTGTTTCTGAAGTTTTTTAGTTGAAGAATTGCCACTAAGTGTCCAGGGAGATTGACGTGCTCTCCTACTGGTTTTTAAATGTTACAGTTCTCGATATCTGATTTGTGTCCATTTATTCTTTGCATAGAGACTGTCCAGTTTAGCCAATGTACATGGCCTTTGAAAAAATAGACCTTTGACCTTTTAATTTCAAAGAGAAATCCAGAAGATTTAACACTTGCTAAGCATGCACAATATTCTTCAAACTGGAGGTTTAATGACAAAGTAAATGGAACTCCACAACTAATGGCCACACTGGACCACTCTGATACACAAATCTTCTTCCGCTTCCATCTAAAATCCTTTACATCAACATAGATTTTCATTTCTTCATAGCAATCAGTCTGACCACTGGAAGACTATCACAATTTAAGAAATGATTTCACTTATATTTTAAGTACATTGTTATTGATGGATAAATGGACTTCTGATTATATTAATGCCCATGTCCAGACAAAAAGGAAGCGAAGAATGTGGATTATCAGTTTTAGAAATTCTGTTTGATACAATATAAAAATGGCTACCTCATCACCAGCTTAACACTCCACAAAGCATAAGATATTAAATAGAAACTACTGGATAACTGTTATACTCATTAGCTCAGCAAATCAGAGGGCAATTACTTGCACTGTATTTTACCATGTTCATAAAGACACTCAATGAAGGAAATGCCAAATTTCTTCATAATACTTTGTTTCTCTTTCAGTATGAATAGACTCACATTGCCAAATCATGACACAAGGGGTCAGAGAGTTGCAAACAGAAACCACCAGACAATGCAGGTGGAAAAGGGAAGCTCACAGTGCTACTCCTCCATAGCTAGAGCATTATTAAACACACCTGGTGGTAAATAGGAGCTCAGTGGCTAACCCAAGAGTAAGACAGAGAACAGCTGCCTCTCTGGAGACATCATGCCATTTTTCTGTAATCCTCACACAGCATCCAGATGCTATGGTGATAGACACTTTATAAAAGATGATAAAGTTATGCAGACACAGAAACAGACAGATATCATCCATTTTGGGTAGGAGTCAGGGATAAAAAAATAAAATCAGTCACATTTTACGAACCCTGAAAATTTGTGTTCTACTGACACCTAAAATATATTAAAATCACCTATCCTAACCTCCAGGCTCTTTAACAAGTTTAAAACACACATAAAATTAAGACAACCACCCACCCAAAACATCCCAAGCCTGCATAACAAAACAATCAACCAGGATATCTGAAAATATAAACAAAATTCCTATCATTCTCAAAAATAAAATGAAATGGTAATTCAGATGACAAGTTCATAATTTTGCCAAAAATACCCAAATAATTAGGATCCTCATCACAAATTCTGCTCCAGCTACACAAACATAAATCCTGAGTAACTCTACTGAAGTTAATGGAATTATTCTAGATTTACACCAATACAACTAAGTAGAATTTGAACTCTGTTTTTAAAATCAGCTTAACTTCTTTCACCCAAGAAAGTAATTTTTGAAATTCTTTAAATCTGATTTATAATCATACAAGTCAGATTCTGATCTCATTTATAGCAGGATAAATCCAAAGAGTTTCTCCAATTTGTAAATAAAACATATGAAGCATTGCAGAGCAAACTGCATTACTCTACTATCAACTCTTATAAGACAAGAGACAACAGCATGTCTAATACACATTATGGGGAGAAATTTTAATCCATTTTTTTTATGTGACCAGTAACAGCACATGAAGAATTGTTGCATTGTATCTTCACAGCAGTGCCCAGCTGCCCTTTTATTGAAGTTACTGAACACCACCACAGACTGCTATCAGATCATAGGATGACAAAATGGGAGGTCACATTTGTAATACATCATAAAACTGTCTATTGTCTCCTTATACCCACTTTAAAATGTCACTGCTTTTTTTTTAAATAAATAAATACCCAAGACAGGCATCTGCAACATGCCACAAATATATGACCTAATTATTACAATTTAACTTCAACTAGATGCACAGTGATTACTGTGTTTGAACACCGTTGTTTTCTGTAAAGCTGAGTTTCTAAAATGTGGAATGTTAAAGTACAGATCTGATAGCAAAACCATGGGACCAACATTGCTGCTCTGGAAGTCAATGGGAGTTATGCTACTGATTTCAATAAGAGCAAAATTGGGCACTAGGGCCAAAATTCAGCAGTGATGTACATAATAATGTAATACGGGTATAAAATTAGTCAGAAAATGGCAAGGTAAGTAGCAAAGTAATAAGCTTTACACTGATTTTGTATTTGTGGAGGGTGAAATTCACCCTTCTGCAGAGGGCCAGCCTAAGGCCCTTAGGCTGAAGTGAGATAAAAGTGGTGGAAAGGCCTTGTGCTGGTCTTCTGCACAGAGACTCATTTTACCATCAGAATTCAGGGCATGGTACAGGGGTAAATTGAAGTGCAGAGCTGATTTATCTTACATCTCCTCCTTGGCTGCCTTTACTGCTACATTCTCTTGCTCCATTTGCATGTAAATTGCGCTCATTTTGTACCTATTGAATGCCAAATCAATCCAAGTTTGTGTTTTCTAAGCTTAATGCTAATAGTTTTTGTTATAAAGCATGTGATTTTTTTCAATTTTCTCTTTATGTTTACATGCTTATGCCAGCATATTGTCTGATGAATCCTATGATGATACGAACTGTTCTTGCTCACTCTACTATTTGGTTTTATTTAAACTTGTTTAATCTGAAAAATACAAAAAAAGTTTTTACTTATTAGTTAAAATATGACAACATACCAAAGTTCAGCCAACTGGATTATGTTTTAAAATCCCTGGGGAAATGTAAAATGGCTTCCCTTCATCCTGTTTTCTTTTTTTCCCCAAGGGAGGTGTAAAATATTTTACTTTTCCAGCAGCCCCTCAACTTAGTTTTCTACCTCCCCGGGACTTTCCTCTCACTAGACACACACTCTGTTAAAGTAGGCAGAAAGCACTTTTTTGGCTTTGACGTGACAGGTGTCCCACATTGCCTGCTGGTACAGTGCAGTAAAGGAGGTACATGTGCAGTCTTAACAAAGAATCTCTATCGATCTATGTATTTTAATGAGAGTACCTAAATACCCAATGCATAATATTAGAAAAGCCCAATTCTGCATCAAATTATTCTCTCGGACCCATTTTTAGGCCCAATGGATGCCCAGGATACAGAAGTTTCATGATAGAAACGATGCTGTATTGATAAGTCTTGCATTAGTCTCTGGTATAATCTTGCACAGCTGATTCCAGTAAATTAGGAATAAATTTGTTGGCAAAGATAGAGAATGCTATGTATGTAAGCATAGTAACTGAGAACACAACAGACAAAGGGCCACATTCTGCAGTTCTGGGGGATCTGTAATTCTCATTGAAGTCAACATTATGATACAAGCGAGTTGTTTTAATTCAAGTAATTTTCATTTCTGCTACTTTTCTAAAATACACTGCAATAGGGGTGTCTCATTAGTTGCAAACTACAAAGATCAATACCACCACAGTCAGAATGGATTAATTTAAATTAAAATTATTTAAATCACTGATTTGAATCACAGAACTGGAAAGGACCTCAAGAGGTCATCTAGTCCAGTCCCCTGCATTCATGGCACGACTAAGTACAGTATTATCATTCTAGATCATTCCTGAAAGGTTTGTCTAACCTGCTCTTAAAAATCTCCAATGATGGAGATTCTACAACCTCCCTAGGCAGTTTATTCCAGTGCTTAACCACTCTGACAGTTAGAAAGCTTTTCATAATGTCCAACCTAAACCTCCCTTGCTGCAATTTAAGCCTATTGCTTCTGGTCATATCTTCAGAGATTAAGAACAACAATTTCTCTCTCCTCCTTGTAACAATCTTTTATGTACTCGAAAACTGTTATGTCCCCTCTCAGTCTTCTCTTTTCCAGACTAAACAAACCCATTTTTTTCTATCTTCTCTCATAGGTCATGTTTTCTAAATCTTTAATCATTTTTGTTGCTCTTCTCTGGACTTTCTCCAATTTGTCCACATCCTTCTTGAAAATGTGGCGCCCAGAACTGGACACAGTACTCCAGTTGAGGCCTAATCAGCAAGGAATCATGGTTTAAATAACTAAGCAGGAATAAATCAAGTTTAATCGTGTTTTGAATTTGTAATTTTAGTTATTTACCTAAAGGAAGGTTGTTAGCCAGGCCTGCCAATGGGGGGAGGGGATCAAAAGGGGGCAATTGCCTAGGGGCCTGGGTGATTTAAAAGGTTTCAGTTCCCCATCTATAAAATGGGGGTCCCAGAGAAAACCTGGGTACTACCAGAAGAAAAACTGCCCATTTAGATATAAAGACAAATGGTGGCCCTACAACTCAGTTAGTTGCAGGATACATTTATTAGCACGTTAGAAAATAGTTGATGCATTTCTTATTTACTAGATTAATGTTTTTATTTGCAATTTGTGTCAAGCTCTATTTGGATGAAATGTACATTCAATTAAAATGCACAAAGAGCATTTTAATTTTTTTATTAAACAAAATTATCTTAAATGTGCTGGATATACAAGAAAAAACGTTTAACACATTTTACATTCAAAACTAATTGACTAAACACAGGAAGTATTATCTGTAGTTAGTGTACTGAACTGATTGTTTCTGGTCAACATGTGCTTCAAGTTTTTACAATTAGTAGCATGTGCAGCGGGTGGAGCCCCACTTCAGGGAGGCTAGCCCCCGGCTCTGCCCCTTCCACCTCCCCCCACCTCCATTCCCTTTGGGAGGAGCCCCAAGACCCCTTGTTCCCCCCACCCCGCAGTCAGAGGAGCCCTGGGTTGACCAGAGCCCCCACAACCACACCTCCCTTTCTGCAGACTCCAAGCCACCCTGTGCAAAAATTCAAAAGCTCTTCTCTCTTCCAGAGAACCTGAGCTTTTGATATGCCCCATGCAGGTATGCCCCTAGGAGGCAGTATGTTTTACTCAGCATCCCAGGTTCATTAGTAATCTCCCTGGAGTCCAGGGAGATTACTGATGAACCCAGGAAGCTGAATAGCACATACCATCTTCTCACCCACCCTGGAACCTGCATGGGGCATATTTAAAAGCAAAAATTCCACCCGCAAACCACAATGGGGTCCAGAGCAGCGGCTGCGCTTGGGGGAGGCTGAGCCTCACCTGGCCTATTATATCCACCGCTTATGATTAGTAGAGCTCATATATAGTTTATATTCATAGATTGGAAGAGGTAAATAAGCTTTCCTGATTTATCAGCACCCAAATTGGTTTCTTAACTTTGAATGAACTAGACATTTAACTGAGCTAGTTGAATAAACTGAAATGTAGAAAATAGTCTGCCTGCCCCTATGAGAGCAGTCTGTTCTAAAAACCGGTTTAGTACTTCACAAAACTCTGATTCCAGGTGCCTAGCCAGGTACTTGCACCACTTCAGTGCTCTGACTTTAAAACTTGGCAGCAAATATGTACTGCTTAATATTACTTTTTCTATTTAATTTAAATAATGTTAATAAGTTTAGGCCTTAATATAAGTTGCCAATTTCAAAATTAATTGTAATATATTTAATTTAAAATTTTTAAAAAATCGGATATAAAGTTTAACAAACAAAACTTCGGAATCCTATGCAAAAAACCTTTCAGATGTATACCAAGAATTTCCACAAAGAACATTATCTAGACAGAGATAAAAGCTGCAAAGTCACCTCATTTTTCTCCTTCAAATCTTCTTTAAAACTCCTCTGCTGCGATGCCAACAAAAACTAAACTGTGAGTAAGGGACTGGTATTCTATGACCAATGCTTTTCATCTGAGCAGTTTTGTCTCATAGTTACCTTATGTTCCCCATCTGTTTGTTGTAGCCACCTATTATCTCGTCTTATATTTAGATTGTAAATTCTTTGGTACTGGGACCATCTTTTATTGTGTGTTTGTATGGCACCCAGCACAATGGAGCCCTGAGTCATGACTGGGCCCCCTAAGTCCCACTGAAATACAAAACAAGTAAATAATCAGGTTTTAGAGGCATAAAGGGGCCAGAAGCCAATCAGGAATTCCTCTGTAGAGGTTCCCAGAGTTGCATGGTATAGGGCCATTCACTGCTCTCCACACCCTTGTAGCCTCCTGGCATGAGGCCTTGCAGAAGGCAGGGGAGGAGAGATGCTATGGCAGGGCCACCCAGGGGGGAGGGCAGGGTGGCAAGTGGGGCAATTTGCCCCAGGCCCCGCAGGGGCCCCGCAAGCCACTCCAGGTTGTCAGCAGCATTTCCGCAGCGGGCACTTCAGTCGCTTCGGGTCTTCGGCAGCGGATCCTTCAGTGCAGCGGAAGACTCAGAGCGAGTAAAGGACCCGCCGCTGAAGTGCTGCCAATTGGCGGCACTTACGCTGCTCTACCACCGCCGCTTTGTTCTTTGGTGGCAGGTCCTTCCCTCCGACAGGAACCCGCCGCTGAATTGCCACTGAAGACCCGGCCCTGCCCCGCCCCAGGCCCCCTGAATTCTCTGGGCGGCCCTGTGTTTTGGTGTTGTCCTCAGTATTCAGTACTCCAGCTATTTCTGGGTTATGGAGTGGCCCATGGGTGGCTAAGAAGCCACTATAAAATACAGTGACTGCTTTAAATTATGCTGGGAATTGGTCAAGCCAGAGTTTGGAGGTCACAATAGTGGTTTAAAGAAATGAATAAAATTACACTGGTTTAAAACTGGAATATGCAGTGTTGAATCAAGCCCACTATCTATATATACTTTTCTATATCTATATATTTATATATAGATATAGAAAAGTAGGTGGTTAACAGAAGCATATCTATACCATCTGTATCAGATCCTATAGCACTCAGACCCGATCATTTCAATCTCACACCCAACACAGAGGTCAAAGGGTCTCAATCACAAAATAAACAAAAAGCTTCCAAGTCTCAGCATGAAATGTTAGTCCATAACTCTGCAAAAGGGGGAAAAAAAAAACCCATGTGAAGTTCACTCTAATCACACATTTAATCAAGCAATATTCTTGTGAATAATGCTCTAAATGTGAAACAATTGTTTTAAGAATTAAAGACTGGGGAAGGAGAACTTTGAAAGTTATCAAGTGTCAGTATGTGATATCAACTGAAAGAAAGCCTTGAAACTCCTATAATATTTCACCATAAAATAATCTCTAAGTACCAATAAAATACTCTTTTCTTGCAATTCAACAATTGATATATATTCCCTCTGGCACCACCAAAGAAAATGCAACTACAATAAAATCACTTAAATGTAAACTGCCATTCCAATATATTTTAGTTTTTAGTCAATATATTTAGTTACTTTACTAATTTAATGTAATAAATTAATGTAGTACACATTTAAACCAGTAATAAATGTCTGTAGAATGATTTCAGTTCTGTAAACCTTATACTTTCAGGCCCCTATCCTGGAAATATTTGCATGCCTATTAACTAGAAGCACGAGTACCGTAGTTCTGTTGGAGACAATAAGCATGGGGTTAGTTTCAAAATTAAGCACATGCAGAAGTGTTGGAGGATTAGAGCTGTAAATTTCAAAAAAAAAAAAAAAAAAAAAAAAGTGGGGGAGGCTGGGGGATGAGCACCTAATGTAATGTTTTTGTAATTATAGGTCTGACCACATGGTTCCACTAAGGAAGGGGAAACTAGGGCATACACTCCAGCTGCTTTGCACTGCTCTGGTGCTGCAAAGCAGCTTAATTGACCCGTTCATTCTAGCTGCTACATGCTACTACAGAGTGGCATAAAGCAGCTAGAACATACTGGTGAATATGGTTATAAAAAGATATGTTTTAAAATTAAAAGTTGATATTTCATATGTACATTTTTTTAAATACCCACATGCTAACATTCTTTTTGAATTTATTGTTTTCTGTTCATTCATGGAATTTTTAATTAAATAAAACAGCTAAGGAAATTCCTAGACAGAAACTATGTTAAAATGGAGTTAAGGCTGAAAAAACCTACCAGTAATACAGGGTAATATATACATCACAAGAATGTTTCGGTCCTCTCAAAAACGTAGTTTTATAAACCCAGGAAATTCAGAGTTAAGATTAAACCCAAAAGAAAGCCAAACATATTCAGGTATAGAACTGCACAGTTGGAGCACTCAAGACAATCATAACTCTGCTTCACAGTGACACCATAAAAGGAGGAAAAGAAAAAAATCTAATGTGTCTTTTTTAAAAATTGCATTTAATCTCAAACCACAAACAATATAATGCCCCAATCATTATCATAGGGGTTACTAGACGGCATCACTACAGGGAAAAGTTAAGGTTATTTGGGTGCCCTAATTACATTTCCATATATATGCATGTTTGGGTTTCTTTTAAGCTTAACTTTAAATTTCTTCGGATTATAATACTCGATTTTAGGATACTACCAACTTCCCTGTAATGTATTTTTTCCTAAATTACTGAGATGTACTCTCAACTTTAATTCCAGTTTAATATAATTTTTGTCTAGGAATATTATACAATAAGTGTTTTTATTTTATTCTTAAATTGCCTGAAGATCACTTGATAACACAGAACATTACTTAAAGTCTTCAAATTCAAAGTGTAGGTCTTCACTACTGGCTGAATCCCCCCCCCCCCCCCCCCGCAGTGTAGACCAGGGCTAAGTGAGTATTAATGAATTTACAAGGACTTTTATTAATGTTATGTAAAGAATAGTAAACAGAGAAACGAAGATAAGATTTAATATAAGGAAAAAAACAAAACAATTTCAACCTAAAAAAGTTTCATATAAGAGAGCAAATAGGGTCAAATTCAGGCTTAGTATAAGATAATATAGCTCCACTGAAGTCAAATATATCTGTGCCTGTTTACACAGGGCTAAATTTAATCCAAAACGTCCATACATTTTGGGACAGATTTTCAGAAGACATCAGCTCGTATTTAGGCACTCAAATGAAGTGATCACATTTTTTTTCCAATGGGAGCTGTTGAATGCTCAGCACTTTTGAGAATGTGACCTCAATTGTGGGTTTTAAAAACTTCACCCTTGATTTTCAACTTGAACGGTAAAGTTCTGATAATGTCATTTTGTTTACAAGTTTATTTCTTCAATTTATTAAAGGCTACACTGGAGACACTAAACTATACAGTGAAACCTACATTTAGGATCACTTTCACAAAGCAACCCTTTGTCAAAAGTCTCTTCAAAGCTCTCCATATATTCTTGACTTTTGTTTAAAGATCAGGTCTATCAGACAACTGGTTTTTGCTTGTCTCTTGAGTGGTGGATTCAGATATTTTTCACTCTCAAAACTGAATTTTTAATTAATTAAAAATTCAATGACTATAATTCATAACTTTATAAGCCCTGTATTATTTCTAGTGAGCCCAGACCTTAAACATTTCCTTCTTGTTCAAAGGATAAATCTACGCTGAATTTTTATTTCTTAACAGCACATAGCCAGCCATCAGTTCAAATAGAATAGTGGCTTCCCAATAGCTCCATTACTGCACACATTGTCACAATATGTATCAGTCTCCATGTGCTTGATGAAATATTGCCCATCCTTTATTAATTTCCAAAATATCTGCTTTGATCTCTTTTCGCAGTGTTCTCCCATATAAAATAGAGTAAATTGTCAAAAAAATGCACACAATAGGAGTAAATTAAAAAAATATAGTCACTAGAGGTAAGATTAAAACAACATAAATGTGGCATTGATTCAGATTCCAGTGTAATAAGATCTGGAAAAGATGTCTGGATCAATTTTAGGTCAAGAAGAGAAAAAAGCCGAGTTGTGACAATACCACCTTCTCCAGAAGCAGTGATACCATACTAAAATAGGTTCGTACAAGTGTGGTATAACAGGACATGGTAAGCATTGTTTTTTAATTAATATAAATGTTTATATTTGTATATATATTTAAGTGATATTTCAGTATTCTCCATGAGCGAAATTCACCCTTGTGCCAAAAAAAACAAAAAACAAAAAACCTCTTTTTGAGGATAAGTGGGTCTTAAGGACTGGACCTTTTGCAGGCCATCTGTATGCATCAAATTTCACCCTGTGTGATTAGAAGTTCAATATTAGGTTTATTTGAACAACCTAGATACTTGTGTAAACTCATTGGAGTCTTTCAGTTACTATCACTACAATGGTGAACATCCAAAGTAATAGCATTGAACTCAATGGTATTACTCTGGATTTACATCGCTGAAACAGAGAGCTGAATTTGGACATCAGATCAACAACTGTCTGTTAAGTATTAAGATCTGAACTGTATTATGGAGGAGTGAATGTGCAGCCATGGCATAGTCTCTATAAAATTTGAACAAGGAGGATAGTCAACATTTTTGAAAAGATAGCCCAGAGATAAGAACATTTATGATTGCAATGATTTTGTAAGTGTCAATAGTCTCTTTGGGTACAACTACACTGGAATAGAAGACCCTCAGCATGGTCACAGATGGCCCACATCAGCTGACTTGGGCTGCAGGATAAAAACTGCTGTGTAGATGTTTGGCCTAAGGCTGGAGCCCAGGCTCTGGGACTCCCCCTTGTGAGATCCCAGAGCTCAGGCTTCAACCTAAGCCCAAATTTCTATACAGCAATTTTACAGCCCAACAGCCCAAACCCCACAAGCCCGAATCAGCTGATCCAGGCCAACCACAGATGTGTAACTGCTGTGTAGACATACACTTAGGTCCATCCTACAGTTCATACTCAAACAACGTTGACACTGAATTGGTAGAATGACTGAACTCAGGAATAATGATGAGACCTTGATATTAACAAGTTAATTGTGAAATTAACAAGTTAAAAATAAAATACACATATCAACAATATTTAGCACTTATATGGTTCTTTTCATCTATAGATCTCAAACCATTATTCCAAAGGAAGCAAGCAAAGACACCACACCTACAAATTACTGGCCATTCAGGTTTTTTTCCCACAACAATCTGATTACTGGTATATATCTCATAGGAATAATTTTCAAAAATTATGTCTGAGTGGATTTGACAAACTATTTTATTTCTGCAAGAATGATAACGAATAGGATTACATCATTAAATCATTAAAACTGAGAATTATTTGACTGTAAATCAGCTGAAAGAAATGTATCAGCCATCTTGAAGATAGTTCTATAAATAATTTTTCATTCAGCTTTTTTTTTTTTTTAGTTCAGAAAAAGCTAACAATACTATACTCTTTGGAAAAGTGATATGATCCTTGTAATTCTTGTGGAGGAAATATTATGACCATCTATATCTTTCCACACATGGACTTTGTTCTTATCATAACTGTGAGGCCAAAGGGAATTCTTTTCCTAAATACGCATCTAATAAAAGTGTGCAACATTGTTGGAATTCTTAACTGGTCCATTTCAAAACATTTGACACATTCCTATACTGACTTCCACGATTGTGTAAACATGACCTCTAGGAATGGGACAAAAACAATCCCTTCACTATATATTCTTAGTCTTTTGCTCCCAATATAAAAATAAGTGTGTGGCTAGTATAATGACAATATAACATTCTCAAAGATTCTTCTCTTTGCAACTTTATGGAATATTCTTAAAATGCCAAAGTACATCAGAAATTAAAGGCGGACTCAACTAGAGGCATTGAAAATTTCATGTTACAAGCCGCATATTGCATTTTTTATATTTGAAATGCTGGACTAACAATGTGCTCAACATAGCTTATAAAGCATATACTAAGGTGAAACGCGTGATCTGAAAAAAAATTTTAAGTGCATCGTGATAAGAATATAATGAGTTTTGAAAGTGCAAGCAAAATTAAATTAAGTTTTCAGATGCTGCACATCCTTCTTTTGTTTCCAAATACAGTGACCCCAAAGTGTCCTCTCCCTACACACTATCCTTACAGGTCCCCAATACACAGAAAAGCCAAAGAGACCAGAGCACTGATGTCATCAATGTTGCTTTGCAGATCCATCACACTTTGAACTCAAGCAGAGGACTAACACTCCCACCAGCCTCCTCCCCACTGGACAGCCCCTTCCTCCTGAGTAAGCAGGGATTACATTTCCCATCAGCTCTCTCCCCTTTCCCTGACCAGTTAAGGGAAAAGGTCCTGAACCAGGAAGTGCCTGGGATCTTTAGAGGGTGAGCAGCATGGCAGCAGGGAGCTGAAGAGAAGCCCCAGAATCTGTGGACAGAGCCACACTCAGAACAGGCTGTGACATCACAGGTCTGTGTGGGGGACTTATGTGGGAGCAGCAGCGTGGCAGGAGCTAGTGCAAAGTAGCCCCATTGAGACACATTAACTGAACCTGGCTTGGAAACCTTCAAGCGTCTATTTGCTTGGCCAAAGACTGGACTGGAGAGGACACCCCAAGCACTACACCTGAAGAGCCCTGACTCAATTGGACCACCCAGGGACCCAAACAGTAACCGCTATTGCTCACTTTGAATTGTAGCTCTTTAAGCTTTTGTACCCAGAGTACTTGCAACGTCTCGCTTTTCCTGTCAGCCCTAGTAAAAATACACTTTTACTTAGCCATGTGTCTGAGCGGTTTGGGGGACCCACCAGGGCTAGAGCCCACAGGCTAGCTGCTGACGCACCTACAGTACTGGCCTTTGAGACACAGTACACTGGGCATGCTACTAGTACCCTAGGGGGTTGGGAAATAGAATAACCCCAATAATTACAGAAGTATTGTGGCATGGAGTTTTAGGGCTCCAACACTTAGACATCATATTAGCCCTTCTCACCAAAGTGCTTGCTCGCTTTGCTACAAAATATTTTGGAAGAAAGAGACAATAAATTAAACATAGTAGAGTTAAATAAAAATTCATAAATGAACAACTTTGTAGCTAGGATATTTAATTTTAAATCCAGAGTTTAACAGAGTTCAAATTAAACCAATACTTAAAACTCAACTGTGAAAAAAATATTTGAAAGAAATATCTAGCACTGGAGAACCTTCCATTAATTCGATTAGAGAAAATAAATCATTAAAGCTATTGAATTATTTTCAAAAGAACCTAAGGGAGTTAGATGCTCAAACACAACTGAATTTAAATGGGATTTGAGACCCTCACTATTAGGATCCTTTGAAAATCCCAGCCTAAAACACCACCTAGAGATAACAGAAAATCTGTCTGGATTATGAGTGTCTGTTCCTGCTAGAGAGGACTGAGAACCACTTCATTTTTATTAAAAAGTGGCTACTCAAATTTCTGAATCTAAATGTAGAAAGATGTTTCTGTCTCCTTACTTAAATAAGCTTGCTAACAAGGAAGACATTTTATTTTCTTATGTGCAATTAAAGTGAAGGATGAAATGATGCCAATGAGAAAGGAACATTTTATTACGAGGAAGTACTTTTTTCTAGGCATAAACCAAGATGCACAAGCAAGACATCAGGAAGATTTTCCTATGAAATCAGTCCATCTTAACCTAGGAAGTACTTATGCAACTCTACACCCTATACCTCCTCCAAATTATGTTCTTGTTGCTGCTTACTTAATGTTCAATTGTGATGAGGACCACTGGAATTCACTACTCTGTCAGCACCTGATCAGTCTGACATACTACACCTAACACGTTATGATATACACCCAAAAGGTGGCATGACATATATGATTGAAAAATTAACAAGTCACTGATCATTAATTTGTAAGGTGTGTGTACAAAAAGAGTTATAAATGTGCACTAGAATTATGTTCTTATAATGTGTTTGGCAAGCAGTGCATAAACAGTCTGCCTTAAACAAAGGAATGTGTATTTGCTTTTCTGACCAGCCTGGATGCCAGGCAGAGATAATTAAGATACATTACATATAAAGTAAACAAAGCCCTCAAAGCTAACAAGGAGGGGAGGTAACAACTCCACTATCACCAGTGGGGACACACTGGTGATTAATATCATTTTGAAATGTATGCATTAACACTGTGAGGAATTATGGATACCTGCTGCTATTATTCTGTAGAACGTATGTGACCAAACATAAGGAGAAACATTCTTTCTCCCAAACAGAAAGGAAGGCAGCCATCTGGGAGGGCTTGGGGTCACACTGCAAAAAAATAACTGGGCAGCAGAAGCCGGGGTGTTGGCATCAGGGCTGTGACTCACAGCAGTGAAGGCACCCAAAGTTTCAGGACAAAAGGTAAAAACAACCCCTTATTGGACTGGGTTGAACCCCAAAGTGTCACAGCAATCATCACACATTCTGTTCAAGTTTTTGGGTTTTGCACCCAAGAGTGCATTTTGAAGTGCACAGTGCACAACATTTAAGGCAAATAGCCAGGAGGTCCCACAGAGAAAACACTGGGCCCATAGTCTCCTCCTAATACCATTTGAAAAATGGATGTGGTTAAGTCTTAACACCACTGCATATTTATACCAACCCAAGAAAGGACCTAGATTTGACAGCTTTTCTTTTCAGTCCTCTATAGACACCTATTTAACTGTTTGAATGCACTGAAGAGCCTGAGAAATTTGATTTGAATATGCTATTTAACACCCACGCATTGCAGTAATGAGTGCCAGTTCACATCACAACATAGCATCTGATTTTCAATAGAAGGAGGACAAACTGCTTGATCCCTCAAAGTACAGATAGAAAAACATAATTTAGAGTTTATTACTCCGATAAGGTCAGGGTCGGGGTACAAAGACAATGGGGAGAAAGTCTTACCTAGTATGAGTTGTGAGAAGTCTGTCTCCCCAAAGAAAGGGCAAACTGACAGCTGAACTGTTTCTGCTGACGGGAGGACTCATAACTCTCTCCCATCCCCACAGCAATGGGACTGACAGATAAAAATGGCAGGCAGGTCAATAAGGCATTCTAGCAGAATGTAAATACAACAATCAGGCTCTTTCCTCTTTCTCCATGGATCAATAAGCGTGTGAAAGGAAAGCACATAATGGGCACTACTGCAAATAAATACACAGTAATAATACTGCAGTTGAGGACCATCTTTCTATCTGAAAGGAAAACAACTTTTGTCTAAAGGAAACAGTTAGCTAAGGTAGAAACAAAGTATCCAAATTAATTTGAGTAACTGAAAGACAAGTGCTTAAAAGTAAAACCAAAGAAGATTCAAAAGAATCAACTTGTAAATTAGTTCTGAGAGAGCAGAAAACATAGGAATAGTTAATAGTAAAATGGAAAAGTTTAATGACAGATTATTCATCCACCTGACCTGGTAGGTGTCCTTCCCCACGTCTTTGCAACCACATGCTGGTGTTTCCTTTTCTCAACTACAACCCAACAACTCTGTCCCCACCTGCCCCCCAGCATTCATTAGTCCCAGTCCATTAA
This sequence comes from Gopherus evgoodei, assembly GCF_007399415.2. Classification (NCBI taxonomy): domain Eukaryota; kingdom Metazoa; phylum Chordata; order Testudines; family Testudinidae; genus Gopherus; species Gopherus evgoodei. The sequence goes on along the minus strand of NC_044324.1, from coordinate 158,876,239 downwards.
TGGATTCTAGAATTCCTCAAGGCACCAGTATTTTTATTAGGATATGCAACAGTTACACTGGGCATGCAAAGAAACAGCTCAAATTAACATGCTGTATCAGTGTACTGTTTATAATATATCTCTTTCTGCTATAATTATAAAATGCTCTCACGCACTATTTGGGAGATTCCAAGTACTGCAAACAGCAGGGAGTAATCTTTGGAATTTCCCAAGTACCAAAAAAAAAAAAAAAAAAAAAAAAAAAGCCACCTTTGTAATCATAAACAAAATGAAAGAAAGGGGCAACTCTATAAAGAGAAGTTGTACCCAATACACAGGAATTTGCTAGTAATTACCAAATACCACAGTTGAAAAATAACATGACCCAACAGAATGGGTATGGGGCTGGGAGCCAGGAACTCCTAATTTCCAATTCCAGCTCTGCCAATCAGTTGTTGTGACTTGCCCAAGGCCACATTTAACCCCTCTCACTGCCTTCATTTCCCTATCTGCTAACAAAAGAGATAATGCTTTTTTAGCTGCCTCTAAGGAATGTTGGAGAATTAATTAAAATAGTGTGTGTTTGCACAATGCTTTGAAAATGCAACAAATACTAAGTGCTGTTATTAAACATATTATAAAAACAGAGTGACATTTTAAAATTTGACAGTGCCTGATTATTGCACTTTTACTTGTTACAACCACTACAGCCAAGCCCAGTTCACTTGCTCACAACTTTCCAAAATATTTACTGCTTGGGCTCAAATTTTCCATGTGTGGCCTGTATCTAAAGGTGAATGTTTGAGAGTCTGAGCAAAATCTTCTCAGCTGGTTTGAAGTTATTTTCCCATTGTCAAATAGTTCTAAACACAGAGATATTGTTTTCTTTTAAAGCGGAACTTTACAACTCCATACTTATTACACAATAAGTATGTGATTGCTGAGCAGCAGAGTTTTGCTAAGCTTGAAAATGATTTATTTTAAAATAAAGCTTTAAACATCCAAAAAACAAAAACAAAAAAACAAAAAAAACAAAAAAAAGGAAAGATTGAACATTTGAACATTCCAGGAGAAAATCACATGCTTAAAGTTGGATGTGGTGCACATTTACTTACAGGCAATTAACTGCAAAGCTGTTTAGTTACTTACAGGAATGCATAAATTCACCCGCTGAAGCAGGAACAGATTGTAAGATCAAGTAGCTCAATAGAGGTGATGAAACTTGTAAATGCTGCAAGCAGTGTAGCTCCAAACGATGTAGTTTATAACCAGAGTTTGAAAAATCCACTTGCCCACTCAGTACATGATGTGTAAGTGATATCTTCCTAAGACTGCACACAATCAGCTCCAGTGCCCCTATTGCCACTGTTTGGGGAAAGGGTGTACCAAGTACTGCCATTAAAGCAGCTTGGGGGAGCTCAGCAGCTGCTTCTGTTAGAAGCAGGGTGTCCCGGAGGGACTGCCACCCCCTGGAATAGGAGGCACTACAGGTCCAACCACCCCTGCAGAGGGCTGTGTATGTGGGAAGATGTCCCCTACCAAATACAGCCATTCCAGTAGGGAAAAAAAATATTTATCAGGGCTCAAAAAATCTACTTACTTAGGGGGAGTAGTAATTATAGGTGAAAGCCATCAACTTCTGCAAATCCAAGCTCTCTCTTTTTAAAAAAAAAAAAAAAAAAAAAAGAGGTTTCTGGCTCTTCTGGCTGTGGAGTTAACCTTCCAAAACTAAGCCCTCGTCCAGACTAACCCGCGGCATCGGCGGGTTAAAATCGATAGCTCGGGGATCGATATATCGCGTCTAGTCTGGACGCGATGTATCGATCCCCGAGCGCGCTTACATCGATTCCGGAACTCCATCAATCCGAACGGAGTTCCGGAATCGACACGGAGAGCCGCGGACATCGATGCAGCGCCGTCCAGACTGGTGAGTACCTCGATTTTAGAAATTCGACTTCAGCTACGTTATTCCCGTAGCTGAAGTTGCGTATCTAAAATCGATTTTAATACCTAGTCTGGACGTGGCCTAAGCTAACACAGTGCTATCATCCTACGTCTTCATATAGACATCTCCAGCACCTCTGGTGCTATTCACCGCTTTGCCAAGTTGCAACCAAGTGAATGCTATTTAGGCCATATCTACACTATGGAGACAGTACCAGCATAGCTATGCCTGCATAACTCTACAGCAAAGGCTCAGCCTACACCAACAGTAGGGTTTTTTCCTTCAGTGTAGGAACACTCCACCCCAAACAAAAAAAGTTAGCTACATTCATGGAAGCATTCTTCCACTGACACAGCTGCATCTACACTGGGGGCTAGGTCAGCACAGATATGATGGTCAGACGTGTGGGTTTTTTCACACCCCTGACTGACGTAGCTAGGTCAACCTAACTTTTAAGTGTAGGCCAAGCCAATATCAGAAGACCCAGGTCAATGCCATTGTACTACATCTTGAGAAACTGAGAAGCAGCAGAGACAAACACTGAAGATATTCACTGGTGAGGGTGAGCCAAAATCAGAGACTCTAAAGTAGGATGGTAGGACTAGAGAGACTGTTTTCCCTACTAATCTTCTGTCTGTTAGGTGTCTGGTAAATTTTTCAAGCCATATGTATTAAAATGGATTGAGTAAGCCATTCAGCATCAAGACAGGTGTAAGGCAGGGGTGCGTACTGTCTCCTTTTCTGTTTATGCTAGTCATCAGCTATGGATTAAAACAATGTGACAGTGATACACATGGCCTAAAATAGAACAATTCAATACTATTTGATCTAGACTTTGCTGACACCATCATTCTTATCAGTGAAGATGACAACAAGACTACACAAATGCACAAACCAAGTAAAAGAAGAAATGGAGAAGATTGCATTGTATCTCAAACCTAAGAATGGAATATGTTAATAGGGACAGAAATCAAAATTGAAGAAGAGAAACTGGAGAAGGTGGACTATTTCACGTAACTTGGAAGTACCATCAGCCAAGATGGTATTAGCTCTGAGGAAAGAATAAGAATCGGGAAGGCAAATGCTGCATTTGGAAGACTCAAACATCTGGCAACTAAAAAATATCTCCCTCAAGACAAAACTGAATGCGTACAAAGCAGTTGTTATCGCTATCACAACATATAGCAGTGAGTCATGGCAACTTACCAAGAAAGATATGTAAATGTCTGAGAACACTGGGAATAACAGAGAGAGATAGGAAGACGAATGAAGACATCAGAAAAATTACTGGACAAGGAACCCTCTCACAAATAATCTACAAAAAAAAGACATCATTGGCTTGTACATGTGCTGAGACTGGAAAAAGAACGTTTACCAAATACTGCTCTTGAATGGAAGCCAGCAAACACAAGAAGAAAGACCACAAATAACATGGAAACCAACAGTTCTGAATGACATCAAGCACCTCAACATGAAATGGGAAGATTTGGAGAGAAGGGCAGTTGAGAGGCAAGGATGGCAAATGTGGGTAGCCCAATGTGCAGCAAAGCACATGATGGACTAAGGCAATGTATAATAGAGTGGGTGGAAAGGTATGAGACTGTATGTGAATGGGTGCAAGTGAGAATATAGGTGGGTGGGAAAGGAGGACAGATTGATTATTAATAATTTTATGGCAACCAAAGTGGGCTCGATGCTTCACAGAGGACAGGTCCCTGTTCTGATAGGATTACAATATGAGACGACAATCCTGCAATAGCTGTGAGTGAACTCCTGCTCCTCCACAGAGGGCAACTGACTTAAGTGAAATGCCTCACAAGTACAGGGGTCTGCCCCACATGGTTCTGATTGTCAGATTGTGACTTTTATGAAAAACTTGAAAGTTAGAAAAAAGAGCAATAAAGGAGAAAAGAGGGGAAAAAATCAATGGCTAATTTGGAGAAGTGAAAGACGCAGAAATTATAAGAGAGAAGACAGAACACAATTTATTATGAAGAAAGCTATAAAGGGATATAGAAAGAGAGAAAGAGAAAAAGAACTGAAACTGCTCAAAAAAGAGACACTAATAACTAATGGAAATACAAGAGAGTAGTAGCAGAATAAAGTCAGGAAGAGAAAGAAGGTATAAAAATGAAAAATGTGATGTAGTAAATTAATTTTTATAATGTATTGAAAATATTTGACTGACAACAGGATGCAATTAAATACAGTACACAATGAACAACTGTTTTATGTCTTAAATTGCAGGAGCTTGGTGATGCAGGTATTTTTACCCATGTTAGTGACTTAGTATCAGGTATGTTTTTCTAGCCCTGTAATTAATCACATTAAAATATTACTGTTTACTTACACATATAGGTAATCAAATCTATTACTTGAATGTTTATTGCAACATTTAATTGTTGAAATAAACACAGCAACATTTATTTCAATCCACACATTTTTGAGGACATGCAAGTCTGAAAGACTGCATTCAATGTAAAGGAAATTGGAAAGGGAAATCATGTGCTGTGTGTTCTCTTTAGCTACCCATTCTATTATATAAATTTTTGTAGTTCTTAACACATTTCTCCATACAGGTCGAAGATATATGACTTCACTGAAGACTGAGAGCCACACTCCCCCCTACATTGGAAAATCCCACACAGGGAACCAAAACAAAACAAAAAAAACAAACTGCTGATTGCTAAACTGATCAAAGTCCCAGGGTCTGTTTGATTTTCTGGACACCTAGCAGAAGCTAGGCCACCCATGTGGAGATCCTGAGTCCCTGCAGTAGCCTCCAACTCTTCCCAAGACCCAGGGTAACAGTACATCTGTTAAGAAGTATGCAGCCACCCCTGAATCCTGCCCCACTCAGCAAGGGTTCCTTATGCAAGGAATAATAATATCAACCCACCCAGAATTATTTTACACAATTAATTCCTGTAGATATGCAAGGGAGGACACCTTACAGCAGTGGTCCCCAATGCGGTGCCCGTGGGCACCCTGGTGCTCACCGAGGCATTCATGTGCGCCCGCCTAGTGCCCAGCAGGGGAGAGAAGCCGTGGCCCCACGCCTGCTGGCGACCAAGAACTCCGGGGCTGCAGGCGCCGGTGTTCTCAGTCCCTAGCAGGCGCAGGGCTGCAGCTTAAGCCGGAGAGAAGCTGTGGCCCCACGCCTACCAGGAACAGAGAACTCCAGGGCTGCAAGCGCTGGTGTTCTCTGTCCCCGGGAGGCACAGGGCCTGCCTAATGCCCAGCAGGGAAGAGAAGCCGCGTCCCTGCGCCTGCTGGGGACAGAGAACTCCGGGGCTGCAGGCACCAGTGTTCTCTGTCCTCCTGGCTTCTCTCTGCACTGCCCAGAACTGGCGCAAACAAAAAAAAATACATGCTCCGACTCTGCAGAATGAACAGAATGCCATCCTGTAGCCTCTGCTGCCCCAGGCACGTGTTTGCTCCACTGATGCCTGGAGCCGGCCCTGTATGTGAGTAATTGTTGGTGCCTGCCACACTCTTCTGAAAACATGAACGTGCTACTGGCCACCAAAAGGTTGGGGACCACTGCCTTACAGCATGGCCATTCTCCAGCTCCACCCTTTCCCCAGTGTGCTCCACCCCTCTGCAGAGCTTGACCATGTAGTTCTCACATGGGTCTCTGAAGCCAGGAGAGTGTATGCTGCAGAGTCACTACTCCCCACTTCTGCATGTTTGGGGGCTTCTCTACCCCAGTCAGGTCCTGAGTCCCGTCCACTCACAAATGTCACAACATATCAACATCAGGGTTTCATCCACACTCTGATCACTCAAACACATCTGAATGACATTTTACAAAGTTTTCCCCAAAATTTCACCTCTGCGCAGAGAATCAACTTGAGAAATGCTCATTCTTTAAGAAAGTTGTGAGGGCCAGGAAACAGGGGTTTAGAATGGAATGAAAATCCAAATGCTAAGATTACAGCACTGCTACCTTCTCACAAGTGTATAAATATTTAAACCCCAAATAAAACATTGAGAGAGAAGCAAGCAAATTTACTAGCCAAACAATAAAACTCAGTTCAGCGAGCTTGTTAGTATCTTGTTGCCTAATAAAAAATAATTCATAGGCCTTGGATTTCCCCACCCACCCTCACCCCCCCAATTTGTAGGTGCTGACTGGCACAGGGTATTTCCTGATGATTAATGACTGCCTAGGGCTACACCTTTGGCTATCAACTCTCCTCCCAGCTAGCCAGACATCCCTAGTTACCACATAGACACTTACGTTTGGTGCACCTCTGGAAGCCAGGAGCTTTGCTCCAGCCATGACAGCACTGTCCTCCACAGACGTTCACCCTGCAGTAAAGGAAGAGAACAGTCCAACACAGCCCTTGACAAGCTACCTGTGTGCCCAGGTGTAGGGCTTTAAGAGCAGTGCCCTGTAATTCAACATTGCTCACAGCTGGAGAATTATTGCTTCCAGAAAATACTGTTCTACACTTCGGGAGGGGAGAAAAGGCGGGAAGGAGTCTGACGACAAGCACTCCACAAACTCCTGCTCCCTATAACCTATTTCAGGAGTTGGCTGGAAATGGAGTTTAAAGCCCACAGGAGAAACCCCCTAATCTGAAAGATACAATAGCTCTAAATCATAACAGAAGCTCATTGTTTTCAATACCTCCTCTAATGGGGTCTCCCCTGCTACCACAAAGGGAATTGGGTTTGTGGATACAGCTGGGGCCACAAGCTCTTTCCTTGCACATGACCTGAGGAGCCAACCCGGCGCCCAGCTACAGGGGCATGTGAGAGAGATTACCGATTTCGGAGCTGGTTGCATTGCTTGTGGCTTTCCCAAAGATTAGACTCCGAAGCCTGGATCCGACTCTTCCCCGCTTCACTCACACACACACGATAGATGGATTACCGCCCCCGCTTTAAAAAAGAAAAGTTCCGTCAGGGCTAAAATCTGCCTTGGTTGGCAGCCCCACGCTCAGGTGCTGGGGAGAAGACAGACAAAGCCCTGCAGCCTTTGCAGCACTCGCGCTGCGGGGCGAGGAGGCGGCGAAAAGCAGCGATGGGCACAGTTTTAAAGAGCTGCTGCAGCAGGGCTAGCCCAGAAAACGAGCGGGGAACCCATGGCACGAAAGGACAATGACGTCGGGTGTCTCCCCACTTTCCAGCAATCAATCAAACCATAACAATGAGGAATGTCCCAGGGATATCACTGCCGCGGGTACTGTATTGGGGCAAGGACCGGCCTCCGTATGTACCCGCACCTTAATGAACTTGCTGTTAGTTTCTGATGTTGAGCTACGTGACGTTTCCTCCCCGCCCCCACGGCCGATTAATCTCTTACTTCAGATGCCCCCCAGGGTGACCGCAAAAGCCACTGCCCGCCCCGCCTGCACTGTTGTGGGAGTCTGAGGCATGCATTTGCATGATAACTTCATTAATTCCGCAGCCCACTAAGGGATCCTCCGAAGCTGCTGCTTGGAGGGAGGGAGTGGTTAATAGGGAAGGTGAACTCGCCTTACCCCTGCAGCGGGTGCTTCTGGTGAACCTGCGGGCTAGAGCTGCTGTTGCTGCGGGTCTCCCGTTGCTGCAGCTTGGAGCGCTGAACCAGCCTGGTTGGCTTGGCGAAGGGGGCTGCGGGGCCACCGGGTTTGTGATGGAGCTGCGCGCTGGAGCCCAAGCGGAGCTGCATGCTGGGATTTGCCGGTTTGCTCATCCTGCGAGTCCGCTCTAGGGTGCTGGTGCTGTACCGGGTATTCAGCTCGACGTTAAAAGTGCGCTGCTGCTGCCGCTGCCGCTGCCCTTGCCCCCCGAGAGGAGCCGAGCTCTGCAGCCGGGAGCCTGCCTGGCCGGGTCGCAGTACGTATGTGATTCTCCTCAGCCTGCTCTTTTCAGCGGCATCGAGCGCCGGTGACAAAAATACACATGCACAGAGCAAAAAGCCCCACCTGATCCAAGCCATTTCCATTGCAAGAGCCCCTATAGCCAACAAACTCCACAACGCTCCCGATGCAAGGATTTCCTCTCCTCCAAAGTTTGTATGTGTGTGCAACTACTCACTTTGCCTGCGAGCAAGCTGCACCGCCCCCGGCGTGCTGCCGCTTCCACTCGCCTTTACTTTTTCCTAGGAGAGTAACTTAGTTCTCCCCCATCCGCCCCCAAAAGGTTGGGAAATTTCAGCAAACAAGTTGTCCCATGGAGCAGGAAAACATTATTAGAGCAAAGGAAGGTCTGGGTACGATCTGAGCTCTAAGCAGCAGTAAAAGGGGAGGAGGAACAACAGCAATGGAAGGGGGTTCTCAATAAGGAGCAGATGTTTAGGCTGCTCGAGCTGCCAGTGATCTCTCTGTGTGTGCAAGAAAGAGTCTTTAAGCCAGATAAGGCTCAAAAACTCTTTTTAAAGTTTCTCTGCGTGAGAGAGAGAGAATATGTAGCTGCCCTGAGTGTCAGAACTGAATAGCCAATCTCGGGCAGACATGACGTCAGGCAGCAAATCCTAATTGGAAAAACCATAAAATGGGGCTGAGACTTCAGTCACAATACACTTTAAAATATAGTTAGTGTAGGTCTAGAAAGCCACAGCTAGGGGCTTTCTGCCTCCCCACTTTTATAAGAAAGGGACAAAGAACTCAATGGAGTCATTGAGGGATCTGTTACTTCTCGGATTTTACTAGTTAAGAGTGGGTTGCTATTGTGTTAATAAAGTTGTTTTCTATATGAGAATCCCCTTATACACGCACACTAGCTAAACAGTGGTGTAGAGACTGTATAGATTAATATGGACAAATAAGATGGTATAATCTGATGCAGATGCATCCGCTTATAATGTATAACTCAAATGTGTATTCTTAATGGCTCCCTCACACCTCAAAAGTACATTTTTCCCGGTGAATGCTATCATGTGATACTTTATTAAAAATTAAGTAACCATTTCACAAAGTAAATACTGTTTAGTAAGTTTCTACTTAAATTATTTGATTGCTAAGACTTATTTGAATTTTAATTATCCAATTGATCTTTATAAAAGAGCATAGGCATAGGATGCTAACTTCAGGAATATGACTAAACACAGTCCAGCGAGGCTCCATGTATCCATCTGTATGGATCAGTTTCCTGGACTGGGGCCTAAGGCTCCAAATCATGCAAAGGTTTAACTTTACATGCTTAACTTTACACATGTAAGCAATCTCATTGAGGTCACTGAGATTACTTACATGTGTAAAGATAAACTCATGCTTAAATCTTTGCAGGATCAGGGCCTTAGACTGTAAGTTCCTCAAAGGCAGGACTTTATTTTTATTACTATAAAGCACTATGTACATCTAAGGGACTATATAAATAATAACTACCACCGCTGGAAAATAATAGATAAACCAAATTGCCCAAATTCTTCCCTGATGTAACTCCACCAACATAGAGTTATGCTGGGGATAAACTTGTCCCAGTTCCATTTACTTCTTTTTTTAACATTGATTTTATTAATAATTTTCTTCAGTATCACAGACAACTTTTACTTCTTTTATTTAATATGATACCCTGAAGATTCCATCCTTTGAAGTATTTGGGATCTAATATGTGAGAGCCATCCACAGTGCACCTTTCTAGATGGGAAATGGAACAAGGTGTTGAGAAAACAATAAAATCTTTCACATTAACTGGACAGGTTGTAACCCAAGACTTCCTCCTTGGGTTCTCCTTTCCAGGACTTCTAGAAGTTTGAGCCTGGCCAAGCTGACTGGATTTTGTGCTTAAGAGCTATTGACACAGCTACTCAATTCTGTATATGAAACAGAAGCCATTTAAATTGACAAGGCTACAGGGAAGAGTCAGTATAATGAGCATAACAGCTCCCTCCCCTCCAGATCTCATCTATTTAAAACTCCTCAAATATAAATAGATGTTTTAAATAGATGAGTTCAGGGTTGCAATATTCACACCACAGCATCAGTGTCAAAGGCTTCTGCACCCCTCCCCCCAGCACTAAGCAGTGATGCTTTGAAGAGAAAATGCTACCAGTATAAGAGGCACGCAGGTAAAGGCTACATTCAAAATAGCCCTAGGAGTCTAGGCGGTGCAGAAAAAAACTAAACAGGGAGGATACAGCCTGACAGTAGCTCCTACTTTTAATATACCTAAGAAATTAATTGTAAGACCAGCCCTTTCTCCCCCATCTCAGAGAGCCTATACATCTTATTTAATGCAGAAGCTGGTCTATTGCATGCAGAATAACAATGCATAATTTTTAGTGTTATACCTTCAAAAGTTACATATTTTTAAAATAATTTTAAAAAGACTACCTTTAAATGGGGTGGGGACTGAGCACCAAGAGGCAAACTGATGGGATACTCAGGATTGCTTCACTGCACGGGGCTGCTGCCATTCAGAAATTTTTCAGAATGAGATCACATCTACATGTGTGTCTGGGCTTTTTATACAGAGAGCAACACCTGTGTCATCCCAAAGCAGAAGCCAGTTGCTTTTAAGAAACACAGTTTTAAATCATGTCAAATAGAGGACAAATGTGGCATATTAGTAGCTACTGTATCTGCAAACAGTGAGGACATTTGCTTATTTTGTATGTCTTCAAAGAAGGTAAGTCCAAGAAGCTGGAAGTCCTTCATAAAATAAATAGAAATATGAATTTTTTAAAAATGAATAATACTCAGGGCAAATGGAAAGAACTGACAGACTTATTGACATAAATCTACATGACAGATCTTGGATCCAAAATTCTCTTTCCTCCGTGGAGTAAATCTAGCCTTCTCCTCTGTAGCTCTAGAGGTTCCCTCGACAGTAGAGCAAGTGTGGTTCTGATGCATGAGAATGTGAGGCTGGATACAAGTATGACATCTGACCACAACATGAAGAACACTCTAAGAGCAGGGCCAAAGAGCAGTAGCCAAGGCTGTTCCCACTACTGGCTGGAGTATCTTCCAGGAAGAGGCTCCAAAGCCACTGTATGATCTATGAGGGAATAATATTCCTCCCCTCCCATATGCACAACTGGTTAGTGCCCTGTCTGCCTTCTCAGGTTGAGTACTGGGTTCTATGTTTGGGTCTAAATGAATGGAAATTCCATTGATGCTGAAGGATGTTCTATATAAGCAGGAAGAACAGAATACAAGTCAAGTTCTGCCTTATGGACCTCAGAGGAATCTCACTTGTAGAGGTTTATCATAGCGCTACCAAGATTTCAACAATTCAAATGCTCAAAAAGATGTGACAGACTTTGAATGTACAGTAAGATATAAAGAGCAAAGCTAAAGTGTATAATGTGTGTGATAACAGTACAAGAGAAAACTAAGTCTGGGGCTATATCTTTCTTTTGTGAACAATGGACACCAGAATTGCTTGGAGTGAAGTTTCCCTCAGAATCTGTTAGTTTCGTTTCAGCACTAGATTTGCCAGCTAACAAATCTAGTGATAAAAGTGCTGCCAGAACTATTATGGTTTTGAATAATAAAGTAAGGTTATATTCTGAAAAGTAACTATGAAAATGGCCCCCTGGGAGGCCAATGTTTTAATCTGCTATATTTTATTATTAAACCAACATATAAAAATGCAATGAGAAATACAAAATGATTACAAAAATACTGTGAAGCTGTTAATCAAAGTAATTGACAATTAATAAGTGAGAATTACATCAGTGAGTAAATAAAAGTAAAATTAAAAGTAAAAAAATGTTCCAAATTTCAAATCACAAAAGTAACAGTAAACCACTTATACCACACCATTAATTTCAAGAGTAACCACTCTCTAGATATGCTCTGGTTCAACCACAACTTACGGGGCTTGATGCAAGAACTCTGGAGTCAAGTTTTATGGACCACTGGTATGCAGGAAGTCAGACTAGGTGATCTTAATGGTCCCTTCTAGCCTTAAACTCTATGGAGCTAACAGTAAGAATCTCTATTGATTTTTCCAAAAAGATCCATGGGCCTGATTTTCCCGTCACCCCAGTGTCCATCAGGAATAAGTTACACCAGTGTGTAACTGCACAAGTGAAAGACAAATCAGACAAACATTTTCCCAAATACAATTACATTTTGAAGCTTGACATCTAAGAGCCTGATTTTCTACTGCCATGCAACTTGCATAGCCACTTACATCTATACAAAACGAATGTAAAATGCTACGGCGACTATTTAGGAAATTTGTGTGAATTTATGAATTCCAGTTTGGTTTTGTGTTTGTATGTTTACAGCCTTATGGTTGTTTTTCACTGCATTCATTCCTCTTCTGTTAAGGGGAAAGGGATGGGCACCTGAATTGGACGGTCATTAAAGATCATCAATAATTGAATAACCTTGCCCCAGCAGAACAATGATATGGCTGCCACCTAGGGAAAACCAGTGGTCCCCACCTTGTCTGCAAGAGGTAGGGTTGGAGCAGTGGAAAGTCCCCAGAAGGGGAACAAAGAAACAAAGATGTTAGAACTGGCTCTTAAAAGCTTGGATGCTGGGCACTTCAAGGAACACAAAGGAATGTGTTTTCAGAGAGAGGGAATTTTTGACTGCTGGACCAGACCAAGCTGAATGGAGTCAACAAGGAGAAATCATGTTCAGGAAGGGAAGACTGAGCTGGAGAAGAGAGGTCCAGGAAGAACCTCGAACTCCTAATAAGACACTGACCAAATCCCAAAGAGCGCTCAAGAGCAGTAACACTCTGAGGAACAGTGTACAGGTGCTTTATTGTTTTGCCTAGAGTTGCAGCTCTCATGACTTGTATAAGAGTAAAGAGGTGATTAGTTTAGAAATCCTCCTGCAGTCTGTCTTTCTTGCTTCAACTATCACATGTCTCTGAAGGGTTACCTATAAACCAGAATACCCATCAGGGTGGATTTCTGGGGAGGGTATGTTTGTATGACTGGGCTGTCTTGGGGAGTCAACACTGGTCCTGGGGGCCTAAGGCAACTGGACCATAGGGATCCATTCCCTGGAAGTGATACCAGGCAGAATGTCTGTGCCTGGGAATTGTACCCAAGAAGCTGAAGCCAAAGACTGTGGCTGGAGCCTGCCCAGTCCCAGGGGAGCTTAGGGTCACATGGATCCAATATGTGGGGCCAAACATACCTGCCTGGTGAGTGTCCAGTAATGGGTGCTCAACCAGAACTGTCACAGCTATCAAATCAGAGCAGTAGTGTTCTCTCTCAGTGACACAGTATGGCAGGGGGGTGTCAATTGGGCCAGATGAGTTAAAAAATATCAAAAGACAGACTGACCAAAACCGCAATGTAATTTTTTTTTGTAAATCTCATGACTTTTCATGGTGTGACTCATGATTTCTGAACCTTTAAGGTTGGCAATGCTCTGTTATAAAGCCACTTTGTACAGGTATAAATTACTGGAGAAGGTGCAGGACAGTTATACACTGGTGAAACTCCATTGGTTTCAATGGCATTAATCCTACTTTTTTCTGAGATAAATGTTGGGAATCAGTTTTTCTAACTGCTAGTCCTGCAAACTCAACCTGAGACTCAACCATTAGAGTTGGTTCTTTTTTGTGCATCACTACCAGTAGGCCAAATTCTGCCTGTAGTTACACTGGCACAACCCCCTCTCTCGTCAGTGGCTTTGCACAGGTGTAACTGACTAGAACTTAGGTAATATCTATTATTGGACTAACTTCTGTTGGTGAGAGAGACAAGCTTTCAAACTAATACAGCTCTTCTGGTCTTGAAAAGCTCTGTGTAAGCTTGAAAGCTTGTCTCTCTCACAAACAGAAATTGGTCCAATAAAAGATATTAGCTCACACACCTTGTCTCTTTAATGTCCTGGGACCGACATGGCTACAACAATACTGCATGGAACTTAGTAGATAATCCTGTTGATAAGGAACAAGAAGGAATCGAGTCCAGCTCATTCACTTTTACCTTCGCTGGTGCCATAGTGCTAACAGGAAAAAAAAGTAGCCACTAAAATAAGCAAATATGACTGACTACCAGAAGCAGATCTGCCAAGTAAGAATGTGTTGGTGTCACTTTAATTCTCACATAGTAATTTTTCATAGCAGCACTGCACATTTTATATGGAAAATTATTTATTGTTCTGGGCAGAAAGTGGCATTTACTCTGTTGGTATAGCAACTAGCCCCATAGGGGCCAAATCCAGTTAAGACACTTAGGTACTACCACAATATAAATATTAAATAATATTTCACAAAAGGCCAAATCCTGCTCAACCTATCCATGCAAGTAATTATAAGTACACCTCTATCTTGATATAATGCAGTCCTTGGGAGCCAAAAAATCTTACTGTTATAGGTGAAACTACGTTATATCAAACTTGCTTTGATCTGCTGGAGCGTGCAGTCCCGCCCCCCTGGAGTGCTGCTTTACCGCGTTATATCCGAATTCGTCTTATATCGGGTCATGTTATATCGGGGTAGAGGTGTATATCAAGGGGAACCAACTAGTCAAGCCAGTACTGGGTTGAAGTTCAGGCTTTGGAAAGTGACCACAGACTATTGGCCAATGATGGCCCTCCCTTTTTAAGGGGCTTTTACGGGTCAACCCATGCATGTCTCAGTGCTGCAAGACTCATGCTGGATACTTTGCAGCCCTTGGGTAAGCAAGCTTTCTCCTTGTACGTTATGGTGCCAGCTACAACTTTATGGTTTCTTTTTCAGTTCCTCCTCTCCAAGAGTTGTTTCTCTCTGAATAAGTAATTATTATTATTATTAGTTATTACAGAGAATGAGGTTCCATTGTGTTAGGCACCGTACACACAGAATAACAGGCTCTGCCTCAGTGAGCATAAGTCCAGGTTTGGGACATGGTTGCTTGCCTCTCTTGGAACTGTAGGGTTAAGGCCTATTTGGTTTTGCATGCTGACTCTACAACCCTCTTGCAATTTTAGTTTTTGCCATTTTTCAGAAGACTTTGTAGATCAGGACCCACAGACCTATTGCTGTTGTTTATTCCAAGTTGGGGCAGCTACTGCCTCGGCTGGCCTTCTGGAAAACAACATCTAACCATTGGGTCAGGGTGCTCTATCTGCTCTTGGACTTATGTCCATCAGAGTTTAGCTATCCCTTCACTGAATGCTCACAGCCTACCAGCTTAGCCTTATAGGTGGCTTTCAGTAACTCCCCACCCACCCATCAACCACAGCCCTCTTCTTATAAACGAGCATTAATTTATATGTAATCTCACATCATTATTTGCTTTTTTCAGTTTTGCATGTTGGCCTGGCAGGATAGGAGCAGGAGGCTCCTCTCTTGATCTGTACTGTTGGCTGGAGTATTGCTCACTGAGATCACACGCGGGCAGCTGTTCGCAGACAGATCACCATTGGGTTTTTGTTGAGACTAGACTATTGTGGGTTCAACTCTGTGTCATGTGATATAGCCAGCTACGACTGACATGGCTACAACAACACTGCCTTTAATTTATGAGTTTTAGCAACAATACTTCCCCTCCTTCCCCCAAGTTAATCATCTTCCATCTCAGGGACAAATATTTGGTTGTGGACAATAAGACAGTTCCACAAGTGGAATGGAATTGGGCTGCATAGGGTAGCTGTGCCCAATGGCCAATTCAGTTTGTCCAAACTACTATGGTTCAGACAGATAAGCTCAGACTGGTGACTATAGATTGGGCGGAGGACAACATTCATCTGGCACTGAGACATTTTGAGCTGATGACCAAACACCAATGCATGAGGGAAACTCTGTAACAGCACCCTGGACACCTTCATCTAGATAACATCTCTAGCAGCTGATATTGATGATTGGGACATACAGACCTAGATCAAGAATTGGTTGGAAGGTTGCTTGGGGGGTATTCCATTTATGCTCAAGAGTAATGGCATCTCTGTATACTCCAGCAGCATGAGTTAGATCCCTGGTTGGATTTGCAGAGACAACAATCTCTCATGGTGAGGGGTAGGGTTTGGCTATGCGGTAGCCTGCATGTAAATGCAGATCTTGGAATACAATGGATCCATCAACAGCTTGGGTTTAATCAGGCTGGTAAGAACACAGACAGCTAGGCTGCACTAGATCTAAACACTGAAAGCGGAGAGGCTGGTGACAGCTTGGGGCAACTCTTTTCTTCCTCTTTCACAGCTACCAGAACAAGCTGCCTTTAAGGGATTACCTTGTTTAGTAAGTTATAATAAAAGTTGCAGCCACTTGGACAAAACCTAATGCATCTGTCCATCATTAGTGATCACTGCCATACCCAAAAAAACTATTTGCTTAAGACTAGTAGGATTTGGCCTCCTTTCAATATGCTGACATAAATGTCACACTGAAAGTAGTCTTGTGCATTTATGTACCCTCAAAACCTACTCCCAATACTAGCAGAAGTATCTTCAACAGATAAATTAGGAGCTCTGCAGTACACTTACCCACAAAATAATACATTTGGAAATGTATGGGATTAAAAAAAAAAAAATCCACCCGCTATATAGTATTCCACTGCAGTTATTTTTCCCCTCAAAGAAGTAAATATTTCTTCTCCACAAAACAATTAAAATAGCAATTGAATTTTTTAATTAGATTATTTATCCCCGCTATTGCTTGTTTCTCTGTACAATCCCATACACACTAAAAATAAACATCCTGTGGGGGAAATTAGATGGAATGAACCACAAAAATGAAAAAATAAATTTAATTACTACACTTTACCTTAGGAATAGACATGTTTAAGCTAACACGTTCTTCACAAAACCAAAGTAAATATTATAACTAATATTTGAAAACTCTAGCAGCATGAGTATGTCATATGCCAGGAACACTAACCTTTACAAAAATAAACTTCAGCATTTAATCCTGATTTGCACTGTTACATGGTGCACTTCTCAAACGTATTCAAGTTTCAGGGGAAAGTTATCTGTGTGAAATAAAAACATCATTATAGGGCCATCCCATTGACTTTAATCCACATTGGAGAGACTGCTAAAGGCTATATAACTGTACAAATCCAGGCAGTCAGGGCCTAATCTTCTTCCCCACCTGCATAGGTGGAGGGGTATAAAAGCAGATAGAAATGGGTATGAAAATATGAAAGAGCAGAGTGGCACCTCCATCTAAAAGGCAGCCAAGTCACTAATTCTGCATCAGCTTCATGCCCTGACCTTTTGGGCAATGTGCTAGGAAGAGGATTTGGGTCTTTGTGGCATACTTGCCACTCACTTTTTTTTTTTTTTTTTTTTTAAACACATACCCAGAAGGTTAGCGTTCTCAATGTTATCTTCCTCAGCAGGATAAACAACTGGTTATGGGCAGCAGAGCCCACCTCTTCCCAGGGACAGCAGATGTCCTCTTGTAATATCAGGATTGAAGAAGGTCCCAGCACTGCTCCCTCAGCCCTGGCAGCTGAGAGATGCATATGTGAAGTTCCTCCATGTGCTGCCCTTCCGAGCTTCTGAATAAGAATGGTGGGAGAACAAAAAATAAATGTGCTTGGAGGTAGGGTGGGGAGGGGAAGAGAATGAGATGCTAGGTCTCCTTCCCCCATCTCCTTCTTCACTCTCCCCCCCACCTCCATCTCTCTACAGGTCTATGCAGATTTGTTTAAATATATGCAAGTCTGCAATCTCCTTGTTTTTGGTTTCAGGATGTTTACAAATCTGGAATGTCATGCCTCAGAAGGAGCCCAGCCTAGGTGCAGACAAGTAAGGCATTTGACCAACTGACTGGCTCAGATACCCTTGAAAAATAGCCCTACAGGGTAGGGCTGGGGTGAGACTGCTTCATGTAGGCTGCAGACTGGACCATGTGCTGCTGCCTGAAGGAATACAGCAGGCCCAAACAAAGCCTGGAAACAACTCTGTGAACAGCTTAAACCAGGCCTTGTCTGCAGCTGTCTTAAAGGAAATCTGAGATAAGGGGAGGGGACTAGGGGGGCAGCCAGTTAAACCTGCTTTGGGGGCATAGGACAAGGGGTAGGGAGAATAGTTAGGGAAAAGTGACTTAAATCTGTCCCATGTGGAAGAGAGTTAGCCTGCAGGGGCGTGGTGGCAGCCAGCAGGGTTAGAATGGTAATGCAGAGCATGCAACAAACCCAGTCAATGGGGATTGAGTGACTTGGACCCAAGAGCAGCTGTATCACAGCTGTTCCAGCTACGGTTGCCAACTCTGACTGAAGCTATTCCGGGAGATTTTTTCCCCCAGCCTCACAATCTCATTTTCTTAAAATATCCTATTACAATCTCCTGGATTCCTTTCAATAGTCACCGGGAGATCGATGCCAATTCTGGGAGACTCCAGGCCAAATCTGGAGGGTTGGCAACCCTAGTTCCAGTCTGGCTGAGAAAACCAGAAAGAGGAAGTAGATAGGTGGGTGGGAATAAGGGAACAAACTACCAGGCAATAGTGCCCTCATCACATGATCCTCATGCCAGTTTCCTAAGGGCCAAATCCTGGGGCACCCAAGGGAGTTCTAAAAATAGTTGAAATGGTTTTAGTCTCCTGTGCAAAAGGGCATCCTCCCAACCCTACATACAGGATTTTTTATAACGCTTGAACATTGTGGAGCAGTGCTCCCTAGAGATTTCACTGAGGAGAATTGAGATCACAGAGTGCATCCACTGGGTCACAGCCCTACAAGTGCGTGGATTAGAGGGGATAGCAAGGTAGATCTGCTTCTCCTCTCCATGGGCCTGTGCCACAGCCAAAGGAAGGATTTCCCATTGATTTCAATGGGCTTTGGATTGAGGCCCATATGATATGGTAGGGTGAAGGATACCCTGTACAGCTGATACTGTCTGTACAGGATTCAGTCACATCCCTGACACCTTTTTAGTTCCTGCAGGCTTTTACTCAGGCTTTGCTGTTGGGACCAGGAATTTGACCTCCAGTATTTGATGGTGAAAGTGAAACATGTTCATTTGCATCTTGCCCTAAACAGTTGTGTCTAAAATAAATACCGGTAGTTGCCAACTTTTTTTTTTGAAGCTTGCCATTGTAATTTACTGTGGTTACCTAAAGCAATAGCAAACAAATCTAGACAGTATGCAGTTTGTGGTCCAGAGCATGGCCCCAACATCTTCCTGCACTCAGACATTCCAGTGACAGTCAGCCAGTGAGTCATTCATCCCACTGCTAAGCCACACCAGCAAAAGGGGTGTACATGGGAGGTTGGGGGTGTCAACCATTCATTCATTTGTTCATTTACTTTTTCCATTTAAGCTCAGTCCTCCAGAACAGTTCAGATAGATGCACGTATAAGGCAGGGTACAGTGGAAACTAACTGGTTAACTCAGCGTGCCTTTGTTTCAGGAAGATTCTTCCACAAAGACATGCACAGCCTTAAAACAGACATGCTAGTGTGTTTGATTATACTAATATGCAGGATTATGAGCATACACACTCTCACGCCCCATCTAGGAGCTACACCAACATACACAGGATCTCAGCACCCCTATCCTGAAATGGTAGTGACTGTATTCCTGAGTGGCTTGTGGGTAACATCACATGGTATGGTAAACCGTACCCTCGACTGTCTCAGCCTTGCAAGTCCAATAATAGGTGTAACCTGCTCCCACCTCCTCAAAGTGGGACTCAGCAGTGAGTTTGGTTTCCGTGAAGGCAGTGATGTCTATGTTATACCTCTTCAGTGTTTTGGCAATAAGAGCTAGTCTTTGCTCCGGGCTTTGGTCATCATCAAGAAGCGTTCGGACAGTCCATGACCCAAAAGTCAGTTTGTGAATCTTTGCGTTATTTTGATGGCTGAATTATTTTGATGGCTGATAACTACCCAGGAACAGTAATCTGACAGTACAGAAAGGGCAGGCTGTGTTTAGGGTTCCTTTTCAGTCCCCTTTCCCCAGATTTGGGAGAGCAGCACTGCTCTATCACCTTGGGAGGATACAAGCTCCATTTCTGCCCTGATCTGTGGAGAATGACCATCACTACTGTATGCAGAGCTGTGACTAAGGACTGCCAGCAGCATCCTCTGCTGTCCACCTCGCCACTTCCCCTTCCCCACAGGACTCCAGTGAGTTGATTAGGTTAAATGACTTGAATGAACTGAGTTAGCTGAACAACATGCACTATGAATGGATTTAGGTGAAAGAGCTTTTGTGCAGAACCTCTCTCACACTCCCAAACAGCTGTTGCAGCACTGGTACAATAAATGCCACAAGCACAGCAGCTAACTTTGGTGCAGGATTTGTATTCAGAAGTGTCCTTCTCATAGATGAGCTACCTACCTGAGCCAAAGAGCGTCATCTTCCCATGGATTTAGTGGTTGGCCAATAGCTGCATATATAATAATACAGGTTGCTCCTATATGCCATCACAAGGCATGTGCTCCATTGCCATCCTCTCCACTGACACTAAGCTGGACTTGTTCCCCAAGGGAGTCAATGACTGACTATGGTGTTCCACATAAACTTGTCCGGAGACCAGTATGCCACCATTACCAGTGCTTACACACAGACAATGACTCATACAGATGATATCAAGGAGCTGTTTTATGAAGATCTGAGAAGGATCATCAGAGGGGTACCACACCAGGACAAACTCATTGTCCTTGGAGACTTTAATGCTCATGTGAGACCCAACTCTGACCCCTTGGAGCAGGGGGGTAAGCCATCACAGCACTGGAAGGTCAAACTCCAACAGCCAACTATTTCTCTTCAAGTGTGTCAAGTTCAATCTCACTATTATCAACACAGTCTTCTAACAGGTCAACAATTATAAAACAACATGGATTCATCCCAGGTTAAAACACTGGCACATGTTGAACTATGTAATTGTAAGGTCTAGAGATATTAAAGATATGTACATCACCTGCTCTTTGAGAGGCACCGAATGGTGATCAGACCATCAGCTTGTGAGAAGTATCATGTCACTACATTTCTTACCAAGGTGTCCAGAAGATGCCTCAAACCATCAAAGAAGATCAATGTAGCTGCCATGAAACACCCCACCAAACAAGAAAAGTTGGCATAGACACTGAAGACTCTGTCATCTGAGGTCCCAGAAAACTCCACAGACATTGCAGCAACCTGGCAGAAGCTCAGAGATGTCACATATACTATGGCATCCAAAGTTCTTAGCTTTGTAAGGCAGAAACACCAAGACTGGTTTGATTAGAATGTCCTGAGATAGATAGGCTACTGGAGACCATGCACACTACACACAAGTCTTACATCTTGGACAAGAAATCAGCAACAAAGAAGGCCAAGTATCATAAGGCCAAACAAATGCTACAAAACCAATTAAGGCTAATGAAGAACCACTGGTGGGGGCAGAAGGCTGCAGAACTACAGGAAGTAGCTGACAAGCATGACATGAAAGCCTTCTGTTAAGGTCTCCATGCTGTGTATGGCCCCAAATCCAGAGATACAACCCCTGTCCTCACAGCAGATGGTAACCGGCTACTCACACACAAAGGCAATATTCTCTCTTGCTGGGCAGAACACATTGATAGTCTTCTGGACTATCAATCCACTATGTCCAGTGAAGGCATTTGACTCACTCCCACAGTATCCTGTCCTGGAGAAGCTGTCCATGGCCCATTCTTTAGAAAAGGTTATTAAAGCCACCAAGTAACTGTCCAGGCCACAAAGGCATTCCACTGAAGTGTACAAATGTGGAAGTGCCTACCTGGTCAGGCAACTCACCAGCTTGTTCAAGACTATATGAGAACAGGGTACCATGCCCGAGGAGTATAAGGATGCTTTCATAGTTTACCTATATGAAAGGAAGGGAAGCATATCTAGCTGAGACAACCACCACACTATCTCAGTGCTGTTATAGCAAAGAAGATCCTTGCACAGTTTGTCCTCAACAGGCTCATCTCTCACCTGGTGTATCCAGAGTCAGAATATGGCTTTCATGTTGGCTGTGGCATCACAGACGTGATTTTTGCAGCCCAGCAAATACAAGAGAAGGTTCATGAACAGAGCAAGGACCTGTACATGATGTTTGTTGACCTGAGCAAAGCCGCCAACACAGTGAATCATGAGAGCCTATGGAGTCGCTTTCATAAATCTGGTTCCCCAAAGAAGATGATTGCTGTCATATGCTCATTTCACAATGGCATGATGGGCCAGGGTGATGGAGTGTGGTGACTCATCAGGACGTGTAATGGCTCCAGTCCTCTCTGCCATTGTATTTTCAGCCATGCTTTTGTTTACATTCCAGGACTTAGATAGAGGTGTACACAACCCTTTCAGATTGGATGGTGGGGGGGTGGTCTATTCAATCTATAAATGACTCAGAGCCTGTGCCAAGGTAACTGAATAAGCTATTAACAGAGCTCCTGTTTGCTGATGTTTGTGCCCTCATAGCACATATGCTCAAGGACATTCAGCTTATCATGGATCATTTTGCCTATGCCTCAAAATGCTTTGTTCCACAATAAGTCTAAGACAGACAGAAGTCATGTACCAGCCAATGCCAGACCACCAGCATCACGAGTACCACGATCCAGCATCACAACTGACAATACACCTCTCAACACAGTTAGGTAATTCTGCTACCTGTTTAGCATACTTTCCAACCACACCATGTTGGAGGATGAGATCACTCAGCATCTGGCAAAGGCCAACTTGGCATTTAGCAGGCTCACCCACAGACTCTGAAGGGAGCATACAGTCTGCCTCAGAACCAAGATTACAATTTACCACACTGTTGTACTCACCTCACTCCTCTACAGCTATGAGACATGGATGCTCCACCGATACCACTTCAAACGGATGGAGAGCTTCCACATTCGCTGCCTAAGATCCATCTGTAACATCACGTGGCAGGACAGGATACTCAACACTGAACTATGGCATTGTGAGCATGCTCATCAGGGCTCAACTTCACTGGGTCAGACACACGGTCTGCATGGAGATTTCTCATACATCAAAAGAGGTGCTTTACAGCCAGCTGAGCATAAGAACCCGTTCTAAGGGTCAACCCAACTTCAGATATAAAGGCCAACCTCAAAGATACATATTAAAACCTAGGAACTTGTTGCACTGAACAGACCCAGATGGAGAGGTCTGTGCCAGGAGGCCACGTCCACTTTTGAGGGGTGACATCTAAGGTCTTTGCAGGAGACAAGAGTATGTCATAAAGCCAACGCCTCAAACCCTCCCCCTAATGACAACTACACTTGCAAGACAGGCAACTGCATTTGCAAATCCGGGATTGGACTCACTTCTCATGTGAGAAACCATAAAAAGAAATAAATCTGTTGAAGTGGTGGGAAATTCCTTTATATTACCAGAGTAAGTGGCTCTATGCTGAATACTCTCTCTGTGAATAAGCTTCTCCTTGAGTCACATGGTATGTGGGGAATAGAGGGCTGAGCCCTTATTTACTCTGGTCACGATAACAGTTCTAACTTTTTGCAGCAAATAGTATCCAACTATCAAGTATCAGAGGGGTAGCCATGTTAGTCTGGATCTGTAAAAGCAGCAAAGAGTCCAGTTAGTCTATAAGGTGCCACAGGACTCTTTGCTGCTTTTACAGTATCCAACTATGTAGCCATAGTTCCTATTTCCCATTATATTTGTATTGAACCTTTGTTTGGCTCATGTGCAGGAAGACTAGAAATTTAATAGAATCAGAATCTGTACTTTTGTACTTGTACATGTAGTTTTTCAGTACTTTTGGTATTTTCTACAGATTCTAATCTTTAATACATAATAATAATTAATAATAAAAATCTATTTCTCCCTTTCCAAATGTGAATAAAGGAGAGAAACAAACAAGCAAGCAACTTAGAAGAGCCAGAGTTTGGGACTATCACAGGAAGCATAATCAACTCCTACTTGAAGATAATTTTACAGACAGAGATTCTGTAGTTCTGTGTTAAGCTTTTTGACTATCCCTGCTCACAGGGTATTAGTATAGATGACTGTCTTTGACCTAAAATCAAATTATTTCTCTATTCATTTTGGGTGGCATTAAATTATTTATATTGTCCTTCATTTCCTGTGTGAGGTTGTACAGTTATCTTTGTCAACTAACAACTGAGGGTATTGAATTTGAAGATGCCCATCAAGCTTACCTGGCAAGAGAATAAAATGGTTCTTCCAAAGAAGACAGCTGAAGTTTCTTTGGAAAAATATCTATGAAAGTTAGTTATGATGTCAGATTACTCTTCCATTTGGGTGAAATTTGCTCCAGTACAGAGATCCTGAAGAAGGCACTATGCTCCACTTAAGTCCTTAAAATAGTTAGACAAAAAGATAGTGGTGGTCCTTAAAGCCTTACCAGTGTTACTTAAGATAAATTAAGTAATGGTCTCAGTATCCGTAGCATTCCCTTGTAAGTCTCTATACTGTAGGATGCACCTTAAATACTTAAATGACTGAGATTATCCAACCACAATATTTCATTATCTAAAACAACTGTTAAGTTTTTTAGGCCCACCATTGCACAATTCTTTTTCAATCAGTTTTGTCTTCTTATCACTACTATAGTGTGAAAGTCACCTTTTAAGATTGGAATAGGTAGGTATTTAGGAACTCAGAATTTTTGGATAACCCTGCTGAGTAATTTAGCTCTAGCTAGAAGTTGAGATGAATAAATGGTCCTTCTTTCAATCCTGCAGCATATTACTATGTGTATGTGTATATTAAATATTATATATATAAGGAATTTAAACCAGGCTCTTCAGTGGATGGCTCTTTGTGAATGAGTACATGGCTGCCTGTGGGGTGACAGGGAGCCCAAGCTCCTCAGAACAGTGACATCCTAAACTGTTTGAAAAGCACCTGGCAAGTATTAGAGTAAATAAATCATAAGGAGACATTTTACAGACTTAAAGCTGTTAACATGACAATGGAGTTAAAGTCAGAATATATACTTAATGCTCTATTACCAGACTCTAAAGTCATTAAGCACAAAAATATATTTTAATGGGTCTTTTTAAATGTCTTTTCCCCTCTTGTGAAATTCTCTGTCATCAACTAGTTAAGTGGGGATATTCAGCAAGCTTTCTTTAACCAATATCATGGAACATTACCTTCTCATCTTGAGAACATGGACATTTCCCCTCACTGGTAAATTAGTTTAGTTATCATGACAGACTAAAAAACTCCACCTCTTCTGGGATAAGGAAAATCCATACCACCAAGAGTCCAAATCAAGGAAATTCTTCACCAACAGAACTCCACTGGCCATCACGTACAGTCCCCAGCTAAAACCACTCCAACGCATCATCAGGGATCTACAACCCATCCTGGACAACAATCCCTCACGTTCACAGGCCCTGGGTGGCAGGCCAGTCCTCGCCCACAGACAACCTGCCAGCCTGAAGCATATTCTCACCAGTAACTGCACACCGCAACATAGGAACTCTAGCT
Source organism: Gopherus evgoodei (assembly GCF_007399415.2). Taxonomy (NCBI): domain Eukaryota; kingdom Metazoa; phylum Chordata; order Testudines; family Testudinidae; genus Gopherus; species Gopherus evgoodei. The sequence continues at coordinate 158,851,084 of NC_044324.1, read as the reverse complement.
CAGGAACCAATCCATGCAACAAACCTCGATGCCAACTCTGCCCGCATATCTACACCAGCGACACCATCACAGGACCTAACCAGATCAGCCACACTATCACCGGTTCATTCACCTGCACATCCACCAATGTAATATATGCCATCATATGCCAGCAATGCCCTTCTGCTATGTACATTGGCCAAACTGGACAGTCCCTACAGAAAAGGATAAATGGACACAAATCAGATATTAGGAATGACAATATACAAAAACCTGTAGGAGAACACTTCAATCTCTCTGGACACACAGTAGCAGATTTAAAGAGAGCCATCCTGCAGCAAAAAAACTTCAGGACCAGACTTCAGAGAGAAACTGCTGAGCTTCAGTTCATCTGCAAATTTGACACCATCAGCTCAGGATTAAACAAAGACTGTGAATGGCTAGCCAACTACAAAAGCAGTTTCTCCTCCCTTGGTGTTCACACCTCAACTGCTAGAAGAGGGCCTCATCCTCCCTGATTGAACTAATCTCGTTATTTCTAGCCTGCTTCTTGCTTGCATATATATACCTGCCCCTGGAAATTTCCACTACATGCATCCAACGAAGTGGGTATTCACCCACTAAAGCTCATGCTCCAATACATTTGTTAATCTATAAGGTGCCACAGGACTCTTTGCTGCTTTCACTCAGTTTGTCGCCATGGGTCACAGGCTGTCCCTCTCCAGAGTCTGTGTCAAACCTCAAACTTCTCTCTCTTTCAACATATCTGAAAGACAACACAGGCCTACATTCAGAGTATATATTTATTCCTACAGTATCTATAACCTTGGGGTGGAAGCTGTGAGAGTCTTAACAGTTTGTATATATGGTATTAGAAGCTGCATAGAAGACACTCTTATTTGAATTACTGTAGACCAACTAGACTGGTCCCAAGGTGGAGTTTAATTTTTATGGGATCCCATGATGATACATATGCTAAGTTCTCAGCAAAGTCCAAGATGGTCTTTCAACAAACTATGAGCCTGTTGAAGCTCTTGGAATGTTTTCATAGTTTAATTTTCCAGGACAGTTCCATGTGTGTGAATGGTGAAGTCTAGCCACTTGTGACAGATAAATAATACTTTTCTGAGTTTCAGTAGGGGGTTAAGCCACAAGGTAGCTTGAGGGATCCAAAAGGAGTTACATTTCCAAATTTTAGCTGCCCGAGCCCATCATTTTAAGATGTTTCGGGTCACAGGCTTGTGTGTGAGCACTACAGAGGCACAAATTATGTTACAGAATTGTTTCATTTATGAACATGTAATTGTTCTTTGTGCATTTGTTTTATTAGCTCTCTTTTTTCTAGTTGTAAGTTTTATAATATATGAAAGCTAAGTTATTATCATTATTAATATTTTATAACAAATGGCATTATACTTTCAGAAGGATTAAGTTAAAAATCCTGGAAAAGATTCTAAACTTTATTACAGGTTCATATTTTGTTTTCTAGAAGGCACTTGTGATGGGAGAAATGACTGCGTGTTTTAACTTTCTTGTTATCATTATACATGATGTCTGGCTTTTCTGAACCCATAAACAATTATATATAAATGACTCAATTTAACCTGAAGGTAGGAAACCACTTGTTTAAACATGTGCATGCCCACAGTACTATATTTACAAGTTCACAGTTGGCAGTACTGTCTGAAATAAAAACTTAGGTTAGCACTGCATATATAATTGCTCTTATGTCTGCAACATAATAGCTGCAGCATTTTGTTTCCAAATTCTTTTGGAACAATTGGTCCAGTTTTCCTGATATGATACTACCTGTTTAGGTACAGTTGAAAATTATTCAATGTACTGTTTCAACATGTAGCTATTACCAGTAGCAATGTAAAAAAGTTTCCTTTTGATTCTTCAAAAATCATGTTCAAACCCAACATAGTCTGTGACACGCTGGACCCAAACTCTGTAGCAAAGCCATCCAGTTTCTGCAAGACCTGGTGTGGAATTCATTGGCGAACTGGAAACTCAGGAGCAGCAGCAGCAAGAAATATATTTAAAATATTAATAAAACAAGCTTTTTAAAAAACTGAATTATACATAGTATTATTTGTATTACAGTAACACTTTAACTAGGCCATGGCCTTGTGTATGAGATGCTGTACAGACAGACTGAAAGAGGCCAGGTGGAGTGGGTGGAAAGTAACAGTGGGTGGTAGTGGCAAAAGACCCTTCCCTAAAGAAAGGAGTAGCTGGGAGGCAGCAGTAGAAGGAAATGAAAAGGGGCCAGATACTTGGGAGAAAAGAGGAGGAGGCAGAAATGAAAAGACGGGACCAAACTTTTAAGTAAAGAAGTAGAAAGCAGTAGCAGGCAGGATGGGATGGAGAGTCATTGGGAAGCATAAGTAAATGGGAGCTGGAAAAGAGAGTGGGGACAAAATGCCACGCTGGGCATGTTATGCAATCCTTCTGGCTGGGGAAGCTTTTTTTTAAATGTCAGAGATTCACCCAATTCAATTCCCCGTGCAGGCCACCACTTGTAGTGCTGCAACCATGAATGGGTCACCAAAAATAGGGATTAAATCTGAGATCTTTGCATCTAAATGCATAAGTATCTACTTCTTGAGCTAAAAGATTCAGCTCTATTACCCAAGCTTGTAGTATGAACTTCTATATGTGGCTCAACCACCACTAGAGAGGGTGCATGGAGAGCAGGTCTCCACTAGCGCTTATCTTGATATAACTTATATCACTCAGGGGTGTGAAAAAGCCATGTGGCTGAGCACAGCAAGTTACAGTGACCTAAGTGCTGTCCATACAGTGCTAAATTGGTGGGAGATGCTCTCCCGCTGTCATAGCTTCATCCTCTTGTGGCGGTGGAGTAATTACACCAAAGGGAGAGTTCTCTCCCATCAGCATAGAGCATCTTCATCAGACATGCTACAGCAGTGCCGTTGCATCAGCGCAGCCCTAAGTAGATTACATTAGGTCAGAAAAACTAGAACAGCCTGTCAGCATGATAAGGAATTGCTGGTCTTCTTTCCTGATCAATGTAAACTACCTCATCCTGTGGATTTAGGATTAATTCCTAACTGCAGTTTGTGCACTGAAAACAGAGTACCCACTTGTAGGGGAGGACAAACCAGTCAGTCAAAAGTTACTTTAGGTTGTCACTACGCCAGAAAACAAGATAGAGGAAGATTTCCAAATCAGGTAGCCCAAAAGTTGATTTCTGCCGTCGATACCATGACCCACAGATTCACAGCATAAAAGCCCTTCCATCATATTTCATTGTTCTAGAGAGAAATCTTGAACAGGAGCACAGAGATGCCACAGCCACTACTTATTTCCTGCAAACATTTTAAGCAAGAGTCTCATATATCAGTAGTGCCTGATAACCAAACCCTGAAAGTTCCCCCCCACACACACCTTAACAAATGGATATTTAGGACAAATGTACACCATTTCAGTACACTCTCTGTCTCAGGTTCATTTTCTACAATACTGTATCTAGTTCTATTAGACAACTCATAATAATACTTTGCACTTACATAGCACTTTGTCACCCATAAACCTCAAAGCACATACAGAGGTGAGGAACTATCCCCATTTCACACAGGGGAAACCTGAAGGCTAGGGAGGGTAACACCAGAATTTCCAAACAGCTGCATGGCTGAACTGGGGGTGGGGGTTGTTTCCTCTATGAACTCATGGCATTTTTTTTAATGGATTAATTGATCACAAAGAGCTTCAAGTGCCCAGGCGAAAGAAGAGCATGGTGATTTATATGGCATTTTCTAATGTCCTAACAGGACTCCCACATCCCCAAACTAGTGCAGCAGTTCTAGCCTCAGGAACAACAATCTCAGCAGGAGCCATTAATACCTCACCTAACAGACACACTCATGGGCCCAGGCAGGTGCAGCACATCTGAAGACCCCATTACAACTGGAACACTACCTAACATGCTGCAGAATTAGAGAAGACCAAGGAGACAAGTGGTCATAGCGACAGGGAGATGTCATGAGCAAGCGTGTAGTATGGATCCCACTAAACAGGAATTGGCAGTGTTGGTGATGAAGGGAAAAGATGAAGACCACTGTCAAAACCTAGTCCCAGATTTGGACCTTTGCGTCCAAAATATGGGGGTTAGCATGAAAACCTCCAAGCTTAGTTACCAGCTTGGACCTGGTACTGCTGCCACCACCCAAAAAATTAGAGTGTTTTGGGGCACTCTGGTCCCCCCCAAAAACCTTCCCTGGGGACCCCAAGACCCAAATCCCTTGAGTCTCACAACAAAGGGAAATAAATCTTTTCCCTTCCCCCCTCCAGGTGCTCCTGGAGAAATACACAGAAGCAACCTCCGTTAATCTAAGCAGAGGGAGTCCACCCTCTCTAATTCCAGTCCTGAAAACAAAAGCACGTCCCTCTTCACCCAGAGGGAATGCAAAGTCAGGCTAGTAAATCTAACACACACAGATCTCCCCCTGACTTCTTCCTCCCACCAATTCCCTGGTGAGCTGCAGACTCAATTCCCTGGAGTCCCTCACTAAAGAAAAACTCCAACAGGTCTTAAAAGAAAGCTTTATATAAAAAAGAAAGAAAAATATATACAAATGGTCTCTCTGTATTAAGGTGACAAATACAGGGTCAATTGCTTAAAAGAAATATGAATAAACAGTCTTATTCAAAAAGAATACAATTCAAAGCACTCCAGCCACTATATCCACGTAAATACAAATAAACAATAGAAACCTTACTGTCTTACTATATTTGTACTCACAACTTGGAAACAGAAGATTAGAAAGCAGGAAACAGAAATCACTTCTCATCCGAGAGAGCATACAGGCAGAAGACAAGAACAAAGGACTCACACACAAACTTCCGTCCACCCAGAGTTGAAAAAATCCTGTTTCCTGATTGGTCCTCTGGTCAGGTGCTTCAGGTTACTTTTTTTTCAGGTGAAAGAGACATTAACCCTTGGCTATCTGTTTATGACAACCACCATCCATCTTCTGCACTGAGGCTCTGATGCAGCAAAGCACTTAAACATATGCGTAACTTTAAGCATATGCTTATGTCCCATTGATGCCAATGAGAAATTAAAGATGTGCTTAAGTGCTTTGTTGTATTCGGAGCTGAACGAGGCATGGGCTTTGTACAATTTGTCATCATGTACTTAAAGACTGTGTCACATGCCTAAGAGGGCTGAATTAAGGTTGCACAAGCAGTCTTATTTCTGGAATTTCTTGACCTGAGTGCTTAACTTTGAAACCTTACTAATGTTCTTTTACTGGAGGTGATCTCTTTGCTGCACTGCGCTGGAAATTTTGTGTTTTTAGGGCTGTCAGTTAATCACAGTTAACACAAGCGATTAACTAAAAAAAATTAAACACACTGTTAAACAATAGAATACCAACTGAAATTTATTAAACATTTTTGGATTTTTTCTACTTTTTCAAATATATTGATTTCTATTAAAACACAGAATACAAAGTGTACAGTGCTCACTTTATATCATTTTTAGTACAAATATTTACACTGTAAAAATGATAAAGAAATAGTATTTTTCAATTCACCTCATTCAAGTACTGCAGTGCAAGCTCTTTATCATGAAAGTGTAACTTACAAATGTAGAATTATGTACAAAAATATTTAACTGCACTCAGAAACAAAACAATGTAAAACTTCAGAGCTTACATGTCCACTCAATCCTACTACTTGTTCAGCCAATCACTAAGACAAACAAGTTTGTTTACATTTACAGGAGATACTGCTGCCTGCTGCTTCTTTACAATGTCACCTGAAAGTGAGAACAGGCATTCGCATGGCATTTTTGTAGTGGCGTTGCAAGGTATTTATGTGCCAGATATGCTAAACGTTCGTATGCCCCTTCATGTTCAGCCACCATTCCAGAGTACATGCTTCCATATTGATGTCGCTCATTTAAAAAAAAAAAAGTGTGTTAATTACATTTGTGACTGAACTCCTTGGGAGAGAATTGTATGTCTCCTATTCTGTTTTGCCCACATTCTGCCAAACATTTCAAGTTATAGCAGTATCGGATGATGACCCAGCACATACTTGTTTTAAGACGACTTTCACTGCAGATCTGACAAAATGCAAAGAAGGTACCAATGTGAGATTTCTAAAAATAGCTACAGCACTGGACTCAAGGTGTAAGAAGCTGAAGTGTGGTCCAAATTCTGAGATGTTTGGAGCATGCTTTCAGAAGTCTTAAAAGAGCAACACTCAGATGCGGAAACTACAGAACCTGAACCACCAAAAAATAAAATCAACTTCTACTGGTGACATCTGACTCAGATGATGAAAATGAACATGCGTCGGTCGGCTCTGCTTTGGATTGTTATCGAGCAGAACCCGCCATCAGCATGGAGGCATGTCCTCTGGAATGGTGGTTGAAGCATGAAGGGACATAAGAATCTTTAGCACATCTGGCACATAAATATCTTGAGACACCAGCTGCAACAGTGCCATGCAAATGCCTGTTCTCACTTTCAGGTGACATTGTAAACAAGAAGCGGGCAGCATTATCTCCTCCACATGTAAACAAACTTGTTTGTGTGAGTGATTGGCTGAAGTAGGACTACGTTTTACATTGATTTACTTCTGAATGCAGTTTTTTTTTTGCACATAGTTCTGCATTTGTAAATTCAGCTTTCATGATAGAGATTGCACTACAGTACTTCTATTAGGTAAATTGAAAAATACTGTTTTGTTTTTTACAGTGCAAATATTTGTAATCAAAAATAAAGTGAGCACTGTACATTTTGTATTCTGTGTTGTAATTTAAATCAATATATTTGAAAATGTGGAAAATATCCACAAATATTTAAATAAATGGTATTCTATTATTGTTTAACAGTGCGATTAATGGCGATTAATTTTTTTTAATCGCTTGACAGCCCTAGTTAAAATTCTATGTGAGTTCTGCCAGTCTAGAGACTACAGCATTAGACTCAATATGTATATATGTATCACACGACTGTTTAGAACAAAAGAGTAATATATATATTATAATTTAATGAATACATTATGTATTGAAGTGTTAAGTAAAGTTTTTGATTATTTGTCCACCCATAAACTTTACAACTAAGCATTCCTACACAGTGAGATCCCCACAGGAAAAAAAAACAAATAAAAAACAAGCACATTCTCCCTTCAGATTTAGTGGATAGTTTTCAAACCATTTCATTCAATAAAATGTACAGTATGGTTTTATTTTTTACCATATTTGACATCCCTCTTTTTGAAAACTTCTAGAGATCTTAGACTTCTATGAATTTCATAACTGGAGGAGAAAAAATAAAATGCATTTTTATATATAGCATAGTACAATAATGCAGTTTGGAAAATAGAAATGATTTTGTTTTAGTTGAAGGCATAGACATTTTCTTGGCACATTAAATGTATTTGTTAGTTTTCCTCTGTAGTTTTACTTTCCTGTCTAACTTTAGCCTTTTTATTTTTACATATAAAGACAGACATTTTTTGCCTCTTAATAGATGGTTACATCAAAATGATGTTTCATGGTTGTTTGGTGTAAAAGACTAAAAATAAAAACACATTGTTCCAAGCATTGTGGACAACTTTTCCAGACAGGGGAAACCAGAAGTTTTTTATGACTTAGGAAAGCAGAGTTCCCAGAGGGCTGGTCTGCTTTTCTTCCACTCTTCCCTTTAGGATTTTCTGAAAACATTTCACTCATTTTTGACTGTGCAATACATTTATAGCCTTTTATTTTTAGGGTTCTGTCTGTGCATCCTGTGTTCCTTTTCCACCTCTCCTCCCTGTCTAGAGCTTTCCCATGTTGTCAGAGGTGTATTTCAATGTGGGCTCTTGTTTACGTGCAGTGCTCCCATGATAACATGACATCAAAGAGGGGTTTCCCCCCTCCTAATAGGGAAAAATGAGCTGACTGCTAGTAATGCGTTATATAGGGCTGAACTCAAAGGCTCAGTCTAAGAGGTAGCACGTAGCTGTGCTGCCACAGAAGGAGCCCTGGGAAGGAACTATGCCTCAGAGAGGCCCATTTCCTACCACGTTCCCCTTTTTCTCTGGGTGGAGGTAGAACATTGCCATAGACCTTTTCAGGGCACAACATACTCTTCCCTTAGTGTGCCCATCTGGTTCTGCTGGCATATGTGTGGGCATGGGAGGAGGGAGGAAGGTGGCCAAGGAGACAGAAATCTGTCCACCACATACCCACTTGCTCCTACATCGTGGCATCCAGCAAGCAGCCCTTGCCCTCCTTCCTGCACCCAGAGTTACTAACCAAGTAGCTCTGATGTAGTGGTGAATGAGTGAGAGAACACGCACCCCCTTATTCTCCTACACAGCCATCGTAGACCCAACCACAAACTATACAAATGAATGATATTAGCTTTTTAAAAAATTCTATATTTGATTAGTTATGTTAGCTGCTTGATGGTGTGGCTTTCTTACAGCTCAGAATTTCTTTGCCAGTAGGAGAACCAACTGAATCATAAACAGAAGCATAGATCAACACTGCACTAAGGCCAGCGTCTAACTAAACTTAGGCCCCTAAATCCATATTTAGGCACCAAATAAGTGGCCTAATTTTCAAAAGTGCTCAGCAGCCAGGAGCTGCTGGTTACTATCCTCCAATTGTTTTAGTAAAATTCAAATCATATGTTTGAGTATTTGGATGTGCTCTCTGTAAAACAATGATAAACTGTTTCTTAGAAGATGTGATTTATTCACAGTTGATTTTAAGTATATCCGTATATTTCTAGCTGCAAAGTATAAATACACTAACAACTGAGTTTTTCCATGCGCTGACATAAAAATATACCTTGTGTCAACATTAGAAAAATAATTGGTCTAATGCACTTTTCCTGTTCAACGCATCAGCCATGATAATTATTTGGTATTAATTGTGCATTTCTACTTTCCAATATCTGGATTTTTTAAGAGGAGCCTTAATTTTGAAATACCAGTTTTCTAATATTTGTCTCTTTTAAGAAAACTACAGCCCTTTCTTAAGTGTATTTTCCCTGAAATAATAGATTATTTAATTCTAATCGTTTTCCCCTGGGATTCAAGTTTAGTTATATACTGATTAAAACTGTTAGTCTGTTTAAAATAATCCTTTAATCTTTTAACATTAAATTGCTGCTTGTGGTTTAAGATTAGAAAATTGTGTCCCCATGGAGAAAGTAAACTAAACTATTTTGGGGTTATAAATGCAAGGAGTTAGACATGTAATCACACTCTAATATCCAGAATTGTTGTCTTATAAATCATATATATAGGCATCATTATTAATTTAGCAGTAATTATTTTTAAATAGGCCATATGCAAAAAGACAAGCAGTTAATTTGACATGGTCTCTATCCATTCAGGAGAGGCCCAAAATCTAGCTAAAATGGAAAGAAAATTCTCACTCCAAGAACATATTGTTCCTTGAATTTATAACAAGGGAGGCTGTTCTTGTGTAATTACAAGCTTCCAGCTTTTAAGTTTTAGCAGGTCTGTTGGTTTTTTTGAGGGGTTTTATGGGGTAAAAATACAAATGCACTATAAACACACTAGTTGTCAACTGATTAAAAAAATGAATCGCAATTAATCGCGCTGTTAAATAATAATGGAATACTATTTATTTAACTATTTTTGGATATTTTCTACATTTTCAAATATATTATTTTCAATTAAAACACAGAATATAAAGTGTACAGTGCTCACTTTATTTTTGATTACAAATATTTGCACTGTAAAAAACAAAAATAGTATTTTTCAATTCACCTACTACAAGTACTGTAGTGCAATCTCTTTATCGTGAAATTTGTATTTACAAATGCAGAATTATGTACAAAAAAGTGCATTCATAAATAAAACAATGTAAAACTTTAGAGCCTACACGTCCACTCAGTCCTACTTCAGCCGGTCACTCACACAAACAAGTTTGTTTACATGTGGAGGAGATAATGCTGCCCACTTCTTGTTTACTATGTCTCCTGAAAGTGAGAACAGGTGGTCGCATAGCACTGTTGTAGCTGGCGTCACAAGATATTTACATGACAGATACGCTAAAGATTCATATGTCCCTTCATGCTTCAACCACCATTCCAGAGGACATGCCTCCATGCTGATGATGGGTTCTGCTCGATAACTATCCAAAGCAGAGGGGACTTACCCATGTTCATTTTCATCATCTGAGTCAGATGCCTCCAGCAGAGGGTTGATTTTATTTTTTGGTGATTTGGATTCTGTAATTTCTGCATCTGAGTGTTGCTCTTTTAAGACTTTTGAAAGCATGCTCCAAACCTCTCAGATTTTGGACTACACTTCAGCTTCTTATACCTTGAGTCCAGTGCTGTAGCTATTTTTAGAAATCTAACATTGGTACCTTCTTTGCATTTTGTCAAATATGTTATGAAAATGTTCTTAAAACAAATATGTGCTGGGTCATCATCCGATACTCCTATAACTTGAAATATATAGCAGAATGTGGGCAAAACAGAATAGGAGACATACAATTCTCTCCTAAGGAGTTCAGTCACAAATGTAATTAACACACTTTTTTTTTTAAATGAGTGACATCAATATGGAAGCATGTCCTCTGGAATGGTGGCTGAAGCCTGAAGGGACATATGAACATTTAGCAAATCTGGCACATAAATACCTTGCAACGCCGACTACAAAAGTGCCATGTGAATGCCTGTTCTCACTTTCACTCATGCACTTTGGTTGGCCCCATGGGCTGGTGCAATTGACCAGCGCGGTTGGTCCCGGAAGAGATGAATCCATCACTTCCACCCCGGGCCCTGCACCCCTGTAGGGACAGCCCTGGATGGTAGTAACTGTTCTTTTGTGGAACAGAAGTGAGTTGAAATGGGCTGGAACAGCTGCTGCTGTTGTTGTTAAAGTTCAATTTTAGAAGGAAAAGCCCCCTTAATTGATAGCCTTTTAGATGGTGTTAAAGATTATAATGACTGTTATTGCTGGTGGTGTCTGGGATTTAGCTGGAGTTGGCAGGGTTGGGGATGTCATCTGAGTCCCTCTCTCTTTGACCCATTTTGGTTAGGACATCTTTTAGGACTGCAGCAGCACCAATACAGTAACACTGCTGCAGCAGCCAGTGCTGGAGTAATTGCCAGCAGCAGCTGGGGCTCCTCTGTTATGCCGTCCTGTCCTCGCAGCACTGACAGCCCAGGTACTACTGTAGCAGGGGGAGGGAGCCAGTGAACCAAGGGGACTGGCTTCAGCATGCACATGTCCCCACAGTATAGGGTGACCAGATGTCCTGACTTTATAGGGACAGTCCTGACTTTTGAGTCTTTCTTGTATAGGCTCCTATTACACCACCCCCCACCCCAGCCCCCTGTCCTGATTTTTCACACTTGCTGTCTAGTCACCTTACCCCAGTACAGCAAGTCAAACTACGCAGAACGGAGGGGCAAGGGGAAGGGGCAGAACATGGTGGGGCCATGGGCAGGGTTGCAGGTGGAAGGGGTGGGGAGGAGCTCCCCACTTGCTCTGGGCACAAAATCTTGATCCACCTCTGCTCAAGGCTTATCTATAGAAGCCAGGGCCAGCTCTACCATTGTTGCTGCCCCAAGCGGAAAAAAAAAAAAGCTGCCAGAACTGCTGAAGGAAAAAAGAAGAAAAAGCAAAAGAAAAAAGCCACTCGGACTCTGCCGCCCCAAGAATGCGTGGAATGCCGCTGCTTAGCTGTGCCACCGCAGGCACATGCTTCCTCCGCTGGTGCCTGGAGCCAGCCCTGATAGAAGCTTAATTTGAATTAACTAATGTTGTGGATTAGTTACACTGCATTAAACCCCTGTGTGGACACACTGATTCAAAATTAAATTGGCCTTAATTCATTTTATGTTACTTCACTTTCACCATATCTGCAGGGGAGATAAAGAATCTAAGATGGAGAAAATGCCTTAGTTTTGGTCTGGACAATACTGGGGATAACTGCATTGTCATTCCCCCAGGTACAGCTCTCAACTTACTCCACTCTTGAAGCACTTCTGGGGGAACCATCGTGGTGGATAACTTCATAGCATATTTCACTGATCTGCCCTTTGCCTTTTTAAATTAGATCATTCTCCGCCTCCTAGTCACCCTCCTCAGTATCACATCGAGAGTCAGACATTCTAAAGGGAATTACCTTCCAGTTTGTCCCAGACGCCCTCCACTAACTCCTCTAAGACCATACAAGCACCTCCAAAGCAAAGCAAAACTGCAAAGCAAAACTGGGAACCTAATTCCCAACCCACCCAGCCTCCCTGGCACAATGACAAACACAAACAGCATGTATCACACAGCCAAATAATCCTGATGCAGCCCTCCCAAGCACACATCACTTGCCATCTCTGAGGTTCCCTTGAGGTCTTCTGAGGGAAGAATTTCAGGGTGCTAAAGTCAGACATGCATATAAAAATGCTATGATAGTCTCTTTGGAATATGAACACTCACTGCTTGTGGTTTGTTTCCTACTCCCACAGCCATGGCACCTGCAGCAAACAGACCCTCAAAGACAGGGCCTTTATCAACAACGAAGCAGCTGGCTAACCTGAAGGGGGAAAAAAACAAAAAAACTTGGGATGTTTGCAGACATCACTGCTGACTCCCAAATCAATGCAGAAGTAGAGGTTGTACTTGACACTGAAGAGGTAATGAAATGTTCCAAAGAGATTGTTAGAGTGACCAAAGACAGTGTTGCAGTGGCCAGGGACAATGTTGCCAATGGCATGGCAAAAGACACTGTTGAGAAAGACATGGAGATGTACAGGCAATTCCTGGAGGCCACACAGAGCCACAATGCTCTGCTACAGCACATGCTGGTGTTAGAGCAGCAGGCAATGCAGTGCTTCAAACTGGGACCATGCCATATTCTGGAGCCCCAGCAAAACACAGGAACACCAGCAGCTGCTCCCTGCTTTGCCAACACAGCTGTGCTCACAGGGTACGTCTACACAGGGATAAAAGACCTGCAGCATAGCCATGGTTGGCCTGGGTCAGCTGGCTTGGGATGCGAGGCTAAAAATTCCTGTGTAGATGTTCGGTTTCAGGCTGGAGCCCAAGCTCTGGGACCCTCCACCCTCCCAGCAAATCCATAAATTTTAAATAATTCACAGGGTTTTTACAAAAGTATCCAGGCATAGACATAAGGTAAAATAAGGATGCCTGGAACCAGGGGCATATGCAGAAATTTAAATTTGACTCCTTTTGGAAAGGCCTGTTCTGTGCCCCCTCCCCCGACTCCCACTCCAGCAGGAGCTCATTCTTCCTTTTCTTCCCCGCCTCCCCACTCTGGCAGGAGCTCATTCTCCTCATTGGATGATTATTGGGGGTGGACGTTGCCCCCCTTTGTGCACGCCCTTGGCCACAACATTCCACTTCCACCACCCATAAATAAGACTGCACAGCTCACAATCCATCTCACCCCTCAAGCCCCATCCACAAGTTAACAGCTGGACGTACCGGTCAGAGACTCAAAGTATGAGCAATAGGCATCTCTGCCAGTCTTGCCCTGACTGTTTCCATTTTCTATTGGATGGCTTGCTGGTTGTTCAGACTGCTGAGCAAGTTGCTGTTCCTCAGCCTCTCAGCCATCATTAAGGCCTTCTCCCTTACTTTCACAAATATTGTGCAAAACACAATATGCAGCTATAATATTGGGCAATTTTTTTCTGCAGCATTCAACCTATTCCACAAACTGCACCACCTTCCTTTCAAATAGCCAAATGCACACTCCACTGTCATTCTGCAACTACAGATGCAATAGCTCAACAGTTCCTTCCTTCTGTCTGAGTGGCCTGCGAGTGACTTCATTAACACAGGTAGCAGAGGATGAGCCAGGTCTCCCGGGATAACTGGAACATTCTCCACACTGTTAATGTCCATAATGATGCTGGTGAGAGAGAGTTCTTTCTCCATTAAGGTAGATATTACTGAGTTCTGAAAGATCCAAACATTGTGGACTCTTCCAGACCATTCTGCATATATGTATGTAAACCTGCCATGCTGATCACTCAGCCCTTGGAGCACCATGGAGAAATAACCCTTTTTGTTTATAAATTCTGAGGCCTAGAGTGGGGTGAGGTGAAGGCAAATAAGAGGCATATAGGTTCTGTCAATTGCCCCAACACAATTTGGAAACTCCATTCATGCAAACCTGTCAATAATCTTCTGAGTACTACAAAGCTTTCTAACCTGGTGCAATGGCACCTTTTCTGTGTTACCACACATCTGCATGACTGTGACCCCAAAGGTCCATCATCCTATGCCAAATTGGTTGTCTAGTGCCAGTAGCATCCAGGAATGGCCAGCTTCTAGATGGCAATGGCAACCTGCTTCTCCACAGGTATGGAACACACCTCATATTGGTATGCGCTGCAGCACCTATCTTTAAAAAGGTTCCCATCACCACCCGGAAATTGTCTCACCAGTGCTGATCACCCCAGGTCTGCAGAATGATCCTTTCCGATCAATCCACAGTGGTTTCCCAAACCCAGAAATGGTGCTGCATGATGTGAAGCTGCCCTAAGGAACAGCTCCTGTAGCAGCAGTTGCAAACAGATAGTTAAGGGTTAATGTCTCTTTTACCTGTAAAGGGTTACAAGCAGTGAACCTGGACCACCTGACCAGAGGACCAATCAGAAGACAAGACACTTTCAAATGTCGGTGGAGGGAAGTCTTTGTTTGTGTTTTCTTTGTTGTTGTTCTCTCTGGGTTCTGAGAGGTTAACCAGACATACCTACAGGCTCTCTAATTTTCTATTCAAATAGTAAGTAACAGTAGAAGGCGGTTTAGTCTTTTTGATTGTTTTCTTTATTTGCAAATGTGTATTTTGCTGAAATGATTTTAATGTGTATTTGTGCTGGGGGGAAGACTCCTCTCTAGTGTCTATAAGATGAAAGACCCTGTAATATTTACCATCTAAATTACAGAGACAACTTTTACTTTTTTTCTTTTTATTAAAAGTTTTGCTTTTTAAGACCTGATTGATTTTTTCCCCTTGTTGAGGCTCAAGTACAGACTCACCAGGGAATTGGTGGGAAACAGGGAAAAAGAAGGGGGGGGGAAGGTGGAATCCCTTTGTTTTAGATTCACAGAGCTTGAATCTGTATTACCTCTTGGGGAGGGGGAAAGAGGAGGGGGCAAGGTGCACTCCTCTCTGTTTTTAGATTCAAGGAGTTTGAATCACAGTGATCTTCCAGGGTAACCCAGGGAGGGAAAGCTTGGGAGAGGCAACAGTGGGGGGAAAGGATTTACTTTCCTTGTGTAAGATCCAGGGAGTTTGGGTCTTGGGGTCCTCTGAGAAGGTTTTGGGGGACCAGAGTATACCAGGCACTGCAAGTCCTAGTTGGTGGCAGCACTACAAGATGTAAGCTGGTAATTAAGCTTAGGGGGATTCATGCTGATACCCCATCTTTTGGACGCTAAGGTTCAAAGTGGGGATTATACCATGACAGTGTCCTCTTCTTCCTCGCTTTGCTTTCTCTGCTGCTGCTGACGTTCCTGCTGCTGCAGCTGCCACCACATCATCTCCTCAGTTGTGCAGTGGGCTAAGTTTAAAATCGAAGCTCCAGGTCTGAGAGCTGAAATAGAGCCAAGAAGTCTCAGGCCATGTCTACATCTAAAATTTTGCAGCGCTGGTTGTTACAGCTGTATTAGTACAGCTGTATAGGGCCAGCGCTGCAGAGTGGCCACACTTACAGCAACCAGCGCTGCAAGTGGTGTTAGATGTGGCCACACTGCAGCGCTGTTGGGCGGCTTCAAGGGGGGTTCCGGGACCGAGAGAGCAAACCGGGAAAGGAAACCAGCTTCGCCGCGGTTTGCTCTCTCGGTCCCGGAGCCAGCCAGCAAACCGCAGGGAAGGAGACCTGCTTGCTCGGGGTTCTGGGACCGAGAGAGCAAACCGGGAACGCCGCGGTTTGCTCTCTCGGTCCCGGAGCCAGCCAGCAAACCGCGGGGAAGGAGACCTGCTTGCTCGGGGTTCCGGGACCGAGAGAGCAAACCGGGAACGCCGCGGTTTGCTCTCTCGGTCCCGGAGCCAGCCAGCAAACCGCGGGGAAGGAGACCTGCTTGCTCGGGGTTCCGGGACCGAGAGAGCAAACCGGGAACGCCGCGGTTTGCTCTCTCGGTCCCGGAGCCAGCCAGCAAACCGCGGGGAAGGAGACCTGCTTGCTCGGGGTTCCGGGACCGAGAGAGCAAACCGGGAACGCCGCGGTTTGCTCTCTCGGTCCCGGAGCCAGCCAGCAAACCGCGGGGAAGGAGACCTGCTTGCTCGGGGTTCCGGGACCGAGAGAGCAAACCGGGAACGCCGCGGTTTGCTCTCTCGGTCCCGGAGCCAGCCAGCAAACCGCAGGGAAGGAGACCTTCTTGCTCGGGGTTCCGGGACCGAGAGAGCAAACCGGGAACGCCGCGGTTTGCTCTCTCGGTCCCGGAGCCAGCCAGCAAACCGTGGGGAAGGAGACCTGCTTGCTCGGGGTTCCGGGACCGAGAGAGCAAACCGCGGCGAAGCTGGTTTCCTTTCCCGGTTTGCTCTCTCGGTCCCGGAACCCCGAGCAAGCAGGTCTCCTTCCCCGCGGTTTGCTGGCTGGCTCCGGGACCGAGAGAGCAAACCGCGGCGTTCCCGGTTTGCTCTCTCGGTCCCGGAACCCCGAGCAAGCAGGTCTCCTTCCCCGCGGTTTGCTGGCTGGCTCCGGGACCGAGAGAGCAAACCGCGGCGTTCCCGGTTTGCTCTCTCGGTCCCGGAACCCCGAGCAAGCAGGTCTCCTTCCCTGCGGTTTGCTGGCTGGCTCCGGGACCGAGAGAGCAAACCGGGAAAGGAAACCAGCTTGATTACCAGAGGCTTCCTCCTTCCACGGAGGTCAAGAAAAGCGCTGGTGAGTGTCTACATTGCATTACCAGCGCTGGATCACCAGCGCTGGATCCTCTACACCCGAGACAAAACGGGAGTACGGCCAGCGCTGCAAACAGGGAGTTGCAGCGCTGGTGATGCCCTGCAGATGTGGACACTCTCAAAGTTGCAGCGCTGTAACTCCCTCACCAGCGCTGCAACTTTCTGATGTAGACAAGCCCTCAGTGTATTTGTAAAAGCAGCAAAGAATCCTGTGGCACCTTATAGACTGAGGGCTCGTCCAGACTAGGGGGGAGGAAATCGATCTTAGATAAGCAACTTCAGCTACGTGAATAACGTAGCTGAAGTCGAATATCTAAGATCGAATTACTCACCCGTCCAGACAACGCGGGATTGATGTCTGTGGCTCTCCGTGTCGATTCCGGAACTCCGTTGGGGTTGATGGAGTTCCGGAATCGATATAAGCGCGCTCGGGGATCGATATATCGCGTCTAGATTAGACGCGATATATCGATCCCTGAGCAATCGATTTTAACCCGCCGATACGGCGGGGTAGTCTGGATGTACCCTAACAGACGTTTTGGAGCATGAGCTTTCGTGGGTGAATACCCACTTTGTCGTCATGCATCTGATGAAGTGGGTATTCACCCACGAAAGCGCATGCTCCAAAACGTCTGTTAGTCTATAAGGTGCCACAGGATTCTTTGCTGCTTTTACAGATCCAGACTAACACGGCTACCCCTCTCATACTTGACACCATGCAGGGTATTTATAGTTGCCAGCACAGCAGCACAGAGCATTGCTAGGTCCATGCTGGCTGATAATAATTCAAACAATGGCACTGGCCCACAGAGAAACAAAGTATGGGCAGCGACAGCAGACATATGGGATTTTCTCATAATTTTAACTGCTTGGTATATGCGATGGATCCCACAAATGCATGGTGAGAAAAATTCCAGAATGCATAGTACTCAGCAGAGATGCAAAGGACCATGGTGTGAATTAAAAGAGCACACAGACATCCTATTTGCACACTATTAATGCAGCTTGCATATTGCATGTTCCATTATACCCATCAAATCAATCCAGTTTAACCCCCGCCCCGACATAGACAAGCCCTAACAGGAAGAAGGCTTAAGAGAGACATAGGGACAGGCAACAGACAGAGTTTAGTGATTTCTGAGTATTCAATTTCATCCATTATATTGACATGAATTGTTAAATAAAAGCATTTTCACTGAAACCTGTGTCCCTGTTGCTTCTCCAAGAATACTACAGAAGCCTTCTTTGTGGTTAGCAGGGAATCCAAAGTTATGATTTAATAATGGTACATTTTACCCAGACACTTTCATAGAGTTGGTCAAATACTATTCAGTGAATAAATAATTTGGTGAATTTTGTCCTTTTTCTTGGAATAATTTAATTTTTAAGTATTTGACCAGATCTGCTTTTGATATTACCCTGGATACTGGAAAATACATTTGATTTATTCAGCAGCATGTAAGGTAATAAACAGAGGGCTTGGTATAAAAAATATTCTTTACTTGTGGTGATGGGTCAATTTTAGTAGAATTCTATGCATTGTAGGAATTGAAGTCATCCTGTCCACTTCCTTCCAGGATTGCTCACTAGAGCAATATTTTGTCCCAGTTTTAATATGTTCAAGTAATGAGACTTCCCTTGGGATACTAATTTCTTGGCCTACGAGCTCTCACAGTCCCTACAGTGTGAGTGCATATATATTGTACTTACTTATACACTAGAGATTATATAAATGTTATCTTTTTGGCATGAATTTGGGATGTTTTTTGTCTTACTCACTGTGGTACCCCGACATACCAACATTGTGAAAGGGACAGCGTTCTACCCACAGAGCCTTGGCTGGCATAAAGCTGGCAGGAAATCCACTCCTAGCTTCCTATTCTCCTTCAGTTGGTAAAGGGGACGCTTTCTGAGTAGGGACTGCATGGGCTGCTAGACAGGAAGTGTGCTGCTACTGCCACAGCAAGAAAAAAGAGTCTGAGCTTGAAGCTGGGGGGGAAGCCCAGAAAGCAGCCTGCATGCATTGCCCATATGAGCTTGCTCTGTGCAGGAGAATCAGCCAGAGCCCAAAGAGAAGCAAGCACGCTCTTGGATGACTGAGGGACTGATGCTGGAGGGCACTTGGACTGTTTGGCTGCTGATAAAGGTGACCACTGCTGATAAAATTGCTGGTTACAGAGACATATGCTGAAGTGATTTCTGGGTGAATCCCTGCCTTCTCAGAAGGGGTATGGATTTGAAACTAACTGTCAGAGAGGGAAGCCCCCACCACACTCATAAATGGCAAAGTCGTGTGCAACCAGGTATTTTGTACACGCCACAGATGTTAAAGGAAAAAATGTTTTGAAGGATTTTTTATTTTAAGTACTGGTTTTTTTTTTAATCCTTGTGTGTGTATACCCACATGCCCTAGTTCCATGAGCTTAACTATACCAGACTGAGAGGGAGCCATAGAAACTTCTAAAATGACTTACAGTCCAATTGTTTTTCTATACATAAAAATGCCACACTTTTAAAGTCCAGTATCTTGAGATCTTCCAATGAGAAAAGCAAGGGCTGTGTTTGTCAATGGAGAGCTAGGAATCTTCTTTTTCCAATTGTAGAAAGGTCCAGTTTGGGTGTGCACAGGAAATTTTGTCCTCTGAGTGAGTAAAGTTTGTTTGAGGTCTCCTACTGAATGCGCTGCTTGCTGCCAACTCCACCTCCAATAGTTGGCCTACATGTTGACATTCAGTGCTCTGTGCCTACTCCAACATGATATCTGGGGACTCAGTATCTGGAAATGGATTTTGCAGCTACACCAAGTGTGGATCTGAGAGTGTCACCAATTGCATTCCTATGATCTGACACACATTGGATCACTACTCTTCTGAATTCTTTTTCACAGATTTTGGCTCCTTCCACAGGTTTTCCAATAAAACTTAACTCAGTGAAGTCACATGTAAAGCAGACATTTTAGTTCCTCAGCCAAACAGATCTGAGTGAAAATCTATGGAAATTTACAGGTGTTATTTTGCCCCCCTAGAGGGAATTTCTGTTGTTTTGTGAATGCAACAGAAAGAGAGAATCACATCTTAGAAAAAAACAACATATATTTGTACTACATTAACACCTACAAACAATGAGCAGGGCCTTGTTCTAGGCAGGGTTAGCACTGTATAAACAAATAACGAGAAGAGTCTTTTTCTCAGAGAGCTCACTGACCAGATTTAAGACAAGTTGCAAAAGGAAATGGAAATGGGAAAATGAGGCTGAGAAGAGGACAAGGTAACAGTGAAATGAGCACATTTTGCATAATAGGTCAACTCACCACCTATATAGCTGTTATCAGCTGGTAGTGCCCTGAAGGCATCATAGCAAAGGGGAGTCTTAAGGAAGGATTTGGAGGAGGATAACACAGTGTGAGATTTTATGGATCTGAATAGGGAATATTGTGAGACTATTGTATTCAACCAATGCCTGTTCCCATGTTCATATCAGGAACTCCAGTGCAATGTATGCAAAATCAAATTCACATAAATGTTCTCCAAATATAACTCCAATGCTTTTTTATTTGAAGCAGAAGATTTCTCAAATGCCAACATTTTTCATAGATTTGATTCCAATTGAACATCTTGACTCCTGTACAAAAGAATACACTTCTGAAATACATCGGCATGTAAACTATTTCTAATTATTTTGAGTAATACCAGCATTTCATCTGTCATGTGACAATGGTACAGAATTGTAGAACAAGTTGCTTTCTTCCAACGCTGAACAAGAAAATATATTAGAATAAGGAATTATTATCCCTAAAACTACAATCTTTCACTGCTTCAAATTCACTTATTTTTCTGCCACAAACACTCAAATACTATGGGCCTGATTCTTCTCTACCAGTGTCCCTTGTGTCATTTACACCTGTGCAAATGAGTGCAAAGTGTTTGTAATACTGTGCTGTTGTGATCTATGTAGTGTTTTAGAGCATTTTTGCACAAATGCTGACACATAACCACACAAGTTACAAGGCAGCGGAGAATGAGGCACAACATACATTCTGTGATGTTTAAAATGCTGATTGTTTATCCACCAAGAGCTTTGTAAGAGGCACATTGTATAAATTGAAAAAAATAAATACCACAACATAGTCTAAAACATTGATAAGCCATTGAACATCCTTGTTTAAAAATACACAGAAAACATAGCTCTAAACTGAAAGCTCTATGCCTAAAGTTCATTGAATAGTACATAAATAGGACCACCTAACCACACTGCACCTTCCCCCACCCTGAGTTATTCATCTATTTGTAACCGCACATGAAAGCCAATGTACATGTGGGTGGCCTGCTGTGGCCTTCATTCAGTTTTATTCAATTACTCACTTGATTACACTTGAAAGAACTATAAAAAAAAGGCATCTTAATTGCTCAGTGTCATTCAGAATATTTTTCAAAGCTCATAAACTATAAAGGATTATAATGGTCACTTTCCTGAATTCACTATTTAGAGAACAGTTTCATCTACATCCAAGCAAAATGAATGAATAAATAAAAACAAAAAAAAATCCCCATCCATTCAGAAAGGGGCAATTCCTGTTCCCCCTCCTGAGTGCAGTTCTACAGGGAGCAGGGGCAGAATTTTGAGAAATCATACAAGACGCGTGCATGTAACCTTCTACATGCCATGCAGTTTCAAAGGCAAGTCTGAGGTCAGGGTTGGATTCATTATGTCTATGACTAGATGGGTTCAAACAGTACCTTCCCCAATCATGTAATGGAAAGGCTCAGGGACTGTGGCTGTCCCTGAAGCCCAGGCAATGCAGTAACAGCCAAAGAGTGACTTTACTAATACTCTATGACCTAGGCTGCAAAGGGTTCTGTCTGTTTTTCATACACCCACAACCCCACCCATGCCAACCCAATGTACTCAAGACTGGCAAAGGAGACACCTAAAGGACTTTTAAGTATTAAAAGGCCAGAATGAATGGCCTACATAGAATTTTGAAAACTACAATACATGACAAGTCATTTTGGAAGCAGTGCCAGAGCTGGTACAGAGACACAGGACCTCCACAACAGACTCTCTTGAATCTCTGCAGATTTTTAGGGATCCACTAGGTTTGGAGGCAGATCTCAGGCCTTTTTCCTCAGAAAATCAGACTTTGCTGCACAATATGATGAAGTGGGGCTATTTTAAAGAGGAGATCCAAATGGAGACTTCCTCCCAAAGAACCCCCTCTCATCACTTTTAAATGGGAGGTGCTCAGAGGTGGTGATGTAACCCAATGAGATTGCTGACATGCATGAAGTTACACAAATGTGTACACATTTGTGGGGTTTGGCCCTCATACATGATGCTTGAGTCAGTGGGTCTCTGCATGGGTGCAAGGAGCTATCAGGATCCAAATGCAGGACTAATTCCTAAGGGCGTGTTCACATGGAGAATTAGTACACAGCAAGTCAAGATACAAATGTACAGTCCACTAGCCTGTTGCACACTAACTGGCTATGTGGACCCTGCTACCTCACACTAAAAGTTATGGAGAACACTTTGACATACTCCCATTTGAAAGGGCAGTCGGTCAAATTGCTCTACCGAACTTGTAGTGTGTGGTAGCAGGGTCCACACTGCCAGTTAGTCAGTGTCAGATTAGTGCCCTGCAGAGTCATACCGTGGCTTGGAGCACACTATCTGTCCATGTAGTCAAGCCCTACATTTTGTTTCTCACATTAGTGTTTATAGTAAGACAGGTGTTGGGTTGGTAGTTTGTGGTCTGTTGGTAGTTTGTGGTCTGGGTATTTTAGTGCTATTTTCTAAAAACATACCAACAATAAGGACAGCATGTACTAACAAGATTAGATTCATCAGCAAATCAAGATCCTGGATGGCTTCAAGACTGATTTATATGAATAAAAAAGAGCTTAAGTCAATAGCACACATTCAGCTGAATCCTGGAAAATGATTTACATATTTTTAAGCACATCTTAGCATATTTCCAAGGGCAAAACAAATTTAAAACACATTTAACAGGGACCCTAGCAAGTCCAAAAATCACACTGCGGTCTGATTAAAAAAAAAAAGACTGTTATATGTAACACAAAAGACTAGTATAGTTTACAGAGATTAGAGAAATTAATGTTCCTATTC
This sequence comes from Gopherus evgoodei, assembly GCF_007399415.2. Taxonomy (NCBI): domain Eukaryota; kingdom Metazoa; phylum Chordata; order Testudines; family Testudinidae; genus Gopherus; species Gopherus evgoodei. Next base: position 158,828,091 of record NC_044324.1, on the reverse strand, counting down.
TTTCAGTTTCTTAATGTATTTGACTAAATACCTTGTTTCACTGTTTCCTGGACAGTCTCTACACAAAAGAATAAATGGACACAAATCTGACATCAGGAATCATAACATTCAAAAACCAGTGGGAGAACACTTCAACCCCTCTAACCACTCAGTGACAGACTTGAAGGTGGCAATTTTGCAACAAAAAAACTTCAGAAACAGACTCCAAAGAGAGACTGGTGAACTTGAATTAATATGCAAATTAGATACAATTAACTTAGGTTTAAACAGAGACTGGAAATGGTTGGGTTATTACACTAATTGAATCTATTTGCCTATGTTAAGTTCTCCTCACACCTCAATTATCACTTCAAAGGTTTTTTTCTCCTGCTGACGATAGCTCACCTCAATTGATTAGACTCTTCCACTTGGTATGCATACTTCCACCTTTTCATGTTCTCTGTATGTATAAATATCTCCTGTCTGTGTTCCATTCTATGCATCCGAAGAAGTGAGCTGTAGCCCATGAACGTTTATGCTGAAATAAATGTTAGTCTCTAAGGGTATGTCTACACTATGGGATTATTCCGATTTTACATAAACCTGTTTTGTAAAACAGATTGTATAAAATCGAGTGCATACAGCCACACTAAGCACATTAATTCGGTGGTGTGCATCCATGTACCGAGGCTAGCATCAATTTCTGGAGAATTGCACTGTGGGTAGCTATCCCATAGTTCCCGAAGTCTCCCCCGCCCATTGGAATTCTGGGTTGAGATCCCAATGAATGATGGTGCAAAAACAGTGTCGTGGGTGATTCTGGGTAAATGTCATTACTCATTCCTTCCTCCGTGAAAGCAACAGCAGACAATTATTTCACGCCCTTTTCCCCTGGATTGCACTGGCAGATGCCATAGCATGGCAACCATGGAACCCGTTTTGCCTTTTGTCACTGTATGTGTACTGGATGCCGCTGACAGAGGCAGTACTGCAGCACTACATAGCAGCATTCATTTGCCTTTGCAAGGTAGCAGAGATGGTTACCAGTTGTTCTGTACCGTCTGCCATGCCATTGTAAATTGGTGATGAGATGACAGTTATCAGTCATTCTGTACCGCCTGCTGCTGTCATAGGTGCTCCTGGCTGACCTTCGCTGAGGTCGGCCGGGGGTGCAAAGACAAAAATGGGAATGACTCCCCGGGTCATTCCCTCCTTTATGTTGTATCTAAAAATAGAGTCAGTCCTGCTTAGAATATGGGGCAAGTGTACTAGAGAACCAGTGTACCAGAGAGCACAGCTGCTCTGTGTCAGATCCCACAGAAATGATGAGCTGCATGCCATTCTAGGGGGTGCCCCTGCAACAACCCCACCCGTTGCTTCCCTCCTCCCCCAGCCCTCCTGGGCTACCGTTGCAGTGTCCCCATTTGTGTGATGAAGTAATAAAGAATGCAGGAATAAGAAACACTGACTTTTTAGTGAGATAAAATGAGGGGGAGGCAGTCTCCAGCTGCTATGATAGCCCAGGCAGGACATTAAACAGTGTGGGGGAGAGGAGCCTAGCATCCCGCTGCTATGATAGTCCAGGCAGTACAGAATCTTTTCTTTAGACGTGAAAGGCAGGGAGGCTGATGGAGCTCAGCCCCCAGTTGCTATGATGAAGACGGTTACCAGCCGTTCTGTACCATCTGCCCGGAATGACCGGGAGTCATTCCTATTTTTACCCAGGCGCCCCCAGCCAACCTCACCTGAGGCCAGCCAGGAGCACTCATGGGATGATGACGAGGACAGCTGCCAGTCCTTCTGCACTGTACTGTCTGCCACCAGGGAAGGGAGGGGAGAGGATGCTGCTGTTCAGTGCCACAGCACCGCGTCTACCAGCAGCATGCAGTAGACATACGATGACATTGAAAAAAGTCAAGAAATGATTTTTTCCCCTTTTCTTTCACGGGGGGAGAGAGGGGGTAAATTGACCAGATATACCCTGAACCACCCCGGACAATGTGTTTGACCCTACAGGCATTGGGAGCTCAGCCAAGAATGCAAATGCTTTTCAGAGACTGTGAGGACTGTAGGGTAGTTGGAATCCTCGGTACCCCCTCCCTCCCTCCATGAGTGTCCATTTGATTCTTTGGCTTTCCGTTATGCTTGTCACAAAGCACTGTACTGTGGACTCTGTATCATAGTGTGGAGATTTTTTTCAAATGCTTTGGCATTTTGTCTTCTGTAACGGAGCTCTGATAGAACAGATTTGTCTCCCCATACAGCTATCAGATCCAGTATCTCCCGTATGGTCCATGCTGGAGCTCTTTTTGGATTTGGGACTGCATCACCACCCGTGCTGATCAGAGCTCCAGGCTGGGCAAACAGGAAATGAAATTCAAAAGTTTGCGGGGCTTTTCCTGTCTACCTGGCCAGTGCATCCAAGTTCAGATGGCTTTCCAGAGCAGTCACAGTGGTACACTGTGGGATACCGCCTGGAGGCCAATACCGTCGATTTGCGGCCACACTAACCCAAATCTGACATGGCAATACCGATTTCAGCGCTACTCCTCTCATTGGGGAGGAGTACAGAAACCGGTTTAAAGAGTCTTTTATATCAATACAAAGGGCCTCGTTGTGTGGACAGGTGTACAGTTAAATCAGTTTAACGCTGCTAAATTCGGTTTAAATACGTAGTGTAGACCAGGCCTAAGGTGCCACAAGTACTCCTGTTCTTTTTTTTTTGTTTCCCTTATGTAGTCAGTCACTCAGTTAGTTTCCTTTGTTCTTAGGATGGATATTTAGCACTGCAAAAAAGTCAAGAAAAAAAATTGTTAAGTAGGAAATTATTATTGGTAAACCACAAAAATCAGTGGAGACCTCTAAATCGGGTTTTAGTAATTCCTGAAACAAATTTGTACACTGACTGTTTCCTTCTAAGAAAGGTCTTATGAACAGGTCATGTCACTGATTTTTAGACAGTAGTCTTCACTGGTTTCAATGGGGAGTTCCACTTAAACATGGATAGCACATATGAATCTATAATCAAAACAGAAGTAGAAAACACACTGGTGCTCATTTTATGCCAGTCTGTGCATATTATGCCTTTATTATACAGATACATAACATTGTAACAATTAAAAAAAATCAATAAATATCTAACCCTTCTGTCCATCACAGTTGGCAGCAACAAGGGCTGGGTTCAGTATCTAGGGGTTCTGTTTCAATAACGCAATGCAAAACTGGCTCGAGCCCCCACCCAGTGACCTGGAACAATTACATACCACTCCCCAGGCACATCTAGGAGGCAATACTTCCCCTCTCACAAGCACAGAGTCTGAGTGTAGCAAAATACTTTATTAAAAGGAGGGAAACAATGTAGCATTATGTTGGGGAAACACTACAAACAGGATTCATAACACAAACCATGAACAAAAGACCCACCCCCGAGTAAGTTTGGCAGTATCCTTCTCTCCTCAGGGTCTTAAATCCAACCACCCAAAAGATCACCCCAAAGTCCTAAAAGTCCAACACCCCAAAGTCTCTTGAGTCCAGCAACCCAAAAATCACCCAAAAGTCCAACAACCCAAAAGTCTCTGTCCTTGGTCAGTCCAGCTCCAGAGTTCAAAAGTTTATCTGCAGTATTTTACCACCCCTCCCCCCTCCCTGGGTGAAAATGGGGGGGGGGAAAGGGGCATGCAGGGTATTAAGGAGCACCTTATATGGTCCAAGGCTGACTACCCCACCTCTCCAGGGGATTCTGCTGCAGCCTTCACCACAAGCCGCCCCACTCCACCAGCCATCCTGTGAGCCGCTCCAGCCATCCCATGAACTGCTCCACTCTGCCCCGCTTCACTCCACATGCCGTCCCATAGGCTGCTCCAACCATCCCACAAACTGCTACGCTCTGCCAGCTGCTTAGCAATATATCTTCAGGCTCCCCCACTAGTTAATACAGCACTCAGTGATCTCAGCTCTTAGTAATTTTAGCCCTTTAGTGATTTCAGCTTGCAGTAGGGGAGCTCCAGTGCTGGTGCACCATTGGCCCAAAGTGAATTCAGCACAGCAACCTGTAATTAAACTCTTAAATGGAATCAAAATTAGCTCTACTATTCAACAGTGGAGCGAGGAGGCAGTACAATTAGTGTTTCAGGCCCTCAAAAGGGGCCCATACCATCAGGCACAACTGCCTGTCCCCAGCCTCTCTCAATTCACTGGGTTTTGGAACCCATGTCACTTGTCTAGTGCTACTTAGTTGATGGTGAGTCCCTGTGTCATAAAACAGTTCCACTGGCCTTGATTCACATAATCAGGGTAACAATACTTTATTCTTCCCGCCTCAATAACAGAGAAACTGGGGATCCCACAGCAGCCAAAGTGACCATTTGCTCATGGTGGGCTCATGCTAGGCAGGGTGGGTGTGCCTATGCAAACAAGACCAGCCCCTGAAGTTCTTTTCCACAACTCTCCACAATTCACCACCAGATGTCAGGATAGAGCTCATCCTGACTGCTTACAAATATATTGCAAAGTGTTAATTTTAAACTATGTTCTTGTATTCATTATGCATTTATCTCCTTTATCCTATATTGGATCATAATCAAACTTGCATTTTATTAAACAATTCTCCAAAGAAACAAGAAAAAACAGAACAGTTAAATGGAGATGGACAATTATTCATCCCTATACATACCAGTCATACCCAGGATTTAATGTCAAGGATTGTAATTTGTCTAATTAATTGGTCCAAACACACAGTGAGCATAATTTAGAAATTAAAAGTGTTAGCTACAGGCCTCAGTTGTCTCTACAAAAATGCCATGCTGAACAAATAAAAGTTCCCTTTTCAATCTGCCTGTAAATAATAAGGGTTCCATCATGCCCTACTCCAAATGGGAAGCATTTGTGTCATCTCAAATTGCCAGAAAGTAAGTAATTCTGATTTCCAATATCATCTAGGTTCTAATTCTGCTTTTGTTAGTCATAATCATGTTAAATTGGATTTTCTGTGGTTCTGAATAGACATAAATGGGACAATCATTTGTTGTTGTGGCTAGACTTTGCGACCAAAATATTCCTTTAAGATAAGTTTTAATGCAATTTCCTACATTTTAAAAAAAAAACTTAAATTGAAAAAAAAAATGTCCTCCATGCAGAACCATACTGATTCCCCCATAACCTTCAGCCCCCATTTCCCTGCCATATGGGTCATCAGTAAGGTTGAAATCTTTAGATCCTGAACATAGTCCTCAACCACTTGAGCTAACAGGTAGCAGTACAATGCTGTTATCTTCCATGTAGATCTGTTACTAGAAGGAGATGGAGGCATTTTTGCCAGTGGGTTTCCCAGTTGTTGGCTACACAGCAAAGAAATGCTGAGACTCAGAAATCCTTTGTTCAATTCCAGGCTCCATAGAAGAGTCTACGTTAGTGGTTACAGACTCTTCTGCCTTGCCCCCAACAGCCTCTTTCTGTCCCGTTCTGCTCTCATCCCTCTTCCCCAGCTCCTGTCCTTGCCCCCTCTTCCTGCTGTTATTTCTCTCCAGCTCTGACCCCAGCTCAGATCTCCTCTCATTTCTTAACAAACCCCACCCCCAGCTTCTGCCAGTGCCCCTTTCCTCTCCTTCCTTTGTCCTCCTTCCTCGGCTCCTATAATCACCCTGTGACGGTGCGCCCCATAAGGCTTTATGGAAATATGTTTATGAATGTATATATGACATAACTGGAATATGCTTACATATGCCATGTAACATATCTCTGTAAATGTTATAATCTACTGAATTTATTGATCCTATTTGTATGCATGTGTCATTTTTGTATTCGAAGTTATGAATATTGGCTGTGTACTTGCTTAATTTTTAAGTAGCCTTAGGGTACGTCTACACTACCTAGACTGATCGCTCTGCCGTCGACTCCTGTACTCCACCGTGATGAGAGGCGGAAGTGGAGTCAACGGGGGAGTGGCGGCAGTCGACCCCGTGCTGTGAGGACGCGAAGTAAGTCGACCTAAGATACATCGACTTCAGCTACACTGTTCTCGTAGTTGAAATTGTGTATCTTAGATTGATCCCCTCCAGTGTAGACCAGACCTAAGTAAGGCATTTGGTCAGCTTCTTGAGAAAGGAATGTGCAAATTAAGTGCCCAGTCAAGAAACACTTAATGAACAATGGATCTTGTAAGGCTCCAATCCACATAAGAAGTCTTCCTGGAGACATTAAAGATAGCATGTGAACAATGGCTGCTGCCTGTTAAAAACTGAATCATGCATGGACATGCAACTTGCCCAGGTGACTCCAAGACTCCATCTTGGAGTTGGACTTTGCATAGGAGAGAGTCTCCACCCACAAGAGAAAGTCTATTTAAGCCTGTGGGAGACCACTCCATTTGGTCTTCAGCTAGCTCAAGAGAGAGCCTCTCCACCCCAAAGGATACCTGAAAGAAACTGGAACAAAGGAGAGTAGTCAAAGGGGGTGTGAGTGATTTCTGGACCCAGACAAGAAGGAGACTAGTCTGTAAAAAGAAGCTTACTGGAGTACCTCTGAGGGTGAGGTATATCTGTATTCAATTTTCTTACTGTATTAGGCACAGACGTGCGTGTTTTATTTTATTTTGCTTGGTAATTCACTTTGTTCTGTCTGTTACTACTTGGAACCACTTAAATCCTCCTTTTTGTATTTAATAAAATCACTTTTTACTTATTATTTAACCCAGAGGCAAACAGCTGTGCATATTTCTCTATCAGTGTTATAGAGGGTGAACAATTTATGAGTTTACCCTGTATAAGCTTTATACAGGGTAAAACGGATTTATTTGGGGTTTGGACCCCACTGGGAGTTGGGCATCTGAGTGTCAGATATAGGAACACTTCTTAACCTGCTTTCAGTTAAGCCTGCAGTTTGTGGAACGTGGTTCAGAGCTGGGTCTATGTTTGTGGCCAGCAAGCGTGTCTGGCACAGCCAGGCAGGGCTCTGGAGTCCCAAGCTGGCAGGGAAGGCAGAGGCAGAAGTAGTCTTGGCACATCAGTTCGCAGCCCAAGGGGGTTTCTGTGATCCAACCCATGACAACCCCATCCTGGTTTCCAGCCCCTGCCCCCTGCATTCCAGCTCCTGTTCCTAACCTCCTCCTCTCCCTGAGTTCCTGCCTCTGCTGTTCCCCCTCCCAATGCATTCCTCACCCTTCTGCATTCAAGTCACACTGCTTCCTCCTTCTCCTCCTCACTGCATGGGCACAAGCATAGGGAACACTGAGAACACAGGAGAGATGGAGTCCACATCCTCAGCCCCTGTGCCCAATGCCATAATGGCTCTCTGGCTGCCAAGAGCAGCAATTGCAGGGAAAATCCTGCTCAGCCCCTGTGGCTCAGCTGCTCTATCAGGATGGTCATTGCGCAGTCTGGTCCCAACATAGGATCAGTGAGGGGATGGATCATGCTCCGTGCAGATTACCCTTCAGAGAATTAGCTACCAAACTCTAACGAGTCTCTACTAAGCATGTGTAAAATGACATTTTTTCAGAGGCTCATATGTCCAAATTTTTGTGGATTCCTTCACAGTAAGGTGAGCTCCCTGCCAGGTTTCAAGTTCCTGCTCCTAAGAACGGAGGTTCTACATTTTTTCACTGAAACAATTTTAAAGATTTTTTTGAACATTTATTTATTTTGCACATACCCTCACTTGAAATAAATGAAAAATGTAAAAAGCTGAAGACTAGCTTCACTCCAATGATGCCTGCTTTTTCCACATAATCCTGTCTGTCTCCAATGCGAACCCTTACGGTTGGCAAAAATCCCTGTAAAAATGTGTAAAACTTTCCTCCTTGAAAGCCCCTCTCTGCTGCAATGCTTATAAATTTAATATTGGTTAGGTAAGTGGTGAGCCAAGACTTCTGCTTTTATGATAAATTCTAGTTTACTGTTACTCCTGTCTTCCTCCCTGCCTCATTCACCTGCTGCATCCTGTCTGTCACCTGCACCCAAATCCTACAACTGCGTGCCCTCACATGGAGACCCATTGAAGTCACTAGAGCTCCAGACATGCAAATCAGATCAGGGTCTCAGATTATAAATTCTCTAGAGCAGGAACTGTCTTCTTTGTACGTATAACACTGGGGCCCTAATCCACCAGCACAGTTCCCAGGTGTGAGAACCAATAAATAAACAAACAATCATAATAAACCGATCATACAGAATGTGCTTAATTGCAAATTCTATAGTTTAGAGGCTGTTTCATTTACAAACTAGTTCCACCTAATCCCAACTTGGGGGGATGGGATCTGTTTTTGTGGATCAAATTTTCCTATATTTAATCTCAAAGCACAAAATGTAATTTGTTGTATTTAGACCTAAAAAAAAAAAAATAAGAAAATCAGCATCTTATTTCCACTGTGAAAAAACAACAAAACAAAAACCAAAAAAACCAAAAAAACAAACCCAGCCACACTTTTTTTGACACAGATAATACAAAAATAACTGAACTTTGAAATGTGGCATGTAAATAGTACTAATTTTGGACTATGAACATGTCCAAGCTTGAATACAGACTAGGTGGGACAAAAATAAAGATATAAGCAATTCTGAGTATGCTCACTTGACATCTGCTAAGGTTTTTAGCAGAACCCAATGAACTCCACTCCTCTTGTGACTTAATGCATATTTTCTTGCCCACTGTGAAGCATGAGCGATACTGCAGGGACAATTGTCATGAAGAAGACTCCAGTCTCACACAGATGGCCACAGCAGAACCTTGCCCTCCCCACTGCCTCCCCCCGAAAAGCATCACAAAGGAGAAATATGTACTTGTGAAAATGCAGACAACTCTCAACAATTTTTGCCATATTCTATACTACGTATGCTACAAGTTTTAAGCTTTCCCTTTAAAAAATGCTTGTCTTTTTCAGTTATCAAAATTATGCAATCACAATATTATTCGGTCTGCTGCTGCCCTGTTAACCCACGCTTGTGGCAAACTGTCTCCAGGCTAAAAGCAATAACAGAAAAAATGTGAAACCACTCCTGCCCTATCTCTTTCATCTCAATGAAAAAAGGGCATACAAGTCTAATTTGTGATCACTTAGACTCTGATTCAACGAAGTGAACACATGTTCAACTTTAGGGATGTGATTAAACCCATACTATAGGATGAGGGACTCTATCCTGGGAAGGACTGACCCTGAAAATGACTTGGACATCAAGGTGAACAATCAACTGAACATGAGATCACAGTCAATACTATTGCTAAAGGGCTAATGTGATCCTTAGATGTATAAGCGGGAATCTGAAGTAGGAGTAGAGCGGTTGTATTATCTCTGCATTTGGCACTGGTGCGACCAGACTATTGGAATACTATGTCCAGTTCCGGTGTTCACAAATTGGAGAGGGTTAGAGAAGAGCTACAAGAATGATTAAAATATTGGAACACATATCATAGAGTGATCAACTCAAGAAACGCCATCTATTGATCATCAAAAATACAAGGTTAAAGAGAGTGACTTGATCACAGTCTGTAAGCAACTACATGGGGAAACAAAAAATCGATAATGAGCTCTTCAATCTAGAAGAAAGGCATAACAAGATACAAAGGATGGACGCTGAAGTGAAACAAATTCATACTGGAAATAAGGAGCAATTTTTTAAACAATAAGGGTAATTAACTAGTTGAACAGTTTATCAAAGGTTATGGGAGATTTTCCATCACTGGCAATTTTAAAATAAAGAATGGATTGTTCTTTTATAAAAGATATGCTCTATTTCAAACAGAAATTCATTCCAGAAAGTTCTATGGACTGCGTTATGCAGGAGGTCAGACTAGATGATCCCAGAGGTCCCTTCTGGCTTTATAAACTGTTAATCTTAATTTAGCAACACACTGAAATATGTACTTAAATCTCACTGAATTCAAATGCACACATTAAGTGTCCTGCTGAAGAGAGATAACTCAGGTGCCTAAATGTCTTGTTGAATTGGGGTCTTAAATGCTAGCATAGCTAGGAACCAGAAATCAATTTTTCTTAGATGAAATAAAGGAAATTCTATGGTGGTGTTCTTTTATGCCTGCACAGTTAATATGACAAAAAGTGAGGAACCGCAAAAGTTAACTCACAATAACTTTACCTTTGTTATATTGCATTGCATACCCTCTATTTCATTTATTTATTTCTCTTTATTTTATATATTTAACACCACAAACAAAATGTATTAATTTACATATTTAATAATCCTCTCCCTCTCTCCTCCCCCCAAAAATACTCCATGCGCAAATTAATATTGCTGTAAGAACCTTAACTTTTGCATTTCCTTGCTTTCTATCATTTTAACAGTGCAGCCTTAATGTTGCTTTAACACTGGGGCAGAGCACCCCCTTCCATATGAAAAGCTTTGGAGGGACTTTTTATGAAGATATTTCTGAGGGGTTCCTTGAAATGATTTCCCCCAGAGCATACCTTTGAGGGGTGTGGTTTATGGCATCAAAGCAAAGCCCGCAGGACATGGCCCTAAACATGACAGAAACTACATAGGTATTGGGGAATACACGAGAAACCAGGGTCACCTGTGCAGAGGCCCTGTCTCCCTGTGCTTCAGCTATAGCCACTGGCAGCCCCCTCCTTCACTGACCCTCTGCCAGCACAGTTTCAATGGAACTGGCTGTCCACGTGAACATCTCTTGCCATAGCTGCCTTCATGTCCCTTGAAAGGGAATTCATTGGAAAGTTAATATGACGTGGCATGCATTACCTTTTCCAGGTAAATTCCACAGAGCTGGAATAGGAATTGCAGTTTCTCCCGGCCTGTCCTGTCCCCTTCCGAGATTGTCCTGAGGCTGACACCACTTTTTTCCCCGGCGTTGACCCTCCAGCCACACAGCGCCTTCTATAGGGCCCATAGAGCAGGAATGGATGGTGACTTTGAGATATCAAAACCCTTTTTCTGTGCAGGTCCTCTCCACGCATGGATCTGAGGGATAGAATCTGATCGACAGCTTTTTGCAGAGAATATACAGTATGTGAAATGCCATTAGTCAAGCTTCATTTTGTTAGTGACTTCTTTCAAATGAAGTAACACAATCAGAAACTGTCCCAGTACATTGATACTTTTCTTGAGTGAGCTTCTAGATAACTTTGCTGAGGTGTGACTATTTGATTGTATTGCGGATGAAGCCAAAGACATGTTTGAATGAGGGCTCCATTATGTTGGGCTCTGTGTACACACACACACACACACACACACACACACACACACACACACACACACACACACACAAAGATGTGGACCCCAATGAGAAGGGTGTGCAGTCTAAGCCCCAGTCCTACAAACACTTACGCATATGCTTAATTATTCACATTAAGAAGGGAATGGATGATTGCAGATATAAGTGATACTTAAGCAAGCCAATAAAATATGTATTGTCTCTCTTCGCTAGCCATGTCCGGAAATGAACTAAAGCAGCTCACATTTGTTCTGGCTGAAAATTATTTTTAGTGGTGTGAGACGGTGAACAGAAATAATCTCTGCATTTTTCTAAGCACATGATAAGAGACAATCTCTCAGAAAATGTTGCAACATGTTTTGAAATTTTCACAGTATTTGCAACATAGTTGGATTGCCAATCAAGAAATAAAGTACTCAGCCATTTCTAACAGACTGAAACAACCTCATTGTTGTTGGTTTTTTATATATACATTTAAATTAGAATTTGGCATTTCCTCGGGCTTTATATGAGTTTCAAATCAGAGGAAAGACATTTTCTCTGTCCCATATAGATGCAGTGCACTACACACACCCATACTTACACATATATGTGCACTGCTCTTTTTTAACATGTTTAAAATTTCTGTTATAGGAATGACTCAGTGGATTTTTCCATCTTCAGTCATTAGGATTCACGATTTCTAATTATGAACGTATTACCCGTACCCATGCTCATATTTCATTTCTGCTGGTTACCTTCAGATGTGCTCACCTATCTCTAACTTATATTGTTTGCCAGTTAAAATTCACATATGTCATTCTGCTTTATTTCCAAATGTTCTCCTGTTGGTGTAGGCTGTTCTGTAGATCTGTGGCAAAGTCACACACTGCTCCGTTAGTACTGCATTTTGTGAACCTTCAGGAGTCAGTTTCCAAAAGCACAACAGTTAACTGACTCAAGAGAGCTAATAAAATGATCCAGGATGTTTTATTATAACAATCAGTTACTGGAAAATTTGTATCTTGCTGCCAAGAAAATATCTGATCACCTTAAGCCTGCACAAAATAGAAAAACAACTAATCACAATGTCTCTTTGGAATATCATCCGTTTACAAAAAGGCAGTATATGACTAAAACTTATGCTACTTTTTCCACACAATTTTTTTTAAGCTGAAAATTATTCCCATCTGTTGCTTCCCAGAGGTACCTAGGACAAACATCACTAGTACAGTATTGCAGGTGATGAAGATCTTGTATGGCAAAGTTTACAAGATTCATATGAAATGCATCATCTAATCACAAATACAATAGATATTTTTACATGGCCTAAGCAAAAAAGTAAGTTCCCTGCTCAGCGCTTATGGCATGAATGTCTCAAAGGGAATGCAACAAAATTGCCCCCAAATAACTTCATCCTGACCCACCAATACAGGGATAAAATAAATGAGACAGTTTTCTTCTCCCCCCTCCTTTTCTAAGAAGCCAGCATTCCCTTCACTGAAAATAAACCAGTAAGTGATGAATCTGGAATTCTCCCTGGGAGTTGAATCCCAGTTGGGATAGTAAATCAGTTCATGAGAACGTGTTCTATTCTATGTAAAGCATTTGTAGCCAGATCCCATTGCACCATTCTAGGGTGCTTTCCCTTTTAATAAAGCAGGCCTTTTATTCCACATGGATGCTGCCAAATAGTATTTCACTTGGCACTTCTGTAATGATCAAAGAGACATACCAGGTACACTATTTAAATGACAATCCTAAAGCTCAGGGAAAATACCAACAGATTATTGTAATTTATGTAACCACTAGAGCAGAAAAATGAACATTTTTAAATGTCTAGTGCTTAAAAACAACATTTTGCCTGTCAAACCACAAGCAACTTTTCCACATTACAACTGAACAACAACAGAAGGATAAAATCTATAAAGTTTGGAATAAACCCAGTTTGGTCATTATGGATGTGGTAGTACACCCGATAGGAGACACCACAACTTTCAATTCTGATCCTATTTTCACAAGATTAAAATTCAGCTTTCCATCAGATCTATGATACAGGATTAGATTTATGGCTGCTTTGCATCACCGGGGAGATAAAGTAGCACGAGTGTACAGTGGAATCTAGCCCTTGATGTTTGAATATTCATTTACTGTTTGCTAATATTGGGAACTTTAATGTTAACTGGACTAAGTTGCAAGTTAACTGTAAATTCCTCCATGTGCTACCACATAGTGCTTTTCTGCCAACTCCTCTACTCACTACCTGTATCTCCTTGTTATACTTGTTTTTATCTACGTTATGTTGGACATTTATACTGTTTCCTCTCCTACATTACTTTCATGGACTGCCTGGTATACACGAAGTAGTACATAGTATGAAGTACTACATGTGTAGTTAAAATTGTAGAAAAATTGTGTAGGATTATATTACACTAAGATATTTGAGAAAAAATATGATGACATGATTAAAGGCGGAGTATCCCATTTTCACCTGATGTAAATAGAGCTCAGTGGAGCTGCACTGATTCAAACCAACCTGAAATTCTGGCTTTGTATCATTAAGCCTACACACAAAGTAGGGGGAATGACAGTTGCACGGTTTAACCTTAATTTTGTAACGTTAACATATTTTTTGTGCTTTAATCCAATCAGAAATTCTCTCTCAAAATGCTTTTTAAGCATTTCAATTCTCCAATTATTATTACACTTCAAAGGAAACAAAGTGCTATAGATCTCAGTCACAAAAAAGGAATTTGACCACAGCCAGAAAGACATCAAAGCAGAATTTTAAGGAATATTGCCTGCAGTCTGTATAATGCACTTTCAAAGCCACAAATAAGATTGAATTAGTTTATCCTTAAATAATCCCTGTATGTACTTGATTTCTTTTTATCTGTTGTGACAAAGTTCCTCCTTTACCTTGGTGGGTCCTGCCCTTATTGGCGGATTTGCTCACCTCAGTGATCTTCCCCTCTGGTGGAACCCACAGTCTGGGTCAACTTCTCCTGTGTCTGATCAGGAGTTGCAAGGTTTGGGGGGAACCCAGGCCCACCCTCTACTCCGGGTTCCAGCCAGGGCCCTGTGGATTGCAGCTGTCTATAGTGCCTCCTGTAACAGGTGCATGACAGTTACAACTCCCTGGGTTACTTCCCCATGGCCTCCTCCAAACACCTTCTTTATCCTCACCACAGGACCTTCCTCCTCAGGGCCGGCTTTAGGAAGTGCGCGGCCCAGTTCGAACACTTTCGGCGGGGCCCTGGCAGGGATGACTTAAAAAGAAAAAAGTGTAAAAAAAAAGCCTTCCATTTCTTCCATGTATTATTTACTTTCCATAACTATATAAATAATAAAATTGTATATTATGTACATTGCATCATATATGCTGTTGATTGGTTATTAATGACTGCCGTTTCACATGTGTGGGTCCCCGCCACTCCCTAGGGGCGTGCACGTGTGTCATAACATTTTTTCCCAGATCTAGACCTTAGCGTCCAAAATATGGGTGTTAGCATGAAAACCTCCAAGCTTAGTTACCAGCTTGGACCTGGTATCGCTGCCACCAGTTAGGGATTATACAGTGCCTAGCTCACTGTGGTCTCCCCAAAACCTTCCCTGGGGGACCCCCAGACTCAGATGCCTTGAGTCTTACAACAAAGGTAAATAACCCCCTCCCCTTGTTTCCTTGTTACTTCCTCCCAGGCTCCCCTCCCTGGACGACCATAGGAGATTCCCTGCTTCCAGTCCTGGAAACACAAGTACCGAGAGATCTAATCTCTCTCCCCCTCACCCAGAGGGTATGCAAAGTCAGGCTTAGTAAATCTAACACAAAGAGATTTTTCCCCCTGACTTCTTCCTCCCACCAATTCCCTGGTGAGCTGCAGACTCAATTCCCTGGAGTCCCCACTAAAGAAAAACTCCAACAGGTCTTAAAAAGAAAGCTTTATATAAAAAGAAAGAAAAAGGACATTAAAAATAGGCTCTGTATCAAGGTGACAATATACAGGGTCAATTGCTTAAAGGAAAAAAATGAATAAACAGCCTTATCCAAAAAGAATACAATTTAAAACATTACAGCAACTACACACATGTAAATACAAAAAAACAATATAAACCTATTGTCTTACTATCCTTGTACTTACAACTTGGAAACAGAAGATTAGAAAACCTGGAGATAGAAAAATCACTCTCAGAGCCGAGAGGGCACAGACCCAAGACAAAGAACAAAGAACTCACACCCAAAACTTCCCTCCACCCAGATTTGAAAAAGTCTTGTTTCCTGATTGGTCCCCTGGTCAGGTGTTTGGTTCCCTGTGTTAACCCTTTACAGGTAAAAGAACATTAACCCTTAGCTATCTGTTTATGACAACGTGTGGGTTCCCGCTGCTTCCTGCCTCCCTCATTGAAGCAGGTGTGCAGGTTACTGGCCTGGGAACTGCGGGGCAGCAGTGGACATGGGGCTGGTTCGAGGCAGGGCAGGGGCTGACTGGAGGTAGGGTCTGGCTGCAGGCAGGGCAAGGGGTGCGGGGCTGGCTGGAGACAGGGGAGTGCGGGGCAGGCTGGCTTCAGGCAGGGCCACAGGGGGGTGCAGCAGCAGTTGGCAGGGCTGGAGACAGGAGTATGGGACTGGCTGGCTTCACGCAGGGGGGTGCAGCAGGGGTTGGCTGGAGACAGGGCAGGGCAGGCAGTGCAGGGCTGGTGCGGGCAGGGGTGTGTGGCAGAGATTGGCTGGAGACAGGGCAGGGGGTTTGGTAGGGGCTGGCTGTGGGCAGGGGGTGCAGAGCTGGCTGCAGGCAGCAGTGGGTGGGGCTGGTGCAGGCAGGGCAGGGGGTGTAGCATAGGCAGCTGGAGCCCCGGCCTTTAAAAAGCCCCCAAGCCCCCCGCTATCCCAGGGCTCTGGGGGCTATTTAAAGGGCCCAGGACTCCCCTGCTTCTACCCCGCCCTGGACCTTTTAAATAGCTGTGGGAGCCCTGGGGAATGCATGGGGGAGGCAGGGCTCCAGCAGCTATTTAAAGGACCGGGGTGGCAGAGGCAGCTGGAGCCCTGACCCTTTAAATAGCTCCCAGAGCCCCCTGCTACCTCAGGACTCTGGGGGCTAATTAAAGGGCCCGGAGCTCCTGCCGGGGCCGCGGGGCTTGCAGCGCTCCGGCCAGAGCTCCAGCCGGGGCTGCGGGGCTTGCGGCGCTCTGGCCAGAGCTCCAGCCGGGGCTGCGGGGCTTGCGGCGCTCTGGCCAGAGCTCCAGCCGGGGCCGCGGGGCCGCGGGGCTTGTCGCGCTCTGGCCAGAGCTCCAGCCGGGGCCACGGGGCCGCGGGGCTTGTCGCGCTCTGGCCAGAGCTCCAGCCGGGGCCACGGGTCTTGCGGCGCTCTGGCCAGAGCTCCAGCCAGGTGAGCGGGGTGTGGGGCTTGTCACGCTCCGGCCAGAGCTCCAGCCGGGGCCGCGGGGCTTGTGGCGCTCTGGTCAGAGCTCCCGCTGAGAGAGCGGGGCTGTGGGGTAGCCGCGCTCCCGCTGGCACATTGGTCAGTGGAGCAGGGCCATGGAAGACCCCGGAGCAGACCGCAGCCAGGGTCAGTAAAAAAATTTAAAAGATGCCTAAAGCGCGGGGCCCTCTTAGGCGCGGGGCCAGATTCCCAGGAATCGGGTGAATTGGCCTAAAGCCGGCCCTGTTCCTCCTGGTGTCTGATAATGCTTGATTGTCTGATAATTCCTCAGTCCTCCAGCAGCACACCCTCTCAGGCTCAGCTCCTTGCGCCTCTTGCTCCCAGCTCCTCACATGCACTTCCTCTCCTCTCCTCTGGTTCCTCCCTGCCTGACTGGAGTGAGCTCCTTTTTAAACCTAGGTGCCCTGATTAGCCGGCCTTGATTGGCTGCAGGTGTTCTAATCAATGTAGCTATCTCCACTGCCTTCTAGAAAGATCTTAATTGGCCCCAGGTGCCTTGATTAATCTGGAGCAACTGCCATTTGGTTACCATGATACTAGGGATTTGTTTAGCCTGGGGCTAACATACCTGTTCCTCAGTACTTTACTGTAGCCATCTGGCCTTGCCCCATCACACTGTATAAAAGACCAAACAAGTACAGTAGTTATATTGTAAAGACTAATTAAAAAGGCTGGATCACAAGAGGAGGAAAGATCACATGCACTTCCTGGGAGGTAGAATACAGGCAGAAACATACAATTAAAGGACGTGTATAGCAGCATTCAGGATTAATGTTTTGCCTTTTGAAAATGCATACTTATTCACCCAGTGCTTAGTGTTATTTGAAGTTCATGTTGTTAACTAGATTTCTGAAAACAGTGTTCAATAAATGCTACAATGATTAGTCAATATAAAACTATTTTCAGTTGAGAGAGTCTTACAAACTCATCTGTAGGAGTATGATGGAAATTATCAAGACTAAGTTATTTGGAGACAGAATCTGTCATTTTATTAGCCCGTAAGTACTATGCATTCCTGTAGTGCTGTATAAATAATAAAAATAAAATGGTGTAAAGAGACACCCCTGGGTTGCAGCCTCTATAAACGTCATATTAAATTAGCGAATTGTCTAAGTGCCTGCCAAACAACTTTAAATGTAGTATTTAGATATTATTCATGCAATATATCTGACCTAGGTATATTAAACTTTCCATATATGAATACTTCCATAAAAGAGGATTTAAGAGAAAATTTTCTGCCCTCTCTCCAGATGGATAATCTCCATCCAAATAGCATGCCCTAAACCCTTTTATTTATGCCATCTGATCCTATGTACTATTCCAATAAGGTAGCAAACCAGATATTAAGCATGTTTCCAAAATTTATTTCAAGACACTGAAAGGCCAGGATTATGTTAGCTATCTTCATGGCCTCAAGAGAAAAGGCAGCTTGCCATTTTTGGACATCAGAAGTGATCAGATCAATGCTTAGCTCATATGTGTCAGACAATAGGCGCTCCATTCTAGTACAGCTAAGTGACGAACAGTTGAACCAGAGTGTGTATTATTTTCCTGAGATGTAGCAATGCTGCCTTACATACCAATCCTGGCTATTCCTGCTATATTAAATCACCCCCTCTTATAGGCTAGTCCCTCAAGGAGTGGCACATGTCTCAAAGGAAATTATGAATTGATACTAAAATTGTCTGACCCCAACTGCATGTAACCCAGATTTCTCTTTTCAGTATTTCACAGAGTACTCCAAATTTGGGAAGAGAAAAGTGTTCACAAAAACAGATACATTATGCTCAGGTCAATGTTATCCTGATCTGACTTTGAAAAAAATACATTTTACTGAGCAGTCACACCTAGTTTGCTATAGACTTCATTATATACATTTTAATAACTAGAGGGCACTTAAATCTAGCAGACAAAGGTATAACAAAATCCAGTGGCTGGAAGTTGAAGATAGATAAAATTCAAACAGGTATTAAGATGCAACTTTTTTTTTTTACTGTGGGGATAATGACACACTGAAACAAGCTTACTGGGGATGTGGTCAATTCTCCATGACTTGAAGTATTTCAATCAAGACTGGATGTCTTTCTAAAAGATATGATCTACTTCAATCAACGTTTATTGGTCTCAGTGCAGGAACTACCAGTTTAAATTATTTGGCCTGTGTTATGCAGGAGGCCAGACCCACTGATCAAAGTGATCCTTTCTGGCCTTTAAAAAAAAAAATTATGAATTCTCAGACTTCTCTCTAAATTTGAGTAGCAACTGAAAGTTCCTGAGAAGCCATACCCCTAACACTTTTTTATTGACAGATTTTTTTTTTAGCCTCTGGTTTTATGAACCTCTTGCAGCCTTACTGACCTCTGTCGCAGTTTTAATTTTTCTAGCTCTTTCTTTTTCATTTAAAGTGAGGCTGTACTTATCAGATGAACCCTAAATACTTTTACCTCCTTTATTATTTATTTGACCATGTTAAACAATGTCATGTTTAACTGATGGAAGCTGGTCTTTGTCCTGGAGAAGCAAACAATCCATTTTTCACAAAGATGATTGCTGGGTCCCATCCCAGCTATCAAATAGTACAGTGGCACCTGCGGCCATATGCCAGTTACATTTCCAATAGAGGTGAGGAGCAGCAGCACTGGCTACTCCACTTCCCACTCAGGTCATGCGGGAGCCAGCTCCCAGCAGCAAAGAGGCCACCCCATTGCCTTGTGTGTCCAATCAGGTGCGCCCCATCGCCCCTGCATCATGACAGAAAATTTGGCCTTCCTCATCCTCACCCCACTTCTAGCAGCCTGCATCCCCTCGTAAGAATGGGGAGTGAAACTGCACCCTGGGGAAGACCAGGCTGGAAGGTGAGGGAGGAGCATAGGGCAGACTCTGCAGGTGAGCCAGCAGCTGCTGCGGGGAAGACTCCATGGGTATTGATGGTACATACCAGGGGGAAATTTCTCAGGCACCCCTGAAAAGGGCCTTCCAATGGAGCATGATCTGAATATTTCTGCAAACATTGCTTGTTTCATTAAGGATTTAGGACAAGATTTTAAAATATAGTAGCCTATAGTCTCCTAAATCCGTATTTAGGCACTCGCCTTAATTTTATGAGTGCTGAGTACCTAAAACAGCTCCCATTGACCTCAGTGGCCTTAGAAATTAATTTTAAATCTATTCTAGTATTTAAATGTTGAGGGTCTAAATAAAACATCTAAACTAATTCCCCTAAGTGCAATTCTTTCCTACACTTTGAGAGACTGAACAAGTTCCTGCAACACCTGTTTCCTTGCCTATCTTTTCTTTTTTTATTGGATCTGTCCCATCAAGGAATTGATGCACAATTGAAGGCTTCACTGAGTATAACTGCCCAGTTCCCAAAATGTTTCAAAATAATTAAGGACAAGTTTTTTATTTTGTTTAGGAACATAACAATGAGCTCAGTGTAATAGCCCAGCAATTGTACACTTAAATAAAACAAACTATACCTCAACTCTGATTTAATGTTATGTGAGTGGTGAGTATTACACACAGTCCCCTTTTCCTTGCTAACCAGAGACATAAAATGCCTTCTGAAACCAATTACCCCTCACACCCACAATTTACCCTCCCCAAAATGAGTTTCTTGCTTTTTTCCCCTCCTTGTTTTTTGGTCTGTTTTTTAGCTCTGCCAGAGCTTTTTGCCATTCAGGAACATTATTTAATAATTCTACATTCAAAACATACTGAAGGGGAGGGCCAATGATAAATATTTGCTGCATAAAACCCAGGAGTGGGCAACTGGGGACTAACTTTTTCATAAAATAAGCTTCTTCCTAACTCACTCAGAAGTTGGTGAATAGCTTTAAGCAGGAGGAGTTTACATTGTTACAAACTTTTATTGCTGATGTTGTGAATTTTTATTAAAGTAACTCTGAAGGTTCCTGTTATTCATATAATTTTTTAACTTCTAAGCTCTTGGCCTCAGTGATATCTTGTGGCAATAAATTCCACAGGTTAGTTGTGCTTTGTATTATTAATAGAATTTTTTATTTGCATCCATTGGAAAAATGTTGCCTTTCAAGCTCAATGAATGCTCCCTTGTTCCTGAAATATGAGAAAAGATGAATAGAAGAGCTGGTGTTGGGAAACTTGTGTTGTGTACAGCTTTTAAAGAAATTGCAATTCTCCTATCATCTCTCTTGTATGAACTCCCATGTGATTCACAGGCATGGCTTCTCCCTGTTCTTCCAACCCACAGAATAACACTTTGAAGCCTCAGCCCAATCAGGCATTAACTTCCCAACCTTATCATTAATTAAATAAAGAGCAGTAATGTCAGTGTTTGTTAACCGTATACATTTAATGAGACATAGAAAATCCTTTTTAATCATAGTGTAGCTGGATCAAAACTGTACTATATTATCACTTTCAAACCCAGTCAATAGTACTTGGAAACAAATAGCTAAATCAAATTTGCGCAATATAGATGAATTGGGGGAGGAGCTTAATATTTGAAGGGGAAGACATATGCCTGACGCATTCTGGCCACGGGGCTAATTTGACTAATTCAGTGCAATGTTATTTTGTCAAATTAAACAATATAAAAAAACTGATGGTAAGAGGAACTCAAGCCTACAAGGGCCAGGTGAGAGTGATAAACAATTTTGTACTGTTCATCTCTTCCTTTCAAGCAACTAGAAATACCACCTTGCTCAGCAATAAAACAGGGAGGCCTCGTCCCACACCAATATTCAATATTTGATTTGGAGTGTGAGATAATGCAGAGCACTTATGTATGAAACAATGGAACTTCAGAGGCAGGGATTAGGAAAAGGAGTTCTATGCAATATGGGCTAAGTAAGTTGTTTCTTGATTTCAGCAGTCATGACAACTGCAGACCAAAAATGTACATCAAATACAGATTAAAGACCTGCCAACCTATAGACATCACATGATGTTAAGAAATGGAAGTCAGTGAAGTATGTTTTTACTGGAATGTACTATAAATAAATAAATAAATAAATAATAAGCATTACACATTTATAAAGTGTCCATCACCATGGGACTTGAGTGCACTTTAAATGCCTTAAATTGAATAATTAACATACCAAATCTGAAGTGCAAATAAACCCTCCAAGTTTCAGCAGGACCTCAGGTGTGCAAGAACACCCAAGATGTCATTTTGTTCAATTTAATCATGCTTTATTTTGTTTGCAATGATTCATAAGATCATAAAGGCAAAAGGGACCATTATGATTATCTGTCCTGACCTCCTAATAATACAGGCCATAGATTTTCACCCTCCTCCTCATCAGGAATATTTTGTTTTGCTTTATTTCATTTGGTTGTGGTTTCAGCATTTCTTCTGTTGGGGCAGTTCTACATTTTCTATAATTTTAAAGTTCTCACGGTAGATGAGATCCTAAACAATACAGAAAGTTAACTAGATAGTACCTGCAAAGGAATCCTTGTGAGGATTCAATACTCCCCCATACGGTGTTGCCCTCTCAATCTCTCTGAAATAGGTTACAGCCATTGATTTTTTAACATTCCAATTATGTAAATCATCCCGCCAGGTTTCAGTAATACAGCTAGATCAAATTTATGCTCATAAACGAGCAATTCAAATTCCTCATTTATTATCCATGCTCCTAGCAGTAATGTATGGGCAATTAAAGAATTTCTTTTCTTAATGTCCTTTAGTTTCTTAATTAATTTTGTTCTCAACATCTTAATTTTTGTGCTGAAAGCTCATATCTCCCCTCTTTTTACCTTCCCATTTTGTTATTGGTTTAATGCCATCCTGGCTACTCTAGTCAGCTTGTCCCCAAAGAGATTAGTTCCCATTCTATGGAGATATAGACCATCCAAATTATACAGCCCTTTGGTCCACTTTCTATGGGGAGAATGTTCCACAAAACCCAAATCCTACACCACTTGCCCAGCCAGTGGTTCCCTTCCAGAATCTTTTGCGTTCTATTTTCCTTCACTCTTGAGACAGGAAGGATCTCAGAGAAGATCACCTGGACATTCTTTTTCAGCATGCTCCCTGTCGAACTAAATTGACATCTTTTTTTAATGAGATTACAACTTTGGTTGATAAAGGTAGTGGTGTTGACATAATATTGTTATACTTCTGTATGGCATTTGACTTGGTACTGCATGATATTTTGATTAAAAATCTAGAACAATGTAAAATTAACATGGCACACAATAAATTAATTAAAAACTGGCTAACTGATAGATCTGAAAACATAACTATAAACAGGGAATCATCATCGAGTGGGTCTCACAGGGATCTGTTCTTGGCCCTATGCTATTCAATACTTTTATCAATGTCCTGGAAGAAAACATAAAATCATCACTGATTAAGTTTGCAGATGACACAAAAATAACGAAGAGGACACATCACTGATACAGAGAGATCTGGATTGCTTGGTAAACTGGGTGCAGGAAAACAATCTGCGTTTTAATATGGCTAATGTCAATGTAAATGTATACATCCAGGAATAATGAATGCAGACCACACATAGAGAATGGGCGACTCTGTCCTGGGGAGCAGTGACTCTAAAAAAGATAGGGTGCCACGATGGATAATCAGCTGAACATGAGCTCCCAGTCAATGTTAACAAGGAGTCCAGTAACACCTCAAAAACTAACAGATTTATTTGGGCATAAGCTTTCGTGGTAAAAAATCCACTTCTCCTGATGCATGGAGTGAGAATTACAGATGCAGGCATTACACACTGACACGTGAAGAGAAGGGAGTTACCTCAGCAAGTGGAGAACCAGTGTTGACAGGGCCAATTTGATCAGGGTGGATGTAGTTCACTCCCAATAACTGATGAGGAGGTGTCAATTCCAGGAGAGGCAAAGCTGCTTTTGTAGTGAGCCAGTCAATGTTGTGGCCAAAAGGACTAATATGACACTTGGGCTAGATCTACACTAGGGGGGCAGTCGACCTAAGATAAGCAACTTCAGCTACGCAAATAGCATAGCATAGCATAGCAAATGGCAAGTCGACTGCTGCTGCTCCCCCATGCAGCGGGGGAGTTCTGGAGTCAACAGCAGAGTGATCGGGGATCACTTTTATTGCATCTACACCAGATGCGGTAAATCGATCCCCAATAAATCGATCACTACCCGCCGATCCGGGGGGTAGTGTAGGCATACCCTTTGATGCATAAACAAGGGAATCTCAAGCAGGAATAAAGAGGTTATTTTGCCTCTGTATTTGGCTTTGGTGTGACCACTGCTGTAATACTATGTCCAGTAGGTTCCAGTGTCCAGAATTCAAGGATGTTGAAAAATTGGAGAGGGTTCAGAGAAGAACCTTGAGAATGATTAAAGGTTTAGAAAACATGCCTTCTAGTGACAGATACAAGGATCTCCATCTATTTATCTTAACAAAGAGCAGGCTAAGGAGGATACTTGTTTACAGTTTACTACATGGGAAATATATTAATAATGGGCTCTTCAATCTAGCAGAGAAAGTCATAACACAATGCAATGGCTAGAAGCTGAAGTTAATAAATTCAGACTAGAAATAAATAAATTTGGAATCATGAGAGTAATTAGCCATTGGAACAATTTATCAAAAGTCATGGGCAATTTTCCATCACTGACAATTTTAAAATCAAGAATGGATGTTTTTCTGAAAGATCTGCTCTGGGAATTATTTTGGGGGAAGTTCTATGGCCTGTCCTAAACAGGAGGTCAGATTAGATTATCACAATGGTCCCTTTTGGCCTTGGAATCTATGAATCTCTGAAAAATCCATAATAAAAATATTAAATTGAAAGGAAAGTGACCCAACAACAAGTCAAGATTTTTCCTGGAACTAATACTAAACTAGATAGACTGCAAGAGAGACTGAAAATAAATTTGAAAATCTGGCTGGGTAGCTAACCAATTTGGACAGTTCTGTGGAAACTTAGAAAATCAAGTTCAAGCCACAGAGATTTAAAACACAAGAGCAGGAAGATCAGATTCTCAGACTCACTAAAAATGTAGGACAAAATATTTGTTTTGACTGGAACATCTCCCCGTACATACACACACAGAGCTCATCTTACATAATATAATTTGTTTATAAACACTAACGTAAGCAATATACTTTCTGCATTATGTATCTTATCTCAGTAATAAGGCTTACTAGGGAAAGCCAACTTAACTGTATGCCTTAAATATTTTGTCATTGGAAATTCAGCTAGAAAAACAAACTCCCAACACTTTTATTGTTCAGTTCCTGAAACAATTCTGGTTTTCATTAACAACCAAGAGCAGCTACAAAGTTGCTTTGCATGGATTCTTAGATTAGCTATGGTACAATAACCTGACATTAGGTAGCCTTACTAAATGAGTCACATGACAAGAGTAAGTTATGGGATATGTCCATTATTAATCACTAAAGAACTGCAACCCATCACTATGAAATTAAAATCTATGATAGCATCTGCAATGTTACTAAATCAGCAGCACTGTAAAACCACCAATTTAATCTCTTTCCCTGTGTTTTTAATTAACTAAGAACTCATGGGTGTGGCTGTCACTGGCATTATTAAACAAAAGGTTCAGCCAAACCACAGTTTCTGCAGTTCTTAGTGGCTTAATGCTGAACTACTTAAAAATAGTATTTTGTAGTAAATAAGTGTGAAATAATTTGGCTTATAAAACAATTGATGTACACAGGACAGTGAGGATCCTGTACCACAGTCAACTGACTATTTTTGGAGTTTTGACACAAAATTGGGCCCTATAAATCATTCAAGGTGCCTCCCACAGAGAGGCACAGTTCTGGGTCCAAGGGGCTGCTGAAGTGTGGTGTGCTGTCTTTAGCTGTTTGCTCTTAGGGCAGAGGCCATCCCTTTTACCCTGTTTGCACAATGCCTAGCACACAGGGGGTCTAATCCTGACAAGAATCTCTGGATGCTAGTGTAATACAAAGCATGAATAATGACAATTCATCTGATATCCAAAATGCACTGTCCACATGTTAAGCATGCTAGAGTTGTTAGGGTTGCAAAATAGTTTTGGTTGTAAACCCCTCCTCCCCTTTTTCCCCCTAACTGAGAACTTTCTGAAAACTGTCTTCCTTTAGGTTAAATTTTTCATGCTTGTTCACAACTGAAAGATACTTTTTGAGTCAAATATATCTAGCTGTTTCTTGAGTTATGTGAGCCTGGGAAAATATTTTTCCTGCTGTAAAAAAGTTGCCACTCTTCCCCTACACAACCAAAAAATGTCTCAGCTTTTAAATCTGGCATATAACATGTGCTCATTCTGAGCTGAATAATAAAAAAAATAGTAATGGAAAAAAAACCATCTATGAGCATGCTCAGTAGCCTTTTTTTGTTTTTTGCAGAGAATATTGAAACTCCACCCACTTCTCGAGATGACTTGTTAAAAAGGTTAGTTTTCTTCTTCTTTCTAGGTCAGTTTCCTACAGCCAGGTCATTTTTAATAGAAACAGTCAAACTGGCCAATAATTAGCACCTTACAGAATAAGAGCTAACTGAAGATGATAATGTGCTCAATACCTTTAACACTAATTGACCTCAACCATAGTTAGCTCACTTCCCAGGAGGTGCACTTAAATCCCTTGCAAAGTTGAAGCCTATATTTGTAGCTTCAGATTACTGCCACCTCGGTACAACAACGCTTTTTAAAAAATAGTTGTTACAACTGTCTGTCCCCTTCCAAGGGACATCCCTGATGTAGAGGATAGACTATAGGCTTCATGTCACAATGGTAACATGCCAGCACAGGCTTTCAGGGCACCTTTGCTATTATCGCTGACTGAAATTATGGTGGCCAACATTTGAGAAGCCTTTTTCCCCCCTTACAAGGGAAAAATATTAGAAACAAGCCCAGAGATAAGTGGCTGAGTGGCCTGAATCACCCAAGGGCTGGGTGCATGGTGAATTCCAGGATTTGTAAAATAGAGATATTAGTTATCAGGGCCTCAAATGATACAGGGCCAAATTCTCATGTACCTAATTAAGCAAAACCACCATTCTGATTTTTTTTTATCTCGTTGGAGGTGGGGCACATCCCCTGCTTATTGCTCCATCCCTTTCCCCACTGCGCACTTCTTATGATGCATTCCCCTCTTCCTCCTCCTAAGAGCTGACGCAGCTATTGGTGCTAGCTGTCTCCTTGCCAGTAGGAGGAGCAATGAAGGAACAGCAGAAGCTGCAGCCTCTGTAGCTCAGCAGCAATAGGATGCAAGAACTGCAGCAAAATAATTTTTCATTTCCAACAACTTTTGGTTTACAGAGTGACCCAGGACAAAAGATCAAACATTGTGGTCTGTCCCATCCAGATTCAGACAGGCAAGCATGAATGAAATTATATTTCACGTAGTTTTATTTTAAAAATGTGTTTAGCTATGTACACCTCTACCTCGATATAAGGTTGTTCTCAGGAGCCAAAAAAAATCTTACCATGTTATAGGTGAAACCATGTTATATCAAACTTGCTTTGATCCGCCAGAGTGCGCAGTCCTGCCCCCCACCCTCCCGAGCACTGCTTTACCGCGTTATATCCGAATTCTTGTTTTATCGGGTCACGTTATATCGGGCTAGAGGTGTATTACAAGGCTCATATATTATTTAATAAACCACAAGCTATTTGTACAGAATGGAAGAGGGAGGGGGGAGACAATTCCTAAAGCAAACACCCCAACCCTACCACCAATCCCATGCAAATGCATAGGAAAAGAAGTAGGTCTTGCACTACACTCTAAAAATTGTGTACTATTAGACCAGAGAGGGAATCATGTGGACTGGCTACACCACAGAACAGGATGCTACAAACAAAGGAAGCATCCTGCCTCCTTCCCATTTGAGACAGGCATCCACCTTCACCTCTGTAGCCCACCAGTGCAGGCTGGCATCCTCATTGTGGGCTACTTTTGGGTGCTGGGGGTTGCTGCTGTGGCTGCCTAGTGCAAATGGATGTTGCTGGGAATTTAGGAAAGGAGTGAATCTTTCTGGTCATTGGTCCAAGAGAATTGCTTTGAATGTTTGGTCCCTAAAGTGTTTATCAAGTCAAAAAAGATTTCATCTTGAAGTGTGAGCATCTTGCTTTATTCCTCCTACTTTAATTCCAGCATGTATTTAGTAGTGAATATTTTAATAAGTCCGTGTGCGGAGAAAAATGTAGGGAAGAGGGCAATCAAAATGACATGATGTTAATGTCTACCAATTTTAAAGTATATTTTTGAACCATAAAAACTAAATGGTTTATATTTCTGAAGGCAAGAATATACTACTATATACCATTGGAATGCTAGGTGTCCCAGATTTCTAATGGTGCATAACACTGCAAGACAGTGTTGCCTAATGGACAGAGCACTCATCTGGGACTCAGGAGACACAAATCTATATCCATCTCTGTCACTGGCCTCCTGAGTGATGTTGAGAAAGTCTCATCCCCTCTGCACCTCAGTTTTTCCACCTATAAAATGGGCATAGTGATATTAACCTCCTTTGCAAAGCACCTGGAGATTTGCTGACAAAAAGTTCTAGGTATCATTAGTATTAGTTTATATCCTTGGAGGTTTATGAAATGTCTTAAGACAGCCACAGGTCCCTCGAACAAGGCAAAAATTCAGGCTATCTAGCAGACCGACCAGGAAACTTTCATCATCTTAAATATCCTGGGCCAGTCTCTGTCCTCTAAGGGAGGAAGTGAGTTCCCAAACTGAAGGCTTTCCACTGAGAAATCCTAGATATTTAAATAAGGATATCTAGCTCAAGCACCATAGTTGACCTCAACTATTGTGACTAATTTATGGGAAGAGAAAGAATCCTTAACCACACCCAAACCCTTCAGGGACTTGAGAATTACTAACAATCACCAAACATGCAAAAGAAAAACTAAAAAGAAGTCTCAATGGTGCACAATATGAAAAATGTAGTTATAGTGTATTCACCACATCCCCAAAACATTAAAGACAGAAGATTAAAAACTGCATCTCAACACAGCCAAAAGCTAAAGTACTGTAAAGGCACCATTAAAAATGTGCATTTCCTCTTGGAGCACAGGGGACAGAATATGAAAACACAGTAGAGTTTTAATTCATTGAAATTAATATAGGAATTCCTGTACCCTTGGTTCTTTATATCTGCTTTTAACATGCAAGCACACATTAAGCACTTAATGTAATTTTTAGTGTATTGTACAAATGTATTTTTTAGTGTATTATGCATGCATATTTTGCATTTGTTGGGCATTTATGTGCATAATTACGAATGTCTGCACAATTATGGAAATTGTACATGTCAGCTATGCACATTTGATAACTCCACTACAGGTTTTTATAGCATGGCTGAAAACAAGATATTCTGCACCAAGGACAGATCTGCACTACCTGATTTAAAGGAGTAAGTCCACTAGCTGGCAGCAGTAGCAGGTTATCATCTTGTGTGGACTGGCCACTATAGGGGAACACAAGACCCATCTTACAAGCATATTACACACGTGCACATAACTTTAAAAATCAGGGTTAACATTCAAACCTAGGTGCTAGAGTGTGGCAAAGTTGTTAAAGGGTTTTTTAAAGTACATAATATTGTTATATCTTGGGCAAATAAGCATAATATATAATACTATAATGGAAGCAAAGTTCCATTGCATTTCTGTGCCCAGAATTACTCCTCCAGTTCTGTTGGAGAAGTTAACTGTACTGTAAGCCATATCCAAGTGTGAGCCGCATTTCGTTTTGTCACTAAGCTATCCCTCTTCAATTAGCAATAAATTATGTACCTAACCCACCAAGAAACAAAAATTGTCATTAATAAAGAGAGCAATCAGATTAGTACAAAAGTGAGACAACAGGAAAATTCAACGTCTGGGAAATATGTACATAACAGAGGTCTTCCTAGAGCAACCAAGAGTAAACAATAGAAAATTGCCCATCCACAATGGGAAGTTTACACTGCAAAGAAAATCCTGTGGTGGTGAGTCTTGGAGCCCAGGTCAATTGACTTGGACTCACGGGACTTAGGCTGCAAGGCTAAATATACTAGTGTAGACATTTGGGCTTGGCTGGAGCCTAGTTTCTGAAACCTGGCTGGGGAAAGGGTCTCAGTGCCAAAGCCCCAGATGGAGTCCAAATGCATACACTACTATTTTTAGCCCTGCAGCCTGAGCTCCACGAGGCTAAGTCAATTGACCTAGGCTCTGGGAATTGGTGCTGCATGTGGTTTTTTGCTGTGTTGACAGACTCAAAGTCAACAAGCTTATGGTATGTCTACACTACAGCTGCTACACTGGCAAAGCTATGATGCTGTAGCTGTGTCACGGTAGCATCCCTATAGTGTAGATGCTTCCTACATTAACTTTTTTTCCCAATAGATGTAGGTAATCCCATCTCTCGACATTTGGTCTACACTACAAACTTATGTTGTTATAACTACGTTGCTCAATCCACATGTGACAGGTTGGATCACATAAACCCTCTTGGGAGCTGCCACCTGATGTGCCAAGACTACTTCTACCCCTGCTTTCCCTGCCAGCTCAGGACTCCAGCATCCTGTCTTGCTGAGCCAGAAACACTCATCAGCTTCAACAAAGACCCAGGGTCTGAATTACTTGGCCCAAAGCTGCAGGTTTACCTGAAAGCAACTAACAGATGTGTTCCTGTCTTTAACACTCAGATGCCCAATCCAATGCGGTCTAAACCCCAAATAAATCCGTTTACCCTGGACAAAGCTTATACATGGTAAACTCATAAATTGTTCGCCCCTTATAACATTGAGAGAGAGATATGCACAGTTGTTTGCTCCCCCAGGTATTAATACATACTCGGAGTTAATTAATAAGTAAAAAGTGATTTTATTAAATACAGAAAGTAGGATTTAAAGTAGTTCCAAGTAGAAACAGACAGAACAAAGTAAGTCACCAAGCAAAATAAAATAAAATGCACAAATCTATGTCTAATCAAACTGACTACAGATAATCTCACCCTCAGAGATGCTTCACTAAGTTTTTGACTCAGACTGGACAACTTCCAGGCCTGGGCACAATTCTTTCCCCTGGTATAGCTCTTGTTCCAGCTCAGGTGGTAGCTAGGGGATTCTTCATGATGGCTCCTCCCTCCCTTTGTTCTCTTCCACCCCTTTGTATATCTTTTGTATAAGGCGGGAATTCTTTGTCCCTCTCTGGGTTCCCACCCCCTCCTTCTCAATGGAAAGACACCAGGTTAAAGATGGATTCCAGTTCAGGTGACATGGTCACATGTCACTGCAAGACTTCATTGCCCACTTGCCAGTACACAAGTATACAGGAAGACTTGCAGGTAAAACAGAGCCATTTGCAGACAATTGTCCTGGTTAATGGGAGTCATCAAGATTCCAAACCACCATTAATGGCCCACACTTTGCATAATTACAATAGGCCCTCAGAGTTATATTTCATATTTCTAGTTTCAGATACAAGAGTGACACATTGATACAAATAGGATGACCACACTCAGTAGATTATAAGCTTTGTAATCATACCTTACAAGAGACCTTTTGCATGAAGCATATTCCAGTTACATTATATTCA
Source organism: Gopherus evgoodei (assembly GCF_007399415.2). Taxonomy (NCBI): domain Eukaryota; kingdom Metazoa; phylum Chordata; order Testudines; family Testudinidae; genus Gopherus; species Gopherus evgoodei. The sequence continues at coordinate 158,796,985 of NC_044324.1, read as the reverse complement.
CTCATTAGCATATTTTTATAAAACCATATAGACTTCAACGTCACACCACACCCCTGCACAGTGCAGTTATACTGACCGATCCCCTTCCTCCCCTCGGTGAAGACAGCAGTATGTCAACGGGAGGGGTTCTCCTGTCAACACAGCTACTCCCTCTCAGGGAGGAGGAGTACCTACACTGACATGAGAAGCTCTCCTGTTGGTGTAGTAGCATCTTCACTAAGCACTACAGTGGCACAGCTGCACTGGTGCATCTGCGCCACTGCAGCACTGTAAACACAGTCAAGCCTTGAGAGGCAGTAGCTAGGTGGATGGAAGGATCTTTCCATCGACCTATCTGTACCTACACTTTTGCACACAAAAACTTCTATATTGTGGACACTACTTGCTTCTGAAATACTAATTTCAATCTGGGATAGTCTGCCTATTAAGGAGTACCAGTTGCAGGTGATGGAAACTAGGCGGGGGGAGGGGGGGAGGGAATACCAGTATTCTGGGCTAAGGCAGTTCAAGACTTAGTATTTTGTGGCAGATCTACATATTTCTCTTTTTTTTTTCTTTTTTGTTGCCTGTCACATCAATGTAAGACATCCCTGTCCACTACAATTACACCAACATGAGCAAGACTGGCCTAAGAATTTTGAGGATAATCAACAAGATTATTCTTTGGGGTGGGGAAACACCCCAAACTGACATTATTCACTTTACATAAGAGGCTTCTGTGTGGTGGGGGAAGAGGGCAAGATATCTTTTGGTTCCCCTTTAACCTTGTGCAGCAGAGATGGAGCGCAGCTGCTTATTCCTGTCCTTCCTCGTGATCTGTTTATTGTCTTACGTTTTTCAAATTTAGCTTCACGAGGAAAAGGGCTAAAGACTTTCAGTTCCCCAGGATTCACTTTTATGTTTCTTGTTCGCTCAGATCAGGGGATGAACATCCCAGGCGTCACAGGGCTCTGGTTAAGATCTCCAGAAAGGGAGGATAGGGATAGCAGTACTCTGGTGGGAATAATACTCGTGATAGTGTGACATCCACCCTCTGGCCAGGAAAACAGTTGATTGAAAGATTCTTTTCCTCTCTCATAGCTTTTGGAACTCTGCCCAGTCCCTCCCCACCTTTTAATTTCCTCTTTTCTATTAGGAAAACATTAAAAATATGTACTAAATCATAAATCAAATATATACAAAGTCAAACAGTTTAGTTTAGCTCCTTGTCAATATGTCTGCTTGTTAGTGGGTAGTGGTGGGGGCATTTCTATGAATTAAAAGTTGTTTAAAATAATTATTTCCTTTAACTCCTTTTACCTTAACCCATTTATCTCCTTCCTTTTCCCTCTTCAGTAACACTGTTTTTTCCTTCCTTCTAATGTTTTCTCAGAACTTCCTCTTTCCAGTAGATCCCCTTTTCAAACTTTTGCCCTGTCCAACCACCATCCATTATTTCCCTAATAATAATTACAAAACTTTTTTCCACTTAGTCTGGCTTGAAAATCAAAAACATGTTGCTATGTTCCACACTATTCTCAATATTTTACCATCATTTTTGGCCTATTTTTACCCATCCTTCCCCTTCTCCAACTTTATCACACAACTGAGGAGAAGTAGCAGTATGTGAAGAAGTGATACAGAATGTTGCCAGGAGAACAGAAGCAAATATTGCTTATGTTTCTGAGAGGAGAGAAGGGATGGAGATATCTTTTGGTGAAAGAAATGCCCCCTCTCTCTCTACCTTGGTCCTCCCCCTTGTGCCTACTGCCAGACTCAAGTCCCAGTTGTGCCTGATTTAGAGCAGAGTTTTTCATACTAGATCGTTCATGGGCTAGGAATCAGAACGATCTGGGAAGAAAAACTCTGCTTTGAATCACGCACAGCAGGGACTTGAATTTGGATATCCCATATCCTAGGCCAGTGCCTTTAATAGTAGGCCACATTCACATCCTCTTCCCAAACTGAAACTCAGGTTTCAATTCGAAAATGGAGATTTCAGCAATTCTGGTTTTGTGAAAATGTTCAAAAAGGTCTTGTTTTCCTTCCAGTACACAACAAAATCAAATGTCAAAGTTTAGTTTCAAAAAATTTGCCAAGTAATAAAATTGTCCTCTGGACAGCTCTAGTCCTGGACATCAGTGCATTGTTCAGTTCCTCACTGAAGTATCAGTAGGCCATTTTATGAGAGACTAGGGAGCATTAAGACTTCTGTTTTTTGTTGTGACCTTTCAGCAACTACTGCTGGCTCTTGCTCAGGTATCATCAACAGCTACCCAGACACATTCAGATCCTCAGTGAGGACAGAGTTTAAGGTCAAGAAAAGTGAAAGTTAATCTAAAGAAGAGTTTAAATAGCTCATTTACATTTTTTGAAAAAAAAATCATATTTAAATCATTAAGGTGTTTTCAGATTTGGAAATTTGTTATTGCTGTGACAACACTTTAATCAGAAGACGTTCAAAGAAAAGCAATAAAAATTATTAGTCTGTGCCTACCAGTAAATGCACAGCCACAAAACTAGTCCTTTCAGTATTAATACCTAGACAGATGAGATCTTCCTGTAATTGAAGTACTCAGAAACAAATGTAATATTCCAGTTATGGCTACACCAGACACGGGAATCACGGTCACTTTGCATGATGATACAAAGAATAAATAATAATCTTTGTGTACTGAAAGTTAAATAGGCCTTTTTTCCTGCCAAATCATATTGTAAACTCACATCCAACCACTCATAGGTCTTTTGTGCCATTACTACTTTCCAGTGGAATCCCACCCATTGAATATCTATTTATTAGCTTCACTCCAAGATTTAGTAGTTTCCATTTCCCCATATTCAATATGTTATTCCTCCTCTATGTTTCTACTCCCTCTAAAGGACTGCGCACTTTCCATATTATTTTTGTGTCTTCGCTGATGTTCCCCTTTCTCTCAATTTAATATAATCCATTAATTTCATTAACATTTTTCTTTCCTCAGTCTTCCAGATCATTAAAGTGGGAAGGGAGGGATAGTGCAGTGGCTAGAGCACTGACCTGCTAAACCCAAGGTTATGAGTTCAATCCTTGAGGGGGCCGCTTAGGGATCTGGGGCAAAATCAGTACTTGGTCCTGCTACTGGAGGCAGGGGGCTGGACTTGATGACCTTTCAGCTCTATGAGATAGGTATAGCTCTGTATTGGGGGGAGGGATAGCTCAGTGGTTTGAGCATTGGCCCTCTAAACCGAGGGTTGTGAGTTCAGTCCTTGAGGGGGCCACTTAGGGATCTGGGACAAAAATCAGTACTTGGTCCTGCTAGTGAAGGCAAGGGGCTGGACTTGATAACCTTTCAAGGTCCCTTCTAGTTCTAGGAGATAGATATATCTCCTATTTAAAAAAAAATTAAAGTAGTAATTACTATCAGTCCTGGCATCCAATTAGCCACCCTTCCCATCTCCAGTAGCATGTCACTTACCATTATTACTCTTTGGTGCATCAGTTCCTCAGTCAGTTTTTAAACCAAGTGACACTCTCACATTCAAACTAATTTAAGAAAGTTTTTCAGATAAGAGTTTGTGAGCTACTGTATCAAAAGCTTTACTAAAATCTGGCTATTACATCCACTGATTTTCTCATTTGATTAAATAAAGAAATCAAGTTTTAGGACGTCTATTAAAGGGTGTCACAAATAAGGGATTTAACGGGAAGCTGAATTACGTGTAGGCATATGTCCATTGAAAAGGGAGATGCTCCTTTAAGAGCCAGGCATTCTGGGAAATAGGATCAAGGAGAAAAAAATTAGCTTTCCTAGGCAGATATTTAGTACTGAACGTTCTGACTTCTGAGGCCTTGATCCTGTGAATTGTTTTTTCCCCCTTGTGTCTATGTAAATAAAATCCTAATTTGAACACTCTCCATCTGGCATGGGACTGTTTATGCCAAGTTATCTATACCCTTCCAACAGTATGTAATGTATGTAAGTTATAAAAGGTCTTGCATCATGATAAACACAGTGGTATAGTAGTTTCACTCCTTATATTTAAATAAATTACTTTATACTGTATGATTTAGCATTGCTTAATCTAAAAACAGTTCACAAAATAAAAAAATCAATTCCATACAGTCCAATTATATTTAACACATACATACACACACAGTAGCTAGTACCTCCATGAACAAGCTACTCAATCACCCTGCATTCTGGCCCTTTCACCACTTTGACCATTCTTTTTATGAGCTGCATAAGCACCCTCTATTCTTTTCCCAGTAAGGGGCATAGCACAACTGCACTCCCCTAGAGAACAGTGACAAATTTGGTCCCTTTTTCTCCTATTGTTCCAAGGAGAAAACAATCTGAGCCTGCTTTATTGCTGGCACACTGTACTTCCTCCTCCATACTGGCTCAACTGCATGTACCAATGCATTTGAGTTGAGGAGTCAAGGCTGTGCTCACTCTTCTCCCACCTGTGCATTACATAGGGACTGGCATTCAGAGTAGCCCACAGGGAGGAATAAGAGGGTGTCTAATGCCCCCTAACTCCCCTAGACAGGTGCATTATACAGCTTGTGATTGAACCTGTAATTATCAGAATAACCTCCTTGCAAGCATGACTAACAGCCACTGTCTGTGCAGCCAGGTATCTACATGCCTGTACCTGGCTTTCCCAAGAGCGTGTGTGGGATTCTACAGAACCTGGAATGACTATCTTTCCCTCATTCTCAGCCATTTAGCAACAAACATAACATATGGGGCAGTCTTTCTACATTTAGAAAATACTATAAAGTGGAAAATATCGCTTAGAGGCTTTCCAAAAACTTCAAGCTATTGGTAGCAAACAGCAATCTCAGCACTGTCTCAAATGTTTCTTCCAGTAGTACCAGCAAAATATTTTGGAGTTCCCATGAACTCATCTTAAAAATACCCAGGACATAAAAATAAGTTGAGTATGAAGGTCAGTTAAACGGAAACCTTGCAAATGCCATTGAAAGTGCGTTGCGAGGAGGGCAGCTGAAGGAAGGGATGGTGCTTATTGCACACAACCTACCATATCATATAATCAATGTTTATACCAGATGTCAAAGATATTTTGTTTATCTGTAGGGTGAAATATTCTCTTCTATTCAATTTGAGGACCTGGAACTGATTTAAATGGTGGTCATGTAGCCATGTAATTTACTTATCTTACCATTCACCTGGAAGAAGAGTCTAGCAGTTGCTGAATTCACAATGATCTCTCTCCATTGTAGAGAAGACTAGCGTAATATTGCATCCATGCTGGGTGTCGGTGTGTATCAGAGTTTGTTGGCAGAATATAGCATTTCTGAGATTACAAGCATGCTGAAAAATAGAACATTCTAAGAGTTACACAAATGCAACTATAACATGGTTTCAAAAAAAGGAATATTCAGACTAAGAGTCTCATGTAACTACAAGAGACTACACAGCTTCAGATATACTGTCTGCTGTATTAAGGTTAAAGATGATTCACAGAAAAAAACCCTGCTATATATAAAGAAGCATTAAAGTAATCACAGAAACTGTTTAAAAGGAGACAAAGTTACAACTCCTGTTCTGGGGGAAGAAAAGCCATTAACTTTAGTGACTCCTGCTTACTGTGGCAAATACGATCATTTGTTTCACTTCTCCCTGGTCCTCACCACCCTCTGTTAGTTTTTCTCAACCTATTGTTTCTTGTCATATTGTTTATGAGCATTGTAGCACAGCGCAGACTCACCCCTGCAGCGCCTCCTGCTGGTCATCTTTGGGAATTAGCTCTTCGACCCAGAAGCACCATCTGCAGACTGGTGATCCGCTTGCCATTGGCTCCCGTGTCCCTCCCAGGACCCCGGTGCCCTTATCTCAGGGTTCTGCCTCCTGCAGTACCCCACAGTCTGACTGGGTTTTCCCACCCCAGGGGAACCCCCACCCCCTATCCCCACATCGCCTCAGTTGTGGCTACTGCCAGTCTCTGTTTAGACCTTGCATCCTGGGGCAGACTGCAGTCTATCAGCCAACCATCATAGGCAACAAGGGGTTTGGACTGGCTGTCTTTACCAACCCTCTGGCTGCCCCTCTGCAGCCTAATACCTAGGAGGCCTAGAACTAGACCCTGCAGCCTGGGGAGTTGCTGGCCTAAGGCGTCCCAGCTCCTAAGGCCTTTCCCCAGCCCTGCCTCCCTCTAGGTCCCCTGGGTGAGTTCCCCAGCAGCCAGGTCTGTCTCCCTCTTCCCTGGCCACCTTATCAGGCCCAGTTGCTTAGTTTGGGGGCATGGCCCCACCTGCAGCCACTTCCCCAAATGAGCCAGGGTTTTACTCCCTTGCCCAGACCCAGCCCTCTGCAGGGTTTTTCCAGCCCCTTCCGGGCTGGAGCAGGTGTTCACCCCACTACAAGCATCTTCAGGGCTCTACATAACTCTGCCCCTTCCTACTTATACTCCCTTGTCAGGCTTTGTGTTGCTCCACACCTCCACAGTCCACTCTGCCAATGCTGCAATCCTTGTTTATCTGTTTGTCAGCTTCACACACTTACCTGTGTGACCTTACCTCACATATGATCCCCTATGCATTGAACAGCCATCCTGAGCTAAACTGCAAGGTCCCTGCTGTGCAGCCAATGAACCTGGAAAAGCAATGAGGGCCAAGGGGGCACACAGCCTCCATGAAGGGATATTGGCCTCCTGAGGACTCTGTGGGGTCACACGAGAAAAAATTTGAGGGACAAGGTGGCAGGAGGGATGTTATAACAGGGGAAATTTAATAAGGGTGGTGATTAACGGAGATGGAAGGAACAGCAAGACAGGTGGGCTAGAGTTTGCTAAATTGCTCTTCTCAAGTGCCCAAAAACCCCAACTCCCAGAGAAAAGCAACTGGAGGCCCAGAATTCAGTCTCTCAGGATTTTCAGCAAGGATTGCATAGGGTCAATCTCCCCACATTCAAGTCCCAAAAGGAATTAATCTAAATAACTTTATAAAATATTACAAAGAGTCATAATAAATAATTTAATTTTTACAGCGTATCATGGCTATTTTATAATCCACATACATTCTCTTCACAGTTATACATAAACATAAAGAAAACAAATTAAATCTAAATAGGTCAGTCCCCACAGAAACACAGTGAGAAGAAACTCAAAAGTTCCCAAAAACATAGGTTGAGTTCACCTGAGTCTCAGAGTCTTTGATCACCAAATCCATACAGTCTGCTGAGTCAAAAGCAACATCTTCCCTCCACTTGGTTGTAAGTATCTTCAGTTGGAATCCATGCAGACTCTTCCTCAGCCGAACTCACTGTTAGCCAGCCAGCTAACTGATTTATCAACCACTCAATTAAGTATACAGATTTAAAAAAACAAACCTTGTTACAAGAAAATACAAGAACTGAGAGTAGTAAAATATAAGTGACTCCCCATTACTAGATTTAAATAGAAGTTGGTGAATGATGCCAGTTGAGACATTTAATTAAAAGTTTGGCTAAATCAAACAACATTCAAAGTATACAATTAAAATTATTTTTCCCTCCGAATTTCCCCTTTCTATCATTAACATTGCCCATGCTTCCCTGTTAGAGGGTTAACAGCATCACTAACCTGCTGCAGAATGCTTCAGACTTTGAGGAAACAGCCTGTTTTGCACTCGAGGGCTCAGCTTCTCCCAACTCACACAGGGCACATGGCCTTTTGTAAAGCAACTGCCCTGACTGCTTGCCCTCATGTAGAGTCAGATCCCAGCACCAGAGTACCTATTGGAGCATACCCAAATCTGCCACACCTAGTTTCAGAAACTTCTGGGTGTTCTAAATCTGCCTAGCAACAAGGACCCAGACACAACTCCTATCTCCTTTCCCCAAGGAGTCTCTTAAAGAGATATCTCCTTACTAGACACATGAGTTACACTAGCTGACAACAGAAAGGAGAATTGCCAACTCTGGTGATTTTATCACATCCTTAATGATTTGGGGGTTTTGTTGACTTGATGAATTTTCCCTTAGTCAGAATGGCCACCGTTCCTGTTAGTCAGTGGGGCTAAAGCCAGCAAGCCAGCCACCATTTCCCTGCAGTCTGTTTGCACATGGAAGTGAGGCTGCCCTTAATAAAGTTGGCTGCCACCTCCCACTGTTTTCAATTACATTGAAGCTGTACCCACAGCCAAAGTTGCTGCCACGCTATGGTTCCAGGGCTGGACAGGACCCGGGGCCTGTAAAGAGCAGCAGGGACACTGTGAAAGATAGGTGAGGAGAATGAGGGGGAACAGGGCACTGGGGAGAGCAGGAGGCACAGTTAGAGGTTGCAGGGAGGCTGAGGGGATGCAGAGGATAGAGATAGGTGCGGGGAACAGAATGGCAGCTCCTCCAGAAGGACATCCCTGCTGAGCAGCCAGAGGAAGTAGGGTTGCCAATCCTCCTGGTTTTGCTGGGAGTCTCCTGGAATTGGGCTCTCTCTCTCAGAGGCTACTGAAGCCAAAGATGGAGATTTTAGGCTGCAAAAAGTCTGGTGACTCAACAGGGCTAAGACAGGCTCCCTGCCTGCCCTGGCCTCACGCCGCTCCCAGAAGTGCCTGGCATGGCCCTGTGGCTCCTGGGTGGAGGCAGAGGGGGTCTCTATGTGCTGCCTCTGCCCTGAGCCCTGACTCCACAGCTCCCATTGGCTGGGAACTGCAGCCAGTGGGAGCTGCGGGGGCGGTACCTGCAGGCAGGCACAGCACAAGGAGCCCCTGGGCTTCCACTCAGGAGCTACAGGGAGCAGCGAGGGGCCAAGGCAGGCAGGGAGCCTGCCTTAGTCATGCTGTGCCGCTGACCAGCAGCCAACTGAGGTAAGCACCGCCTGGCCAGGGCCAACACCCCTCCCATGCCCCAACTCCCTGCCCCAGCCCAAACCCCCTCCTGGAACCAGCAACCCAAACCCCGCCCCATCCTGGAGTTCCCTCCTGCATCCACACTACCTCCCAGAGCCTGCATCCCCTCCTGCCACAGACTGGAGCCCCCTCCTGCACCCACACACCCTTGCACCCTAATCTTCTGCCCCAGCCCCCTTCTGCACCCAAACTCCCTCCCAGAGCTTGCACCCGCACCCTCTTCTGCTTCCCAACACCCTGCCCCAGGCTCAGCCTGGAGCCCCCTTCCCCCAGCCCAGAGCCCACACCCTGCCCTAGCCTAGTGAAAGTGAGTGAGGGTGGGGGAAAGCAAGTGATAGAGAGAGCAGGGATGGAGGGGCCTTGGGGGAGGGGCCTTGGGGAAGGGGCGGGGCAAGGGTGTTTGGGTTTGTGTGATTACATTTGGCAACCCTAAGAGGAAGCCATATTACAATGTTGCCAACTCTCCCAATCTGATCCGGAGGCACAGGATTTTGGTGCTTCCAGGAAGAGCTGTTGCTATGACTCAAGAAGTTCCTCTGATCACATGATTTTCAGGGCTGGGTACATGGTCAATGCACAGATCTGCCCTGGATACTAAGCTCTACCTTCATGTATGGCCCTACAGCTGAGAGTGGGTCCTGGGGCAGTATGAGCCAGGGGAATGGTGAGGTTGGGAAAAAGCTACTGCTGGGCCTAGGCAAGGGGACAGGTGGGAGTCAAGGTGGTGATTAGGGTTACTGTTAACTATTTCCCCCATTAAAAAAAATACCTTTAGCTGTATTTTTTAATAGGGCAAAAATCAGAAGAATAACTCAGAGACAAGTAAGGATTTCAAATCTACTTTAACTAAAATTTTGGGACAGAATTGGCCTGATACTGCCCTTTCTAACACCTAATATATTCACTGGGTTGAGCTGACAAACCTTTCAAACAAATTTCTTTAAAATAAAACAAAACAACCCCCTCCGCTTATGTGATGGCAGAAGTATATTTAAAAGGTCAGTATTTAGGAGAGACTTCTACAGAAACTACAGAAACAATATTTATGCTCTTGTCATCATTCTACAGCAGTTCAACACTATTCACAGAGCTGTGCTGAAATCACAGATGGTACTGAGCACAAACACAGCAGTAAATTAAAAAGTCATGTTAATATTGCTGCCCTTTACAAACACACACAGCAATTTGCCAAATGAAAAAAGGCAAAATTTGTGGAGATATAAAATGTGTTCAAAATTCTAACCCAATATGTGTATTTTTACTCCTTCTCCTTATTCTCCTTATTTCAGTTTGGTATTTTGTCTGTAAATCTATATTTTTAATAAATGTATTTGTCCAAAAAGTCTGACACAGTCACAAAGAATAATCTCCTGTAAAGGCATATAAGCTCGTGTAAAGGCACATTCAATGTTTGCTAAAACTATGTTTAGATAGTTCCGAAGGGATGCTACTTTCCTGATGCTGCTAGAATCTTTCCAGTCTGTTACTGTTTTGAAGCCCATTCTCACAGACCTATATGCTCATGACTAACTTTACTCAGATGAGTATTCTCCATTGAAGTCATTGAGACTGCTCACATGAATGAAGTTACTCACACATAAGTAATTGCAGGATGGGAGCCTTGGTGTGTACATCTATTTGGGAAATACTCATTATGGCCCCAGTCCGGAGCTGAACAGGCAGACCTCTGTGCCTGTATATAGTGTCCCACTGAAGTCAATGTGGGTGTCCCCAGTCAGTTCTCAGGGCAGGACTGATGGATCACAATAGCACCACTGCATCATTTCTGAAATTGAAATACCACATTGTCAGTGTTATAAATTCTGACACAGGCAGTCAAAGGGGAAAATACCCTAATTACATTTCAATTAAAATAAATCAAAAGCCTGTCTTCTTAAAATAGACAGTTCTGTCAATTTAACTGTTTTTACCCAAACAACCTAACTTCCCACTGAGATAGAACTCATTAATCTTCATTTATGCAATGTCTCATGTTTGAAATGTCATAGCATCAATCATCATTGGGGGTGCATCAATTGCATTATATACTATTGGTTCACACGGTGGGGGTGGGGTCTTCAGTCATCCAGGATGTGCATCAGTAGCACATCCTAGTGGTTTTGCATTTCAGTTTTTAAAAAAGGGGACAAAGAACCATTCTTTGGGTCTGGAGTGCAAAATAATTCCTAGTATAAGAATATGATAAAATAACAGAGAAAAGGTTATAAACATCTAGTAAATATATTTATAGTTTAGTTAAGTTTCATCCATGGTTCCCAAGTTTATCTCCCCAGAAGCTCAGCTTGTACTTTCAGCATCAGGAAACAGCCACTTTCAACTCCCTTTCTAAAATCCAAACTAAATTTGGAATATTGAACAGTTCCCACTGTGTCTTTAAACTCAAAAGTGGATGAAAAGTGGCTGGAAGGCCACTTGCTGCTGAATGGGAAGCCTGACATTTTTGTGGCGTGAGAACACTTGGAGTCGAGTCACATTTTCTTCTCCAGCCTCTCTCTCTCTATATATATACTGCTATAGTAGTAGGATTTTATGTTTGTATTTTATATAATTTAAATTGAAGGATAAAGAATAATAATGTAGCATGTATTAAATGTATTGGTGTATGAATTGACCATATCCTGCCAGCCACCCTTTCTGAAAGCAGAAAGGAATGCCCTAATGGACCACTGGTAAAGAGGCATCAGCCGGAATCTGTGTCTGAGCTGATTTCAAGGCAGTAACAGACCATTTAGGGTCACCATTTTGTTTTAGCTTTAGCATTTTAAAATAAGTAAAAGAATGCAATGATTATTTTTCTCTTGCATTGCAATTTGATGTTCCTGTTCAAACATTGTGTAAATCAATTCTGTTTTGTGTGTGAATGAGGAATGTGTGTGTTAGAAGATCAGCATGAACCGATCCAGATGTTCACCGAACCAGATGTTCTAGGGAGCAACTGAGGACAGACACAAGGGCGCCAGAAGATTACAACAGGTCCCTACTGAAATGTCAAAAGAGGGCAGACTGACAATTCTAAAGATGAGACAGGCACCTATCAATGGGGACAACATAGCCGTGATCAAAACCAGCATGGGGTAACTCCCCGAGAGACTTAATGAAAGAACAAGATAAAGAATGGGAAGGACAATTTAAGAAAACATGCACTCATCAATCAAACAACAATTGATTACAGCATGATGGGGCAAAACTCATTGGTCCCAATGAAAGAAAATCATATATAAACAGGGTGCCTTGCCATGAAACTTTGGGTTCGTCCTGCCAAGACTTCCCTGGAGCATTGTGTCGTGACCACAGAACCCAGCTCCTCTCTACCTGTGATAAACCTAACTGGCCACTAGATTGATCTGGACTCTGGACTGGTAACTATAACATCGACTGGCGGGACAGAGAGTATGTGTGTGTGTGTGTGTGTGTGATTGAATGCATATGCTAATTGTTGTATCTTCAATAAACACGGAGTATTGCCTTTTCCCCTGAAAAAGATGCGGTGTGCTTCTTATAAGCATAAAACTGCCTTTGTTCCTCTTTGTACTCTCCCACCTCCATTTACTTTTATTTCATTCAACATTAAGGGTAGAGGATTTTCACTTATTCTAGTGATGAGGCCCCAGTTGTGCACTGGTGTTGACCATCTTTGAAGGCCCAATTGATCAGTCAGATGACAAATAACATGGCATGTGTCTCATGCCAAACACTAATAGCATTTGCAGAAGACATATAAAGAAGCTGGTGAAATAGACAGCATCCTGATCAATGCATTGATGTCCTCATCTTTCAGGTGCAAGGTATGCTAATTTGAGCACAACCGCATTTCATTTTTATTTCATTCAGCATAAATCACTTCAGTTCAAACCCTCACTAAGCTTGGATGATCAAGTGGCATCAGTATCTAAAAATGCCTTCTTTCACCTACAAATTGCTAAAAAACTTTATTCCTTCCTCCCATAAGAGGACCTGGCCACGGTAAACCATACATTTGTCACCTCCAGGCTGAATTATAGTAATTCTCTATTTCTGAAGCTGAATTTGAAGACAATGCACAGGATCCAACTGGTTCAGAATGTGGCTGCCCTCTTCCTCCATGGCTTAGGCTGGCATGAGCCCATCAGATCCACGCTCAAGTCTCTCCATTGACTCCCATACAGCTTCTGATGCCACTTTAAAGTGTTGGACAAAGCCACAGCTATATCAAAGACTGACTTTTATTTTAAGAGCCACCATTGACAGTGCTGACACTGTTGTCCTGTGGGACAATGCTGATCATAAAGCCCAGAAAGAACTGCACGAGAACTGGGGACAAAGGATTCTCGCCTGAAGGGATTGGTTATGGAAAAATCTTCCAGAAGAGAGTAGGCAAACTAGAGTCTGACTATCTTTAGAAAGACTGCAAAACCTTCCACTTTGAAAAGGTCTTTCCTTCATAAGAATGACATTCATACCATTGATACTCCTTCTACCCAATAAACCCCTACCACGCAACAAAATCTAAAAAAAAATCAAAAACTGAAACCCTACGCTGACCAGAGATTTGACTCCAAGAAGCGAGAGGTGTCAGACTCCACAACATCCACTAGGGACTCCTCTATTGCTACTGATTTTATATGGAAGGCACTTAGATATTACAGTGGTATGTGGCAGTATAGAACCCTAAGATAGAACATATTTGAAATCAGCTCACTCAAATAACTGGTGAGTCAGGAACCTTCTCTAGCCAAAGCAGAGATCACCTTGTGGCGTGGAAAACCCAAGAACCTATTGCTCTGTTTGGAGGTGATAAGAGGAATCTTTTAAAAGTTTGAGTGCAAGCCTGATAGCGCTGACACCCTTTGCCCTGCTGCAGCAAAGCTTGGCTTTCTCTTGGTGCCAGTCACAGATGCATTGCTTGACTATACTTTGGGGTTGGAGGAGCAGTTTTGGAAGGTTAATTATATTATAGCAGCCATCTTAAATTCATGATATTTGGTGTCACCAACCAAGGTACAAGCCACTTTATTATACCCAACAGAGCAGGGCAGTCATAAGGATATAATAGATGTAGGATGTTGATGGGATTAGATAATCAAAGAACTAGTCACTTGTGACTAGCAGTCACAACTGCTCTCTGTTACCCAATTAATGCTGGAATATCTCCACTGACATCAGTGGACGTGTTCCTGATTAATACAACTGTAACAGTTTTCATTATTTGAGGTTACCATCAGGAACTACTCAGAAGTTGAACTATTTCTAAAGGTATTTCAGTGGTGTTGCTCACCATCACCAGGAGTCACCAGATCAATGCCTATCACATACGTGGATACAAAATGCTATGTAAGTACAGAGTATTATCATTATTGCATTGTTTACATTTAATTTGCGAGTGGCAGTTTCTTTAGTTCTGTGTTTATAGATTAGTGCCTTCTACCGCTTATCATTTATACAGGAATCAGGCATGGGCACCATCTCATCATATTTTTTCTTAATTATTGAAAGTACAAGAGCATTTTAGCCACTGATTTGATATAACGTCAAAACTTGTGTCCTACATACAGACTAACTGTAAGACAGGACTCAGCTGAAAAAAATTGCTACATTGGTCCTTATTGCCTAAAAAAGTTCCTTTTGCAGGTACTGCATAAGAGTACAAAAATCGCCCAGTTCTAACAAAATCCATAGCTTAAGATCCACCCACTTATCATTCCCTGAGTTTGGGGAAAAAATGTTAATTGGTTGAAACCATGTTCACTATACAAAGTTTTAGGCCTGCACTATAATTTGCAATCAGATCACATGTTTCTAAAAATACAAGATGATAGACAATAGCAGAACCTGAGCAGTGGAAGGGGTTGCAGCTATGAACAAAAGAAAAAATTCTGTATGTTTGGAATCTGCCCCAGCATTCAGAATTACTAAGATTGGCTGTTTGTTAACAGTCATACAGTGAATTAGCGATGGACAACTATAGTCTGGTTCCTTTAATCTTTGGTCTGTTGTGAGGATGTTGCTTACCTATCTGCTGTCTGGATGCATCCACTCCTCAATGCCTCAGTTTCCCAATCACTCTCTGGTGAGTAGTTAGTTTAATTGGATGAGTTAGTGCATTGGTCTTTGGATCAAGGCAAAAGTCCTTCCCTTCCTATGGAATCAATAGCTCTAATCTTTTCTCCGCAGTGCAGGGGCTTCACACAGACCTTCACTTTCCCTGGGCAACTCATTAGAGCCACAGCTTTCTGGCTGGGACTTACAACACTTTCCCCCTCATACACAGACGTATCAAGCTTGCCCCCTCCGGGTGGCTCAACTGAAGTATAGGGGAACACAGGCCCTCCCTCTTCTCCAAGCAGTGGCCTGGGGGTGCTAAACCAGAGAGAGTGTCCCTTTCACTCAAACCCCACCTTGATTCACTTTTCCTTGGGTCACTTCCTAGGCTTCCCGGCTTTTCCTAGGCCTTCCTTGGGCCTCTTTAGGCAAACCCTTCACAAGCCTCATTCCTGACTCCCTCTCCACACTGAATTACCCTAGCAGGTTTAGGAGCTAGAGAAGCAGACAAGGTGATGGGAGTGAGGAGGAATGGCTCTGATGATTGAGGAGTGTGTGGTTGTAGGTGGACAACATGAAATGGTCAGATAGGAGAACATCAAGGCAACAGCAAAAATCTACCAGTTGATCAATGCAGCAGAGGTCATAAAAAATGTGGCAGGGCCTTACAAAGCAGAGGAGCAACATGGGTGATGTGGAGGAAGATAAACTCAGCGAGAAAGAGAGAAAAATACTGTTCACGGTGAACATAAAGTTGGAAGAGTATCCATGTTAGCAAATGGGAGTGTCTGTATGATGGTGGAAGCCAAAAGACAAGGGAAAGTGAGGGGCAAGAGGCACTATGGCAGATGCGTCATCGCATTTAAGGCTGAACAACATAGTATTAATTTGGGAATGGCAGTCTGGGAAATGGCAGCATTCCAAAGTTTACCTTCTAACCACCACAAATGGTTCTCTCTTTGGTAGTCACGTCACTAACAGGCTAACATACAATTTTATTTGAAAACTAACTGCTAATACTGGTTTTCCATTCATGGCTCTTGGCTGGTATTCCTTTGCATAGACCAGTATGTTAGTTTTTGGCCAAGAGATGGTCAATAGCATTTGTAATAAACGGAAATAGAGAGTAAGGGATACATGACATCACTGGAAGTAAAAATTCTTGGTGTATGCATAGAAAGCTAATTGCATTCAGGTCAGAAATTACAAAGGGACTTTCTCAGGCATAGTTGGAAAATAATGTTTTATACAAGTAGCAGTTTTCTGATACCTATCCACCTTGTTACTGCCAATACATAGACTAGATTCTGATATGAATTAAGCAGTCATTTATATCTGTAATAACTCCATTACTTACCCTAGCCTAGCAGACAATAGCATCTGCCCGCATCTGTTTGAATAAGAGCTCCCTCTCCATGCTCCATCAATTAAATCTGCACCTGCTGTTTGTGACATCAGTTTGTTGCCACAGATTGTAATGTCACAAATGTAATATTATTGCCTTCACAATAGGATCAAGAAAGTGAAAGAGATGGGTAACCAAGAAAAGAAACTCCTTAAAAAACACAGATTCCTTTTATAATTAGCAAAAAGAGCAAAGGTGTTTTTTTTTAAATGAAACAAATCCATTTAATAAATAGGATATATTTTAAACTGTTCCCAAGTCTGAAAGTCACTCTTTGTCCAATAAACAGTTCTCACAGCACAATGCCTGGATTATCTTAATTTTTAAGCTCACTTGCTGAAAACCAAATACAGATACAATTATTATTAGACTTTGGTCTTTGAATGACATTAATAGTTAAAAGAAAACCAGAACTACATTCAGCCTATAAGGGATTACTCTTTTATTAGTATAGCTCAGGGATTAGTAGAAATGTTTGTCTAACGAATGCAGCTACTATATTTGAGCACATGCCTGAATAAGCTACTTGTCGATTGAAATCTATCTATTTATAAGCACTTCTGAATGTTGCAAAAAACTTGTCTGTATTAGAATGGCTTGGCTTTAGCCACAGTAGTCAATGGCTTATTGCCATTTTCATTACAAAATGTTTGTAGGTGGCCTTCATTTCTCAGTTTTCTTTCTGGACCTCAGCATATAAAACACGGAGAATTTGCTTTCTTACAAGTTGTCAATTTAGTTAAAACTTTTGAGCTCTAATGAGGAAAGACCCTTTTTAGATGGGTTGACAGCTCTAACTAAAATACAGGTAAATGTCAATAACAAGCATCTAGCATGACAGAGTCTGACTTGAAGGAGGGGATTGTAGGGACTGCAGTACTATAAATACATAAAATAATGTTTACCTGCATTTGCGACAAACTCAGATAATTTTTGAGAATATTAAAAGAAGCACAAACTGAACCACCTACTATCTTATGCAGTAAATAATGCAAAGGTCATAGACATGTTATGATAAAATCATAATGGTTTCTAGATACACAGATTCTAAGGCCAGAAGGGATCATTGTGATCATCTAGTCTGACCTCCTATATAGCACCAGCCATAGAACTTCCCCAAAATAATTCCTAGAGCAGACCTTTTAGAAAAAATTCAGTCTTGATTTAAAAATTGTCAGTGGAGAAGCCACCAGGACATTCGGTAAATTGTTCCAATGGTTAATTACTCTGTTAAAAAATTATGCCTCATTTCGTCTGAATTTTTCTAGCTTCGCCTTCTAGCCATACCTTTTTCTGCTATACTGAAAAGTCCATTATCAAACATTTGTTCCCGTATAGATACTTATAGACTGGAATCAAGTTGCCCCTTAAACTTCTCTTTGCTAAGCTAAACAGATTGAGCTCCTTGGTCTATCACTATAAGGCATATTCTAATCCTTTAATCATTCTTGAGGCTCTTCTCCAAACTCTCTCCAATTTATCAACATCCTTCTTGAATTGGGATACTGGAACTGGACACACAATTCCATAGTGGCTGCACCAATACCTCTCTACTCTGCCTCAAGATTCTCCTGTTTATGTACCCAAGGATCACATCCTTTGGGCCACAGCATCGCACTGGGAGCTCATGTTCTGCTGAACCCTGACTTCCATTTTTTTCCCCTAACAACATTACATCCTGTTCAGAGGTCCTTCAGATTGAATATGTCAACTGCATCAGTGTTTGTATTATAATCGTTGCTACATAGGTGAGGTGAAGCAGCTTTGGACTCAGACCAGTGGAAAATTTAACTTTTAAAAATATAAATTAAAGCAACTGTAATGCTTTAGTATGCTAAAAAAATTAAAAAAAAAAAGAGATAACCAATAGAAAATCTATGTGAAAACACTGAGCGTCTAAACAAAGAAAGTAGGAAGTTCAAAATTAAGGCAGTCATACTTTGTGCTTCGGGGACCTTCCAGCTCATGAGGCAAAATTCTTCTTGTGGAACTGTAATTAATATTTTCTAATTCTCCATCCACTGCCTTCTAACAACTGATTTAGATGGTCCATTTTGGCCTAAAGTTTCAGATGTAAATAGTGATTTTGGGTGCTCAGCTTGAGACATCTTGAAGGGATCTGATGTTTCAGACGTGCTGAGCACTCTCTCTCTGTAAAAACCAGGCTCCTTTAAGCTATCTCTAGTTGGGCACTCAAAATCACTTTTAAACATGTAGGTCATCGATCTGGCGATGAGCACTCTAGAAAAGTCAGGACAGCATGTGTTCCAACCACTGTGGTTTAATGCTTTTTTTGCTGGATTTACACTCCTTAAGATCAGCTATCCTCACAACTCCAGGACTACCAAGCCTGTCTCTCTCTGACATAAACACAAACATTTTAAAGAAAAAAAGCATTTTCCATCTCCAAATCTATTTTCAAAAATTGCTTTTGGAGCACACAGCAGCCAGTCTGAGTAATCCAACTGACAACAATTCCATTCACATGGTAGTAGTGTTTTCTTGTTTAAAATAAGATTTTCCTACCCATGCTCCAGTTTATTTTTAAGTTCAGACAACACAAGTTGTATGTCACCAGCTGCTTTTTCTTTCCTGCTCTATTTGCATTTAGCCCTGAAGGGACATAGTTTTATTCACATTTGGATAAACAAACTCAGAAGAATGTAATTTACATGTAAATTAACCTATAAATGATCTGTGTTTCCTTGGCTTCACTCATCCACCAGTAGGTTCAGTCAATCTCACATCCACTGTGGAGACTGGGACTGAAAAAAATATGCTTTATATGTTCTCAGGGAAAAAGTAATGCAGAACAGGATAAAATCAATACATTTCATTCTGAAAATAGAGCCCTTGTTGTAACCCAAGCACATATATTTTATTAATTTAATTTTATAAATGTGTCCTAATTATTATCATACAAACCCCATACATTTTAGATCTTAATTATTCCAGTCCCCTCTCCCCGCCAGGCCTCTATGTGGTACTAAGGCACCTTGGTGTTATGGGTGGAGGGATAAAAAAGGTGGAGAAAGAAAATGTAAGATGATGTGATGTGGCATTTGTTTGAGATGACCTGCTTGACTAACTTGTGGCTTCACATCCTTATAGATTCCTCACTAGTCATGAGTAACGCATCTATCCAAAAAAAATCTGACCACCACCACACTGTACTGTTTTCTCTATAGACAGACACAGGCACAGAGTTGCTTAAAGTTATAAAAGAACCTGTTCTAGAATCTAGGTATCATTGATTACAAATACAGCATACCTTTAATAATGTAGCTTTGAACCTTATTAGGTTAATTACCTGAAAAAAAAATTCTTGATCAAGACAGATAAACTGCCCTCCCTACCACACAGACCCTTCATAACTCTATGCAGGTCATCCCCCCTTTCCAAAAAAAGCCTCAGAAAATAGAGTAGCTGTTCAATAGCAGACCAAGGTTAGAGGCGAGTTCCAGAGTCAAGGACACAAGAATGCCCTGCCACTAGTGGCTGTTATCTTGATCACCTACCAGATAATAACGGTGCTGGTATCCTACAAGGATAGAGATGGGGCTCTAATACAACCGGAACCCAGACTGGATCAGAATCAACATATTAAGTCTCACTCAGAACCGAATGGCAGCTAGTGCAGATTACAGGCATAGTGTGCTTTTTGTGTGAAACACTGTGTAACAAGTGAGCCAGTGAATTCTGCACCAGCTACAATTTCAAAATGGTTTTAATGTGTAGACTCACATAGACATTATCCTTCCTGGAGATGATAAAGACCTGGTAAGGGTGCCAAGGTCCACATTCAAAAGGAAAGGTCACAACTTTGTGCTGTGTGCAAATGAAAGCAGTAACGATGGCTCCACATTTATCTGGCCATCCAGAAACTCATGTCTTGCTTGTTTTCCCCATCTTATGCACCAATCTCCTATTATATTCTCGTAAATTGCTTGACTGAGCTAGCAGCTGGATGAGATGGATAGGGAGAAGAGAATTATTTGCATATGGCACATGCTGTAGTCCAAATTTCTCATGAATACTTCTAATAGCCCAATATAACCTTTTGAACAAGAGGGTTAACAGAGGAGTTCTATGGAATCCTGCATGACAGAACCCTCTGGGCAGATGAGCAACTGCCCAAAACTACCCACTGGGATCTTTAGAAAGGAGCAACTTCACCCACTGCTGCTAGGGTCTCTAGTCATGTTCCATCACTAGTATTACAGGCAGCCAATAGATTTAAAAGAATCATTTACATTCTGCACCAGGAGATCAACTAATGACAAGTACTAATTGGCAGGCCAGACGTGAGGGGCCTCCACTATCTTTTTAGATCAGCAGTGACTGTTTTGGATTCTCATCTCCCTGCACATTGGGGATTTGTGCAGAGGTGGGGGGAAGATTCTTAGGAGGATGCTGTAGAGGACCCTGTCTGACAGATTGCATTCACAGCCTGGTTGGTGTGGATTGGAAGTCGTGGGCAAGGGGATAGCTGAGCTGGGTTTAAAGAGAAATGTTTAAAATGAAAAGTAATTGAGGTTTGTAATAGGAACTAGTAATAACTACAAAGAAGCTGGTATTAGTTTATATTTAAAAACAGAAACATTAAACCAATAAGTAAATATCTCACAGTCCTGACAACTGTTGCTGGTTCCTTCTTTATCCATTTCTCATTCCCTTTGTGTGTCTTTTTTTACATTTTAACCTTTTCAGCACCGTGAGTGTCATCCCCCTGCTTGGGAAGTGTCCAGCACACTTTGGGAGATAGTATAATTTGTTTACATGGGATTAATTTTCCTGCTCATCAAGAATTGAACAAAAGTCTCTTCCAAATTTAGAGTACTAAGACAGTCAGTGTTAGCTGTCCTGATAAGCTATCTGAGCTTTCCCTTATCATGCTCTAACAGAATCACAGAAGAGGAGAGGCAGGAGTTTAAAAGCAGAGCAGGCTGGTATTCCTTCATGTTAAAAGTCACCTTCTATCCTGGAAATGGGAGTATACCCAGCCAGCTCAGTATCCAGTCAAAGACAGGTTAGCATTGGTGCCAGGAAGCTTGCCAATTTCCATAATTTACTCATCAAGAGGATTCTGGGGTCACAGAATCACCAATAATCCATGAAGTTGCAGCAGTCTTGGGCTTGTGAGGGGCAGGCTTCAGTGAAAATACACAAATTTAGGAATTTAGGACTGTCTGGATGGGGATGGCAGTCCTCATGCTGTGCTAGGAAGTTTTCCATTGTGAGGTGGGGGAAGACCAAAGTTCTTGCAGTGATAGGGCTGCCTCTGCCCTAATTGGCAACTGTCTCCTCTTGAGATTCTGAGTCAAATGTTGCTGGATTGAGGAGTACAGAAGTCAAATATCTCAGAGTGAAGGTAGCTTTAGTTTCCATGACCTCTGTGAAGTCTTCCATGATTAGAGAAGTGGCCAGACACAGAATCAGTCAGGGTCAAAGTCAAAGCTGTCTATGTTCTGTGCAATGGAGGATGTCTGCAAAGTGAGTGGGGTGGGGATGGAACACTACAGGCTGCATTAGAAGAGAGTAGGACCCTTACATGTGGCCACATCAAGTGAAGAAATACTTATAGTGGGGTAGATAGATGTGTGTAAGTGGAAAATAATGAGGGTTTACTCCCAGATTGCTAAATGAGCTCATGCTGCACATCTTCAACTTTCTGTTAAAAATGTGTATGCCACCCAGAATCAGTGGCCATTATTATTTATTTTGAAAAATCAAGACTGCTGAATCTAAGAAACACGTGTCCAAGGTGGTGGTGGGATGGTTCTTGTTTAAAATCTGCCACCATGTAGAAAGGAGAACTTGGGAGGGTCCCCTGCCTGTCATGGATTTCACACCTCTCTTGATAATGGTAAAACTTTCCTTCCAGAGATGATTTAGTGCTAGGGCTCAAAAATTATTCTAAAAAGCATTTTTTCTTCTTTTGAAATAAACCAGATTGTACCAAAAGGTAGATATTCTTAAAAAAATACAAAACAAAAAAAACAACTGGTGGCTGAGATTCCTAAGTCTCCCTGCGTGTCTCACGGCCTCTACTTTAAATGATGCAAGTTGAATACTGCTGTGTCCATCACTATATTTTCATTTAATAACTTTTCATTAAATATTCACCTTGCAAGTACCCAGCTACTTGGACAACATGATTTGCTTGAGATAAAAGAAAATAAAAAAATGTAACAAACTAGAATTTTTCCTATTTCTCACCTTTCCTCTTTTTCCAATTAAGACAAGATTTAAATCATTTTGCATTTCCTCCTGTGCTATATCATCACTGGGATCTCTTACTGTCTCCACTCTGCAGCAGTGTACAGCTATATCCTGGAGTCAATTATATAATGCACTCAGGAAGAACTAATCCTAAATAAATGCCTTATAAATACAATTGGTTTTATTCCAGAAAACTCAGGCCCACAGAAGCAGACACATAATTTAAGAGATTTAGTAGACATGACCTTAAAAACAGTTTAGAAGCTTAGGGAATCTGACTGTAAAGACATCAATATTGTACAGGAAAACATTTATTAAAAATTTGTGTTATGTGTTACAGTTGTTGCAATTTCATCAGCAGAAACTGGAGCAAGTAAAGCATGTCATCCTTGTCTTCCTTCTAGGAAATCTTATTTTTATCTCAGCACTGATTCCTCAGCTGGTTGCTCATTTCTTGCAGTTCAGCAATCATGCTGTCCATAGCTGTTACGTCATCAACTAATTCACTGGAAACCTCACTGCTTGTTGCATCGGCAAAAAGTTGCTGCATAACAAAAACAATATTTAATTATATTTACAGTCATAATCTAAACTAGATGCAGCGAGATCATCCTACAAACAGAATTAAAGTCCCCAATTTGCATATCATGACCTCTGATCTCTCTCTCTCTCTCTCTTTTTTTTTTTTTTTGCATCCATGGTTGTCTCTCTCATCTTAACTTGATCCACCAATGCCACTTTGTGGTGAACAAACAGAAGGCACACATAGAAGTGAATGACTATCATTCTCTTCTCAGACTCAGAGCGTGTTTCCTTTTCAGTACTCCTGACGTTCTCCAGTCTGCCTAGGAAAGCCAGGCTTCTGTTAAGGCCCACTCCTCCCACTAATAAAATCTAACAAGTTTTGCCACTAAACTCTGTAAACAGAATCAGACCCTCCCTTCACAGTGAAGTTCACAAAACACTGTTGTGTGGACTGATCTGTTTGGTAAAGTAGAAGTCGTTCTGAATTTTAACTGACTTGGTAATTTTTCCTAGTATGTTATACTGTATATAATTTGTTCCAGATTGCCAAAATAAACATGTTGTCACATTTGATGTCAGAACATGAGTGGGTGGCAGCAGGCATCTGTCAATAATTAACTCAATCAACAGAAAACAAGAAGCTGAAGTGTAATAATAATGCTAAGCACTTATACAGTGATTTATATTTTTAAAATTTCACTGTCAATAAATCCTGTAAAATACTGTAATCCTTCCTTTACATATAGGAAAAGTGAAGCAGAGGGGTTAAATGATTTGCCTAAAGCAGGGATCGGCAACCTTTGGCACGCGGCCTGTCAGGAAAATCTGCTAGTGGGCCGGGACAGTTTGTTTACCTGCAGCATCCGCAGGTTCGGCTGATCGCGACTCCCACTGGCTGCAGTTCACCGTTCCAGGTCAATGGGGGCTGCAGGAAGTGATGTGGGCTGAGGGATGTGCTGGCCGCTGCTTCCCACAGCCCCTATTGGGAACTGCCAGTGGGAGCTGCAATCGTCTGAACCTTCGGACGCTGCAGGTAAAGAAACCGTCCTGGCCTGCCAGCGGATTTTCCTGATGGGCTACGTGCCAAAGGTTGCCGATCCCTGAATTAAATTCATACAACATGTTAGTAGTAAAACTGGGATTAGATCACAAGACTTACTGAGTCACTCCTCTGTACTATCCACTAAAAGGCAATGCTACCCGTCAGCCAGATTCTGCCACCCTTAGTCATGTTGCTTTCCTCAAGTTAGTCTCATTGAAATGCATGGGACTATTTGAGGAGTGAGGTACCACTTAGCATGAATATGGGTGGCAGAATAAATGTCATGCTTCTGATCAAAGGGAAATCTGGCCATAAATGTCATGTTTTTGATCCAAAGGAAATATATAGAGTGATTCACTTCATCAAACTCAATGACTAAAAGACAGAGTGAAGCCTAAATTTATGATAGGATAAAAACCAACGAAGGGTATAAGGATTGCTATGGGATTTATACGTCACCACCACTATCAAAATATATGAAAATAAGATGGACATATAAACAAAAGTTTATTCGGATCTCCATAGCATGAGTCAACAACTTGCTTCACAAGCACTCTGTCACTGAACAAAGAACTCCTTCTTACAGAAATATAGATGTGTTCATTTTAACAACTACACATACAATTTTTTTTGGACACTCAGCCCAGCAAACTCAAACTAGGAATTTGGCAGGCAAGTTAGGTCCTTTCTGTGTAATGCAGCTAGTCAATTTACACTGGCTCAGCATTACTTACATTACACTGACTTTTTTTTTTAATCTGCTACTTTCTTAACGTTGTTAAAGAACTAGACTAATCAACATTACTTTAATAGAAACTGTACTGATTTGTTCATATCATCTCTGCTGGTGAGGAAGCTTTAGAAGTTGATCTTTAATTATTTTCTCTGCTTTTTCTTTTCTTCTGAAGAACAAGTCACTAGTCTAAGACCTAAGATCATTCTTAGTACCTTGAAAGAACAGTACTTTGTTCAAAAAGCTCCCCAAACACTGAGTCCTCAAACTAAAGACAAGAACCAGGTGAAAAAATGGCTATATTGGAGTTACTGCTGAGCAGACATGTATAACACTAAACTTTTGAAGGGGGTAGTATTTAAACAAAAAACAACACACAAAAAACTTTGGAAGTACACTGTGAAGTTTAAAATTTAAGACAAAAAATTGGAACGTATAGAAAAATCAATTCAGATCACCCAAGCAACTTAATCTCTGCCCATTTCACTTCTCTTAGAACCGCCAGAAACTTAGACACCTGTATCTGCCAGGAACAGACAAGTTCATTTCATCAGTAACTTTTGGAATTAAGAACACATTTTACTAGACTCTAATTCTTAATCTTCCAAAGATTGCACCATACAGAATGATTTAAACCACCTGGACTTGTGTTTACATCACTCATGCCAGGGACTCCTGCCTCCTTTCAAGAGTCATACTCAGTCTAAAGAATAGACATACAGTCCTTTACTATTTACTGAATCAAAACAGAACACACAAACGGCAATAATTTCCCAGTATTCCCAAGAGGTACTGGAGTCAGTATTTAAACAAGTGTCATTAGTCATGAAGTCAGCATATCTAGAGAGTATCAGAGGAGTAGCCGTGTTAGTCTGGATCTGTAAAAGCAGCAAAGAGTCCTGTGGCACCTTATAGACTTACAGACGTATTGGAGCATGAGCTTTTGTGGGTGAATATCCACTTCATCGGATGCATCGGTATTCACCCACGAAAGCTCATGCTCCAATACGTCTGTTAGTCTACAAGGTGCCACAGGACTTTCCGCTGCTTTTACATATCTAGAGATACAACTTTCCAAGGCCCAGATGTTTAAATTACAGTATTTAAATGGTGAGAACTAAGTTAGCCAAGTTTGTAATGTATATACATGTATATAAAACCTATGCTCTGTAATTCACACTCTACACATGCTGCCTAAGTACAGACACAGGATGAAGCTATCTTAAAATCAGATAAGAACATTAGTTTTTATTCAACAAAAATATATTCAGAAACAGGCTTTAGTTAAAAAATGAGTACACCTTACACCATACAGTGAAGGGAAGGAAGAGTGAAAGACAGAATGTTGATGGTTGTACAGGGACAGGATTAACGATGACTGCATAGCTACAAATTTTCAATTTTATTTTTGAATTGTCACATTTTTACGGCATTTTCAAAAAAGCTTAGTGTTACGTTTATTTACACCTAACTACATTTTAAAATATTTTGTCTAGGAATTTTAAAAAAATATTTAATAATGCCGAGTCGCAATAATTCTGGCAGATTTTACAATCTATGTATAGCTGGAGCTCATTGCTTTTCAGATGGTCTCCTACAACCCCTGCTCCCAGAATGGTTTCCTGCCTGGCATTCTTCTCATGCTGTCCACATATGGAAAATAAAACATAACTCAATTTCTGAAACCTTCCAACCCTCCAAACCACCTGTGCCAGTTTCTGTGACATTTTCCAATAAAATTCTAACTTGGGCTAAGCATTTGCCTGGGAAACTTCAGGATGATTGGTTTGGTTTAGGCAAAGCCAGGGAGAGAAAAATGTGGCTTATAATAAGCAGAAATGAGCATCCCTCTATAGTGTAATGTGATTCATGGGAATTATCTGATCTATAAATGTCTTCTATTTAGGAGGTGGGCTGGGGGATAAAGTCAAAGAGACTTATTCTTTGAGATATTTCTAAACCAATCTCACCTTTGCTTTGGATGACAAGCCACGCAGGTTGAGTCGAGCTGAAGAAAGTATCTGCAAAGCTTCCTGGTGATTAGATTTGTTTTTACTGCACTTTATTGCCACTAAAAGTCAAAGCAAAGGGGTGGGGGGAACATTTAACACCATAATGATAGCCTGTAAGTATAAATCCAACAGTTAATCAGAACACTGAAGATCTGTCATAAAACATTTTGAACATAATGTCCCACAAACAGAAAACTTGATTAAAAGTGGTAAGTTTGCTTAAGGAGAAAACAAAACTGTAAACAAGTATATGTCCAGTTAAGATATATTTTATGATTCCTTCACCTTCACAAGTCATACTCACTACTTGTATTGACAGACCCTACCACTCTATAAAAAAAAAGTCCCATATACCGCCAACACACACACTACGTATACACCACATTCCTTAAGATTTCACTATTAAGCAAAACCTTAACCCTGACCTCATATTTCTCTACGAGAAAACACACCACACCACACACTTCACTGGCGCACAGATGTCTAGATGGGTGTGCTGATTTTTTGGGCACATTCAGAGAATTCTGAGGGATTACTGAGGCATGATTTTACTTTGCAGAAGCCATGTTGGTTAGTTCCCATCATACCAAGATCATCCAGGTGCTATATAATTCTATTTCTATTTTTTAAATTTGTAATTACCGGTACTGTTGTAAGGCTTATTGGTCTATAATTCTCACTATCACCCCATGTACTCTTTTAAAAATAGATGCATTTACTATACTCCAGGACAGAAGCTAATATTAATAAGATTGCACATTTTTGTTAACAGCTCAACCACCTCATTCTTAAGTTCCTTCAGAATTCTTGTATGTACACTATGATCCTTAATTGGCAACTGATACTCCTTAATTTTTCAATATATTCCAGCACCTCTTCTTTTGACATCTCAGTTCCTCATCTTTACAAGAGGAGGCTACTTTCCTGTAACTAGAGGTTCCTTAAGATATGTGGTCCCCATCTGTATTCTGCTGAGGCTTATATGCATATGCCGTACATCTGGAGCTGGAGATTTTGAAAGTAGTAGTGTCTGCTGGTCTGCACATGTGCCCTTACTCTGCCTCATGACTACATCCAAGGCAATGAAGGGCAGGGTGAAACAACCACACTCTCAGTTCCTTCTCCACTGTGAACCAAGAAATCCACAGCAGAGGGGAAGGAAAGCGGGACTGGAATACGGATAGGGACCACATATCTTGAATAACCTCCAATTACAGGTAAGTAACCTCATCATCTTCTTTGAGTGATGGTCCCTATTGTATTCCACTGACAGCAATTAACAAGTGGCACATAGTGAGAAGGAAGATGATGGAACTGTGGAATGAAGAACAGCCATGGTGAACAGGGCATCCATTGCAGTCTTGCACCAAGGTGTACTGGGAAGAGAAGGTATACACCATGTGTGTGTGTGTGTGTGTGTGTGTCCCAATATCAGCTAGCTGAGTGTAATGCATCCTGAAATCCACTGAGAAATCCTTTGAGCAGAGATTGCTTGCCCCTTAATCCTTTCTGCTATAGCAATAAAAAGTCTAGGGGACTTCCTGAATGATCTCGTCCTCTGCAAGCAGAAGGCCAGGGCCCCACAGACGTTGAGTGAATGAAGGCTCTGTTCCTCCACTGAGGTGTGTGCCTTCAGAAAGAAAGCAAGTAAGTGTGTGGGTTGGTTGAGATGAAAATGAGATACAACCTTTGGCAGAAACTGGGGATGCAAGTGCAGGGAAACTTTATCCTTATGGAATGTGGTAAATGGGGGCTTGGAGAGGGGTGATCGCCCACTCCTGCCTAGAAGGGGTTGAAAGCAGCCCTGGAGAGGGCTGTGGCTGGGGACAGCTGATTGGGGAAGTGGCCACAGCTGAGCCATGCCCCAATCAGGCCAAAGCTGGCCTGTATAAAAAGGATGTGAGACAGAGACTCAAGAGGAGTCTCTCTCCAGGCTGAGAGAGAGCAGGGCCTGGCTGCCGGCAGAAAGGGTACTGGGAGTGAAGCAGGGCTGGGGAAAGCCAGAGGAGCAGGGGAGCGCCAGCCTGGCAACTCCCCAGGCTGCAGGGCCTGGTCCAAGGCCCATAGAGGTACTGGGTGGTAGAGGAAGGCAGCAGGTCTGAACCCCCTTGCCTATGATGAGTGGCTTTTACACTGCACTCTGCCCCAGGGAGCAGGGGCTAGACGGGCACCGCATCTGTCGAGCAATGCATCTGTGATGATTGTTATGCTTGGAGAAGATGGAAAAAGGGTAACCCAGTGAAAACCTGAACCGGATCCATCCACCATTGAAGGGAACAGAGAACCTTGGGGGAAACTGTTAGTAAGTGGTCTATAGAATGGTGTGTGGGATAATAGGCTCTCTTGAGCAACAGCTGTAGGCATCAGAAGCGGAGATGAGTGAAGGCAGTGATGTACATGCATGCTGCCATGTGGCCAAGAAGGGACAGGCAAGTTCTGGCTGGAACAGAAGTACTAGCGGCCACTGTGGTAATCAGTGCTCGCAGGGCCTGAAATCTATCCTCTGGTATGCAGCCATGTGCATAGACCACATCAATATGTGCCCTGAAGTACTATACGGACTGTGTGGGATATGCTCAGCCTAGGGAGGAAAGGAGTAGGAGCAGCAAAGAGGTTGAGGCTTGAGCCTCTTGTCTGGATCACACTGTAGCAGCCAGTTATTGAGATAAGGGAATATAAGAATCCCTTGATACCGGTGAAGACCCATAGAGCAGTAGTGAGTCCGAATGGTATAACTCTGTATTGGAAGTGTCGTGGGCCTACTGTAAATATCAAGAACTGTCTGTGGGTAGGATGGATATCTAAATGGAAATAAGCGTCTTGCATACCAAGATCTATAAACCACATATCTCTTTCTACTGAGAGTATAATGGCTGCAAGGGTTGCCATATGAAACTTTCATTTACGTATGAAGTGGCTGAGACAACAGAGATCTAAGATTGGTTTCCATCCTCTCTTCTTCTTGGGCACCAGGAAATAAGTGGAATGGAACCCTGCACCTTGAAATGCCATAGGAACAGGCTCTATCGATCCCCTTTGCAGCAGGGAGTCTACCTCTAGGGCAAGCATACTGTCATGAGAGTAGTCCTGGATGAGGCATGTGGATGAGGTAGCATCATGAACTCGATCAGATGGCCATGTCGAATGACATCCAGGACCCACTTGTCTATTGTTATTGCACTCCGAGCTGGTAAAAAGAGTGCTAGATGTCCCCCAAAGGGGGCAGGTTGCACGTATGATAGGATGCAAGGCAGTTGACGGCTCTCTAGATGCACTCAAATATCACTTATGCAAAGACTGAGTGTGTGGTGTGGAAGACTACATGGGCAGACCAAGAGGATGGGACCACTGGTCTTCTGACGCTTACGAGGACGCTTGTAGAGTTGCTGATGAAAGGACTGAGGAGTTCTGAACTGTTGTGCAGAAGGTGGGTGGTAAAATTTATTTTTGAATGCTGCGGTTTGTTTGTTTTTTACATAATTCTACATTTTTAAGTTCAACTTCCATGATAAAGAGATTGCACTACAGTACTTGTATTAGGTGAATTGAAAAATACTATTTCTTTTGGGTTTTTTTACAGTGCAAATACTTGTAATCAAAAATAAATATAAAGTGAGCACTGTACGCTTTGTACTCTGTGTTGTAACTGAAATCAATATATTTGAAAATGTAGAAAACGTCCAAAAATATTTAAATAAATGATATTCTATTATTAACAGCGCAATTAATGACAATTTATTTTTTAAATTGCTTGACATCTCTAGTTACTAGGTAATCTCATTTCTAAACAGTTATACACATTAATAATTCTTTTCCATTGCTTCAGTTGGGAAGAATGACTGTAAACTATTGAGCTCCTCCAGCTATGGATGCCATGACCTCCAGGTACTTTGCCACTACTGGAGCAGTGATAAGTATCATCTTGTTAAGTGGTCTAAAATCAGTTGTTTAATCTCCAAGTTTTTCTATCTGCTTTTAAGACAGACCAAATAGTTGCATTATTTATGCTCTGCTGTTCTACTCCCTGTAATCTTTTTATTGTTACTGGGGATCCAAACAAGTCTTATTTCTTAGTACTAATTAATGAGTAAGTGGCACCCGTGTATCAGCATATCTTGTTTAAATGCTCCCTTATTAAATGTCATGTCTTGTCCAGGTATTCTGATC
The DNA here is from genome assembly GCF_007399415.2 of Gopherus evgoodei. Lineage (NCBI taxonomy): Eukaryota > Metazoa > Chordata > Testudines > Testudinidae > Gopherus > Gopherus evgoodei. The sequence continues at coordinate 158,766,031 of NC_044324.1, read as the reverse complement.
TAAATGTGCCCCTAAACCAGCAGAATCTTGTGCTGAAACTGGGGAGATTGGGGGTGCCTGGCTTCCCTATACTGAACTTTTGAAAGGCAGGGAAGATGTGGGTACAGCTCCTTTGTAGTCCGCTAGTTTTCTGAGCAGCTCTGCAGTATGCAATCTGTCAATTTGGTCCCTGCTCTCATATTGCAATAGCCACTTTCAAACTCAACTCCTCAGTGAGTCTGAGGGTCTCCACTGTCTCCTACTAAAATTTCTACCTTTGCCTTCCTTTTTATTTCATTTCCCCCCATTCTGTCTACCTTGCTGGTCATCTCTTTCCCTGTGGACCGCTATTAGAAAAGGTCACTACCGATACCTTTTCAATCTTCTTTCTCAGCGGTGGCCATCCTTCCTTTTGTATTTTACATACAGTTTTTCCTACATTATCCACAGCAGCACCTGAATTATTAGATGACGCCACTACTTCCATTGCCATGCCTAATTCCAAAACCAATGTCCCTTCAGCCTTTAACTGTTGTTTCTTTTCAAGAAAGAACATCACAGAATCCCCTCCTGGAAAGAAAGACTTCACCACATTACCTCCATAGGCGAATTCAGAAAAGTTCACTGGACTAATACCAGGGCTAACCTTGTTCCTTTCCTTCAAACTTATGAGCACAGCTTTCTCAATGATCATCGCAGCACCACTTTCCTAAGCCACACTATTAACTATCTGCAAAGCCTGCATCTCCCTCTGCACGCAAGCCGTCTTTTGGCAATGTGCATGATCAGTCATGGTCTGCTGGTCCTGAGAATCCAGAACTACAGCTACTGCTGCCTGTGTGGCAGTATGGTTTTCCCTGAAGCAACAATCTTGCTCCTTTAATAGCTTAATTTTCTGCTATTGCTTATCATAAGTGTGCTACAGCTTTTCAATCTGCAGGACATCCTTTAAAGTATTCACCTGCACTGTGGAATTCTCAGCCTCAGGCTGAGCCTTCTCCCTAAAACAATAATCCAGTTGCTGCTGGAGCTGCTGATTCTGATCTAGGGAATCTCCCAGCCTTTCTGAGACCTATAACTTGTGTATTCCTTAACTATTCAATTCCTTCTGCAACATATCTATCTGGGTAGACTATATCAGCACAAAAAGCAATGAAGAGTCCTGTGGCACCTTATAGACTAACAGAAGTATCGAAGTGGGTATTCACGCACAAAAGCTTATGCTCCAATACTTCTGTTAGTCTATAAGGTGCCACAGGACTCTTTGTCGCTTTTTACAGATCCAGACTAACACGGCTACCCCTCTGACACTATACCAGCACAGTGGCTCTCAGAATTTCAGCCTCTACCTTTGAATCAGCTAATTCCTTCTGTGTGGCTGCAGCATGAGCTTCCTGCATTAAAGTAGTATTGCTGAAAGCAGGGGTAGGCAACCTATGGCATGTGTGCTGAAGGCAGCACATGAGCTGATTTTCAGTAGCACTCACACTGCCCTAGTCCTGGCCACCGGTCCGGGGGGCTCTGCATTTTAATTTAATTTTAAATGAAGCTTCTTAAACATTTTAAAAACCTTATTTAACTTTATGTACAACAATAGTTTAGTTATATATTATAGACTTATAGAAAGAGACCTTCTAAAAATGTTAAAATGTATGACTGGCATGTGAAACCTTAAATCAGAGTGTATAATTGAGGACTCGGCACACCACTTCTGAAAGGTTGCCAACCCCTATCTTAAAAGTGTCAGCCTCTGTTCTCAGAATATCAACTTCTGCTTTTAAGTTAGTCAGTTCCTTGTCTTTCCCCTTTTCCTCAACTAACTTCTGTACTTCTGTTTCTAAAACCATTGCTACCATTAATAAACCTTGTAAAGCAGCCTTTTTCTTTGGAGCTTCCATTGCCTACATAACTGCTCATATGCACTAGGTCCAATAAAAGTGCCAGGCTTCCAAGGACCGTTCCCATATGTTAAAACAAAATTCTCCCTTTTCCTAATAGCATACCCTTTACAGTACTTGAGTCTCCTTTATTTGCTGCCATTTATATGTTATTAGACACACACAGCAAGGTAATAATACTGGAGTCCTAGGTTCCCTATGACAGGGACATAGACAGGAACAGATTGTGACCCTAGTTTCTATCTTCCTGCTTGTGGGATTGTGTCTATGATCCTTCACCTTTCAGACCCACTGGTCTGTAATCCTATACCGTAAATCATGGACAAAGATGAATCCAGCTACTGACAAGACAAAATGCTCACAGAACCACTATTTCTTGGTTGTCATGACCACTCGGGATAATTTAGCAGTCCTGACCACAAAATAACCACTACTGTCTTGTGTCAATTGTCTTCTTTCCTTAAGTTCCTTCTGGCTGGCTTGCCAATTTGTTACCCCAAAAACAGATTTAAGGTACCCCCAAAATAGCTCACCTATCACCAATCTGTCCTCCTAAGATATAGGTCTCCAGGGTGGCTAAGGAAATACCTGGAGGACATGGACACAGCCTTCTGATAAATGACTGACAGCCACAAGTAGTATTCTTTTCCAAAGCAAGGCACCTTTTAATTGGTGCAAACAATCCCACACACAGTAACAATATTAATGTGATAAAAACATAAATCTTTTATAACAAGTGAAAGAGCACCCTAAACCATATTGCCTTGCAGTTTGAAATTATCCTAAGTGGCTGCGCCCTGCTTCAGATGGACAGTCTGCTGTAGGTTCCTGACAGCAACCGAGAACAGTTTTTTAGGTCATACATATAAACATTCTCTCCACAATCAACACACACATCTTTATTACCCCTGCCACCCTACCCCCATGTACACGCTAACACTAGGCCATCCTACAGTATGACTATAACTTTAACTGACAAGCCTATTCTGTCTGATAACTTTGCTCCAGTCACAGGACTCCCTCTGCAGCGGCTGCTGCTTTCTCACTTGCTTCTTTGCTACCATTCTCTTCTTTCCTCCCTATGTGTCCCAGTCTATGTCTCTGCATTCCAGTGGCAGGACAGGGCTCCCTCTAGTGCTGCTTTCTGCTGCAGGTTCTTCTTTACTGTCAGTTCCTGACCCCCTCCAGCTTCTGCCCACTGACACACGGACTTTTATACTATCAGAACTTTCTAGACACTTCTGCTAATATTGGTCAGATCTTTCTTGGATGCATGCTAACATTCCAAACGTTCCAAATGGTCAGTTCTATTTTTAGCCTGCAACCGTTGTTTTCTTCAGAGTTATAATTTGCTGACCTTTCCCCTACTTTGGTTTTCCCGCCAATTCTGTTTTTGTGCTCTGTAACCTACAGCTTGTAATGGCAGAGTGACTCAGGCTTATTTAAAATGAAAGCCGGCGATACAAAAGGAGTTTGAGAAATTTCTCTGGTATCAGATGAGTGACTCCTCTCAGGTGGATCGGGAAGGCTCCAAAGCTGGCTACTGGGGCCAAGACCCCCAATATGCCAACAAGGCAGATCTGGCGGTTGCTGCAGAGGGTCCCATGTAGCAGGGTACCAAAGACTCCTGTGCTGAGGAAAGAGAGGGTATTGCCACTGAGATGGCAGGAACTTTCAATAGTCATCACGACGGTACAGGAGACGTAGATTGTGCGTTCTGAGTCCTCCGATGCCAAGAAGTCAGAACCTTAATCAAATAAATGGCAGTGCCATCGGAACCGTGTAAGTTGTAGGGGAATGGTCAGGAACACAACTCAAAAAGGGTAAGTCCAAAGCAGGAGAGGTGGATTCTCTTAGGGCGTGAGTGGACTGGGAGATGTGAAGACCTCACCTCTTCCAAGGCGAAGAGTTCATGAGGTCCAGGTGCCGACTTGAGTCTCTCCATTGTTAGCAGCACATGCTCTGTAGTCAGAACCAAAGCCAGAACAGAGGATTGTCTTGGAACGGAAGGTTCCCTCAACCTTGGTGGCGCTGATCCGGAAGGCATAAGTGGAAGGAGTACAGCGGGTCCAGTGTTTTGTGCAACTTCGTGTCGTGTTTGTGAGCCGTGAAACACGCTGCTTTTCCATGTCTGAAACTTGTAGATGATGCAGTGCCCTTCTTGGGCCTTGAGGAAGACTTACTGTCATGCTTATGCAAAGGCTTTCTTGCATCACAACTAGGCCCCAGCATGGGGTCCATAGCACTAATACCAGTGGAACTAGGCTGGAGCGCCATGGTAGAAAGCATTCTCTTTGATTTCTCAGGCCAATGTACAGGGCAGGTTCCTCAGCCTGGATCCGACTGTAGCCTGACGGTGACCTCCATGAGATGCTTCTTGAGGTAGAGGGCCCAGCCTTCCTGGGTATGGCTTGGAAAGGAGAAGCAGAAACTGCACCTCAATGTGGGGCTTCCCCCAAGCAGAAAAGGTAGCGTTGGTGATTGTCACCACTGACTGAGAACAAGCAAAGGCAGGAGGTGCAGACTTGGACCATGCAGTGGTGAGAAAGAATTGAGGGCGCCATTGATCAGCTCTGCCTTTTATTGCCTCGGACGAAACCATGAGGTGGAGCAAGGGCATGTGTGTGGACCAACAGACACTACTATTTTCAAAATCTTCTGCTCCAGATGCATGCCGCATGCGTATAACAAGACCTCTACTAAACTCATGGTCCATTTTGGTCAATTTAATAGTTGTAGGATTAAAAAAATTGTAAATTTCATGATTTCAGATATTTAAATCTGAAATTTCATTGTGTTATAACTGTAGGGGTTGTGATCCAACTCTGAACGCAGCATCACAGAAGAAGGGTGGCATGGTATGCTATTCCCATCCTTTCTTCTGCATTGTCACTGGCAGCGTGCAGTCTTCAGAGCTGGGCACCTGGCAGTAGCAACCGCTCTCTGGACACCAGCTCTGAAGGCAATGCAGAAGTAAGGGTGGCAATACCACCACCCCCCAATCCTCTTTTGGGTCAGGACTCCCAATTTGAGAAATGCTGGTCTCCCTTGTGAAATCTGTATAGTACAGGGTAAAAGTACACAAAAGACCAGATTTCACGGTCTGTGACGTGTTTTTCATGGCTGTGAATTTGGTAGGGCCCTATGTATAACCTTAGTGGATATAACAGGGACCATCACTCAAAAAACAAAGAGTAAATATAGTGCAGGCATCTGCCCAACATCCTCAAGTGTCGAAGAATCACACGAAGAAATAATTTAGCTTCCGCACAACGTCCTAATCCTCCTGAACAGATGTTTGTCCTGTGCTATTCTTATTACTCTAATTGCCAAATCTCTTATTACTTTCTTGCTCTCCACTATTGGCTTATCCATTGTGTCAAGGAGTAGTTGTTGAGAAGGGTTCTTTCTTTGTGGCTCAGCCTAATTTTGCGTTCTTGGTTTCTTCCAGTGATCTCAACTGCTGTTTGTTGCTGGATGAAATTGTCTAAGCCCTACTTTACACACTTGCAGAGAAACTATACTAGGAGTTTGCACCAGTGTATACTATACTACACTATACCTCAGTGTAGTTACACTGGTGCTAATTTCCTTCAAGTAGACTGGTCCTTTAAATTTCACCATTAAAATCTTTCACTCTTTCAGCTGTGAAGTAAGAAAAGGAAGTATATTATGAAGATTTGAACAATCTACTCTGAGCAGCATCTCATTTTGACATTGTGGGTGGGTGGGCTTGGCAGAGAACTACCACTTATTTCCTCCCCTTTCCCCTTAATTAAGACCAAGGTCTCTAGAAGAACATCTGAGCCCCAATGAAGGAAAGCCAAGGAACACAGAGATCATAGGCGGTATATCTATCTGAATCGCACTGAGAGGGAGCCAACAGCAAAGAATCTGTCAGAGTCCAGAGCTACACAATCTACCAAGAATTGCCCCTCAATTTGTATCTCAAGTCAGCTGAGCTTATTTTGTGGAGGCTTTGTAGAGTACCACTACAATATTTCTCCCCCAATGTGCTCTCCCTTTTCACGGTTGAGACAGGAATCATTTTCTCTCATATTTTCTCAGGAACTTTCAGGGATCTCTACTGCGTGCTGCTCACAGTGTTTGCTGGCTCACAGGCCTTTTAAATGCTGCCTCATCTTGTATTCAGGAACTCTAGCTCACTGCACCCAGACTAAACTTTTCACATGCAATAACAAGATTATATCCCAAATAATAGGTGCCATATCAGTTCCAATATCTGAGGATAAGAAAGAACATATTTTGTTAGTGAGTTTCTTAAGTACTCTCTCTCTTCTTTATGAATAATATAAAATGTAACGTTTCAGGGTGAACATACCACGGGCAAGTTCTATGGCTCCTTTCACCAATTCTTTAAAAGACGAAATATCTTTCTCCCAGTCTGCTGATTGCATTTCACATTTATGTGCCTTGGTGAGATACTGCAGTGACTGCAAAACAATCAATTAATGCAAAATTATAAAAGAATTCCAGTTTAGCTTTATGCACATATTAAACACTCCTCCCAAAAAACTGATAGATTTTCTGAGCGTTAGAAGGGTTCCCTTCTCTGCAACCATTAGCGCCAGCTGTAACACAGATGTTCACTGATATTGCCTCTCATGGATGTCAGGCACATAAAACAACATGTGTCTGAAGACCATTTTTATTTTTTAAAAATTTGTCTAGACTGATGGACGTGACCCATGTTTGCCAGGTCAAAATAATTAAAAGCATATCCAAAAGGAAAAACACTTATATTTAATATTTGAACAGCAGTTCTGGACCTAAGGAACATATAGTTAAATACTACATGGCTTTTTTCCAAAAATATTACCAGTATTATTTTTCTCAGACTGAGTTATTGCTTTGATACTGCATTTATTCCCAAAACCAAACAGAAGTATATAAAATGAATGTAAACAGTAATCAAGGAAGAATTTTTGTAAGCAGGAAACTTATAATGAAAAACAAATGTGATACCAGTTTATTAAACAAATGTATAAAAGAAAGAAGAGTGATTCTGGCAATAACCACTGAGATACAGCATGGTCAGGGGGCAGCAGGAGAGGGTTAGAAGGGTGCCTTATTCCCTGTAAGGGGAAGAAAGTTTGCCATAGATTAACTAGAGCACCTGACGCCAATTAGAGCACCTGAAGCCAATTAGAGCAACTGCAGTCAGTCATATGATAAAAACCCATGCTTCAATCAGACGGTGTAGGAGTAGGAGAACAAAGGATTGGTGTTGGAGCAGAGGACAGTTTGGAGAAGTGCTGCGGTGGGCTAAGAAGTCCTAGACCCTGGGTAAGGGGCACCTGCCTGTGCAGAGGAAGGGCAGGACAGGGAAGTAGCCCAGGGGAAGGAACTGTCAGTTCAAGTGGTTCACCACTATCCTCAGGGTCCCTGGGGTGGGACATGGAGTAGAGGGCGGGCCTAGGTCCCTCCCTCTCCACTCCCCTCCTCTAGGACACTAGTGGGGCAATTAATATTCCAATTTAGGGGCAAGAAATGGCGCCCTGAACCCCCCCGAAAGAAGAGAAAGCGCGAGACCCATCATAATAATGCCGGCAATTTGCCACATCACCCTTTCAATACAATTTCTGTCCTTAGTATAATAATGGAACAAATAAAGGGAAAGAAAATATCTAAATTGTAACAGAACCATAAGCACTGATTACTATGAGTTTATGAAGACCATTTATTGCCAGACAAATGGGAACATAAGTTGGGGAATAGGAATCCAGTTCTGTACTAAAAGAATCTAGTCATATTCAACATCTTCACTATCTGGAAAAGGGAATTATGATACATGAAATGTGTATGTGTGTGTTGGGAGGAGTAGCTCTCTTTGATGGACACCCAACTAGCCAGTTAGCTGTAAAATCCCTGTAAAAGGTTAACAAGAAGAGAACAGACCAAGAGGGATTTGACAGCTAACTGGCTGGCTGGGTATCCATCAAAGGGAACTATGGACACCCAGCCAGCCAGTTAGCTGTAAAATCCCTCCTAGTCTTTTCTCTGCTTGCTTTACCTGTGAAGGATTAACAAGCCCACAGGTAAAAGAAAGTCCACAGGCTGGGTGTTCATCAAAGGGAGCTACTCCCCCGCCCTTCGTGTACCACAGGAATAAACAGCACATTAATGAAATTTGCAGATGACAGACTGGAAGTAAGCTATGAACACAAATTAGGAAAGAGAAATAACACCAAGGGATGGAGAGAGATTAGATACACTGAAAAAAGAAAAAAACAAAATGAGATGCATTTTGTCAATGCAGAGGCTCATACATCTGGTGAAAAATAATCTAAAAAAGATACACGTCTGTGAGTGGGAGAAATTTAAAAAGGAGAAAATTAACAATTGCTTACTATTTTTTCCTTCCCACAGGGGCTGGAGTGTTACTGAAACAAAAATTAAACACTTTGTATGAAAAAATTGAAGATGCTAAAGTTCTATCACTTGACTAAATGATGGACTAAGAGGGACATCTGTACTACCATCTGAAGAGTCTAAACAGGAGAGAGAGGAAAAATCTGAAGTCATATAAAATTTCATCATTAGAAGCTTTTAAAAACAAGTTGGACAATCACCTGTCAGGGATGGTCTAGGTTTACTTGGTCCTGCCACAGCGCCAAGGGGCTGGACTTGATGACTTCTCAAGGTTCCTTCCAGCCCTACATTTCTATGATTCTATGGATATTAGAAGCAATGCAGCAAAGATTGGTCATCAAATGCCAAGGGGACCAAGCCCCACCTGCTGTACTGCCTGCTGCCACTGGGGGCCTCTGATGGAGCTGGAACTTACCAGTCTCTGAAGGACCCAATACGTCTGGCTATCATCAGGGAATTCTGGCCCTGCAGTACCACTGCAGGTAGTAGACAGAGGAGGCACACAATGGGGGATGCAGGTTTCTGTGGGGCTAGTCCCTGAGAGGCAGCGTATAGGGCTGCCTGCAAATGCTTCCTTGCTGCAATCTCATTTTCCAGACCCAACAAATAGGAGTTGAGTACGTGGGTGTCAGGCAGGAAGGGAAGAAGATCTGAGGCTGGAGGGTTGTGCGTGTGTGTGTATTTTCTGAGCCTGGATGAATCTGGGGAGAGAGGGTACTGAGCCATGGAGAGCTTAGTTGGAAATGGGAAGAGTTCTTGGCCTTGTGGGCAAGTGTGAGTTGGTGTTGGATTGGAAAGAATTGTGAAGGCTTGAGAAGGTTCTGAAGTGAGAGGGATGCACTGGGTTAAGCAGAGGAGAAAACTGAATGAATTGGTGAAGGAGGTTGTGAATAGATTGGTGTGTGTGTGAGAGAGAGTGTACTTGCTGAGTTGAAAGCTAGATCAGAGGGGTGGAGGTTGGAAGTAGGAGAGAACAATGAATGAGTGACTGAGGGATAAATATTTTCTCTCATACCACCATTTCCTTCTGAAAGTTTTTCATTCTGAAAGTACAGGACTGGCACCTTTTACTTCCCACTTCCCCATCAACCACGTTCTTCCCCCAAAATATGCTTCCTTACCAGTGTCTCTATATTTCACTTTGAAACACTGATTAACATGAAGGAGAGTGTGGTAGATTATTACCTGCCGCCTCAGCAACTATTTTGGACACCAGCCAGCACCAGAACAGAGAGAGAAAATTAGGAAAGGAAAAATTTAGTCTGAATACCAGGAAAATCTTAACAGCAGCCAGATGTATGAGGCTGTGGAGTATTCTCCCAAGGGAACTGTTGGCAGCATCATTGCTTGAGTCTTTTAAACCTCAACTAGAACATTTTCTAGTGTTGTGTTCAAAGGGGACAGATGTGCATTTGCAGGGAGAGGGACAAAATGATCTAATAGGCCTTTTCCCATCTTTATAATCTATGATGCTATAAAAACTGCAAACATTATTTTATATTCTAGTCAAGTTCTTTGCTTCTTTCACACTATATGGGTTTTGAATAACTGCCATAGACAGCTAATTTGATTTAATGCCCAATAGGCACAGGAAAACCTTCTTGGCAGTGAGGAGATGAAATGCTTACTGGTGGCCTTTCAAATTTTGTACAATAAAAGTTTTATAAATTGATACTGTAAATTAATTCAAGTTATGCATGTAGAGACTTCAGTTTCTCAGTTCTCTTTCATGCTCCCTCCACACTAAAATACAGCCATGTCAGGGAACTGACAAAAGTGGACCCTAACTTTTACAAATATGGTTCCAATTTGCACGGTAGACTAGATTTTAACCATGTTTCATAACCAGTGTGGTTATGACACATAGTTAAAGTCCTGTCTCCTCTACACAGTGAAACCACATTTGTAACTGGGTTATGGGAAGACCATGATGTAACCCGGCTCCCTGACATGACTACATTTATAGTGTAGACAAGCTCTGAGTTACTTTGTGTGTCTGATTAGTATTTAGGGATGCATTACATGATATTGCAACTTCTGCGCTTCTGAATACAAAAAGGGTAAAATCATGTTCCTTGTTCATCTATAAAGGAAAAAAATGTAAAGGAGAGAGGGAGAATCAGACAAATCAAAGTCAGAGGAAAAGCAAGTGAGGGCTAAAGCATGCAAGTCCACAGTGGAGAGTTTGAAGAGAACAGAATGAGGAAGGACAAAGTGACCAGAAGTACACCACCATGGATGTGTGAACCACAAGCCCAACAATCTGCATCATGTACTTATCACAGAATATTGAGCAATTTCTGCCCTGGCCAAGGAGTACCATTAGAAAACACATACTGAATGCTGACATTTTATGTTTTCAGGTTCAGTGAAGATCTGATAACCCGGAGCTATTTTGGGAGTTTGCATGGGTATGTGAATTTTGGAAACTTAATACCAAACTGCAAAGCACCATCCAGCATGAATAACAAAGTAAGCGCTCCAGGTGTATAGCAGTTATTTTGGAAATGCAATCACTCTTGCCGCAATTTGTGATCTGAGAGGCTGAGGGAAAGGGGACGACATAAGGATTAGAGGCTAATATTCTATTAGGACAGAGAACTGTACATAGGCCTTGACACTTCAACAGATTAAGAATTAAGTGGAGGAAGTAAACCCACTTTAAGCTAAACAGAAGCAAGGCATTCTTATTCTGGAATGTGTCTACATGGAGTATTTCAGGATTAGCTGTTCCTGAATTAATGCAATGTAGACAAGCCCTAAATATGCTTCCACACTATGATCCCAAAATTGAGTTTAGTAACTTACGATGACTCAGTGAGCCACTGTTTTCTGGAGGTTGCAGCCTTATTGCCAGAATCTAAGCTTTGAGTTAGAATTAAATCTCTAGCCAGTAGAGTTGCAAAGAAAACCTTCAGAATATGAACCTAGTGTAACCAACAGATGCTGTAATAGGAAATTTCTTCTTCTGAAGCAAATTAATGTCCAAGTTTAGAATGATAGAATTATGCATATTTAAAAAAACAAACTGATGGAAAATTTAAAAATCTTCCTCCCCCCTAAAGAAAATATATATGCGGAGGGAAAAAACCCCAAAGGACAGAATGCGTGCAGCAAAATGCAGGAACAGTGGCATGGCATGTGTGCTGTATCTTGCTACAGTAGCTGGTCCACTAGAGGATAACAGCCTTCTATTGCTATAACAAACTAACATTTTAGAAAACAAAAACAAAACAAAAAACCATCTCAACATTTACCTTTTCAGTATCTCCAGGGTTATCACTGTGTCCGTTTCCACAGAGTCTGGCATACAGTCTCCAGATTTCCGCATCACCTGTCATTCTTGAAGTCACTCTGCCAAACAGTTCCAGCAATTTCCCCTTCAATCCCGTTGCCACCTCTCCATTGCGATCAGCCATTCCATCCATCACTGCCCTGACCAGAATATTCAGCACCTTAGAAAGCAGTCAGAGGGATCTTTCATTTATATTCTGATAAACACAAACAAGTTTTGGCTTTTGATATCTCTGCAACATTTGGACGCCAGTATATATTCACTGATAATTTAGTAAATTACAAAGACTTTATAACAGAAACATGGCAAAATAATCTTACATAAATATTCTTATACAATTATGTGGGATACCAACAAGTATATTATGAGTGAAATTCACCCATTTAAACATCATCTAGACTTTTTGCAAAGGAGTTTTATGGGTGGAGCAAGTATGCAGGAGGCTTCTGTCCTCCCTCCAGTGAGCAGTGGTGGAAATTTTGTGCTTTCCCAAAAAAAGCTGGAGTGAAGGGGGGCTTTAGGAGTGGTCCAGGAGCAGGATGCTGCATGTGAGAAATACAATTTTAGATTACAAGTGGGAGTTGGATCACCACCTATTATTATGGTTGCCTGACACGTCTCATTGTAAGACCCTGCTTTTAAGTACTTGGAACTTAACTGAACTTAACTGAACTTTAACCATTTTGGCTGAAATTTTCTAAGCTGGATGTCTGCCTCAGGCTGAATTTACTGGAAAATTTCAATAAATTCAGGGCAGCCATTTCCAAGAACAAAGTTAGGGGAAAATACATGGTTATGCTCATGTTAAAAAATTCTGGAAAACTTTTCTTTGAGAATCTCTACTGTCTTCATGCTTTGGAGCAGGGATTTGAAATTTGGCAAGGGATGACCTTCGTGTCAGGGATGTGTCTTTTGCCCAACCTGTGAAAACTTGTCAATTTGTCCAAGTTATAAATCTTAGAAAAATCAACGTTTGCACATGCTCAGCAGATACTTTCTAGAGCTTTGCAGCTTAATTCCCTGAAGATTCTGTCTGCACTGAGCATACTCCAGCCTAGGGCTGAGCAGGATTTTCTCTGCATTTGTAGCTCTAGGGTGCTGCAGTCTGAGCGGAGGCCAGGCATAGGAGTTGAGAGCAAGGGCCCTGTCTTTCCTGTGCTGCTAATGCCACCCTGCTGGACTGACACACCAAGGAGTGTGACACCTGGGGTGCTGCCTCATTTGAACGTAGATGGGACAAGAGTTGGACTAGGGAGGTGGAGACCAGTAGACCAGGATGAAGACTGAGGCTGAGAGAGAGGTAGGAAAAAAGGGTGGGATTGGGGGTGCGGGGAGCATGTTGTGTAGACAACCTTAATTTTGGTTTTTTCTGACTTTTTACTGCTTGGCATTTCAGCCTTTAATAACATTCTTTAAGTTTTTTTCCCCTGTATAGTATTAATAAATCATTTAGCATAAATATCAAAGAAATAATGCTAATTGGCATTACCTAACAATAAGACACTTTTTAGATAATAAAATCCGTACTGTAGTTAGGATACAAGATATTAATCCTGCTAGAAAGTTACATTTATGACTACTCAGAATGATTCACTGATGTACCACTATCATGCTAAAAATATGAAAAGCTTATAACCCTTAAAAATGGAGATGGGTACAGGATATTAAAAACACATTCTGTGCTATTCATAATAATTGTTTTATTTATAAGAATCAATAATATTACACATTCCAAACAATTTTACTTTAAGCTAGCAAACAAAAAACAGTTATTTTTCATGAAACAGCTAAATGTTTCTATTACAAATATTTTTCTCAACAGTATAATTGCATTAGACTGTTTGGTCAAAGCAAACAGCAATCAAGTGATTCTCAATTATGTATTTCAAATTCCTGGTCAGTAGCACAGTAAAATTAAAATGGGTAATACAAAATAGGTCTACCAAACTATTCTGTAATGTAAAAACACTATATTCTATTGCTATATCGTACTCAATAGTATAAAACAGATAAATAATACATTATACTACTATATAATAGGTTCTACTTGAAAAGGGGCTAAAACATAATCATGTCTTGGTTATATTGCCTGTTAAAAATATTTTTGTTAGAACTGCAAGTTAATTGTATCTAAACACCAAAACAGGGTTAGCAATCAAGACACAACTTTCTACTTTCAGAACACAATTTTAATGGTTAAACTTTTATTTAAATGTCCTCTGAGGGAAGTTAAATTACCATATCCACTAATACTCCACCACATTCAATAGATGTCAAGTTAAAAAGGATCCTATGCAAGCAACAGCTTTTATTTTATTATGTCTGCTTAATAATCTATGCCTTATATGACCACTGTACAAAGCATCTGTGTGTTTAACTGTGCTCCACTATACCAGGATTCCACCTCCTTTCTTGTATCTATTTTTTGTGACCCACACTAATTTATTAAAAACAAAACAAAAACACAAGAAAAAAAATCTACCCTAAAACATCTTAACTGATGTTAGTTTACCTCATTTCACAATTACTATGTTGTACAACAGCTCCTTTCATATAAAAATTCAACTAGTCAAAACATGTCCAAAAGCTGCACTGATGCTAATCAAAGCTGACAGAGCTCAAGTGAGAAAAGAACCTTCAGATAACAGGCCTCTCACAATAAGGCAGCACTCTGTAAGGCAGCTTTTTGTAAATACACTCACTGCAAATACCTTCCCAAATTAAAGCTTAAAATCAAGGAAGTGATCATTAATGAACAGCTTGAGAGCACAGATGTCTCTTGAAAATGTTAATCCCCCACCTCCTCATTCAAAATCCCTGTTGGAAAGTGTCCTTACAGAAATACAAGCACAAAAAGCTTTTGCTTCTGCTTCTTATTACAAAACATTCTAGCAGCATGAGCCAGTTAAATGAGGATAATACACAATGGGAAGAGGCAGTAGGAACCTTCACTCTACGCTGTTTCCTGTGTGGGATCCTGTATACACGTTAAACTGCGCACAGTGAATTCACAAACAGTACAGTATGTAGCTTTGCTTCTGAAAGCGATGTTGCAAAACATCCCACCAATCAATGGAGCATCTAGTGTCTTTGTTATCCTCAGCATATTAACATTATAGATAAATACCAACTGCTTGGCTTCAGTGATCTGCATTCTGTAAAAAGTTATGTGATTAACACTTTTTGAAGGCCCCCGGATAACTTTCCCATACACACCAGAGGTTAAATCATTGGAGGGAGGCAGATTCTCAGCCGGTGTACAGACAGTTTACACCAGCTGAGATTCTGCTCCCAGGTCTTTTTTTTTTTTTTTTTTTTGGGGGGGGGGAAGGGAATTGTGACATAATATTGGCTAAACTGTAGTTTGTCTCACATACAGGCATGACCCTAAAAAACTTGCCAATTGGCTTCTAAAAAGCTGCCGGAGTCTCTCCTTCAATATTTTTCCTTCAATCATCTAACATCTATGTGCCAAGATTGACAGGCCTAGTGACTGAAGCCCTCCTTTTAGCCACAGAGAAGTTATAGTCTGGGTAGCAATCATGCAGATTTCACAGGCTCTCTCGTCAATATGTTCCAACTACTTTTTTCTGATTAACATACATTTACAATGTCTACATTTTAAAGCAAGTGTTCATATCACAACGCTGAGAAGGATCTGTAGGCTAAGGAGAAAGAGAGGGAGTTTTCTTAGATATAAAAAGACAGTGTTGTTCACTTTTAACAATATATCTATTTAATAACATCATCATAAAAAGTCCAGAGTGTTAGCTTAGACACATGATCCATGCAAAGATCAATTATTGTTAACGTGACACATCTCAGTTTTTTCCTCAGATCATTTTTACTGTATATGAGAATGATTATTAATACTTTTCCCTTTAGAAGTTTTCCTCTAGCATCCATATGTGTATACATTCAACTTTACAATATTCTACCGCCTGTCATATTTCCTGCCATGAAGGGGTTTGTGATATCATTAGATAACTAGAATAAACTCAGAACCATAATTTTCCACAATTACATTTTGTGGTCACCAATCCAAAACAGAAAAGCAATGATCTAACATACAAATATAAAACATATTATAATTCAATCACAAACTCCTTTACAGAGTTAATAAAATTGTATTAGTTTAAAAACATCTTTGAATACTATGGTGAAATAATATTAAGAATCTGACCCCAGCATACAAAACCAGGGATATTCTAAATTACTTCCATTATATGCTACTAATATGGTACATTTATTTTTGTATCAGAGGATCCTAGAACAATGGGCTATGACGCACAGGATGGGTGATTTTTTATGTATGAGTCACAAAGGCTTGTACTGTTAATGTGTTGGGCACTATTTGTATATCCATCCTCTTAGTTTAGATTGGTTAAATCAGTATTAGGTAACAAAGTTTTTATGTTCTTCCCCCTCTCTTTCTTGACATGTCAACTAGTTCAGCAGTTAATAAAATAACATCAGAGCTGCTGAATATATCTAGCAAGAAGATAAAGTTGCACTGGGATGGAAAGAGGCACGTGATAGACACATCAGCTTCCACTTAGCCATGCGTATGGTTTACTTAGGTGTCTATTATCAGGTATGCTGCTAATCCATTGAAGGGGAGATGAAGTATCAGAGGGAAGGAAAAGAACTAATGCTGAAGTCAGGCTGCAAGATGGGATGGTAGATAGTCTAGGGGACTGACTTTCTGGAAATATTGAACAGGGTGAGTTTCATCTAAGAACTATAACTTAGCTGTTTAGTTTTATCTATTCATTTTTAGCTACTAGAATATTCTGTTCTTCCCTAAATAATTATTAATACAAGCCTTCCTGGAATCCTTAATCTGATTTTGGGCTTATTCATAACCACGTATGAAAATCCCTCTAATTGCATATAGCTATATTAAAGAGAAGATGCAGAAACTTGGAAGGCTTTTTAAGGTCCATCTCTACCGGGACATCTTAAACAAAAACTCAGGACATTTAACATCAATACAGTCCTAAACAAAGTGTGTGATTAAAAACTGTATGGAAAAATAGAACAGAAAGGAGAATTATGCAACAAAAGTGGAAAATTATTCTAAGCAATATGCAAAAAGCTTAACTGAATATCCAATAAAAAATCCTAAAAGAACACCCTTGATGATAAAAGGAGCACATACCAGCTCAGAACACGTGAACTGTCACAGCAGAAAAGGCAAATTTGTTCACGTTATTTTACTTCTTGTAGGCTAATGACAATCTGACCAACAAAAGTGATATTAGGATCATTTCTGGAGTGCAATGTGTAATGTAACTATTATTTGAATCAGTAATTAAAAAAGGCACTTCCTAACCAGAAAAATCTACACTGTGTCCCCATGAATAAACATGATTCCTTCCTAATGACAGCACTGTAGCTGCCAATAGACTAATTCTTACCACATGGAAAACTACAGATGTTTCCACAGACATTGATTTGTGATTGAAATATACTAGAGAGCTTTAAAACCTTTTCAATTTCAGCTCTCTCAAATTTGATTGATTTCGCTCATATGGAACAACAGGCTGCCTTGTGTATGGTGGTTTTTATACAAGTGATTAATACTAATACTTGGGCATTCTTAGTAAAAAGTAAACTGAAAAAGAAAAAGAGCAAGTGAGATGCCTTTGACAGTCATAGTACAGTATATTTCTTATATCTCCTGATCAAACTCAAAGTTTGCCAGGGATATAAAGCACATCTAATACATAAAAACAAATATTGGCTTTCATTTACTACAGTGAAAGGCATATGAAGTTCATCCATTATATTTTCATAGTACTGGATTATGTAGGTTTAATACTGCAATTACATATTTTTCAGTACATGAAATATAATTCATTTGTAAAGGTTTGGTTGTATAAGATACACATTTTCAAATTTATGGGGGAAAATCATAACCTTACTACAGCTGTAAGGTTTAAAACAATCTGTATTAATGTTTACAGTGAGATACATAAGGGTGTGAAAAATGAAATAATCCTCAACAGTTCAATAAAGGGAAGGACCTGACCAGCAAACTCTAAATTTATTCTTCCCCAAAGCCTGGGGATGTTGGAATCCAGAGTATTGTTTTGGTCTTCTCTCCAATTTAAATTATTTCTCTTTACAATCAAAATCTCGTAATGAAGCATACTTGCCTGGATGTCTTTCACTGTAAAGTATGCTACTGTTATTGAAATGTACTTGATGCAAATAATTTCTACAAGAAAAATGAAAATATATGAACATGTAAAAAAGCACAAAAAGAAATCCGTCCCACCTGCACATCTTTGTACTTTTCTTGTAAATCCATGAGCCGATGATAAGCTTTAATTGCTTCTGAAAACTCTCCAATGTCTGTACTAGTAACAAGGTAGTTCTCCCAAATCTGCCAGTGTTCATAGTTACACTTGAGAGCTTCTTGGAGAGTGCGAAATGCTTGGATTCTAGTTAAGAATAAAAACAAAAGATTCAGCATATAACATATTAAAAGCATTCTGTATTTACTTAAAGGCTACATGATTCATGAACATATTTTGAAAACAGATGCAATGTTAAGATTAGTTGCTCAGAATTTACACGACAGCCTGAGAATCCCTTTCTTTCATGCCCTTCTGCTCAAACCAGTTGATTACATAGCTCACTATCTCATACGTGTTCTGAGATATCGTTCTCTCTCTCTCAGTGATACCAGTTGGCATTAGTGAAGATGACAGAGTCGTTGGCCTTCCTGCAATAATTCCTCCTCTATTATTGCTCTAGTGATATATATTGAGTCAGTGGTCTTTGGCCAACTTTCAAATCCTTTCTCCCTGGGACAGCAACGACAAATTGTTCACGCTGTCAGTTTTTAAAACAAAACCCTGGCAATTTCAATATACTGACACTTTCATGCTTCTACTTTTCATTCTAAAGTGTTATTCTTTTTTGGTAGAAAATATAATGGGACACAGTCCAAGTACAGAGTATTATCTCAATTAAATTGTTATTCAATATTAAGGCCTTGCAAGAATATTACCAAAAGGTATCTATAGGGAACTTTAATATTACAAGTCAAAATACAGAAATAAGAAATTAGTCTGCTTTGAGTCTGGGTTTCCTCTACTAATGGTTACTTTGGAGGGAAAAGAACAAGCAGCCTATTATGAATCTCCATCTGCTTTTATGATATGAATAGTAAACTACTTCTTGTTCCTTCAGATCTCATGAGCTGAATATAGCATGAATCAACACAGGTTTACTATATCCTCTGTTTTAAAATGGACACATCTTTTTTGGCTTCATAGTCCAATTAATTTCCATTTCTAGTATGAATAATTTTGATTCATTTGTACTTAGTGTATAATAAGTGATGAATTATGAATTTGAAAATATCAGCTCCAAATTATTTCTCTCTTTAAAAAGCTATTTAAATATATTTTTCTCCAATTGAAAGATGATTAATTTCTAATTAGTATCACTGTAGGAAACCTACAGGGAGACTAGACTGAAGGGTAGAGGACTAGCATTAATGAGTAAACCACATTGTGAGAATAATATCTCAGTGTTAGGAGAAAGGAAATCAGAAATATTTATTTTGGAAGCAGTATTCTCTAAACCTTTTGAAGTACTTACTTCTGTTTCAATCTGATATATGCAGTTGATAAATTGTTCCAGGCCTCAGCATTCTGCAATTACAACAGAGGAAGCACTTAACAAAATCAAAGACATTCCACTTATTTGGGAAAAATCATTTGAATAAAACATAAAATAATATAGATTTACATGACCAATCTTCCTTATCATATACATACATTAATAAATGCACATACATATTAAATATTAAGGTGGCAATAACATTAATTAAAAATATAAAATTTGCCTGGTAACTAAACAAAATGATAGCAACAATCAGAAATACAAGAGAAATGGTTAAATTAATTCTGTTCTGGCATTGAACATATTGAGTCTAATTCTGCTTTCACTTACACTGATGAAAACCTGGAGTAACTCCACTGAAGTCAGAGGAGTGACAATGGTGTAAACCCAAAACAAGAACAGAACCAGAAAATTTCAGCGAAATTAACTTCGGGGCTGAGGGCAACAGACTTATGGACCACTGAAGGCCCCAGTGTTTTGCAGGCTTAGTTTAGACTTAACTAGTGTAATGGCCTTGTGATAGACTTTTGCACAGAGTGAATTTCACCTACTGTGAGTAAGAGTATGTCTACACTACAAGTGCTATAGTGGCACAACTGCAGTGCTGCAGCTACACTGTTGTAGCATTGTATTGAAGACACTTGCTACAGATATGGAAAGGGTTTTACAGTTGCTGTAGTAAATCAGCCACCAGAGTGGAGATATCTAGGTCTACAGAAGAACTCTTCCATCGACGTAGCAGTGTCTACAGTGGGGCTTGAGAACAAGCTAATTAAGTCTCTCAGGGGATATAAATTTCTCACACCTCTGAACAACATAGCTAGGTCAACCTAAATTTTAGGTGTAGACCAGGATTAAGAGCCCAATCCTGCATCCTCTACTCGCATAAATTCCGTTTAAGCCATTAGGAAATCAACTGGTCTATTCTTGTGCATACAGACAGGACTGAGCTGTACCAAACAAGTTGGAATGATTTCCATAAAAAGTTGGTTTTAATTTACAGTTTAACAATTCATATTCATGGATAGAAAAAAATGCATGACTGAGTTATATTTCAGATTACACTGAGATAATTTGTTTTTTAAATTTATTTATTTATTTTTTTAAAGTAAAAATAAGTGAATGCTATCAAGATACTTCTCTTGAAGCAAGGAGGATGAGATAGAGGTTTCTACTCCTCAGGCCAGACCTGCTGATAGAACAGTACAGGCCAACATACCCTTGTGCAAACTCAAAGCACTCTTCCCTACATAACTTACACACAAAAAACATAGGGAGTATAATCCTGCTGGCATCCTGTGAGCATGGCAATGGTGGACACACACCTGCATGATGCACACCTGTAAAGGTGGATCCCAAACACCTCCCAGTTTGTGGGAGACTGAGTTCAATCTCAAATTTAGTCCCAAAGGCCAATTATCTGCCATTTCTTTAGTGAGTGTTTCTAACTGAGATTAGTTCGCCACTTCCACAGAAAGATTAATTAAGCAGCACAGCTGACTGAAGAATGCAGGAGGCTCTTTTAAAGTCTAGAGTGGACTAAGCATTTTAACAAATTATCTGTTTAATAATATGCTCCTTCATGTCAAATTTTTTTAATCAAAAAGAACTTGTGCATTATCTGCTTTATTTTAATGTTATATGACACCATAAAGGACTTTACCATGTGTGGATGTGTGAATGTATATGTATAAAATAGAAAAGTCAAGTATCAAGCAAATATTTTTGTGATGCTTAATGAGAAAATGCATCCTTTATGAATAGGGTAAAAATTGAACAATTAGAACTAAGGCATGAACCACATTTTTTTTGGGGGGGGAGTTTACTGGTTGCTTTCACAAACTATTAAATGAGCGAAAATAAATCTTCAATAAATTGTACATACTTCAGGTTCCAACATCACACAGCGCTGAAATGCTTTGGCAGCACCGTCATAGCCTTCCAAAGCTAAATAGGCACAGCCCAAAGAAAACCACACACCCAACTGAAAAGAAAACAAAGAGAAAGGGAATTCAGTATGTATGTTCTGCCCAAAAGAAATTAGTTAAGATTCCTCCATGCTCAAATCCATACATTTCTTGGTGTTATAGGGGATTGCGCTATATGTAAGGCCCTTCACTTCCAGTTTTTATTTTGTTTAGAATTTTTTTTTTAGTGTTTATTGCATTTGAAAAATTGGTGAAAATTAACTTCAGTTTTCTGGATAATTATTGGGGTTAACGTTGGGGGACAGGGGAGAGGGAAAAAACAGAAAACTAAGTAGTGAAAGCAAAAGAAGTTTACTGATACGATTAATTTTTTTCTTTTAAAACAATTTACAGTTGTTATGCTTGAGATAAAGGGTGTCAGGGTAAATTCCAAAAGTTCTGGGTAGAATAGGTTTTCAGCTTTTTTTTCAAAATGTCTGTTCAAAAGTTCGTTCTCTTGCAGTCTTGGATGTACCAGAATTTAGAACAATATTCCTTCCACGTCATCTGAGCTAGGCAGGACACTGAGGATGAGGAAAGCAATATAGCTCAAATCTGGAAAGTTGGTGTGGTGATTTTTTCAGAATTCAAAATGGAGTGGTGCCACCATTGGCTGGAGAAGGCATCACCATGTAAGTATGGAGCTTGCTTTTCAGGTTAGCCCTTTCTTCATTAAATATATTATCAGAGACCACACTACTACAATGATGGTCAAACAGCACAATAATTTTCCAGAACGCTAATTCGTTCTTAAAAGCCTCAGGGGACACGAGTGACATAGTTCTGCATGAAAATTGTGGAAAGCCTTTCTCACTATTGCTCCCTGACTGAGAAAATGGACATGAAAATTTATTTTTTTCTAGAATCTCCCCAGATGTGCTTTTGTGCAAAGTTCTGCAGTGACACTGTTGACCAGAGTGCCATACGCTTCTGTCTTAGAGAACGTTGTGTCTGCTGAAGAACAAGATTCCAATTTCTTTTATATTTCATACAATGACTGAAGGGTTTTCATCAAAATTTGAGTTTTGTGCAAAGGATTTGCCTAGTTTCTTGAGTAGCTGCTTGAATTTTCAGCTTTTGCACTGCTGAACTCTTCATAATCTTACAGCTGAATGAGGATACTCCATGCCTTCTGAACACTCTGTACAACTAACTACCAACTACACCATCTTTTCAGTACCACGGCAATTGGAAGGCTGCATTCAAATTTGTTCTCTTTCCAGACATCACAGAAGATATTTTTCATTTTACTGGAATACCAAAAAATAGCACTCGCTTCAATTATTAACCTCCTTAAATTAGCCATTTCTGGAATACCTACTGCATGAGAGAGCAATGCACAGTAGATGACCTTGGCAAGACAAACAAAGCAATTCAGGTTTTTCATTCAGCTTTACTTCCTGTGTTACTTTCACGCAGTAAGAGGCAGAGCAGAGCAAATATGACTTGGTCAGGTTGATTGAATTTGGCAGGGATTTTCACAGCCAGGCAGAACTTTCACACAGAATCTCCCAAAAGACCATCACCATCACCAAGGCCTAACTATTGCCCTGAGAAGCACAGGGCGCAGAGAAATTCTCTCATTACGTCATGTCAATCTTGATTTTTCTTCCGTGCCTATGTGAATATTGCTTCCAACGTACATTTACTTCTGTTTTTGCTTTCATCTCTTAGCCTTAAATGTAGTTTACTTTCCAAATGTTCTTTAATCTGGTGAGCCCAGGTGCCAACTTCTATGGCACAACATGGACAGTGCAAACATTCAAACTCACTCCTGTTCTGTTTCTTTTTTAAAACGGATGGGTTTTTTTTTATATTCTGAAAAAGTCGAGATGTAGTTTTTCGATTTTGATCAATGAAAAGTGGAAGCAGTTCACACTGTGAACTGATGCTTAAATGAGGCCTTCTCTGCACACAATTTAAGTACACAGGACAGAGAAATTCAACTGTGTCTCAGAAAAGGCCTACTCCAGCAACTAAAATGGATTGCTATCACAGAGAGAACAGATGGTAGGTGAGGGGTGACTAATTTTCTTGGAGGACCAGTGGGCAGGAGGTACCTGACAGATATGGGGTGTCTGGTATTCTCTAGGTACAGTGGGTGGGGGGTGCCCGGCAGAGGAGGGGGTGCTCAACATTTATAGGGGTCTGTGGATGGAAGAAGGTTACACACTATTTCCAGGGGCTGCAGGAGGGCCACTATCCTCCCTTTCCACATGACATGCTCTCAGAAGAGCTGGGATCAGGTGGGGACTCTGTCTAGATGATATTTAGATATTCATATACAACTTTGTATTACTATAAGTAATATCTTCCAAACAAAATATGGAGCAGTTTTTGTCCAAAGTTTTTTTTTTTTTTAACGATTATGGATATACAAAAGTATAAAATATGTGAGAAATGCTTCATTCTCCACACAAGGTTTGCACTTACAGTGAACAGCACCAATGCACACTCATTTAGAAAAGCAAGTGAACAACACTCAAAAAGGTTTGCATCTTTTGTTGTATTTTGTGAGAAAATTATGTTCATTTTTGGGTCCTGGCTATAAATATCATTGTTAATGGTAGAAAATGTGTTTTGCAGTACAAAATTACATTTTCTACATTAAAATTTTGGATAATTAAAAATGATTTATAGCTGCAAAAGCTATGATGTTACAATATTAAATTTTCCCACTAATTACAATTTTTTTAAAAACCCTAACATTTTTAGAGAGAGAAAACTGCCCAACTAATGTGTTTAGTTTTCTTGTTTTGAATGCAGCAAACTTGTGTTGATAAGCTTCAACTAGCATTACCTACAAACACACCTCTAATCCTTTTTTGTGCAATAATTAGATGTTAAGGTACTGCTTAAGCGAGTAAAGACACTCCTGAACCCTGAGAGTATGTATGCGGGTATGTACCCTACAGGGGCCTCTACTCACCAAGCTGTGTCTCTCCCTTGTCTATACTGCTATTTTTATCAGTGTAGTGTCCTGCTGCTGAAGCTTTCCCCATCGCAGAGAAAGGTTCCAGCAGTGGGAAAACTCTTTCAGCAACCTGCTGTCTGAGTCTTTCCCTGGCACAGGGAAAGACTTCAGCAGCAGGGAAACGCTCCCCCAATACCACCCCACTGCCAGATCCTTTCACTGACAGGTAGCTACACACCACAGTGTGGTCGCAGTATGATTTTCACTGTGGCATGCAACTACCCATACCCTATATGCCATCACAAGAGGTGTGCAGTATAGATTTAGTCTTGAAAAGCCAAAGAAGTGAATGCTCTTGCTAATGTCTGAGTTGGTCAAACAGTAACTTTTCCAAAAGCAGCAACTTAAGATAAACTTTATTATATTTCAGAACAAGTAATCTGGTTTAGATACTGAGTCCTAAATACATTGATAAAACATTTTCTGAGGTCCTTGCTGGTTAAACACTTCCACAAAAAAAAAAAAAAAAATCAAACTGGATTTCAACATTTCATAATCAGCTGGGGAATTGTTCCAGATTCTAATATCTAGCGTAAAAAGCCTCCATCATTCAAAGTGCCAGGATAAGAACAATGAAAGAAAAGGTCACTATTTTTCTAGGAAGGAAAAAAAATTGTGTCAGATTAAGTTATCCTTAATTCATACTGTGTAGCAGTATCTTATTCCACACACTGTTCTTTTGATTTCAACATCACTACTTGTGGAGGAAGGTTTTTATGTAGGTAAAGGTATCACAAATGACCTTGTTGTAACAAAATTAACAGGTCCATTTTCTGCTGGTCTTGTAGCAAGCAGTTCTGACATTAACCTAGGCTCTCATTATGCAAGTATAAAAGTTATTTGTACATACAAAGCGTTACCATTTGCAATTCAGGGCACAGACAAGGTTAGTGACCAAAAGCTGGTAGCTCAAATGAGCGTTGCATCAGGAAGTTCATTATGATGTACATTTCTATCCACACTAGTCTCCTACTTTCAGTTCATTGGCCCCACACCAGTCCAACCAGACCAGTAATTCCCTGTTGTTTATTAATATTAAAATTAATTGATTTTATTCTTTCAAAATTTTCAGTTTTCACTGGGCTGAAGATATCTGTATTGAAAAGAAACACAGGCCTTCTACAAGTCATGGAAGGAATGTGGGTTTGACAGCTGACAGGTGAGGCTTTTGGCATTCAGGACTGTATGGGAGTTGTTTTTGACACCCACAAAGCAGTCGAGGCTTTTGGTATTGGGGAGGGGCTGCATTTGCTTTATCCCACTCTCTACATTTTTGGCAGGATAGAAGGTGACTCTAGATGTGGGACATAGTAAGACTTGAATTCTTCACTCCTCATCCCAGGAAACCTTATTAGGAAGAACCACCCAACCCTGCCCAACATATGCAGGAACACCTAACAATAAAAGTAGTACATTAGCTTGATCTTTCTGCTAAAGCGATCATCCATGAAATACTTAGCTATGCTGACACTGAAAGTATTGTTAGGTTTCTGAGTTAACATCCCTGGGAGACGAAAAGAGAAATTCAAACCTTTCAGGCTCTCTGCAGACTTAGGCAGACATTATTACATCGGTTTATATTTAGTTCACATTTTAAGGCAATCATTGGAGCCAGTCTACAAACTTGGTTTTTAAAACAATGAAAGCTTAGATTCTGGAAAACGATTATCGGTGCTTTTAAAATACATTTATAAAAATCATTGCAGAAGAAAGGTTTGGCACTACTACTATCAAGGTTGCCCAATACTTCCTGTTGTAAGACCCATTTTTCAGTTGCTTAGAACTTTACAACATTAACTATTTTGGCTGAAATTTTTGAGGCTGGGTGTCTCCTCCAGCGGAATCTTTTTAGAAAAATTTCAGCCAACACTGTTCAGCCATTTCTGAAACAGAGGTTAGGGGAAACTATGCTGTTTTCCCATGTTCAATCCAGAGGGGATAAGAGCTGGACCTTGGGTTGGGGAGGGAGTAGACTGGTATAAGGAGCCTAGGGGGAGAAGACTGGGACTGGAGGCTGGAAGTGGAAGGAGAGAGAAACTGACATAGTTTCCCCTAATATGGGACTCACTGGGCAAGAAGACTGGGACAGGAGCAAGGAGATGGAGAGAGAAATGAGAGAGATCTGATGAGGAACTAGATACCGAGAGGAGAACTGGAACTGGCTGGGAATGGAAATTGGGAGTACTCTGATTAGTTGAGGAGATCTGAGAGGGAGGCTGGGACCAGAAGCCAATGGAGACAGGGAATGTGAGCACAGGGGTGGTCACAGGCCAAGAAAGAAACAGACAGATCCAACAAGGAGCCAGGATGGTGGAGCTAGGCTTGCTGAGCAGTGAGACTATGGCTTGGATGAAAAGCCTGAGGAGTGGAGAGTGGGACTGGATAAGTGAGGAAAGTGAGACGGGGTGAGGAGTCAGGGGTGGGACAAAGACAGCGACAGGTTGTAAGGGAGGTGGGGGAAGAGACAGAATGGTCAAGGTTGGGGAAAACAGGCAGAAGAATCAGTGCCTACTAGAGCACAGTCCTCTCAAGAGCCTGGAGTGGAACACAAGATTCAAGAGTCTCAATATTCCTTTGCTGTACACAAATATCTGTGAAACCCACTGGCAATATGTTCCATTCCAATCTCATGCTATTTCACAGGCTTATGTAAGGAAGGAGACTATTGTCTGCTTCATTTGTTGCAGAATCTGGAAGTTGTATAGTGAATGAGGCAGCAGATTCATGTAAAGAAAGGACAGTCTCATGATTAAGACAGTTGAATGCTGCCCTAGAAAACTGGATTCTCTCCATGCCACAGAGTTCCAATATGATGCTAGTACGTCACTGACACCAAACTTTCTATAGGCATCACTAACTGTGCATTCCTCATTTTCTGGGTACCCAACTTGACACCCTGTGGGGTCTGTTTTAAAGAACTGGTGAGCACTCACAACTGGAGCTGAAGTCAATGGGAAATGTGCTTTGAATGATTTAAATACTACATACTTTGAAAAACCAGGTCCTAGGAGTCTCAATTTCGGCACCCAAACTTAGCTGGAAATTTTGACCTTAATTTCTGTGCCTCAGTTCCCTCTTTGTAAAATGGGGGTAATACGCCCTTATTTCACCAGGGTACTGTGGAAAAAATAATAAATCATTTATGAAACAGTCAGATACTATATAGTGATGAGCGTCATAGAAAACACCATGAGGAAATTAATTCTGTCTCAATAGCAGGGGTTGAATAGTGTACAATAAATAAGGCACTGAGCCACACACTGAACAAGGAGAAAACAAAATACTGAATAGCTGCCCAGTAAATAAGAGACCTTCATGTTTTTAACATAGTTTGTGCGTGATTATATATAAACTGAGAAGAGCTATTTGAAAGGACAGAAACTTAAAGCACCTAATAAATACGTTGTTCAGCCTCTATGCTGGGTAAATTAAGGAGACATGGCCTGCAGTGTTTTCCGGGTGATGATGATGCACTCCATTTCATTGTATCTGGGCAAAGCAGCCAATGAGCATACTCAGTATCTGGGTCGATTTAAGAATCTCCAGGAGGTTGCAACTGTTCCTTTCAGATACAGACCTTGTGACTATTATCCATACTTCTGTGTCACTTCTAGATTAGAGTATTAAAAAATACTCTGGGGCTATATCTTAAAATAATCCCTGGTAAATTAAGTATTTCACCGAGAGCATAAGAGATCAGTGCTCTATGATTTGCACTCGCTGCTTGTGGGTTTCTATGTGGAATTTAAAAGGCAGATTTTCAAAAGACAAACTTTCAATGCAAATTAGATGCTTGATTTCTATATACATCTTTGAAAATCTCCCATTAAGGAGTTGGTGTTGACCTGTAAGTTCTAAAAAGCTTAGGACCTACCTACCTTAGGTGCTCCTCAGAATCAAGTCCATAGGCTTTAGTAATGGCCATTCTGACTACTACAGGAAGCAGCCTTTGAAGTTTTTATGCCTCTTTTGTGACCCCCATCAAAACCAATCAATGAATAAATTTCCTTCGATCCTCTGCTGTACTGAGGTAACATTTATCTGTCCTTTGAACATCTAGAAAGAGTACATGTACCTTCTCTGGGTGTTTCTAAGGTGAGTAATGACATTTTTTACTAAGATGAAAAGTGAACAAGTTGCTAGTTTAGAGACACATTTGGCAATATTCTGTGCAGAAAGAATAAGAATTCCATTTTATTGGGCAGGGCATCAAATCGGAGTACTCTGCTGGCTGATGTAATAATTGCTCTGAAGAAAGTGACTGAAAAGTAGCATAAGGCAAACTTTGTCAGAGGTTCAAAAAATAATTTTGTCAAGGCTTGTAAAACTAGATTAAAGTTCCTTTTTGGCACTAGTTTGTTGGCTTGAGGTCCAACTCTCCACTGATTAGAAAAACAGAGATAAGAGTGAACTGTTAAGACTCAATTGAGGGCAGATACCATCATATGATGATAATTTAGGCTCAGATCTGTGTTATACCCAGGAAATCCAAGGCAAGTTTAGAATAAAAGTTCCACCCTGTTTGATTACATAAGTTACCTTTGCCCACTGCCACTCGCTACAAGGCTGGCTGATTTTCAAAGGGAGATTCCTGAGAGTAAGACTTTTACTGCTTTGTTTGAAGCTTTGAAATCCAGTTGCAGTCTATGGCAAGCTGACTTCCAGAGAGATATTGATATGTGACCTATCTGCAGGCTCTCTCAAATCCATGCAGGCTAGCATGATAAGTTATATCAGCCACATGCTTTAGTCTGCCACTTCCAGAAAAGTGCCTGCAGTGTTGTTATAGCCATGGTGGTCCCAAGATAGTAGAGGAACAAGATGAGTGAGGTAATATATTTTATTGGACCAACTTCTATTAGTGCAAGAGAGCCCTTTGAGCTCCATGGAGCTCTTCTTCAGCTCTGGGAAAGGTACTCAAGTGTCACAGCTAAATAAAGGTGTTAACTCAATAGGTGGAAGAAGTCTTATAGACTCATAGACTTTAGGGTCAGAAGGGACCAATATGATCATCTAGTCTGACCTCCTGCACAAAGCAGGCCACAGAATCCTACCATCCACTTCTATAACAAACTCCTAACCTATGTCTGAGTTACTGAAGTCTTCAAATTGTGGTTTGAAGACCTCAAGCTGCGGAGAATCCACTAGCAAGTGACCCATGCCCCACGCTGCAGAGGAAGGCAAAAAACCTCCAGGGCCTCTGCCAATCTGCCCCAGAGAAAAATTCCTTCCCGACCCCAAATATGGCAATCAGCTAAACCCTGAGCATGTGGGCAAGACTCACCAGCCAGCACTCAGGAAAGAATTCTCTGCAGTAACTCAGATCTCATCCCATCTAACATCCCATCACAGACCAGTGGGCATACTTACCTGCTGATAATCAAAGATCAATTGCCAAAATTAAGCTATCCCATCATACCATCCCTTCCATAAACTTATCAAGCTTAGTCTTAAAGCCAGATATGTCTTTTGCCCCCACTAGGAAGGCTGTTCCAGAACTTCACTCCTCTAATGGTTAGAAACCTTCGTCTAATTTCAAGTCTAAACTTCCTAGTGTCCAGTTTATACCCATTTGTTCTTGTATCTACATTGGTACTAAGCTTAAATAATTCCTCTCCCTTTCTAATATTAATCCCACTGATATATTTATAAAGAGCAAGCATATCCCCCCCAACCTTCTTTTGGTTAGGCTAAACCAACCAAGCTCTTTGAGTCTCCTTTCATAAGACAGGTTTTCCATTCCTCGGATCATCCTAGTAGCCCATCTCTGAACCTGTTCCAGTTTGAATTCATCCTTCTTAAACATGGGAGATCAGAACTTCTCAAGGCTTCTCAAGTTATCTCAACTATCACCTCTCCTCGCCTTCTAATTCATATACTGTAATTTTATTGGTGAAGTGAAGCAGTAGCATGAATGGGATTGTATATGTATCAAGAGTTCTCATTGGCAGATTACTTGGCTGCCAATTGTCACTGGAATGGCCACAACCCATTGTAGCAAGACTCTGGCTGTGGAAACGTAAGCCATTTCTAACCTCAGTCTCAAAAACCTGTTTAGAAAGAATAGTCAATTTCTTTATCTAAGAAATCTTTGGGAACACTGGACTCTGTCCACAGAAATCAGGAAGTTTTTGATCAATGCTAGAAAGGAAGAATAGATTCTTAGCAACAGAGAATGTATCATTTATGTAGTTGAATCATTCATAATTTTTGGGAGGAATCTACATTTCTTCCAAGATATTCTGGAACAGAGAATTAACTTCTGGAAGGATATATTTTAGGCAGATCTTTAGAAGGCAATGGAGTATGAAAATCTTCAGTATTCGGGGGGGGTGGGGGGGGCGAAGAGAAGATATATCACTTTGTCCAACTTGTCTCAAACAATTTGCCTCTAAATCTTAGGTAGAGCATCCTGAGGAACAGGAAATTTCTCTCTCCTATATGGAGGAAAGCTGCTCATTTTTATTTTTCTTGGATTGGCTTTCATTTAAAAGCTTTTTTTGGATGGAACACAAAAAATGAAGAGCACCTCTCAGCAGAATGCTTGTTAATTTTACTCTTTAAGGAATGAAACCTGCTGCCCTTTATTAACCAAAACTCCTTGTGCCTTAAGTGAGAATTTTGCCTGAATAATACCAACTGAATTTGACCTGAAATGGTTTTTTTCCCTTTGCATTTCCTGTGGGAGACAGGGACAGGAAGACAAGAATGGATCTTTCTTCCTTTTTTAGCTTCTAATGTGTATATAGTTTCAGTGACCTTGAGTCCTTGCATAAATCGGAATCAAGCTCTGACTCACTGGAATCAAACATGTCATTTAAGCACTGAATCACTTCAGGATCAAAATTCTTAATGCTTCAGGGAAATATTTTCCTACAGGAAGAAGGGTGATTTGTTTGTGTAGAACTACAATTAGCAGTGGTGGTTTTGGTACGATTCTGTGGAAAGACAGGAGATTTGGAGGGGGAGGAATTTTATGCCATCTTCTCATGAACCTGGGAAACAGTTATGAGAAGCTCAATATACAGACATCGAGGAGGGGAAAGCGTATTTAAAATATCTACATCCTTTAAAGGACAGACATTACTGGAGTAGGCATCACACATAATAGTAGCCAAAAAACTGATGCTAGAGAAAATGTACCTCTGTATACAGCGGGGTAAATGTGGGTGGGATCTGACAAGCCACTCGCTTTTGGAAAGAAAAGCAGAAGTCCTGAGTTGCATTAATTGCAGACAGAAATTCTGGTATGCAGAGAAATAGGAAAATAGTTCTATGAATGTCAGTCGCACCCAAAAATAGAGGAGTAAGAGAAACTAATTACCACAATATTTGGAAAGGTGAGGCTGGAGAAGAACTGTCAAACTACTCAAAACTGATATGAAAGATAGTGTTGCAGTCGAGGCATGCAAGAGATCTGGGCTCAATTTCTGGCTCTGCACAGACTTTTCTGCTGACCACAGGCAGGTAATTTAATATCTGTGCTTCACTTTTCTCTCTATACAATGTGGATAATATCACTTTCTTTCTGCCAACCTGTTCTGTCTTGTCTATTCAGATTGTAAACTATATGTTCATTCAGTGCCTAGCACAACAGTGACCTCATCTTGAATGAGGCCTTTAGGTTCTACTCTAATGCAAATTACCACCACCACCACAAGCACAGTAGTGATCATGAGTAAGGGTACAATTCTGTCATGGAGGCCACTGGTTCCATGACTTTCCAGGACCTCCATGACTACTTCTGCATCAGCAAGGCTGAAGCAGCTGTCAATCCCACAGACGCTGGAGAAGAGGCCCGGCCTGAAGAAATGCGGTGGTGGGGGGGGGGGGGGGGAGAAGAGAATTGGCCCCAGGGCTGCCGGAGCAACATTCCATAGGGACGCCAGAGCAGTGGCCTGGGGCCATCCATGGGGCAGCTGGAGCAGCTGCTGGAGGTTAGCCCCTGCACCGCTCCCACTATTAGCCCCCTACCTCCCAGATATTTTTTAGTAAAAGTTAGGGACAGGTCACAGGCTTCCGTAAATCTTTGTTTATTGCCCACAACCTGTTCCTGACTTTTAGTAAAAATACCTGTGACAGACACTTAACCTTAATCATGAGTAACTCTAAAGGCAGACAGAGACGAAGACACTGTAGTTCACTTCGCAGAGATTGCTGTAGGAAGATTAAATTGTTTCTATATGTATTAGAAGTTGGACATAACAGTGCAGAAGACCAGTTTTATTCAAATTTCCTCCCCATCAGAGAAAATTGTTACAAACTGAAGAAAGACTTTAGAAGGCAGACTGTAAAATGGAACAGTAAGGCTGCCAGCTGCTTCACAGATGAAGGTAGCTTAAGGTCACAGATGCTGAATTACTGGTTTTATTTCTTATAGATGGCTCCAGAACTCTCTCTAGCACAGCTGTCTCTGTGACAGTGGGAAGATCTTAATCAACAATCTTCCATATAATCTGCATTAGAACAAGCTTTTGGTATTGCCAAAATAAGCAGGTGAAATGTGTTCCGTGCATTACCTTATAATGCTTGAGAGTTATGCTCAAGCATTTATAGATTTCAACACCAAAAATGCAGAATTACTGATACATCAAGAATGCTTTCAGTATACTGTGAGACAAACAAATGTGAAGATTTAGTTGAAAAATAACTTCAGTGGAAATTATTCAGTTTACTTTAGTCTTGTAAAAAAAAACAATTTCTGTTGAAATACAAGTTTTTATCTCATCAAACAATTGTCACCACATGTAATAAAGTTTAAGGAAGAGCAACTGCCACTGGCAGTGTATTGTTTTCATTTTCCCTGCTAAGTCAAGAGAGAAAACAAACATGCTATGGAGCAGGAATACAAATCTCAGAGCAGGGGAAACAGATGCTTTCTATTTTTGTGGAGGGACGGGGGACAGAGGGGGTGAGAGGGGTGTTAAAAAGAAAACTAGCCATATTTAAAGAAGCTTATCATTAAATTTCTGAAAACCTCAATTAATTCTCCTGTTGTAGTACAGGAGCTCTTTACTAATAATTTACTATTTTTCTTTGGATGCCAGGTAACATTGTTCACTAACCTACTTTCAGCCAAATTACTACAGAATAGCTGGAGTGAACTGCCCAGAATACTTTAGCACAACAAACCTTTCCAAGTGAGCTGCAGGTTCAATTTTAACAATGAATTTCTAGCGTCTCTGAAGGTCTCAGGCTGGAAAGTAAACTATTTAACATTACTATCTCCATTCTAACTACAGAAGTGTGCTTTTACTCAGACTTTTAAATTTGCTTGCAGGTTTTTATACTTTTATTTCTTGGCACAATGACACTAAAACAGTGGTTCCCAAACTTTAACAACCCGTGAACCCCTTTCACTAAAATGTCAAGTCTCCTGAACCCCCTCCTAAAAATGAATGTTTCCAGGGATTTTCTCCCTTACCTGAGGATGAAGTACAAAAGCAATGATCTTGGAAGTATAAAATTTGTTTTTATCATTACAGTATTATATTACATTATGAAAACGGCAACACTCTTCCAAGATCTCACTTTTGTAGCTTGTATCCCTTTGATTAAGCTTGTTATAAGACAAGGCTCCTATGTTTCATCAAGGAGTATCAGATGTGAAACAGCATGAAGATATTTAAGAAGCTAATTCAATGAGTTCTTCCTACACAACATTCAGGTCTTGAGCAGTCCAGGCAAACGACGCACGTTACACAAAGCTTAAACTTGTTCTTCATAATAATTTAAAAAACAATACCAGCAGCCTATTTAATTTTAAAAACAGCAAAAAAAAAATCCACCTCCCTTTCAATTTCTTATAAGGCGTCTTGAAGTTTAAATCTTCTGAGTGTGACAGATATGCTTGCTTTGATCTGCATAGCTCTTGGAAGTCCCTGGAGCTCTGAGCTGCTGGCCCTGTGATGCCTGGGATCCCTAGGGACAGCTCTGTCTGCCATTAGAGATTTTTTTCCCCCCAAGAACCCCCTGTAACATTTTGTGAACCCCAGTTTGGGAACCACTGCACTAATACATTCCTTTCTTTTTATTTTCACTTAACTTTTTCAGAAAATAAGGTGAACACTCAATCAGAAACCTAGTTTGGCATAAACAGTTAAGTGCTTTGTTTACTACAGATTGCTAATTAGCTTGTGGATAAAATAATCAGGGTCTATTAATCTTTTTCTTCAAGGTTCTCAATCAACTCTTTGGAATGTTGCACCTTTCTCTGTGCTTTCCTTTATTGTGCTAGCAACATTTTCAAAGTCATTTTTTTTATTTCCTACATGCTCGATGTACCTCAAATTTCTAATTTTCAAAAACCTTCTAATGCAGCTCTACTATGTTTCTCTCCTGCCTCAGTTAACAGCCTCATCATCATCTCAATTTATGAAAGTTCTTGCCAACTCACAGAGATGGCTCAAGTCAGTCACACATACAGACACTGGCTCTGGAGTGTTTTCCTCTTCCTCGCTTTCACCCCTGAGTGATGAAGTCCACCCCCCACCTCCTTTTTTTTTTTCAAACTCAGATGTGGTATTATCTCCACGGCTCTTCTTGCATGGCATTCCCCTTAGGTGAATTCTGTCTATCCACATGACCAAATTTCTCCCAAATGTACCCTTTTCCCAACCTCTCTCTCTCATGTTCTTTGGCATCTTCTTTTAAAGCTTTTGGTTACACGATGACAGAGGTACCAGAAATCATAATCTGAAAAATTTAAAGGATAAGGCTACTTTACTGCTTGTACCCGTTAGTACCCTCTTTTCTCCAACTGCAGGATCCCCTTATTCTCACAGCAAATCAAGGCCTTTTTCATGGTGCTCACTCTTCCCTTATTCCTTGTGGTTGGCTTTGTGAGAAGATCCCAAACTTACTTCAATCTCCTTGAACCAAGAGATGGATCTTTTTTGCTTTCCCAGACCTTTTCAGCTTATTTGTTTGGTTTGCAGATCTCTTCATAAAGGACCAGAATGGGGTTAGCTACTGCACAGAGGGAGGCATAGGCCATAAGACTCCATTCTTGGCTTGTGCTGTTCATGCAAGCCTATTCATAGCCAAAAATCCTCAAACTCATCCAAGAGGAAAAACTTTGTTGGTCAAGAATCACTACCCAGCCAAGGGATGTGCAGAAGAAATGAGTCCAAGGAAGGTCTTATGGGGTGTGAGCAGTGGGTGTGTTCCCCAGGTTTGTTAAGGAGCTCTAGGAGTCATCTATGAAGCACTGTACCTGCTGGGAAGTGGTAGCTCTAATCCATTCCCAATACAAGGCATTAGCTGTAAGACACAATTCAGCCCTAAACTGAAACATCAACATAAATGTTTCTAAATCTGAACGGATTCAGCAGCACCCATAAGCCTGTCACTATCCAAAACAGTTGTACACTGCAGCAGAAGCTGTTTTCTCAGTAGGTAAACACTTCCGGGTCCCTAGTCAATACTGAGACTTAATTAATTATTACACAAATTCATTAATACACAACAACTCATTAGTGTATCAGCTGCATTTTTAGTGCAATTAGCCAGGATCTTCCAGAGAGGTTTGTGTCATCAGCTCTGCTGTGTAATCCCATCAATCCATAATGGTATAAAGACAACTCCAGTTTCTAGATTTTCCCTTGATTTAGTTCCTACCACTCTCTTTCACAGGATTTTCTACTGAAAAATCTATATGGTCTATTTTCTTTAACTAGGATACAAGACAGTCAATGAAATTTATAAATATATTAGTGTTTAAAAATCTTTTGCCAGCGGAAAAGGAGGGAGTGTCTTGTCATTTTGGGGACAGTCGGAATGCAACAAGCCAAGTCGCAATTTTGGCAGAAAGCCTGCATAGGAAAGCTTGTACATGTCCATTCCCTTATTATGCTGCTTCTAGACAGAGCTCTTAGTCTCTCATCTTAAAGATCATCAATATTTACCACATTAATAAATTAATAAAGTTAAGACTGATACTCTGACCATTTGTGAACACAGTTAACCTGTTTTTAAATTTTGAAAAACATTAAACATTAAAAACACAACAATTAAAAAGTAAACATCCTAACTTTAAAAACCATATTTGTTTTTCTTTCCCAACCTGCATGGGGTTAATCTTCACCGAACGTTCGAAGCACTCCACGCATTCTCTGAACTCTTTGTTGCGAAGATAGAGGAGGCCTTTGGAGCGCTGGGCCCGGGCACTGCGATGCTTAGATAACTCCCAAGCCTTGTCATAGTATTGGTGATCTTTAAGAACATCGCCAAGCAAGCAATATAATCCTGGTGTTTCCTTTTTTTCTAGCTCTTGCCTCAAGACTTCTTCCGCCTATTATAAAAACAAAAAGGAAATGAGACTGCAGGGAGGCGGTGTGGTTCCCTGGTACCCCAGAGAGGGACAAGCTCCACCAAACACCAGGGTGGGCGGAGCCAGAGCACTCCAAGCCCACCCCCCAGAGGGTCAGAGGCTGGACAGGAAGTATAAGAGCTCAATCCCAGAGCTCACTCAGGAGGCAGCTGCTGGAGAGGCCAGACACCTCCGGCCCAGCTCCCACCAGAGAGACTCCAGCAACCAGCAGCAGACCTGGATACTGGCCTGACTGGCCGCCACTTGACACAGACCTATGTGTCAGAGAGTAACTGAGCCTACTTCTCGCCAGCTACCCCGAAGAGTCGCTGACCCTACCCTGAGGATCCAGTGGTGATCGACCCCCCTGAGGACACCACCTTGACCCAGATACCTCCAGAGGGAGAGTTGGGAAGTAGCCTGGGGGCAGCCAACCCGAATCTGGCTGCAGCACAGCTGGAACTCATGTCAGCGAGTTGCGGCCAAGATCCCCACAGACACAGCAGTGGGCCTTTGGCCACTGCTAGGGCAATTGGGTTGGGACGCAGTGGAGTGGGAAGGCCTATGTCCCCCACTCCCCGCCACCCAATGCATGGGTGGCAGTCTCCCCCTTTCCCAGGCTGCTTGGAGCCTGGGTGTGCTATTTACCTGTGTTTGCTAAGCCCCTGCCTGAGGGCCTGAGCCTTGGACTCTTTACTCCCCAGCCCTGACCCAGGGCCTGGGCTAGTTATCTGTTAATTGTTATCTGTGTGTGCTCAGCCCCCTGCTGGATGGCGTGAGCCAGGACTCCTGTGGCCTGATTCCCCAAGGGGCTGGGCCAGGACCAAGGGAGAAGGTGTGGGTCCTCACCGCCCCAGAGAGGGACAAACCCCAACAAACCCTCTCTACAGAGCCCCTTAATAGGAGAATCCATGGTCAATCTAACCATATACTACCATTGTCACTCAGATTTTACACCGTAGCAGTTTTTTACATAATCTAAGAAAAGTCAAGAAATCTGAAAAACAAAACAGTATCTTGAACAAAGTCTGTGTCAGAGATAACTCTGTGAAAAAAATGCTCCATAAGTTTTTACATCTTGTAAAGCCCAAAGACTAACATTTAAGTGCTGCTGTTAAAATTCTGTTCATGTCTACATGAACCTTAAGGCATAATTTACTTATGTTAAATCCTAAAGCCATATTCATTTTCATTGCAACTCTAGTGTGGTAAAATTAAGTCATTTCAGAGATGAAATTTTTTCAAACTGTTTTTCAAAGAAGTCAAAGAACTCTTACATTTTCAGGCAGAGGACTATTTGGAGATAAAGCACAGGATGACTACGTGAAAAGGAGAATTCTTCCCCAGTAAAATTTTGAAATATGGTACAACCTGGGAGCACCTCAGTTCAAAATGGGATTAACCTTTACTTCTTTGTACTGAGAAAAGAGTCACTATGTTAAAGCTGCAAATAGCTGTTTCCCATTTCATGCCTCAACTGTATCTTTTGCCCAATGAGCAAATACCAACCCTAGAAATCCAGTCTGTATCTCCTACATGGTAGTGCACTGCCACTACTATTAGGCTACTGACAGACCCTGCCTGCTTTTATTCTTCATTTGAATCACCTCATTAAGTATACTCAATGTTTATTCCGTTTTCTGATCTCTAATTTGTCCCCTCTGGAGGCAATGCTTCCAACATGTTTTATGTTACCTCTCTCTTCACTCCCTCTTCGCTGCGACTGCTACTGTTCTACAAAACATACAAATAAAAGCTATATTTTGGTCTAAATGTAGGAAATAAAAATATGCTCTGAAATAAGTAAGCATTTAAAAAGCAAGCTTCAGAGGTTTTGCAGACTTTTGGAAGAGAGGATACACGCTGGAGTTCCCACAAGACCTTTTAAAATTGAGCTGCCTACAATACCCTTTATAACTCTGCCTTACTCTCCTCAGTGCCAGGTTCCACTCTCTCTCTAACTTCAAAGTTTCAAAAAGATACTTTCCTCTCCTTAGTCTCACCAATAAATAAATAAATATCCCCCCTCCCAAATGTAACCTCAACACATAACATACACAGATATTAGCAGCATCATACAGAATTCAACTCAGTGTATGCTCTCTATTTGAAAGGATCAGTTTGAACCACGAGATTACAGCTAAATCCAACAAATCCTGCCACAGAGCCAAGTTTGAACAGTTTATTATTAATCACACCCCCCCCTGCAGTGTGCCACTCCATCTACCTAAGGCAACTGCACTGTTGATCTTCATGTAGGAATGATTCTTCTCTCTCCTGTTCTAATGAAAACTATTTTCCTTCCTCATATTTGCATAATCCCTAGGGAATTCAGTCAGAAAAAAAGGCTGATGTGTGTGCAGTCTTCTACTGCCCCTTCCTGAATCTTGGGCATTCAGGTTAATTTTGGACTATTGATAAAGTTCAAAGAGCCCATTCAGAAATCTTCAGAAAGAAAGAGCCCTTTCAAGGGTTTCACTTTGTTGCGAATTTTTTCGTCTCTAATATATTAACAAGATATTCTCGCTGTCATCTATAGTAAGTGAAGATTTAGATGAAACATAACAGTTCGCAAATATTGCAAGGGCATAAACATCAAGAAGGGAGGGGAATTGTTTAGGGTTGTATAGGAACATAATTGGAAAATATGGTACCAAATTAAGAAGCAGAAAATTGTAGGCTGAGTCTCAGGAAAAATTGCTAACCAGTAAGAGTTCTTAAGCAGTGGAACAGTTTTCTAAATGAAGCTGTGAAGTCTCTATTACTTGAGACATTTATTATTAGACTGGGAAAAGGATGAGAAAAACGTACCTTCACAAAGAACCCTGAACTGACAGAGGGAAGGACTAGATAAACAATGTTTCCTCCCACCTCTAATTTCTATGACTAGGGTGACCAGGTGTCCTGATTTTATAGGGAGAATCCCGATTTTATTTTATTTTTTTCTTATATAGGCACCTATCACCCCCCACCCCCGTCCCAATTTTTCACACTTGCCCTCTGGTCATCCTATCTATGACTATGATTAAATGAATAAATATTGACAGCTGATCTCAAAGATTAATGGTTCTAGAACAGAGAGAACCACACAGTTAAAATAGTTGCAGTCATAGCAGGCAGCATCTGAAAGTACAGGCTTTTTTTTTTTTTTTTTTTTTAAAACAAGACTGAAATTCTGCTGTGAACAGCAGCTATGAGGTGAAAAAGGCCTTGCATGCTGCTCCTTTACCTCATCCTGTGTACGTCACTCCCAAACCCAGGTCTCTGTATGGTCTTGCCTAGTACTGTTATAGACTACACGAACAGCCCAGCCATTCACTGATTACATTTTACATGTAAGTGCGCAAAACCAGTATGTTTTGGCCTGAATTTGCAGGGATTCATTGCCAACTTAAATATTCCAGCTTGGAGATAAAACAGAATAATTAAATATACTTAAATATACTTTGGCTGTTCACCTCCCATATATATTATGCAGTTGGATTTTCATCTTCTCTTTGTTCCTCTAATCTTCACAGAACTAATGCAAATGATTCTTATCACAAAGTCACAAATTTATCTGGATTTAAAAAAATGATTAGTCTGTTTGCTCATACAAATCTGGATAATGCTTTAAATCAAGATTTCCCATTATGCTGTGCATTTTTGTTAAGAGCAAAAACTGGTATCCTGCTCTTTGATGGGAATTCTGGTTCTGTGGAAGGAAAAATATTGGAAGCAAAATCCTTCATGTGGATCTGAGTGGTGATTTTCTCTTGGTAAGACCATAATTTAGATAAATGAAGTGTAATCACTATGTGAGAGATTCATTTCATAATTCTTAATCATTAACTAAAATTTTAAAAACTTGAAATGTTACATAATTAGCAATGCAATCTAAATAAAATGAACTTTTGAAAAATATATTTTGAGCATGTCCCCAAGCCATAGAACAAGCTATTTTTCTTAATCTTCACAAAACTTCTTAAATTTAACTTTAGAAAAAGGTGAAATTTAACGTGGTAAATAAAAGCTAAACTTACAGTTTAATAAATATTGCTGATTTAAACAAGATTTGGTTACAATTAAATGGTTTGGACAGGAGTGCCCAAGCTGAACTGGAATGAAAGCAAGAGCTCAGTTCACTAGACACTTATTTAAAACACGAAGTAAGATATAAGAGCATGCACATGATGTGTTGGGATACAGCAACGAAAACAGAGTATTAAGCATGCAGAGAGAGAACAACAAAGAATGTGCTGGTAGCTAGAAATGCACAAGTGGGATAATTCCTTTTTGATCCTCATTGCAGACTCCCATGTACCAAGCTTAACACTGCCCCAGAAATAGGCTTCTCAGCCTCAAAAATGTCCATCAGTGTGTCTACTCATCTGCTCTTTCCCTTTTATAGATCCTATTTTCTTTCCATTCATGAGTCTCCGTCACTCACTCATTATACTACAGTCTTAAATGCTGTATATTTTTGTGCTTTGGACTATCTAATTTTAAATATATCCTAAAATGAAATTTTCATCATTTCCCTTGGGCGAGTGACCATATTTCCCTATGTTGAATACAGGACACCTGGCAAAATTGCTCATATTCAAGCAAGTTCACCGGCAAGTTCAACTATGCAGTACAAATGTCCAAATTAACATCAAGTTGACTGAGCTCGTTAAAAAGAAATACTGCGTAGTTGGATTCTTTTTATTTACCTTCTTATCTTTAAGACTTTAGGGTTCATGAGGGTTCACCCCGTACACGGTATGTGTGTGTATGTGCGCGTGTGTGTGTGTGTGACCGACCCTCCCCTTCCAGCACTCTCCGCCCTCCATGCCTAGCTGGGCCCCCAGGACGGATCCGCCTCTCCTGGTACCTGGTGTAGTGTCTTCCTGAGGAAACACATGGGGGGTGGGCACAGGATCACATCCCCCCCCTCCCAATTTCTGCCAGGGTTCACACCAGAACATGGCCAGTAGCAGCCTTTCGGCACTGTGAGGGAGGGAGGGGCCGGGAGGGGCTGTTTCCAGCTGTGCGGGGAGGGGGGAGGAACGACCTGGCCTGTGTTTTTGCAGAGCTCATCTCTCCTTCTCCACCCCACCCCACCCCTTTCACCCTCCAGTGGCTGGAAGTAGCTTGCCCCTTCCTGCCCACACAGTGTTGAAAGGCAGCTAATACTTCCAGACTGCTGATGGCCACTGACATAACCCAGCCACCTCCTGTCCTCTGGCTACAGTGCGGGCAAGAAGAGGTTAAGCCGTAAAGATGCATTGTGCACCAAGGCCCAGGGAACCTGACTGTAGGGGCTTCAGTGAACCTAGCCAGAAAGGTGCCTCAACAGCAGAGGGTGCCTAGGTAACAGAGCAGAGAAGGGTGGGTGAAGAGGTTGCTAAGCCGCTGCCCGGGGAGCTGCTGTGGAGCCTTCAGGGTCAGGACACGAACAGGCTGGCAATCGCTTCCCCCTCGCCACTCCACGCTTACCTGAGGGGTGGAGAGGCCAGCACTGTGTGGGGCTTTGGTATATGCAGGGCTTGTCTCCTCCTGGCCAATGCACGGGCCAGAGGGTCTTGAGTCTTCCTCGGGCACCGGCCCAGCCAGAGGCAGTAGGGGAAGGCAGGAGCTTGCTGGCCAGGCTGTTGATGAGCTGAGTGTTCGGACCAGAGGGGCTGGTGCTCCGCACAGTGCTGAGAGCAGGATATGCCCTGTCCAAGGGGATATGGAGGAGAAGCAGTGGGGCTGGGGGCGGGGGTCAAGGGGCAAAGCAGGGAGAGGACGACGAGAGGGGGGAACATGTAATGGGCCAATGGGGTGGGCAGCAGAGGCAACGCAGAACTGGGTGCTGTCTCACTAACCACTATGGAACACAGCCAGTGCTGACTAGAAACGGGATTGGGGTGAGGCTCTGCTGGTCGACAGCCAGTACGCAGAGGGGGTTGTGCTGATGGACCAGCAGGGGGAGTGGCTGGCCCGGTGGGCTGCAGCTTTGCCCTGCCACCAGCCTTGCACAACCACCCCCATTGTCAGCCACTGGATCCTCCTACTCTCCATTGGTGGGCAGGCAGCTGGCAAGCAGGGATCCGGCCAGCAGCAGAACCCACCAGTACTGATTCAGGGGAGGAGAGAAACAGGACAGAGGGGGAGGAGGGGGACACAAAATAGAGGATAATTTGCCCATTTTTAAGAAAAAGTTGGGACACGTAGGAGGGCTTAAATATGGGACTGTTCTTTTAAAAATGGGACTGTATTTGACAGTCTACTAGAGCAGTAGTATGACAGAATGGGTTGAGCATGAGGGTGGGAGAGAGAAACTCCCAAATTCTAATTCCTGCTTTGGAACTTACTCATTGAATAGTCTGTCTCAATTTTCTCATATACATATAGGGAATACTTACTTAGAAGCCTAGAATATCAGGGTTGGAAGGGACCTCAGGAGGTCATCTAGTCTAACCCCCTGCTCAAAGCAGGACCAATCCCCAGATTTTTACCCTAGTTCCCCAAATGGCCCCCTCAAGAATTGAACTCACAACCTTGGGTTTAGCAGGCCAATGCTCAAACCACTGAGCTATCCCTCCCCCCTTATCGCACAAGCCTGTTGTAAATTTAATGGTAGTAGTTACATTTTCAAAGCATCATGTAAAGTATTAATTTATTAATTTATATACTAGGTTTGATCTTGCTTTGAGGAAGCTTTTCCTGATATTCCATCTAAATTGTCCTGTCTTTCCCCTTCCCATGTTCCTGTGCTCCACAGCACCTCATGATACTCCTTTTCTGCCACAAATTGCACAGGCAGTGTTGTAGGCATGTTGGTCCCAGCTTACACTAGGACACAGCTCTTCCTATTGCTGTTCCCGTGCATGAAGTAACATTTGTAATGTTTTGTGGTTTTGC
The DNA here is from genome assembly GCF_007399415.2 of Gopherus evgoodei. Lineage (NCBI taxonomy): Eukaryota > Metazoa > Chordata > Testudines > Testudinidae > Gopherus > Gopherus evgoodei. The sequence goes on along the minus strand of NC_044324.1, from coordinate 158,722,704 downwards.
ATTCACAGACTTCTCCTGTGGTGACAAGGATGATCACTGACATATGGATTGCTGCCTTTGCAGCTGCAAAGCTGGGCTCTGTTCTTGGCTTTTCCCACCTGAGGAAGAAGGGGAAGCAGCGTTTTAGGGCTCCTGCACATGAGGGAGTCCCCACCCCATTCCAGGAACTTTTCATATTCTAATATCCTTAACACCTCTGCTTCCTCCCTCTCATCACATTCCTGCTCTCTCCCTAACACGGAAAATGGGCAGGGGGGCCAACCCCTATGCAGGCTCCCCACAACTCTGTCCCCAAATACCTCAGTCCTAGGGGGAGCAATTCCCCTCCTCCAAAGCAGTGTCCATCTCACAAGCATCTACTGGCTTGTTACACTGGCACTTGTCAATGTGGAAATTCACAGGTAAATCAAAGGCTAGGGAAGGTGGGTGAGGAGCTGGGCAGGCACCTTACCCCCAAATTAGGGTAAGGAACAATTTCCCACCAAGCCTCCTTGATGACAGAAGGAAGAGTGTCTTGTCCTGAAGATGTCTTAAGAACCAAGCTAGCAGCCCACTCTTCTGATGTCTTACCTGACCCTAATGAACCACAGTGCGTTCAATGGCTGGAACTAATGCAGGAGAAGCTGAGGAGGGAACTCTGCTCCTAACAACTCTTCATTTACCCCTTTGACACAGACCAAGCAGCATGGAGGAGGCAAAGCAGATATGAAGTAATGGGTGTAGGTCTACTAGCCAGCTGGCAAAACATGCAGTTCTCTGGCTAAGGGGAGAGGAAGGGGAAGAGTGGGCGCAGGGCAGGCGCTGGAGGGTAGGGGGATATTTTTAAACCAGATGCCTTATTCGAGGTTCCAAGGTCAAGGGACCATCTTAGCTTCTATAGCCATGGCCCCCTCCCCCACATTTTTGCTCCCAGTAACATTACCACTTGGTACAAATGCTTCTCTTTAGTTTTCAGTAATACTGACAGGCTCAGGCCCCTGTCCTCAGCCTACTTTTTTCACCACATCCATGAAGACTGGCATGTGCTCTTCAATAGGTCTAATGGAGGAATGCAACAAGTAAAAAAATTGGAATGACAACATCAGTAACTATCAACACACTGTGTGTTCACATCTTAAACTGCTCTCTTTGTGTAAGTGTCCAGTTTTGCGCCTTGCTTGGAACAGTGTTGCTCTTTTTCTGGCTCACTTTATGTATGATACCAGATTCCACTAATTATATTCATATTACTAAATAAACAAGTAGAATCATATCCAATAATCATAAAAAACACAACAACAACCAGAAAACAGTTTAGTAAACTTTAGTAACCTCTTGTTTTTAGCAATTTTTATGCTGCTATATGCACTCCCTCAGTTATCATTTAGGCTTTTCTCAAGCATATTAGATCTAATACATGAATCTAATATGTGCTGCAATATTTGTTGTGGCACTACTTTACTTATTCACTTCTGTATCTGCATTGTTGATGTTTGTAACTTTTTTGTCAACCAAGTATTCAAAAGTAGAAATAAGGAGCATGATGTGACTCTAGTGCTTAGTATTCCCCCTTAATATTCTCTAAAGTTTGACCATTTTGTAAGTTTTTTCAGCTTTTCACTACTCTTGTTTTACAATAGCAATCTTGAAAATCAGGTACAAAGCCTTGTCTAACACAGCTTGCTCTGAGGCTGTTCCGTCCACTGACAATATTTTGCACTACCAGATTCTCATACATTTCCACAAGTCTAGTTACGGTGTGATTTTAACAGGAATATTTCACATTAATAAAGCTCTCTTGATAATGAGCATAAATGTACTCACTCCTTGTCTTACAGTTAAATGTTTGTATTTTTTGTCGTTTTGCTCCAGATCTAACCTTGTTTTCAGTACTCTTGCTACTTAGCACTTATATAGCATTTTATATTTTCAAAGTGCTTTACAAACATCAATTTTGAAAGCAGTTTCCTGTGTCAGATACTCTGTCTGAATGCCATTTTCATAACTCCCTACGGGCAGTTGGTGAATTTAACTAGAACAGAATGTGTTTCCAGGAAATGGGAAATATTGACCTTTATTTCTCTACTGTATTGAAAGAGTCCTCATAGTAGCACAGTATCCCCAAGGCATGCATAATGTGACATGGCAGTTGGCAGTGAAACACAGATCTGTCAGTTTATAATTACCAAGATCTACATATTGGCCTAGTATAATTGGAAAAAGTTACATAAGGCATTATAAGAAATTCTAGGTTATTTGTTTTAATTGACAAGTTACAATTCTGTATAAAAAGGCTTACAACTGCCTCTGCAACCTTAACTCAATGTAAGCCCAATCTTTCCATGTACCAGCAGGGGTTGGCAACCTTTGAGAAGTGGTGTGCCAAGTCTTCATTTATTTACTGTAATTTAAGGTTTCGGGTGCTAGTAATACATTTTACATTTACAGGCGCTGGCAGACGGAACCCCAGACTGGCAGCAGGCAACATATCCAGTAAGCATTTTCTTTAATTCCTTCCATCAGTGCTTTAGCACTCGTTCATTTTCACTGGCGTGAGCAACGCATAGAGCTAGTACAGACTAGTCACCAGCAGCTTTATACTACTGTGTCATCAGCATATTCCTTGATGAACTTGCTAGAGTGTGAGTGTGAGTGAGAGAGAGAGAGAGAGAGGGGAAATGTGGTCCTGTCTATGGACAATGACAGCAGTAAATGTCAACTGGCTAGCCTGCACTAGTGCTTCCACTGCTGGCCACAAGTGCTAGGTCAATGGAGAGAAGTTCAGAGAAACTTCAGCAGAGAAACAACCAAGGAGGCAGAGGTAAAGTGGAACTTCCAGTCTTAAAACTGCATTTCCTGATTATTTGTTTTCTTTATCTTAATGATGTTCTAAAACTATACTTTTTTAAAACAAAATGTACAGCATATGTCTGTTTGAGCTACAGTTAAAAGAGAACTAAAGTTAAGTAGGGATTACCTGACTGTGGATTACCTCTTCTCACAGTCAGAATTCTTGTCCTGGCCCTCAGCAACTCCCCATTTTGATTATTTAAACCTCCTCATCTGTAACACTCACATTGTACCCCGCCATACAAAACAATCTTCTCTGTCCATAGCCAGGACCACATCACACACACACACACCACACACACACACACGCACTTCAAACTTCTTGCTCTCTCTCACACACACCCCAAGTTCAAACTTCTTGCTCTCACCTCCAAAGCCACTTCTCACTCACTCAATCCTCTCCCACCGTGTCCCCAACCACAGGTCCTCTCAGTTCTACCAATGATGCTAAACTCATTTGCTGCTTGTTCTCTTTTCCCACCAATATTTTCTTCACACACTTCTCCTTGTGCACGGATGCTGACCGTAGGCTGACCTTTACTACACTCTCCCAGTTCAAATACCTTCTCCAGACTCACTTCTGCCATGACACCGAGAATAAATCAGCCACTGTTTGAACTGCTAAATAGAAAAAAGTTGGGTGATTTGATATCTATTTATATTACTACCTAACACCTCTGTATTTGTATGTGTACACATGTATACAGTGTGTAGCACAACAGGATTTCTAGGTGCTACTGTAATATAAATAACAAAATCCAAGAAACTCAGCTCAGATAATAAGACTCTCTCACCTTCCCATGCTGTCCTGCTCTTTCATAGCAGATTACTACAGCTTCCCACATTTCCAGCTTCTCAAAGATCTGTAGAGCTGAATTTGTGCACCCCAGTTCAAAGAGTAAGTTTGCAAGTTGTCGCTGAAAGTCAAAATAGAAAAAAGTTAGATGCACGTTCATTATCATTTTTAGAAAAGATGTTACAGGTATTTCTGGCCTGAACAGAAAACACACAAAAAATACGAGAAACAGTTCTCCTGAGATTTGTATCCTAACTCTGAAGACTAATGAAGTTGGGATAAAGTTTGGATAAGGTACAACTTCTGGGTGATTAATCCCAATCAAACGTCTAAATTGTTCATCACTGACAAATCATCCTAATAAAAATTCCTCTGTATTGTTTCAAATATAGTTAAAGTAAACTTGTCCACATAATATAACAGTCTCCATAAATAATTTTTTATGTAAAAAAAATTGGAAAAATTGAGAGCTACTTCCAGAAGGCACATCAGTCCAGTTTGAGCAGCCACACAAATCTGACCTAAAGGTAAGACAAAGATTTGAGAGCAGATGCTTTGCAATACAATATTTATTTAACTTTTACAAATGAGTAATTCCATTTTAAACTAATTTATTAAGCCAGGGATGGGCAAATTATGGCCCGGGGCCACATCCAGCCCTTGAGATGTTTTTAATCTGGCCCTCAAGCTCCTGCTGGGGAGCGTGGCCTAGGGCTTGCCCCACTCTGGCACTCCAGCTGGGGAGCAATGTCGAGGGCTTGCCCCGCTCCGCGCGGCTCCTACAAGCAGCAGTATGTCCCCCCTCAAACTCCTACACGTAGGGGCAGCCAGAGGGCTCCGTATGCTGCTCCTGCCCCAACCGCTGCCGCCACAGCTCCCATTGGCCAGGAACCATGGCGCCTGTGGATGGGGCAGTGTGCAGAGCCACCTGGCCGTGCCTCCGTGTAGGAGGTGGAGGGGGAACATGCCGCTGCTTCCGAGAGCTGCTTGAGGTAAGTACCACCCGGAGCCTGCACCCCTGGATTCCCCTATACCCCAATCCCTTGCCCCACCCCTGATCCCCCTCCTGCGCTCCGAACTCCTTGGCCCCAGCCCGGATCACCCTCCTGTATCCTCAGCCCCTCCTGCCCAGACCCACCCCAGAGCCCAGAACCCCAGCCAGGGGCCTCATCCCCTCCCGCACCCCAACCCCCAATTTCGTGAGCATTCATAGCCCGCCATACAACTTCCATATCCAGATGTGGCCCTCGGGCCAAAAAGTTTGCCCACCCCTGTATTAAGCTGCGTTTTCTAGACTTTGATGGTATGGGATGATATGATGGGATAGCCTAATTTTGGCAATTAATTCATCTTTGATTATTAGCAGGTAAATATGCCCAGTGGTCTGTGATGGGATGTTAGATGGGATGGGATCTGAGATACTACAGAGAATTCTTCACTGGTGCTGGCTGGTGAGTCTTGCCCACATCCTCAAAGTTTAACTGATTGCCATATTTGGGGTCGGGAAGGAACGTTCCTCCAGGGAAGATCGGCAGAGGCCCTGGAGGTTTTTCGCCTTCCTCTGCAATGTGGGGCACAGGTCACTTGTTGGAGGATTCTCTGCACCTTGAAGTCTTTAAACCACAATTTGAGGACTTTAATAACTCAGACATAGGTTAGGGGTTTGTAACAGGAGTGGGTGGGTGAGATTCTGTGGCCTGCATTGTGCAAGAGGTCAGACTAGATGATCATAATAGTCCCTTCTGACCTTAAAGGCTATGAGTCTATTCAGGGAAAATATTTAATTCCACATACAGGAAAATTTAAAATTTAATTTACTCTCTGGGTCAAATTTGGTAAAATTTAGAGAGAGGTAATGACTATAGTTAAGACTGCCACACTTTACAAAGTACACTTCTATTTTAGCATTTCTAACATTGACTTAGAAAATTGACTTGGACTGAAAAGTGCCACACTTACTCTGAAAACTGGAAATGAAAATTAGGTTTGATTGTGTTTATTTGAAGTGTTTGTTGAAAGATTATATGTGGAATAATTTGGGGAACACTGGAAGAAATGACCATTGGTTAAGACAGTATGCATAGTTGTCTAGGAAGGAGTATGGCAGAAAGAGATCTAGGGGTCATAGTGGACCACAAGCTTAATATGAGTCAACAGTGTGATACTGTTGCCAAAAAAGCAAATGTGATTCTGGGATGCATTAACAGGTGTGTTGTAAACAAGACACGAGAAGTCATTCTTCCGCTCTACTCTGCGCTGGTTAGGCCTCAACTAGAGTATTGTGTCCAGTTCTGGGCACCGCATTTCAAAAAAGATGTGGAGAAATTGGAGAGGGTCCAGAGAAGAGCAACGAGAATGATTAAAGGTCTTGAGAACATGATCTATGAAGGAAGGCTGAAGGAATTGGGTTTGTTTAGTTTGGAAAAGAGAAGACTGAGAGGGGACATGATAGCAGTTTTCAGGTATCTAAAAGGGTGTCATCAGGAGGAGGGAGAAAACTTGTTCACCTTAGCCTCCAATGAGAGAACAAGAAGCAATAGGCTTAAACTGCAGCAAGGGAGATTTAGGTTGGACACTAGGAAAAAGTTCCTAACTGTCAGGGTAGTTAAACACTGGAATAGATTGCCCAGGGAAGTTGTGGAATCTCCATCTCTGGAGATATTTAAGAGTAGGTTAGATAAATGTCTATTAGGGATGGTCTAGACAGTATTTAGTCCTGCCATGAGGACAGGGGACTGGACTCGATGACCTCTCGAGGTCCCTTCCAGTCCTAGAGTCTATGAGTCTATAGTATCAAAAGAGGAAAAACTCTCATAAAACAGAAACATTTAAAAATAAGTAAAATGCATGATTTAGGGAAACCTTTTGGCCTCAAAGTCTTGAACCTTATTTAAATAGTTTTCAAGTTTAGGGTTAAATATAATAATACCAGATAAGACTATGCACACACAGTCTGAAATTTTTAGAATAGCATGACCTTCCACTTAAAATTAAAATATAGCTGGAAAAAAATGCCCTCTTCATCCTACGAAAAAAGAAGGTGCATGACTAGAAAATAAGAGTGCTTCAGCTTTGGCAGTCCTCTTGTGGGATGAGGTATCAGATTCCACAGGGGAAAAGAGGGATTTCTTAAGAAAATCCATCACATAGTGGAGAAGGGGAGTGGGCCTGGACCAAAGTAAAAGGCCAACATCTAGGAGGCAGAACCTTACTGAGGTATACAAGGACTTCAGGCTTATGTGGAAAATGGAAACAAACAAAATGGAAACACCCACTGACCCAGAGTACTCTGACCATGACCCACCTCCTACAAGACCTAGTCTACCTCATTAATGGGTAGGTGGAGAAACAGGAAGCAGATCCCTAAGAATGGCAACCATCTCTTCTCATTTATGGTATTTTGGTAACCGTAGAACACACTAACTATATTTGCTCCTTCTAATTTTGAAGAATTATTATTCTGTTTTCCATTAAAGCAAAAAAGGAAAAGACCATACAGAAAAGCTGTTTTGCAAGCAAACATCTTGAAGCAAGCAGTCAATTCTGTGTATGACAGAAATGTATATAAAAATGCTGCACATGTTCTAGAATTTGATTTCTTAAAAAACAAAACAAAACACTACATATTCCAATATTGTTAGGTTAATCCAATTTTTTCAACAAGTTTTCCTATTTAGATATGGTAACATGCAGCAGACAGTGGGTTTCTACTGCAGCTTCCAGGACATGGTACTTCACAAAATAGCATGCAATATCAAATATAATTTGATGGTATCTAGAGTAAATGTCATATTGTTAGCTTGTACCTCTATGGCCCAGTGTGGAGGCACCTGACAACTATAGAAAATCTTCAGTCGTTCAGATACCACTGTTTTCTTGTCTTCAAACTGATCTGCAAGTGCCTACAAGTACAAAGCATATTCATTTATTATTTAGATTTATTTAAGTATAAAAAGGTGCCTGAGACTGTAGGTGCCCTTGATATAAGCTATAAGATAGCAGCTATAACAGTATCAGGTATTCAAGTCTAACTTAGCAGTACCGGGTTTACAATGGCGCTAGTGGCACCATGGAGCCTTGCCCATGCTCAGAAGGGGCCCCAGCCTGCTCTGCTTGCACTACCCCCAAGACCCTGCCAGCCCAGCCAAGGGCTCCTCTCTGCCCCCTGGTCCCAGCCACTGGCTCCTATCTGCCCCTTTGCCGGACCCCAGTGCACCTCCAGCTCCGGGCAGTCTTTGCTTCCCACTACCTGCGGGGTCCTGCCTGTCTCCCAGAGCTGAGTCACCTGGGACTGGTGCAGAAGCCTGGCCAGTTCTGGTCAGTTTGGGGACAGGTGGGACAATGTAGGGGGCTTGGCTGGGCCCCTCTAGGCAAGTGGATCCTGAGGGAGTGCAGCCAGGTCAGGCCCTGGCCGGGCTGATCACGCCACTCCTGAGGGACCAGAGTGATTCCCGGCCCCTGGACTAGCCCTGGCTGCACTGCCAGATCAGCCTGGCAAACATAGTCACTTCCCAGCAGGGCCGGTGAGTGCAGATGGGAGGCAGGGCGTGGGGGAGTGGGTTTCTGGGGCACTTGGGGGGGGGGGTGCTGGGCTGTGAGGGGGTGGGGAAGATGTTTGTGTTGGGGCACTAGGGAATGGGGCTTCTGGGCAGTTGTAGTGGGGCTGTATGCAGGGGGGCACTGGGCAGAGGTGGTGTTGGTGCAGGGTGTCGTGCCTTTGTGGAGGGAGTCTGGAGGGGCCCTGGGCATAATGGGTCCAGGGGAGGGGGGGGGGAGATTTAAGGCCATAGGGATTCGGTGTGTGTGTTTGTGTTGGGTGTGGGGGCTGTGTGGCACGGCATGGGTCTGCCCCGAGAGGAAGGGGCACGCTGGCACCACAGAGCCGGGCAGGCCACTGTGCATCTGGCAACTGCTAGGCGGAGCAGGGAGGCCCCTGCCATGCCATACCCCATTGCCCCTGGCTGGCCCCTCGCTCTGGAGACTGACCTCCCCATGCCATGCTCCATTGCCTGCATGGGGGCCCACAAATATGTTTGGAGCCAGGCACACAAAAGCTTAATTCTGCCCTCCTTATGCGATGCTATAATGAGATTAAAAAAAAAGACATTTTTATCAAGGAGATGAGCTATACTTACATACAAGACAATTAATCAAATTTAAACCCTCCATTATATACTAAAACATACATAAAATTGAACTTCCAAGAGCATACAAACCTTATCAAATACAATAGAACCTTACATTGCATAAAGCAAGAACAAGAAAGAATCAAATTTCTAATTCCCACCCAAACAGTTTAGCAATTTAAAAAACCCAAATAATAAAAACCCTGCCATTATGCATATGTTGAATAAATGCTGTTATGTAAGAATATTTGACAAAAGATAAGATGACTGGAGTTAAGGTGATATCAGCTTATATATTTCAGTGCCTACTTAGCTTTTTCTGAGAGAGAGAACACTGAATAACCTTAAGTCTGAAGTCTGTAGGGAAAAAACACACCAAAGTCAAGCCCACTGTTCTCCAAGTCAGACTTTCATAACCACACCTCTAACATAGACTACACTGGTCTAATTGGGAAGACAACTCAATTCATGTTTTTCTTCAGGACAAATGTGAATTTATGAGAGAAAAATGTATGTTCTTGTCTCCCGTCTATCTCTAAGTTAGTTTTGCACAGTAAACCTGTCTCAAGTCAACATATGGAAATTCAACAGAGCTAGCAGGATAAGAAAAAAACAGTGTGAATTATTTACAACTAGAAAGTAGATTATGAATTTTAAAGAAAGAATCTCCTTCAGATGGCTGTACCAATAAATCCACATATTTAAAATGGAAGCGCAGGTAAGGCCAGAGATAGGTTATTTGCTTTCACATAATTAGTCTGACCATCAAATCTCATATTGAACTCAACCACTTAAAGCAGAACCCTAAAAGGGCTCCTCTTGCCACTATGTGTACACAGTTCAGCACAGAGACAAGTTAGAGACATGTCTGGTCCTTTCTCTCTCAATTCTTGTCCACTAGGGGAAAAAATGCAAATACTCCGAAGAAGTGGAGAAGTTGGGTTGTGAACTGTGGGGGCAATACATTTTGAAAACTAGCTATTGATTTACTAAGCTAGCTCAAGAATTTCAAAAATAAGTGCCTAATGTTAGCAATCTCAGTGATATGATTTTAAAATTACTGAGCAACTTGGAAATATCAGTGATTTCCAGCAGTGCTGAAACAATTTTTATAGGTTGGGGGGGGGTGTGTGCTGAGAGCCATTGAACCAAACTGTAAACCCTATATATAATAGAAACCACTAAGCCCAGGGGCCTAGTTCCAGGATCTATGGTGACTTCAGTGGATGCTATTGGGTGCTTTGCACTTTTGAAAATCAAGCCAGTGATTTAGGAGCCTGACTGTGGATTACAAGCCTGGTTTTAAACACTTATTTTTTAAAACCTTGGCCTTTGTTTAAATTCTCTCCCATTAAATTGTTTCTATGGAGCCCTAGTCTCAGAGATTAATCAGAATCTACCTCAGGCGTCTGGCTGAGGTGTATGTACGGTATCTTCCATCAAACCACAAAGAAACAGACTAGTAATGTCACATTCTTACGCATCATTCTATGTAGTCCAAGGAGGGATTCAAACCATTTTTTAATATGCTGTGAAAAACAAGATGATTTAAATAAAGAAGTTAATTGACCACAGTCTATAGTTGCAAACTGTATTCTGACATCACTTAGAAGTGTAGGCTCCATTTCTCTATACACATTCCAGTAAAGCAAAAGATAACAGTAAAACTGTCCAGTTCATTAGGTGTGTGTTATTTATTTTACAAGAGCTGTGTAGGAATCAGGATTTCTATTTGGTGGGAAATTCTATGATTTTGCAGGTTTGGTTTCACTCCAAATTGAAACAAAACAAAAAAAAAATTTCAAAATGTTCTGGAAAAGACTAGTTTGGGGTCAAGTGCTCCAATTCATTAAAATCTAAATGTTTTGTTTGATTTAGACTTTTTTTTGTTTTATATATTATAGGGTATATTATAATTTCAAAATTTATTTTATATTAAGTAATTTTGAAACAAAGACATTCAAAAAAATTCTGTGACAGGTTGGGTCACAGAAAACCCCTTGGGACTGCCACCTGAGATGCCGAGATTATCTCTAAGTCCGTTTTTCCTGGCAGCTTGGGACTTCAGTACCTTGCCTGGTTGTGCCAGACACTAGCCTGCTACAAACAGACCCAGGTCTGAACCACGTCCCTCAAAAGCTGCAGGCTTAACTGAAAACAGCTTAAAAAGTGCTCCTGTCTCCAACACTCAGATACCCAGTTCACAATGGGATCCAACCCAAATAAACCCATTTTACTCTGTATAAAGCTTATAGAGGGTAAACTCGTAAATTGTTCACCCTCTATAACACTGATAGAGAGATATGCACAGCTGTTTGCATCCCCACCCTCACCCCCAGGTATTAATACTTCCTCTGGGTTAATTAATGAGTAAAAAGTGATTTTATTAACTATAAAAAGTAGGATTTAGGTGGTTCCAAGTAATAACAGACAGAATGAAGGTCCAGCAATCACTCACACCCCTGTAGTTACTGCCCTTTGTTCCAGTTTCTTTCAGGCATCTCTTTGGGGTGGAGAGACTATCTTCTGAGCCAGCTGAAGACCAAATGGAGGGGTTTCCAAGGGCTTATATGGTCTCTCTCTTGTGGGTGAAAACCCCTTGTGTTCTTCTGTGCAGAATAACAGTTACAAGATGGAGTTTTGGAGTCACATGTCCATGCATGACTCAGTTCTTTATAGGCCAACACCACTGTCTACATGCTAGTTTCAAAGTTCTCAGGAAAGCTCAGATGTTGATCGGCATCTCTCAAGGTCTATTGTCAGCGAAGTACTCCCAATTACATGAATAACCCCTTCACACTAGGTGGACCAAATCTGCCTTATGTGCTTCCTACAGCAAACACTTTAAATACAGGCAGAGCCAACACTCATAACTTCAGATATAAAAATGATACATGCATACGAATAGCTTGAATATATTCAGTAGAACATAACCTTTGCAAAGATATGTTACATGACATATCTAGAATAAAACATATTCCAGTTATGTCATATTTACACTCATAAGCATATTTCTATAAAGCATTATGGGGTCCAATGTCTCATATTCCTTTTCAACGATAGCAAAATGCTTTGTTTTATTTAAACTGTAATTTCATTGAAATTGACATGGATTCCTGCAGAAAGCTTTAATTTTGAAGCAACAGCATTTTCTGGAAGCAAAAGGATTCATCAGAAAATGCCCAACTAACTCCATCTGCTCTGCTGGATGCTTGGAAACAGCTTAATGTAAATAAAATGCTGTATTAGAATATGGATATTTATTTAAAAAAAAAAAAAAGACTCCTCACCCCCATCCAACAGAAAGTAATGACTGTACTCTGTCTGCAGTTCCAAATTACTACACATGAAAGCATCTGAAGATTAAAAGCTCCCTAGATAAGAAAAAATGCAACAGACCACAGCATTTCTTATAATTCATAGATTTAAGCGCTCCCAAGTATGTTTTAAGAACAGGGAGCTGTTATGGTTGAGTATGCCAATGATCTGTGGATAATAGATCACTGAGAGAGTATTGAACTATATGTTTCTAAATGATGCTTGAAAATTTAAAATGTGGCTAGCGTGTAGGGAGGGAGAATCCTACCCTTACTCCATAGCTGAAAATAAACCATACAACTATAAATCAATAAAACTTAAAAAGTCAACAAAACTAAATGAGCAATTCTCTCACACACTCAACCTGCCCCCCCCCATCCCACTCCAAAAAAATCCTCCCTACTTAATCACTGCCTTCGGGAAAAGCCTGTGTAAACAGAAAGATTTTTCAACATACCCAGATGTTGAAGTCCCTCTGGACAATTTGCCTTGCTGACTAACATCAAATTGGACAGCTAACAGGGAATCTGAGTTCAGTGGGCCAGTTTCTATTTCATACTCTTGGGGGAATTCTGCGCGACTGCACATGCACAGAATTTACGTCCCCTGCAGAAAAATGACTTTGTGATGGGGAAGCAAAGGGAAGCCACAAGAGCGGTCATCCGATCAACCCCAGCACTATGTTTTGGGTGCACAGGGCAGCCGGCAGAGAGGTAAATCACTGTGGGGCAGAAGGCAGAACTGGAGAAGACCCAGCTGGTGGCTCCTACTCTGTGCCAGGCTCAGCTGCTAGTCCGGGCTGGGGAGGACGTGTCTTTTATCCCTGTGCAGACATAACCTCTGCATATTCCACTTTGGGTGGCGTACAAGCAGTCAGCAAAGAGGGGGAGTGTGTGAGGATATAGGATGCAGTTGCTTGTACAACCACTGCCCCAAAGGATGTATCAGTGGACGAGTTCTGTACTAGGAGTATAATATTTCATGAACGTGTGGATGGAACTCCACGTAGCTGCCTGCAAATGTCAAGTAGAGGTACATCCTGAAACGCTGCCACTGAGACTGTTTGTGCTCTTGTAGATTGAACTCTCAGATCCTGAGTACCAACTGGTAACAGAGCAGGGTACAGCTAGAGATCTATTTAGAGGTTATCTGGGAGAATATAGCTTGACCTCGGATTCATTTTTCTACAATGAGAAACAGACTAGGCGATCTTCTGATTGGTTTTGTTCTTTGTAGATACAGGGCCACAGTGAGTTGCGCATGGAGGGAATGAAATCCCCTCTCTTCCTCAGATGCAGGAGATTTGGGGAAATACATAGGTAAGTAGATTAACTGGTTTATGAAATTTAGCATATGGCGGGGCTGCCATTAAGGCTCCAAGTTCATGTACCCCTTCTGGCTGAGCTGATGGCCATAAGGAATGGAACTTTAATTGACAGGTGAAACATGGAACATGTAACTTAGTGGTTCAAACAGAGGCTTAAGTGAGTGCCAAAAATACAAGGTTTAAGTCTGAATGAAGAGTAGGTTTCCTTTCTGTTGGGAAGGTTCTTATTAGGTCTTTCAAGAATCTGTTAGCTAACAGGTGAGTAAAAATTGAATAATCATCTGATGGTGTACAGCATGCACTGACTACTGACAGGTAGACTCTTAGAGAACTCTATGAGAGCCCAGCCATTTTGAGAGAAAGAAGATATTTCCCTTATTTGGGACTATCAGTGTACTCAACAGATACATATTTCTGTTGTGTCCAGATGACAAAACACTTCCAATCTTTTCTGCTATTATTGAGGATGGTTTGGATGGCTTCAGAGCAGGAACATTCTAGGGCTGATACCCATCCAAAACCAAGCCTTGAGATGAAGTGCTTTGAGGTTGAGATGCTTGATCCTGCCCGTCTCCTGGGTCAAGTGATCGGGAAAGGACCAGATACTGGAGGACGAGATGACATTTGTAGAAGATTTGGGAACCTAAACTGTCTGGGCCAATTGGGGGTAATGAGGTTGACTCATGCCCTGTCCTGAAAAATCTTCCATAAGACCCAAGGTAGGATCAATAAGGGAGGAAAGACAAAACTCAGATGGTCTGACAGGGGAGATGGAGGCATTGCCCTGAGAATATAGACCTAGAGTTCCTCTGGAATAGTAAATGCTGCATTTCCTGTTCATTTGGGAGGCAAACAGATCACAAGTGGGATTCCCCTGCTGAGCAAAGACACTGTTGCGCACCTCCCACTTGTGATCAATGACAAAATGCCTGCTAAGGGGGGGTCCGCCAACACATTCTAAGTTCCCAGGAGTAAGATGCCAACAGAGGGATTATATTCTTGATACACTAATCTCATAAGGTGATCACTTCTATACACAGGGGAATGGATCTCACCCATCCCAGTTTGTTGAGTAAAAGATAATCATTACGTTGTCTGATATATGAAAATAGCGGGACTAGTTAAACTGCCAAAAAAAAAAAAAGTTTTGCAAGTTTCTCCAAGTACCTGAAGTTCCAAAAGGTGCATATGAATCCTGACCTTTCAGGGCATCCAAGCACCCTGTGCTGTGTGGCCGTCTATGCAGGCTCCCCAGCCAAAGAGAGAGACATTTGTGATGATCGTCTTGTCCAGTGAAGGGGATAGGAAGTTATGCCCACACATATTTGATGGAGATACTTCTACCACATTAAAGGTGAGGTTACTCTGGAAGGAATTGTAATCATGCTATTTATGTTATGTTTGATTGGGGAATACAGTGTTTGGAGCCAGGCCTGAAAGCAGCATAGGTGGAGTTTGGTGAACAGGGTAACTTTTTGTGAGGGGGAAAAAAAGTATTGAATGACCCTGAAAGGAGATGCAGGGATTGGATAGTGCTGGCATCCCTGATGGTTTGCAGCTCTCGAACTTCTGACAAAAATATCTTTTATCTGGGGGATGGGGTTAAGACAGTACTGTAGATGTGGAAGGTGTAGTGAAATGAGACTTAGTACCCTTGGTCTCTTACTAGGAGAATCATAAGATGGCTAATGATAAAACTGTTGAGTCACCAGTCTAGGTTTGTAGGACTGCCTGTAGTATTTTCTTTTTTGGGCAGGTGTATATATTGCCAGGGAGCAGAGGGTTGCCCGGGAGTCCTGTTATGTCCCTTATAGTCCTTCTTTCATGTTTCTATCCTTGCCAGTAGGTTATGAGCTTACTTCAAAGGTCAAAAATAGTATTCTTTAAGATCTGGAGTGGTCTGTCACATATCGCTATAAGATTAGATGGTATGAGAGCAGCTTTAAAGTCTGTTAAAATAAACTAGTAAGTCTAATAGCACAGGCCATCTATGCCATAAAGCTAATGACAGAGCAGTTTGGAAAAGCAAAAGCAAAAGATTGGTTGGCCACAGCAATTTCATTAGTGCTAGAAAACAATCTCAGACTTAAAATCAGGCTTAGTTGAAAAATATTCCAATTGGCGGGTTTCTGGCAAGGTGGAAGTTTCCAAACCTAAATGACTGTATTATGAATGGTTTATGAACCATTCAATCAGGTATTCTTAACAAGAACCTCTTGATTATTGTATCAAATATAACATGTCAATAACTACATTAAGGCTGTAAAGGGCACTGCCACCTGATCTCTAGAGTTTGGGGTCATCATCCTCCCAAAATCTGATCTAGTCCCAACTTCCTGTAGCCTTACCCGGATGGAAACAACAGGACAGTTTCCTTCAGCAAGATTCCAAATGAGAACAGAAACAGTGCATAAATGCAAAATCTTAATTCTGCCCCTCTGAGCATTTGTTTTATGACTTTAATTTCATTTTAACATACTGTTTTTTTAAATAATGTGAAACGTACTATTTTTTTCTTTAAATTCGCTTTAAACTGCAGCTTTGCATTAGTTATTTTAACTGTTTTTGCATTGAAGTAATTTTTTCATATGCTGATAACTTAAAATTGGCCAAACCAATCCCCAAACTTGCCACCAAAAAATCACTTTTAATTAGATCTCAATGCTTCGAAACAAAAAGTCTGGAAAGAAACCTTTATAAAAAGTGACAAGAAATTGGAAGTATTTATGGGGGATGAATTTATATTCTGTTTTATGACCTACTCCTGCCTTTGAAGAGTGTTGAAACCCCAACTGATAATTCCACCAGCAACTATACAATGACAAACTTAACAGAAATTTCATATTAATGGGAGTGAACTTTATCCATATTTAAAGTCACTTATAAATGTTATTTTTATGGGAGTTATTTGTTCCCCCAAACACCAAAAAACCTGACACTAACTATTCCACAATGAAGAGTACCAACATGCAAGTTGCAAGTTTTAAGGTTCTGCTGTTTTTATGCATGTGTAAAAATGTATCTTCCATAGATTTGAGAGGTAAATACTGTTATGCACTCGAACAATTTGTGTAGACAATGTACACGTTCGGTAGTTTAATGTTTCTCTTACAACAATGTGAACAGAAAACTAACGTTAGTAGTTTTTACACAGGTTTCTAAGAAATGATTTTAATTAATAGTAGAATTTACCTTCAAACAATGGTGAAAGACTCTGACCTCTTTCATACATTAATGTACTGGTCAGGCATATCCTGTGTCATAACTATGGCTCTGACTGAACACCTTTAAGCACAAGTAGTCTTTCAAGCCAATGGAATTACAAGTTTAAAGTTATGCATATGTTTAAACACCTTGCTGAATCTGAGCATGTGTCAGCAGAGAACATAGTATGTTCTCCCCATCATTCCTTTCTCTCAGTCCATACTTGGTCTCTGCACTCAACCAGTATAATGTCTTTCTGGGCACATTAGGCAGGCAGAAGTGCTGCGGCATATTTCACTGCAACATTTCTGGCTCCTCTGTTGTTAATGCTGATAGAGTATCTGTGATACGAAAGGACTGTTCAGCACTACCAGAGGACGTATCAGCAGGACTGAGAGAAAACTGAGGACAAGGACATTTATGAGGCGGGCTGAGGAAGGTCAAACCCAAGAGACAGGTTTCAGAGTAGTAGCTGTGTTAGTCTGTATCAGCAAAAAGAACAAAGAGTACTTAGGGCACCTTAGAGACCTAAGAGACCTTAGTCTCTAAGGTGCCACAAGTACTCCTCGTTCTTTAAACTCAAGAGAGGTAGTCAGCCCTTTCTCGTCTCCCTGGACTTACAAGAATGCTAGTATGAGCTTCTTCAGGCCAGCCTTTGGTGAGTGGGATATCGCTCTAGGTATTAGCCAGCTTATTTAGCTCTACAGATTCTTAGCATCACCCTAAACAGAATATAGGATATTTCCCCATCACTGTTTATATGTAGGGATTTTTCAACATTTGCAAATTCAATGCCTCCGAAGTTTCCATTGATATCTCCTTTAAGAAAAGACCATGGGCAAAGAATCATTGTATCAAGGGCAGTATCTATATTTTGGACAGAAAAAAGAAATTAGATATCGTTTATTGCTTTTTACGGCAACCTTTTTCCCAAGTCAGGCATTACAATAAGAGATGTGCTGAAAAAATTATGTCAAAAACTTGGGCTAACGGCATAACAGCTGCATTCTTTAAGAGACTGAGTTCATCCTCAAAGACAAACACAATGAGATGACCTAATCAATCTTTTTTAAAAATATTTAAGTACTGTACTTCATTGCTTATACATGTATGCTGTTTGAATAAAGTCATGTCTCCTTATGATCCTTTTCACTTGTTAACTGTGTTTACACTGTCCAGAAGAGAACATTCCGAAAGAATCATCTTGCAAATTTTCTATTACTATATGGTTTAAGTTGAACTAATCTTATGTACCTCCAGTGCATTTAACTAACTCATGGTATGTTTATGAAGAATACATAAAAATATTAATGCATTCTTTATGTAAGCAATTAGAAAAAGCCTAATCTCAACTTGATTTCATAAAATTAAGATTCTGCACTGATAAATGCTTGTGAGATTGCAAAATAGCTGTTATAATTTAAAAATACATATATTAGAAAACCCTAAGAATTTGATTATTATATTTAAAAAAAGACAACTCCATTCAACAAACAATTACAAAAGAAAAAGGATATTAGTGAAAAGTCTCTAAGACATGGTTATCAGTCACAAATTATTCATTTCCTGCTTCTTTCTCTCTTTGTAAATAGAGACTTAGTTGTTAACCGTACCCTATTCTTTTACAGAGGTAAAAATGTAGAAAATGAATGAAATGTTCCATCTTCCAGGTATTTCAATTCTGACCTACCACATGAGCTGAAACTGGATGACTGCTTCATGTTACCAATAATATTACTTTTTTTTCCTGAAGAGCCCACAAAGTGGAGAAAACATTTACATCTACTCTTATCTAATTAGTCCATCTGAGTATAAGCTTCTAAACCACAGACATTCAGTTAACCTAAGCTTTAACAATAACAGTTCCTTCTTATGGTGACAAGTGTCAGAAGATGGTGGGAATGTATTTGACCCAAAAAAAGCTCTTTTGGGTCTGCATTTTTACTCTTCTCAATCAATTACAAATTACAACACATCTTTTGTTAATTTGACTTGGAGGGTGGCAGTGGAGGCAGAACAGGAAAAACAAGTTCGGTCTCTTTACTCCTGCCTTTGATTAAACTGTTTCAGAATAGTCAGATTCTTACTATTTTTCCTCTTCACAATATTTCATTCTTTCCCAAACATGACTGCCCTAACTAACATGAAAACATGAGAGATATTTAGTTAACTTTTGTTAAGAAACCACTTTGCACAAAACACTCTTTCAACGGCTGGGCCTGACCCGACAAACACACAATATATGGTAATATAATGGCACCCTTCCAGCTTGAGAAATGGTTGTGTAAGCACCAAAACAATTCAATTACTGTGTCATGCTACAGCATCATGAGTGACTGAAGAGTCCAATTTTTGAGTGAAGGTGCTTGCCATAGTTAATACAGGTGTAAAGCACAGTGCCATAAGATGAAGAGAGCACACTATTAGCACCTGAGGCCTGCTGTGCTTTCCTCTTTGCTTTCTTCATTTTACCCTCTCTCAGCCACCTTTCCTGTGCCTCTGGCTCCCTGTTCCAGAGCAGCCCCCCAGCATAGACTATTAGCTGCATCTTCCCAGCTAGTAATGTCAAAGTTGACAGTTTTGAGGCCTTGTCTACACTAATGCTGTATGTTGATTTAAGTTACACTAGTTAAATTACATGAGTTACATTACTTAAGTTGACATAACTTACATTGACTTACACAGTGTCTACAGCTCAGGCTTTGGTTCCCTCTCCTAGGGATGTGTAGTAATTTTTGTTGTGAGAAGGGGGCCATGGCACAATGAAGTCTGAGAACCCCTGGACTAGATGTGATGTTATTGACATGAACTGGTACCGTATAGATCATTGTTGCAACCAAGGTCATATAGTTGCACCAAATCTTGTACAAAGGAGATCCAGTAAGGTGTCTATGGAAAGCATAATTATAACCAGCCGATCATAACCTATCTCCATGCATGTATCAATTTTGTAGCTGAAGTTATGAATATTGGCTATGTACTTGTATCTCAATGTGTTTGATTTTAAGTAGTATTAGTGAAGCTTTTGGTCAGCTTCTTGAGAAAGAAATTTGCAGATTAAGTGCCCAATCAGGAAACACTTAACTAACAATGGACCTTGGGAGATTCCAATCCACATGAGAAGTCTTCCTGGGAAAGTTCAAACTAGCATGTCAGCAATGGCTGCTGCCTGCAAACTGAGTCATGCATGGACATGTGATTTGCCAAGGTGGCTAAAAATTCCATCTTGTTGCTGGATTTTGCACTGGAGAACAAAGGGGTTTCCACCCAGAAGAGAAAGAATATAAAAGGCTCTGGAAACCCCTCCATTTTGTCTTCAATCCTGCTTCTTACCTCTGGAGGAACCTTGCTACACTGATGCGCTGAACAAAGGACTGAATGACCCATCCAAGCTGTGGATATACTCCAGAGACTTGATTTGAGCCTGCAGTTTATTCTATCATTGCTACAAGCCTGAACCAAGAACTTTACTATTGCTGTACGTAATTGATTCCACTTAACCAATTCTAGCTCTCATCTATATTTCTTTCTTTTACAAATAAACCTTTAGATTTTAGATTCTAAAGGATTAGCAACAGCGTGACTTGTGGGTAATATCTGACTTGTATATTGACCTGGGTCTGGGGCTTGGTCCTTTGGAATCGAGAGAACCTTTTTTCTTTTACTGGGGTATTGGTTTTCATAACCATTCGTCCCCATAACAAGTGGCACTGGTGGTGATACTAGGAAACTGGAGTGTCTAAGGGAATTGCTTGTATGACTTATGGTTAGCCAGTGGGGTGAGACCGAAGTCCTCTCTCTTTGACTGGTTTGGTGTGCCTTAATGATAAAGGAAACCCAGCATTGGGCTGTAACTGCCCTGCTCTAAGCAGTTTGTCCTGAACTGATGCTCTCAGTTGTGTCCTGCCAGAGGCAGCATAGTTACACTAGATAACTGTTAAAGAAAGTGAAAACAATGAAGAGAACCAGTGACCATCCAGCTCTCCATTAAGCAATACAAACTGCTCAACAGATCAGTTTGGGATCCTCTAAAGTAAGTAAGTATTTTGATTTCATAACTGTAATTGGATTGGAAAGACAAGGAAAAAATAAAACAATGAAATAAGTTGAGTTAGCCCACCATGTGAGTCCTTATTCACAAGTTACATCCAGCCCCCTTTGCTCTTGGGTTCAGACTCCAGAGCAGCTGCTTCCAACTGACAAGTCTGTTAAATGTGCATTCCAGACATCAGAGATGCAGCAAGCACACACAGTCACCAACATTTAGCTTCACACACACTCCCCTCCCTTGTAAATTTATAAATCATAGATTTTGGTTTTTGGAATGTTGGAGATTGTTTTTGTTGGAGGACCTGTTGGGAAGAGCATTTACAACTTGCTCCTCCAGTATCTCATTTACAGATACATTTCTAGCGGTGGTATTTTCATTTTTAGATTCAGTTTCTATACTTGTATTGTCATCAAGCCAGAAAAAAGGAAAATCATTTTCCCCTCAGTAATTACATTGTTACTGTACATTCCATTCCTTCTTTAATTTCTGGACTTTTATCTACAAACAAATGATCCTCACTTTTCTTCATTATTTCTCCATTAACAAGGTTTGTCGCTGGTTTTAATACCTTTCTTACAACATTCCACACTTCATTCCACCCCAGTAATTCTGAACCAATACCCTTTGAGTCTAGGCATAAAAATCTGGGAGGCTTATATCACACAGTTCTAATTTTATTGCTAAATCTGGTCTAATCAAATCAAATCAAATTCTTAACTGACATTTAAGAAATAAATCTGCTCAAGATTTTCATGTTGTTGTCTGTGGTGCTGACCTACATAATAAAAAAATGTTTCTAATATAATGGTCTAAGACTGTACTCTAATTTTCCTCTATTCTCCAAACTTGAGTACAATTTCTTTCAGCTTTTGTTACTATACTTGAAGCAAATGCGATGGAATTCTTTTTCCACATCATGGTTTATGTGAAATTACAGCTACTATTCCTGCTGAGATGCATCATTTCTAATAGTAAGGAAGCTTCTGAATTAGAACCACACCTAACACACTGTGTTATATTTAGAGCACGGTGGGAAGATGGAAAGAAAGACAAATATTTTCTGTATTAAAAACCCAACTGATACTATATTTATACAGTAATGGAAACAAATTAGCATGTATATCAAGATAGACTGAGGATTAATAATGGTTAGAGCCTTGCCGAGATACACAATTTGTATCTACATTTGCTCCGCAAATATGGTCCGTCATATCTACAGATCTGCAGGGCTCTAATAATGGAGAGTTACATGGTCAATTAATTACAAACATATTCTTACCTATTTCAACTTCTATACACTACAATTTATTCTACCCACATCTATTTTCAGATTCTTGGACTTTAAATACTCCTAAAATTAAAATCAGATCAGCATCTTATTTCCTGCAATGGAAAAAACAGCACAATAATAACTATCAACAAACCACCTACTGGAAGAAATATTCAGAACAAAGCTGAAACCTTTCCAATATGTACTAAACTAACTTTTTAAAAAATTACTCAAGTATTATGCCTGAGCTGGACCAAGGGGGTTGGCTCTGTGATTCTCAAACTTGCTTTGATCTAAAATCGCCTACACTTGGAAACTTCTGGGCATGCTGCAAAAGCCATTTATTTGACAGGCTTTGGGGGTAAGATGGTTACTTTGGGAGAGGAGTGGATGGTGCAAAAGGGGCTTTTTTTGATGCTTTGGTATATTGGGTGTCTGAGTTAATATTCTACTGTATGATTATTTATTACTGCTTGGAGGTAAATTATGCAATTGTAAGTTAATTTTTTTTTATTAGGGAACCTATAACTTTACATAGGGATGTTTTACATTTTTCTTGACAACTACATAAATAAAATTCAAAATGTAAGATATATTTTGTCTATTTATTTTAATTTAGCTACTAAGCAGTTATTTTATGGAATGATTATAAAACAGATCCTCTTTTAAAAAAAATAACCTGATCTTATAAATGTGTATTTGCATATCTATTTATGGTGAAACTGAAACACATTGAGGTACTTCTATGCATTCATGATTTGTTCAGTCTACTTCTTAACCTCTGTTTTTACTTGCAGTGGACAACTATTTATTCATCCACAATGGGATTAAAATTTTATGTTAAACTCAACATAAAGGTATATTGCCATTATGCCAACTTTATAAGCTTTAGTCAGTTTTTCCTGACTCTTTCTTGTTTTAACAAACACCGAGAATCTATTACATTTAATATGATCCTTATTTCAGAAAACTGGACCATTTAAAAATTCATTAAAGCATCAAGTCTCATACCTCTTTAATTGAATAGACAAGTAGGCAATTCATACATTCACCTTTACTCTGATGTGTCTTTCACAGTCCTCACTTTTCTGGCACAGTGCTGTCCTAGTAATATAACTTTCTGATTCTGATATATTTTAAATTAGTGGTTCTTAAAGCCGGTCCGCCTCTTGTTCAGGGAAAGCTCCTGGCAGGCTGGGCCAGTTTGTTTACTGGCGCGGTTCACAGCTCCAGGCCAGTGGGGGCTGCAGGAAGGGCGGCCAGCACATCCCTCGGCCCACGCCACTTCCTGCAGCGGCGAACCATGGACAATGGGAGCCGCAATCAGCTGAACTTGCAGACGCAGCAGGTAAACAAACTGGCGGCAGGTAAACAAGGGGCGGACTGGCTTTGAGAACTACTGTTTTAAATGATAGAAAATGCCAGACAGCTATAAGTACAATGTTTGTAACATCTATGTATCCATCTCTCCTTTTTTAACTCTGGTAATTTATCCTCCACTTATTTGACCAAATTACAATTCCTCTTTACATTTCTCCTTCACAGAACCCAGGTACTTCCTATGTTTTTAGACTATAAAATCCTCCATCATCATCTACATCCTTAAACTCCCAAAGTCCTGAAGGAAAGGAGCATCTTTTTTAAAGGTGTTATTCAATGGGATTCTCCTTGCAGGGGCAGGTGCCAGGAATTCCTCCTCAGAATAGATTAAATTTTAAGGCTGGGTGGCTGTAAGAGTCTATTGTTGCTAATTCCTGAGAAGCTGCTCAAACATTAATAAGTAATCAGAAACATTAGCACAATTATATAGCACTTTTCATCAGTATTTTCAAAGTGCTTTACAAAGTTGGAATATAATAATAATAATAATAATAATATTATTATTATTATTGGCCTCCATTAACAGGTGAGGAAAACAGAGAACCAGAGAAGTAAGTCTTCTGTTCAAGATCACACAGCAGAATCAGTAACACAGGCAGGAACAAAGCACCTACCTCTCCTAACTCCCACTAAGGTATCCTATCTACAGTAGCCTGCTACATTGAGGGGGGACGGAAGGTTAAGAATTCTTAAGGTATTTAGATAAAGATGACAGCTAAAAGTAGCAGCCGCACAGTTGTGCTGGCTCTAAAATTTCTGGAGTTTGCCTGCATGAATTCACACTGTATCAAACCTTTGAAATACAGGAACATACTGGCAATTAGAATATGTTGGTCCAGGGGTTGCTGATTAGGACAGTATTGGAAGATATGGTGGTTTCGGACGTGAAGGAATGCCCCAAGTCACATACTTTTTTAGGAAGATTGATGTGATAGAGTCTAAGCCTTGAATATTTTTTGTTTGTCAGACCACAAGTCTGTGCAAACAAATCTCATTTTTAAATTTCTAACATTAGCAAACTAATTAAAAGTCCAATGACAAAAAACTATATTAACGCCCAGAGATAAGGTTGCTTGATAGTATGTTGTCCCCTTGCAGAACTTTGAGTTGAGCAAAACTCAAACTTCTGAAAGCCAGGAAATATACAGGGCTTGTCATTACTACAGGGGTAAGTCGACGTAAGTTATGCTACTCCAGTTACGTGAATAACGTAGCTGGAGTCAATGTAGCTTAGGTTAACTTACCCCAGTGGCTTCACTGCACCATGTCTACGGTAGATGCTCTTCCGCTGACTTGACTTAATCTTCCCGGGGAGCTGGAGTACTGGGGTCAACCGGAGAGCACTCTGCCATTGATTTAGCGGGTCTTCATTAGACAAAAGGATGGAAAACACAAATCTCCCCAAATCATGATCACAGCTCTGTCACACAACCTCAAAGTAATTCACAGACCTTGCAAACATACACGTAACAAGCAGAGCTAATTACTGTCTCCACTATTTGGTACAGCTATACCTGACTCCAATCATTCTCACTTTACCTAGACTGCATGCAGATAATAAATGCGTAGAAGGCTCTCATACTCCAGCTTATTATTGACAATATCCTTTATAATAAAACCTGTGTCCTGCTAATTATACAACATATAAAATTCTCCACTAAACTATGCATACTGGATCCTGAAGGTACATACATGCAGCTCATCCCTGTGCTCACGTACCCCATGCTTCTGTTGCTGCTCCTTTTAAATAGCAGTACTCAGTGGGTTTTTTTGTTTATTTGCCAGAAGAGTGAAGCAGCTGTCCCCTGACTCCAGCTAGCCTGGGACTACCAGGTAAACAAAAATGAAAAAAGTTCACGAGCCCATGCAGCATGCTTAGCAGGGAATCTCCAATGGTGGAGACCAATTCCATCCCCTAGTATAAAGGAAAAAAAAAGATGCCAAACTCGTCAGTTAATTCAGCCAGACCTAGAGGGAGACAACCATACCACAGGGGAGGTGAAGATCTCTGCCCTGAGGGCTGATGCCCACAGGCCTGCTTTTACTAATTGCAGCAGATAACCACAAGACAAAGAATAACAGCTTTTTCAAATTTATTTGAACATAAGCTTTCATGGGCTACAGCCCACTTCCACGAAAGCTTATGCTCAAATAAATGTGTTAGTCTCTAAGGTGCCACAAGTACTCCTGTTCTTTTTGCGGATACAGACTAACACAGCTGCTACTCTGAAAGCTTATTCAAAAACCTGAGTGCCCGCTGCTTATTTAGTTCAGGACTGTGTGGTGACATTAATGCCAAATCAGTGGTATATGTTTTAAATGCATATTGTTCTTACTTGCTACTTGTGCTTAACCCTGAAACTCATAACCCTTACCTCAAATGATCCCATGTTTGGGTCACTAACCCTATTCTGCACCCTTCTGGAGAACATCAGATTTCAAAGGAATCTGACTAAGCACATCAATTTTAGAGGACTTAGAAAGGTTAACCTTTAAACAGAAGTTGTGATGCAACCTAAACTACAGAGGCGCTGTGGCACCACTATAATATTAATTTAGGCTGTCAGTGTCTTTTTTACTAAAAAAAGCTTTTTTTTGAAGAGGAGGCAGAGAAGAAAGCAGACAGTAGGAACTGATTTCAACAATTAATGCCACATAAAATCTAAAGCATTAGTTATCAAATTAACACAGAATAGGTCACAGTCACTAGTGGCACACAATTCACTCGTGAACATCTGACGTAGTTTTTCCTTTCCATTTCTAGCTGAGAGGGAAACAATAGAAGAGGATACACACAGCACTTCCCATACTATTATCATTTGGATCTGTAGCACTATCATCAATAGTTATCACCCTGATGAAGTGTGTTATTATAAAGAAGTCACTTTGACTTCCTTTCCAGACTATGAGAATAATAATATAACAACAAGTTTCCTGTTCTGGACAAGTTGAGCATGATGCTCACTGATAATCAATGCTCAGTGTATACTTTTCCATGTTAAAAGTCATTGAAGACTTCATGTAGGATGAATCTGCTCATGGTAGATACTTCTTAAGTCTGCTTTAACAATATATTTTGCAGATATAAATTATAATCTGAGCATAATTAAAAACATCTAAATTCCCCTTAACTAACCTGTAGGGAAGAGGTGGCTTGTTGGATAATTTTTCTTTTTAAAGAAAAAAATGTGTGTCTCACTGTTAATTTTTATTCTGAGAAAATCATGTCCACAAATTTTACTTATGGGTCAGATACTTTCTCTGCAGTCTTTGGAGCACCCAAAGCTGTCAATTAAAGTACTAAGGATGTGTTTAAAACTGGCCCCTTTGCTTCCTGACCAGAAATAAGTCTTGGAAAAGGTAAGTTATTGATCCCAGCTATTATCATGAACTGAACACGTAAGTATTATATATGCAAAAGGAGCCCAAAGTTAGGTTAGCTCATTTGGTGTGTCTGTGTGTGCATTTCAGGTCACTGGACCTGCCTTTCTTAGGGAAAGAGAAATTATAGTTCAGACAATCTTTCTGCCCTGAGTTAGCCTGCCCACTGACCCTTACTCATGGGGTAGCCAGCAGTAGCCAAAGAAAAGTGGGGAGAAGAGAAGGAAAAGAGGGGGCATGACCAATGATCACTACTGATTTGAGCACAGTAACAGTTTCAGTGTGAAGTATCCTCCTGCCAAAAGCTGCATCGACTGCCAACTGAGAGTCTCCATTTTGTAGCATCCAGCACAGGCATATATGTTGGACAGCATGGTTGCTTTATCGATTTCTTCTGCCAATGCATAGGCTTTTTCAGATCAAGGGTTTGTCCAAACAGAGACTTAATGCGCAGATTCTTAGGGGGCATTAAGGCATTTTCAGGCTGCATAGAATTTTTCTACTCAATTTTAGATCTAGGGGATGATATTTATAAGCTTTCCATACCCTGCAGCTCGGTTGACTGTATAAAGAACAGGGATCTGGATTTTCTCAACAGTTCAGTTCTGTTAAAATCAAGGTAGTATCATCTGTTCTTTCACCCTAGGGTGTGGACAAAAAAAAAAGTGCACTATGTGCTTGGGATTTATGGATAATTGTATTCTTCTTTGTAATTACTTTTGATACCACTTTGTAAGTGCAGAAAGTGCAATACTGTTTTCCACTAAGAGGACTTCCTGCTCAGAGAGTCTCCAAGCTGAGACTGACTACTAAGACCATCATGAAATATAGTGACACCGAATGGAAAAGCTCTAAAGGAAGAGAGCTAAGTACCTTCAAAACTGAGTTAAGGGTCTAAATGAAGCATTTGAAAAAAACCTAGGAGGCTTAACTTTTTCAGCTGCTTTGAGAAAATGTTTATGAGTATAATGCCAAAATAAGTGCAGAGGCTTGTCCCTTAAAAATATTGGCTGAAATATTCCACAGAAACTGTAGGATAGACAGCTGGTTGTTAATTGTTTCTATACACAAAATAATGTACCTATTCCAATGTGCAGAACATAGCTGTGTGGTAGAAGGTTTCTAGGCTGTGAGAAGTGTCTGGATGACTTCTTCTGAATATCATACTTTCTGCAGAGCATCCTGTTCAGTGTCACACTGCCAGGTTCATTTTTCCTAGATTTTAGTGGAAGCAGATCTTTGAAAAAGAATGTAGTTGCTTACTAAAAGGAACAAAGATGGTGCCAAGCACTATGTGATTTAAATGGAAAACCCAAGGACCTGTGAGTCAGTAAAGTGCTATCAAAATTATGTGTGTCTTGTCTTGTTTGGTCTACAATAGTATGTTGGCTCTTCAGGGTATAACAGACTCAATACTGTGAATCCACAGCTCTGATCAGAAGCTGTCACTCTCCTTGATGCAGCAGTTTGCAACTGTGCAATTGCCTGCTGAATAAGTGAGGACTCTCTAGTGTTCTAAGGAACCTGGTTATCTGCTGGAATATCCTGTTGTTCAGAGACCTTTCTCCTGAAAAAGGGATCTGAACTAGGAATAAGGGTGAAATTTCTCTATTCTTTCCATAACCACACACTAAACACTTTTTTATAATTAGAAAGAATTAAATACTAACTGCAGAAAAGAAAATGTCTAGTGCCCTTCTAGTAAGAAATAATTAGAACCAAGAAATCATTTCCTCTCTTTTTGATACATGCAGAAAAACTTCAGTTGCTTGCAGAAAATGACACTCCAAAGTTCTGTAAGTGAAAATTACACAGCAGCTGGGACCAAATTCTCAACCACATACATCTGTGTATGACTCAGAGACATAAAACAAGATTTCATGTGACCTTTCAATCTTAGACAATGATTAGCCCATAGATTGCCACTCCACTCCCAGCTCTACTAAACTCTTATTAAAAACATTTTTTTCCAAAGACATTTCATTCCTGCTAACAGGCAAATTCCTAGGCTGCCAAGGAAAGGAAAGCAAGAGATACAGCTATGTGTGTGTGTATACACCCCCTCGCCCCCTATATCTTAGCAATATTGGGAGAATCATGTGAAATGACTGACAAAGAAATGTGCTACCACAAGGTGCAGCTAACAAGCTAGAGAACATGATTAGGAAAGCAGGAATCTGACTAACTGACAAAAGTTCTGAGTGTATAGGTATCCACTGTAACCATAAAGATCAAACCACAATAGAGAGCATTAACAGGTTACTGATACCAGGCCTTGTGTGTACTGTGAAGCAGGATGACTTTGGTCTCACTCCTTCAACTGCCCAAGTAATCTACAAGTAGCTGCTTTGTACACTCCTTGAAGTGGCTTACTGGGTAAGAATCAATTTCCTTTTCTTTAGAAAAAAATTTTTTGTAAGAAGCAATGTGATGGTGAAGTATACTTATGCCACATATGCATCAGACACAGTAGTACAGGTGCTGGCAACCTTTGGGAAGTGGTGTGCTAAGTCTTCATTAATTTAAGGTTTCGCGTGCCAGTAAAAGGTTTCATATGCCAGACCAGCAGCGCAGGTGGCAGATGGAACCCTAGACTGGCAGCGGGCTGAGTGGGGCCGGCAGCCGGGACCCCAGACAGGATGAGCCGCTCAGCCCACTTCCAGTCTGGGGTCCCAGTCACCAGCCCCTTGCCAGCCAAGGTCCGGCCACCAGCCCCGCTCAGCCCTCTGCCGACCCAGGCCAGCAGCAGGCTGAGAGGGGCCGGTGGCCGGGACCCCAGCTGGCAGCAGCGTGCCACTAGAAATCAGCCCACGAGCCACAAGTTGCCGACCCCTGCAGTAGTAAGTTATAGCCCTGTCTTTATTCAAATATTTAAAAAACAGATCTTTTTTTATTCTTTCCCCACTCAACCACCTTTTTTTCTTCTTCTTCTCTTTTAAAACAAACAAGTTTCCTGGACTATTTGAACCTCTTCTTTCTAATTCTATCATTAAAGCTTCAGATGCACTTTTGGTAACATTCTGTGGTTCAACAACTTATTCTAACTCACCTTCCATTATTAACGGTTCCCACTTTATTTTTGTACAACAGAAAATGGGCTGAGGTCCAAAAACTGCTGCTGAAATGGCAGCTACCATTTGTGGGGAGAGAGCTATTAAAAGCTATCACTTTTCTCCTCCAGCTCCTCTCCCACTTTTCCTCTCTTCACCCTACTGCATCCATACTGTCTGTTCATTTTCATTCAACCCCTTTAATCAAGGGTATAGGGAGTTTACGCTCAGGAGTATCACCATTAAAAAAAGCACACAATGCCAACTAAAATGTATCTTTGGACAATCATTGGTCCCATTTAGACACTAATATTATCGAGGTCATCTTTAAACACATTCAAGTAGAGCTTTCTGTTTTAGCTCTTGATTGCTGTTTCCTGTTTTTTCATCTAGTACTTCCTGAAAAATACTGGATGAAAACTCACTCTAACCTTATTTTCATGGATCCAGACTTCATTATGCAGAAATTTGATCAGGACAGCCAAAAGTATCCAGAAAAAAAACCCAAGAAAGAGCAATCTCTCCTCACTTTCAGGTAACTACTAGTTAAACTACTTTCCTGAGCACTGAAAGTGGTAGTTTATAAAGCTAGTGATGATTCTAGCACGCTACATTACCAATTTTGTATCGACAGTCTCTGTTAACATGCCCGGTGTACTATGGCTGAGGCAAATACTGTAGGCACTTCAGCTGATAAGACTCTACGGCTCTAGCACTTGATGGGCCCTCTTCTAACTGCCTTCAAATGTGACACTTATCCCAAGGCTTTGGACACCCTTCTTCTTAACTGCCAAGGGATCTTCCCCTGCTAGCAGCCCACTATCCTCCTGATCTAGAAGAAAAAAGCAGCAACATATTTGCCCCAGTGCAGATTCACCACACATTTAACTAATAAAGGTTTCTGGTGAAACAACAGTTCCTCAGGATTTATCCACGCAGCCCTCAACTCATGAAATTTACATGCGTGAGCTATTAAGGACAAAACAGATGCATGGGAAATGCCTGCTGACCACTGACATGAACCAACTTTAAATTTGTAAAGATGACAGACTATTTTAAAAAATGTTCCACAGAAAAATTAAATTTCCCTATTAAGTTCTATAGAATTATAGATAAGGGAACATACCTCACAATTGAAATGTTTTGTGGATTTTGTTAGCTAATAGGTTTTGCATTCACAAACCAGTACAAAATAACCATTTGAATGTCACAGAAAGAAGAAAAGTTAAGGAACCAGATTCTGGGTTTCAACCTTCCAAAGGATTAATGTAAAAAAGTGTTTTTATTTACAAAATTAAATACTTTGAAAAAATGCTAGCTTTCTTTCAAAGCTGGCTGTCTAAATGCTTGTAAGAGAATATGTATGAGGATTGGAAGCAGTAACAATGGAAGACCTACCTGAGTCTGCCTCATTGCCCGTTCCACTCGACGAGTGCTTCCTTTCTCAAGCTTTGTCCGGAGAAGTAAGGCTGAAGTTTGAATGGCCCAGAATTTAGGTTGTGAAAGTAAACACTAACGAAGGGATGAAAGGAAAAAAAAAGGTTAAAAAGAGAGATTTGATTGTAATTTTCAACATATCTCACTTGCTCAAGCAGGTATGCCTAAACTGCAGTCTATTCTGAAATTCACATTTTCTGTCATGGTATCTTATTGGTAAATTGAAGACATTACATGTATGCATTTGCTGGTCTATTAGATAACCATGGACCAAAAATGACTGGATAAAAGATTTATTGCTATGCCATTTCATCTGAATAAAGTTCATCTCATAGAGAGAAAAAGAGTGTGTGAGTGTGAGAGAGCGCGCACGCACACAGAATAGAACTTGTGACTAGTGAATCAACAAGGAAGCAAGACTGAGAACAAATGGTGAAAAAACACATGGAAGGTGATTACAGGAAGGAGGGTTTCTTATTTATTTCCCTAAATAGTGGCTCTGATACAAGCAAAAGAGTAGTTATTTGGTGATACAGTATAAACAAAGTTGTGCTCAGCAGAATTTATCAGACTTGTTGGTAATCTAGTGAATTTTACTTGTTTTGTTCTATGCAGTTTCTTGCTCTGTGGAGTTTTCTACTTGTTAGCTGAAAATATCCATCTTCCATGGGCTGATTTGTTTAGCACCATGGGAGATGAATCTAAGCAGGAGATTATATACGTGTGCCACCTTCAACGGTGAGGTATTGTCCACTTTCTTTCACTGAGGTTTATGCTACATGTGTTAAGGGCATGATGGTCAAACATTACAGCTACAAACTTAACTCATAGCTGTAGGTTAGTGCTGAGTTTTTAGTTCATCCTACTTTCCTCCATATTGAAGCTGAGTGACAGCTGCCCTTAAAGAAACAGCGTGACGTCATTACTCAGAAAGCCCTCTCTTGATGCCAGCAACCTCACCAGTTATCATCCAATCTCTAACCGACAATTTTTAGGGGAGCCACTTCATCAAAGGAGGTCATTAAGAAAGTGGTAGCCAGAGTGGTCTCAACACACTTGATTCCATATAGATGGCTCTCTTTAGTCCCTCCCATTCTGGTATGAGACGTGGATATGCTACCATTATCTGTGTTTGCATTTTATTTTTACTAAATGAAAAAAAAAAGTTTTAACTAGTTGCAAGTAGATGCCAATATAAATCTCTCAGTGAAAGGTATTTCAGCTACATCCAAGGTTCCCAAATGTGGGAATATAAACACAAACCCCACAACCCAAAATGATTAAGCAACTGAACATTCCTAAGTACACTTTCAGGCACTAAAATCTGGACAAGGGCAACACTTCATTTCATAGACTGCAACAGTAATTTGCAGACAAAACAATAAATAGACACGAATATATCTTCTTCAGTGGTATAAAACCATCTCTCTCCCTGTCAGTCAACTATTACTACTTTAGAAACAGCAATAGTTATGACTTCACCTAGGCCTAGACTGAGACTTTATGCGCTTGTCTTCACTACCGGGGTAGGTCGACTTAAGGCTTTATAGTTCTACCTGTGGCTAAAACCAGACATTAATACACATCACTATATTTTAAAATAATATACCTGGGAACAATAAAAAAATAAATCAAACTTGGAAAAAAAACCATGCATAACGTACTTTAATGTACTGTGCTTACTATAAATTAAGAAAACTGCTTAATAAAACAATTTCAGAAATAAATCTGCTCATTGAAAAAGAATCTTCACAAGAAGTCTTCATTATGTTCATTTTAGAAATTAAACACAGAAAAGAAAAAAATAAGGGGATCAGCTGTTGGAAGGACAGAAAAAATGGAAAGACCAACGAAGTTATGCAACTTTTTGTACACAAAATAGAACATTTTGAAATGGGAAAATTCACTGCTTCAGTTCTCCCCAGCAAAGAGAACTCTTCTCCAACCAACAAGGGACCTTGATAAATTTTTTCTTCCATATTTATAAAATGAAAAATAGAGTACTAATACAGCAGATAAACACATTCTCAGCAACAGACAATGTGGCACTTTGGTTTAGATTACACAGTATAAATAATGGATAAGATGATTTCCAGTCAGAAATAGTACAGCAATTACTATTTGGGAGTAGGGAAGACATGAGAACTAATAAAGCAGCAGCTTTCGGGAATGGAGCATACTAACGCAAGTAATCTTCCACAAGGCTAGCATACTTTGTATCAACCCCATTAAACAGGTCTAGGACTCCCACCTTGCCCCAAATAAACAACAAGCCCTCCTAGACATGCAAGAGACCAGGGCCGTCCTCAGCCATAGGCAGAACAGGCAGCCACCTAGGGTGCCACTAGGTCTCGGGACACCACTCTGCCGGGAACCTGGACAGACATACCTGGCAGGGGAGATATCATGATCATGGGAAGCAGTGGAGCATGTAAGAACAGGGCTGCTGGGTCCTAGAGAGAGCCAAATGCAGCACAGCCTGAGAGAGGGGACTGGCTGCTGAGGTCTCTGGGAAGAAGTGGGGGAAGGAACTCACCTGTGAGTGTGACTCTTTCCTCCTGCGTGAAGTGAGGCAGGCTCGGTGGCTCTGGCACCATTATCCTTTGTTGTCCACCATAATGTCCATTCTTCTCCCTTCTGCCCCACGGAGCACCTCCCTTTCTCCCTCCCCCACACGAAGCACCTCTCTCTCCCCCTCCCCTCTGTCAGGGATCGGTTGGATGAGGTGCTGGGAGGGGGCTGTCTGGCTGCCTGCTGAGGAATGAAAGTGAAAGTAACTCACTTCCTCGGCAGGCAGCCAGGATTGGAATGTCACACAGGGCTGGGCTGGGGATAGCAAGATAGCATGTGTGAAAAATCAGAACAGGGGGTTGGGGTAGGGTGAGCAGATGTCCCACTTTTACAGGGACAGCCCCAATTTTGGGGCCTTTTTCTTATATAGGTTCCTATTTTCCCCCATCCCCCGTCCTGATTTTTCACACTTGCTGTCTGGTCACGATAGGTGAGGGTAATTGGTGCCTATATAAGACAAAGCCCCAAATATCGGGACTGGACCTATAAAATCAGGACATCTGGTCACCCTAGCTGGGGAGCGTGTCTCTTCCCAGGGCTAGTAGTGATCCATCTCATCCGGAGGGAGCTGCACAGGGCAGGGTGAGCTGCTGTGGCTCCATGGGTGCCCCGTCCCTGAGGTCAGATGCTGTGATAACTTCACCATGGTCCATTGGCCTGGTGGTGGTGCCCACTGGCGTGTGATTGGACCTGAGGGTTTGCTGCTGCTGTTGCCATTCTGCACCCTAAGAGGTGGATTTTGGGGTCCTGCAGTTTTCCACCTATCTCCTCCTCTACTGCAGCTGTTGGACCAGCAGGCTAGGGGATGAGCCAAGCATGAAAGCAGTGCTGTGTTGCCATTTAGATTGTCATTTAACAAATTTGTTTGCCAAAAATGCTTGCTAACAATCCTGAATTAAATTTTAAATTTTTTTTTAAAAAATAATCAATATCTTAGCCAAAAACAGAAAATTAAGTTGTTCACAATTATTTGTGACAAGTTTGGCATGGGGAAGGGAGTGGGCCAGTTTTCATCAGAGAAACAAAAAATGTTGACTGACTTACCTATAGCCCTGTTACTGCTAAATAGAGCCCTCCAACAATTGTAATATGCTCATCTCCTTACTAGTGTATAGAGCAGGGGTCAGCAACTAATGGCACATGTGCAAAAGGTGGCATGTGAGCTGATTTTGGATGGCATGCAGTGGCGGGCTGAGCAGCACAGTCTACCACTGATGTGGGGTTCTGGCTGCTGCCCCATTGCCATCCGGGGTCCTGGCCGCCAGCTCCACTCAGCTCCCACTGCTGGCCTGGGGACCCCTATGGAACACCAGGCTGGCAGCGGGCTGAGTAGAGCGGCGGCTTAGACTCCAGCTGAGCCACTCAACCCGCTGTCAGCCTGGGGTTCCATTCACTCAGCTGATAGGCGGGCTGAGCAGGACTAAATTCAATGAAATAGGAAAACAAGAGCAACTAATGACAAAGTGCAAGAACCTAGACCAGTGGTCCCCAACCTTTTTCGCCTGGCAGGTGTCAGACAAAGGACCGTGGTGGCGGACAAGCATCCACTGAAATGCTGCCGAAATTCGGTGGCATTTCGGTGGCAACATCTCTGGATGACACTGCTTTCGGCGGCAAATGGTGTCACCCAGAGGCGTCAGCACCGAAATGCCGCCGAATTTCGGAGGCATTTCAGCAGATGCTCATCCTCTGGCCAGTACGCGGGTGCACTGAGAGGCCCCTGCAGGCACCATGGCACCCGCTGGCACCATGTTGGTGACCCCTGACCTAAAGAGCCTCCTGAAGCACAGTGATCATTTTGATTTAAATGGACTTGAACTGTATGAAGAATTAAGTTGTTGCCACATGCAAAATCGATGATGGAGATTGTACAGTTTATTCATACCAGCAAACTTGTTGACATATATCCTAATGTGTATACTGCCACTCGTATTCTACTGACAATTCCTGTAAACAGTAGCATCAGGAGAACGGAGTTTCTCAAAACTAAAGCTCTTTAAAAACTATCTCCGCTCTACAATGAGTCAAGAACACTTGACTGGTCTTGCTATTCTTTCAATTGAACAAGACATCATTTTTTCTTTGTCATACAATGACATTATTACTGATTTTGCAGCCAAAAAATCCAGAAAGATTGCTTTTAATTAAAAACAAATCCTTGTTTCAATACCTCTTAATATAAACTTCCAATAAAATGTTGATAAATTTTAAAAAATATATTATTTGCATCATTCTGTCAAATCAGAATTTTTTCTATAGTGCTACTTCTTTAGCACTCGTCCATCAGCATTACAGTGTGCTTAATTAAGTTAAACTGGTTTTAATAACATGCATGTGGCAAGTTTTCCAATAGTGTCAGCTTACGTTTGTGTTGCTAAAAGCAAGACAGGCACAGGGGCACCAGTATAATAATCCCGCCTATGGCACCATAAATCCTAAGGACGGCCCTGCAAGACACCCTCAGCCTCCCAGGAGCTCTTCTCCACATGGAGTGGTCTGGCTTCTTGACACCACTCCACTAAATGAACAGCAGCAGTTCCAGCAACCCTGCTCCTCCATCTTTTTAAGGAGATGTAGCATCTGTTCCATTCTACAATCTTGCGCTTCTCCTCCTAGAGAAGAATCAGGAGCAGCCTGAAGCAATTTTACCAGCCAGGGTGAAAAAAAGTTAATTGCTGCTCCAGCGGTCAGGCATACAAACAAAAAACACCTAACCGCCACTCGCCAAAAAACCCTGAGTGTCACAGAAGTATGGTGTTTTCTTGAAGTTGGTACCTAAGGCAACTGCCTTGCTCACACACCCCTAGAATCGTCCTGAAGAATAGTAGTGTCTAGGCTATTTTGTGCTTTCCTCCTCATCCCTTTTAAAAGAACAGGACATTTGGATCCTTAAGTAACTGGGAAACTTGAGGTTGTTCTGCTACTTTTTTCCTCTTGTGACCTCAAGTGAAAGAGCCACTTGTTCCCTGGTCCCACTCAGGCTACTTGCCCAGGCAAAATTTTTACTTTGAGAGGGTTTCTAAAGCTCTGCCATGTTAAATCACCAGACATAAAGCACTTCTTTTTTAAAAAATAAACCTCATATACAAATGAAGTAGAGCACTATCCCCATGAGTGACTAATTATGAAACTGTTTCACTAATTCATCCAGGTAATTTATACTGGAATACTATATCAACACAAACAAAAGCAAAGTGAAAACTTTTGTAAGTTATTCCACTTGTGGCAGAGAGGTATTTTCATGTTTGTAAAAAGAAATCAAGTCACACCATGACCTCTCTTTATAAGGCAGGCATTGTGTAAAAAAATTTTATATATATATATAGGTTAATAAGACCTGTGGGGGAGTATATGCTGGGCTCAAGTGAACAAAATTCTTGGTTATTTTTCAGCTGGGTAGCACACACACACCTGTTACTTCACTTCTGGTGGGTGTCATTTTTTACATCTACTGTACAGTTAATTTATTTTTAAGTGTCTCAGAAAGGGTCTTTCTACATTTTAGAAGCAAAAAAACAACTTGGAACATGATCCTGAGGACCAGAAGAAGAAAATGAAATTAGGGAAAATATGATTTGGTCTTAAAAGCACACTTTCAGAGAGGTCTAGACCCAAAATTTAAATCTGGTAAAAGATTTTATGAAACTTGATCATAAGTGTTTCCTTTAGAAGAAGCGTGGTTGCATTTATATATTCTGACACAGTATCTGTAACCCAAAACTGAAGTACTGATGTTGAAAGCAAAATTAACTAGAAACAGACATGAAAGACTAAATTCTTTTCATACAATGGAATGAATGAAGGCTAAAGGGAAACCACCAGCATTAATTGTGAAAAGTTCACTTAAAGAGCCTTTTGGCGTTAATGTAAAGTATTAGTAACAATGTATCTTGTTAAAAGTGGCCCAATCCTGCAACCAACTATGCACAAGTAAGTAGATACAGTGATCTCAACGCAACTACCTCATTTGCATTGTTACTCAAGCATATCTTTGCAAGATCTGGGCCTTGCTCCATAAACTGACACAGCGTCCCTCTAAGACATTAAAGACCTCTAAAATCCATTTAATGAGAAAACTGTTGAAGAGTTTAACTTAAAAGTTAAAACAGAGCTCCAAGTCTGCTTAGTTAAAAAGCAAATTTTTAAAGAAAAACCTGTCCAAAAAGAGTGGGAGGAATTTGCGGCACCTTGACTTTTCCACCTTCGTTAATAAGAACAAAAACATTTAGAAGCCAATAAAATCTGAGCTCTAGTTTAGTACTTGGCTGCCTTGGCCAAAATGACAGGCTTAGCCTGAAGGTTTATGGGCCTGATGCAGCGTGCACTGAAGTCAATGGAAAGACTTACAATGTTGACTACAGTCCTGTTTCTAGAGTTTCAGAGCCTATCTTTGAGAACTTTATATTAAATGGATTTTTGAAGAAGGGAAGTGGAAGAGGAGCTTGCTCCATCCACTCCATGCATCAACCTGGTATTTCAGTGTTTCCAGGAATGGTGCATTTCCCTCTGGGAAAATATTCTGGTTAAAATAAAGACAATTTTCTTGTGTTTTTGTCTTGTTTGTAATTTTAATATATTTCTCATTTATCTTGGGCTCCAGCCACTGAGCACTAAAAAATTAAGGACTGAAACCTTGAACTTGACTCAATATTCTATTGGAAGAGAGTTTCAGAGGACTGAGGCCAGGTTTGATAAAAGTGCATGTTATTGAGGAAATACATTGGCATATGCTAAACTAGTTGGAATAGCCTAGCAGTTGATGGATTCATGCATTAGTGTATTGCATTGCTGTTGTCCAGCTGGGAGGCGTTGAAGGCATGTGCAACTGAGGCACCTCATCATCCACCAAGATGGGATATAATCTCTTACTTTCTACTGTCTCTGGTTAGCTGTTACTCAAAACACTTATATAATTGCTTAGCTTCAGGGAGGAATCCAGGAGAACACCTAAGCAATGGACTGAATTCACCAGTTTTGGGTGTGTGCCCTTTAACCAAAGGAAACCATATTGTGGTTACAGCCTCCTCAAAGTGCTTATCTCTGACCACCAGCATTTTGCTAAGATTCAGCTTCAATCTGCTGTTCTTCATCCAGGGGCTGATTTCATCAAAGCAATGGGCCTCAATATTTAAATTGCTGGCACATGAGCCCATGACATCTTACCAACTCTCTGAGGCTGCATGTAGATGGTGAACTGGACAGCAGCACCCTCACAGCCAGGATCAAGGAGATAATATTCAGAATATAGAACCTTCTGACTGTGAAATGTTTTCCACTGATTTGCTAAGGCTTTTTGATATTCTTCATTTCAGCTGAAAGAAAATATCATAGCAGGGCATCAGCTCTGCTGTAGTTAAGCTTGACAAGGCTGCTCTAAAACCCACTTGCTCACTTGAAATTTGCCATGCTTTGCCGAGTTCTGGATACGGTTCGTGGTTCAAATTTGAGGTCATTTGAGCAAGGCTTTCCCTCCCCCCGAATTTTACATGATTAAGTTCTTATTTTTTGTGCACATGTGGGGCTCAAACTATGGTTCTGATTGTCCCCCAATTGATTTATTCAGTTACAATGTTGATCGCAGCTACTGTGCCATACCTACTTCCCCTTTGGGGAAGCGTTATTGGAAATGCTGTTTATTGAAAGACAAGTTTGGCTCTTTAGAATGGTACACAACAATCTAAACCACAAAAGAGATTGACACATGTATGTGCAGCAAGATTAGGTAAAGGATTTTAAAGGCAGTATATTGTCACAGGAATTAAGTGGCTCAATGGGACATGCACACTCTACCTTTGTAGACAGTGGAACTTTCAGAACACAAAGCAAGAACTGTACTGAACAGGAGAAATTTACACCTGCTTTATACACACACTTAGAAACACACACAGAAATATGATCACATCTGCTAAATTTTACAATCACTTCACCCTTATGCCCACTATGACAACTAATTCTATACTTTCACTTACTCATGATTAAACCCACAGTCCACTCATATCCCATCTCACTGCTGACAATCAACATGGCAAGACCACCCCTGTGCACTGCTACTAACACAACAACTCACAGAACTGAGTGCTGAAGTGAAGCATACTGGATCTCTCAAGGCACACATGCACACAGCAGTGAAACACCCAAACTGCTACACAAACAGTTTCAAATGCAAAATCCATCTGAGTGGTTGAATGAGAAGGATCAAAGATATATATCAGGGAGTCTTAGAGAAAGATTTAATTGTAACCACAAATTTGGTTTTGACAGCAGATTCCTGTCCTGTCCATAACACAGCAAGTCAGTTTATATTAACATTTTTTGTTCAGCTATTTTGTATGCGAACTTGTAAATCTCTGGTTTGACAAACAGAGGTTATTTACTGACTTTGGTTTAAAATACAACATAGACAAATGCCTATCTAGGCTGTATGTATCCTTCTTATTAAAATATATACAAAACAAAAAATCAAAACAGCACATCTCTCCACAGATAATCACCAGTCAACATAAACATTCTAATTAAAAAACTAACACCGTTCATATTCCATTTGCATTTTGAAGGATGGGCTCTTTTACTTATTATCAAGTTTCTATCACATCACTCTATTGTTCACCAAACTTTCGTTGGGCTGAAGGTACTAAGAAAGTCTAAAATAATTCATACAACTATACAGTATATTACCAAATATATTTTTAATAGAACACCATTAAGTTACACTAACTGTATTTAAGATTCTTTATAAACCCAACAAAAAGAGTGTTTGCCATTCCAGTTTATAGCACTGTTCTATTTAAGAGCAGAAAATCATTTAAACAGAGATTTAAATACAATCAAAATATTTTGTTGCTTAGCGACTAAAATTTTTGTGGAAAGTAATACATTAATTACAAGCACATCTGGCAATTCACAAGAAATCTATTAATTTTTAGCTCTACTTACATCAATAGCTTAATTTTACAGAATTATCCCAGTACATATCTTCAGCATTCTCATGGGTGATCCTATTTTTATTAAATCTTTCCAATAGCTAGCTTAGTTTAACAGTGTATGTATTTAGTGTTATGGAATTTGGCCATGGATTAACCAATTGTTTGTCATAGAACTTCAATTCTCTCTCTTTCGCAGGAAAGGGAGAGTTTAAACTTAAATCCAAACATGTTAAGGTATGAAAATGCACAATCTGGGCACCTATACAACCTTAACTCTGCCCTGCATTACTTTGCAACATTTATATGATTATGACTAAGTAGCTTTAATGTTTGTAGTCCTTCCAGACCAGATGAAACTGAATTAAAAGATACTTAACACTTTAACTATTCTCTCACTATGTTACACGTTTTAAAATAACTGTCACTCCTAAACTAATTAAGAGATTTACTCATAAATTCTCTGTTAATTCATTTGACAGTTAAAGAATAAGTGCTGTGACTTTGAGGAGGATACGCTGTATTTTTATACATAACTTACAAATGTAGAATTTTTTTACATAACCACTCAAAACCAAAACAATGTAAAACTTGAGAGCCTACAAATCAAAGCATGAAGAGGCATATACATGTTTAGCATATCTGGCACATAAAATACCTTGCAACACTGACTACAACAGTGCCATGCAAATACTTGTTCTCACTTTCAGGTGAGATTGTAAACAAGAAGTCGGCAGCATTATTTTCTGCAAATGTAAACAAATGTTTGTCTGAGCGACTGACTGAACAAGAAGTAGGACTGAGTGGACTTGTACGCGCTGAAGTTTTACATTGCATTAAAAAATAAAACAGTTTTTTT
This sequence comes from Gopherus evgoodei, assembly GCF_007399415.2. Lineage (NCBI taxonomy): Eukaryota > Metazoa > Chordata > Testudines > Testudinidae > Gopherus > Gopherus evgoodei. The sequence goes on along the minus strand of NC_044324.1, from coordinate 158,681,185 downwards.
GGTACATAATTCTACATTTGTAAGTTCAACTTTTGTGATAAAGAGATTGTACTACAGTACACTAATATGACATATAGTATTTCCAAATAACTATTTGGGAATTTACACCACTCAATGTGGTACTTTGAGCACCTATTAATTCCTCATCCTCATAAGTACTGCACAAGGGATGCAGTTAATACTTCATTTCATGTATCAATATCAGAATGATACATACTAATATGAAAAAAATTGAGTATCTCTAAGGATTCGCCGTCTTGAACAGAAGTAAGCTGATTACTTACAGGAATAAGGTCACTTTGTGTATAAAACAATCTGAGTAGAAGTTGTAAACATCCATATTCACTAATCACATCTTATTTGCTATAAAACTTTCATATCTTCTACAGTTGTGAAGAAGATTATTCCAGTAGAATTTCACTGCATGTTATTCTAGATACACTATTACAAATTCTAATCCTATTCGGCATAGCTGACTTTCAACATTTAAGAGTGTTATCTCCTTGAAGAGATATACTATATAGGCATTGTAAATCCCCTCATATATTGAAAATTTAAATGCCCTGCAAATATAGCTGTTATAAGAATTATGTTTCTTATAAGGATAATTTAAAAGGACATAAGTGCAGTCTTGACAGAGAGAAGCAGTCTCTAGGCAGAAATGAAATTTGATGACTTGAAGAGATTCTGTCTCAGAGGTTTATAATCCATTTAAGAAAGACTAGACATGGAACGGCTTTTGCTCCAGCTTCTCTAGCACTCTCACAATTTTGAGACTATTTGGGCCTTAGTTTCCATCACATCCACTTTATGCAGAAAGTTTTGATTTTCATTGATCCCTTTGAGAACATAGCCTTGTACTCAGACAAATGGCTTCTCTACTGTGAGAAGTCCATCTCAGAAGAAGTTGCCTCCAATTTTCTATGGATGCAGTCAAGTCTCTTGCATGCTATTATGCCTTTTCCTTTACTCCCTAGATTTACTGTTCAGCAAACTGGTGATAGAAAGTTCTGTGATGTAGCACTGCCACTTCTCATTTACTGAAAGATAACTACGTACACACCCCTTAATAGTGAGCGTCAAGTACATCAGGTCCAGTTCAAAAAGATGAATCCCTAATACTACAGCATTTCTAAGCTGAGCCTTGTAGCACCTATAATGTACCGTGGTTGTGTTGTGTTAATATATTTATTTCTTCAGTACATTTCAGTACAGTTGCTACAGTTAGTACATTAGCTTTCCACATTAAAAAAAAAACAGGTTCTAAATCTTCATTTAGGGAACAAGTGAAAATCTTGTAGTGGTCAGTAGCCTCATCTCCTACTTGCTCCACATCTCACAGACAGAAGAATGCTGAACAGGGAGAAAACTGAAACAAACTGCAGACACTTTGCGTGTAGCTGTCAGAAGCTGCACTCAACACATCTGTTAATGTCTCACTTCCAGAAGCACTAAACTTAATTCAGATCTTAAAAGAAAAAAATTAAAATGATTTTGGATGATAACCCAATACTTCAGCTACAAATCTAGAAAATAAATTTTTAGTAGGGTATTAAAAGCAATTTGTTATTAAAAATTCCTATATTTTTCTATATTTTGTGCTTGTAGTACTTTTAGCAGAAAATTGACTGTACATTTTTTCACTTAGATTTAAACATTTTAGAAAAATACCCATAAATCTTTGCCGATAAAGCCTGCAAAGGGAATTAACTTTTGTATTGGAGCAACAGTATTAAAACACTATTTCTAGTGAAAAATTCATGATTTGTGTTGTGTGGTCAAAATGAATTACATTCCAGATATTTGTAACAGCACTCTCAGTTTTTAAAACCAGTGGCCCCAGAAACCTATGTGGTGAAGCTAACAGACCCTGAATGCGTCTCTCCCTCAGTTTACATTCCTTTCTCTGAAAATATAATTTAATATCTTTCCAGTAATCATTTAGTAAAAAAGGGATTCTTTCAGTATAATCAACTTGAATCAACTGATTCAAGGTGACTGTAGCTACTTTAGTTGATATTTCACAAAGAAAAATATATACACAGGGCAAGTGAAAAAACATCCAATTGCTCTACTACCCAAAATATCAGATTAGTATTCCAAGTTGCCTATTCATGTGACTCCTTCAATGTTATGTAGGAAAAAAGTGGCATTATCTTGGTTATGTCTTACATATTTTCTGGTCCCACTTAAATCAAAATTTTAACTGCCTCCTTTTGGACTTGAAATAAGGTAAAGAGTTCAGAAATACTGCACAAGAACTAATTCTGCAAGAGATACTGCCAGGTGTTGCTTTTTAAAACAGCTTAGTAGGTGTTTTTTTGATGTATGATCAGATGCTCTGCCAAGCCATAACTTTTTACAAAATTTCTGTTAAAAGGAGGAAAATATCCCCATTATCACTTCACTGGTGTCATTTTTCACATCTCTTCACATTGTTATTTGAACACTTGAATTGGAGCATTCAGTTAATTCACTATCTGTTTTAAAAAGCGTTGATTATTGTTCACCTGAAGTGACAGAGAAAAAAACAGAAATCTTAAAATTATCAGAATGACAGGGCAAGAGAGATTTACTCTCTTGAATTGGCTTGGGAGATCAGCACACGCAGCTAGTGCCATTTTCCACTATTAATCTAATATCCCATATATTTTTCAGTTGGTTTAGACCACACATTCAGTATGTCTTTTCCAGAGACTAGAGCTGCTCATTCAAGCATATGACAAGGGTTTATTTCAGTCCATAAAAACTAATCCTGGGAATGTACAACTAAAATAGCATTTCACCACAACAGGTGTTAGCTGAACATCAGCAGGGCTGGGTTTAAAGCTCTTAACCACAGCCATTAGAAATAACTCTTCTGGTGTTAAAATCAAGAGCAAGGCCAAGACACACACAGTGATCTGCACCAAGGGACAGTTTAATTAGAAAAGTATTCTTAAAATTTGCTTTGTCTAGTCTTGTCTAGTATCCTATGCACTAAAGTTATAACATTACGTAATTATAAAAATAGCTTACACTTTCGGTTTTAACTTGCCCATTTCAAATTTCAAAGTAATTTAAAAGTGAAACACATATTTGGGTTCTTTTACATTTTAATTCATGTGAAATAAGCTTATTCGAATAAGTTGTTTCACAATTAGCTACAGCTGGATATAATTGTACTAGAATTTTCACCTCAAAACAATAGTAAAAATTTTTTGTTGCATACACCCAGGTATTGCTTTTTCCCCGTTAGGATTTTATTACAAGTTTTCTCTCCTCCCTTTCTCCCCCAACCCATCAGTTACCACATCAGCAAGCATATTTTCCCAGCAGGAAAGTCAGAGCACTGTTCCAAATGTTTGCCTTTAACAGCTAATCGTACTGTTCCCTAAGCTATGTCTACACTTAAATGCTAAAATGGCACAGCTGTAGTGCTGCAGCTGCGCTGCCACAGGGCTTCAGTAGACACTTAATGTAGACACTTAATGCAGTGATAGGAAGAGTTCTCCCATTGCTGTAGTAAAACCACGTCCCCAATAGATGGTAGGCAGATCAACAGATGAATTCCTTCATCTACCAAGCACTGTCTTCACGGGATTTAGGTCAGTTTAACTAAGTCACTCAGGTGTGAGGATTTTTCATGCCCCCTGAGCAATATAGGTGGGGTCAATCTAATTTTCTGATGTAGAACAGTCCTTATACTAGGGCTTTGGCATAGTCCCAAATGATATCCCAAAGCCCTGTAGCTGTTGGACTGCACTCATCTAAAATAGAGATTTAAACTTCCTAAATATCTTTAATTACCCTTGAATCTGCAGGAGGCTGAATGCCTTCAGTTCCCACTGGATTTGAGAGAAACTGAAGTTATGCTAAGCATCCCCAAGAAGGTGCTAAGCATAATCAAGCTGTGTGACACTACAGGAGGTTAGAAGGAAAAACACTTTCCTCTCACAACATTTAGAAGGTATTCTATTACAATGTGTAAGACAGAAAAGGCTATTTTAAAAGTGTACTTTCCACTCCCTCTCACAAGTCCTGCACTGCCATAACAGAGCAGCTCTCCCTTCTACATCGAGATTGAACCCAGTGGGGTTCTTTGGTTCACTTTTTACCTCCACACCAAGGTCATGTCTACATTTATTGGCAGATTGGTGCTGCAGCAGGTGTTGATTTAGCAGGTCTAGTGAAGACCCACTAAACTGATCGCAGAGCATTCTCTGGTTGACTCTGGTACTTCATCGGAACAAGAAGAGTAAGGTAAGTCAAGAGATACTGCAGTAAGTCGATCTAACCTACATCAACTCCAGTTACATTATTTATGTAATTGGAGTAGTATAACTTAGGTTGACTTATTGCGGTAGTGTAGACAAGGCTCTATTCAGCTTGAATATATTCTTCCCCTATCACTCTGCTTATAGGAAGACACATTGCAAGATGACTGCTCTTTACCAGCATCTTGCAATGCTGATCATACGCTATCATCTTTGGGCAGCTGACAATGCTATTTTCTTTATTAGCTCACATGTAGGTGGCACAAAAACCAAGCTGTCCCTTTTATCCATTTCTGTAATGTATATGAGTCACACTGTACTTCAGCCTCCTGCAAAGCTGTATGACATAGTAACCTGTTTGGAGGACTGGCAACAATCATTTTGTTCATGAGAAAATAAATTTTCCAATCTTGGCTCACACTTGATTCCTCAACTCTTAACAGACATGAAGATACAGCTTTGTAATTTTATTCCTCTGTCTCTGGTGGGAGAAAAAAAACTTAAATGAAGCTTTATTTACTTCAAAAATTGCTGACTTAATGAGAGATCACGGGTTGCCTTGCATCCTATTATGGCTACCCACCCAGTGTTAAGTGAACTATTGAGACATAGATAAATTTGCTGAGTATGTTATATCAGTTTAGGCACTTGTTCAGATACCCAGCTGTGTGCTGGAAAGCAGATGGAAGGCTGCAGAAATGACTGTAATGTTCTTACAGAAATCAGCTATAAAAACTGAACCTCTCTTTAAAAAGGCATAAGAATCACATATATTAGAGTTAGGGCTTGTCCACATGGGGAATTCATGGGGAAGTTAGTGCAAAGCAAGTATGGTGTGAACTTAAAATGTACTAGCTATTCCAGGCTTTTTCCTCCAAGTAGACAAGTCCTTACCCTTCTAAATAAAGAAGTGAAAACTCCTAGTTGCTTCTATATTGTAAAAGGCAAATAGTTACATTCTGTACCTAACACTTTGAAAAACAGATAAGGAATAATAATTTACATTTAAAAGGCTACAAATTTTCCCCTTTTAGTATAAAATATTTAGGATACAATATTGAATAGTGCTAATCAGTACTGGATTTTAAATCACTTAAATGTATCCGCTACTTATTAGTGAAGGGTCTGTTTCAACTTCAACACAATGTTGCAAAGAATATCTTAGATCTTGGCTCCAAAATATTATGCCACTCTCCTCATTAGAGCTCTTCATACATTTTTACTCTTTTCTATGTATTTCTTCTATTTGCTCTAAAAAGTAGTTTCTCTGTCTTACAAATAATTAAATAAGGGTAATTCCTATCTACTACCCTTTTCCTTATTCATATTAATTTCTGTGTGGTATTTGGGCTCAACTAAAAACAAAGCTGAAGGACCATTAGTGAAAAAAGATCCATGTCCAATAGAGGAAAACACGAGTTGGGCCTGATAGACCACCTCTCTTTAATCTTTCCTTCGCTGGTGGAGGTGGTGGTGGTTAAAGCCATGCAAGGCTGCCCTAAGCAGAGTCTCTGCTCCAGCAAGAGTATTATGAGCCAGGAAAGTCCCCTTTTTCTTCAGTTCTGGCTAGAGGACATAGGTTTGGAGGCTGGAGCAGGGCCGCCCGGGGGCGGGGGGCAAGTGGGGCAATTTGTTCTGGGCCCCGCAGGGGCCCCCATGAGAGTTTTTTGGGGCCCATGGAGCGGGATTCTTCACTCGCTCCGGGGCCCCGGAAAACTCTCGCGGGTCCCAGGGCCCGGGCCCCCAGAGCTTCTTCCACTCTGGGTCGTCGTCGTCAATTCGGCAGCGGAGGGTCCTTCTGCTCAGGGGCCACCGAATTACCGCTGAAGACCCGGCACTTCAGCGGCAGGTCCCGCTTCTGCAGTAATTTGGTGGCGTGGGGCCCCTGCCGCAGGTCTTCGGGGCACTTCAGCAGCGGGTCCTGGAGCGGAAGGACCCCCCCGCCGCCGAATTACCGCCGAAGCGGGACCTGCCGCCTCTGAAGACCCCAGGCCCCTGAATCCTCTGGGCGGCCCTGGGCTGCAGCAAGCCATCTCTTGCCCAGCACTTCTCTTCAGTGGGTTTTCTGGAGTTTTCAGGAAATGGATGGAAGAGAATGAGAAGACAAGACAAGACGTTTCCAGCTCCCACTTCTCTTCAGATATCCACGAGGGGAAGAGAAAGAATTGTCCAAAAGAAGCTGTCATTCCCTTCCAATTCTCATTTTACACACAAAGGGAAGGAGAAGAGTTAGTCAAGAAGACCATCTCATTTCTGACTACTTTAACTGCTCTTTAGTGAGGTAGTGATGAATAGGGTGAGACTACACAATGCTCATACAGAATACACACCAAGTATTCCTGTCCAAAGCTCATCCCCATACCTCCACCCTGCTTTTAACAACTCCTTCAGAACAACAAACATCAATCATTTCATGACTTCGCATTTAAGCTGGCTGGTTTTCCTGTTTTTCTTGCAAGATCTCCTGTCTCACACTGACACAAAATATGTCTACACTTTATGGAGCAAAAGAAACCCATCTGTTCTAGCTATATATACTGGAACCCGACATCCTGTCATGAGTAGAAAAAAATCCAACCACGAGATGACCCAATTTCTTTTTAGTGAACTGCGAGTAATGGGCGGCAGAACTTTCATTTCTCATTCAGCAGGCGACCAGGCAAAAGGAGTCTACCCTGCCTTCTCTGGGGATAGAAGCACACATGGGAGTGCTGTACAGTGTCTCTTGCAATGCACATTGTATAAGAGGAAAGGAAGTTAAAGGGGAAGTGAGTGTTGGAGGAATATCAGTCTCAGTGGATGGACAGGTGGATGGAAGAGTGAATAAGATGTGCAGCTCATGGTGGAGAGCACACATATGGAATTAATGTCTAAGTGAAAGTATGCAGGAGATGAATATATTGGATGCAATGAAGAGTTTCTAATATGGGACAGCAAAAGATAAAAAGTCTTGATTTGGACTTGAATATCACAGGGACACCAAAAAGCAAAATCAGACTAATTTGTCTCAAAGGAGAAGAATAAAAATAGTAACAAGGACAGACATATTACTTACATACACAGCCAAGAGCATGATTCAATATTTATGCATAATGCAGTCCACTCTTTAGCTGTTAAATTTAGGGTGGAATTTTCAAAGATAACTAAGGGCTTGTCTACACTGCCCTGTACTTTGGACTACCATATGGAGGCTGTGGGAATGAACTAAAAGATTCCTAGTTTGCATTAGTAATAATCTTGCTTGAAAAGGATTTATTAATGTGAACTAGGAACCCTTTAGTTTGCACCAATAGTGTCCAAACAGGGCTGTTACATCACAGCACTGTGTTGTGTATTGCTATTCACACCCTAGTAGTCCAAACTGCAGGGTGGTGTACATATGCCTTACGTGGCTTAGGAAGGGGCACAAATCTGATTCCAAATCACTTAGGCACTTCTGAAAATCCCATCCTTAACAAATATTTAAATCAGGCTCAGTGACTAAATGTTTTCACAGATGTGTGACTTTCTACAATAACTACACCTCTACATCGATATAATCCAACCTGATATAACACAAATTCAGATATAATGCGGTAAGGCAGTGCTCTGGGGGGGTGTGGAGAGGGGAGGGCTGCCCACTCCGGTGGATCAATGCAAGTTCAATATAACGCGATAAGATTTTTGGCTCCCTAGCACAGCGTTATATCGAGGTAGAGGTGTAGTCTAGGATTCACTTTCTAAAGATATTATAGGTATATCAAACAAGTGTTGACACCAATACTTTATCCCTGCAAATTGCAGAATCCACTCGATGTTAAAACTTTCATTATTTGAATATTCTATCAGAACAGATATAAGTAGAATGGTACCTGTTTAGCTTTTAAGAGCTCACCGCTCTCCAAATATACTACGAAGTACATACATTTAACCTTCCTATATTTGTAAAGGATAGGAGATGATTTTCGGTGCTGTTATTGCTTTAACTGGAATTTTTTGATAGAGAGTTTTAAGGAACATATTTCACCACTAAAATAAAAACTTTCTTCATAGGTACTTACAATCAACTTTCTTCAGGAGAAGAAAAAAATTGAAGACAAGGAAATGTCACAAAGAAAAAGGATACTATTTTATTTAAAGAAATTTGTTTTCAATGACCAGTGAAGGGTGAAACCACATAAGATATGTCTTCTATTTTCACTTAAAGAGTGGAATCAAGCCATATTACTGACATACTCTACTTGGCCAAACATATAACTTATTCTGTGTTATGCTGAAAACCACTTCAGTCAGGTTTGACTGTAGTAGCATTGTCTTTTTTCAGGTTTGGGGTTTGGATTTGTTCCTGAAATAGCGTAAGGGCAGACTTCCACACCACATCACAGTACTGCATTTATTTCCTAAAGTCCAATCTTAACAGCAATAAATCAGGCACTTGGATTCAAATGAGAAGAAATTAACTCTTTGAGACCACTGATAAGGATTTCCCTAGACATTAAACAATAATGCATGTCTCATAATTGTTGAGCATCAGAAATTCCAGACTCAATGCCAAGGATGTAAATGCAGCATGTGCTCGAGAACTTTAGTGTACACAAATTTCAGTTTTTCAATAAACTCATTCAGTATTACAATTTACAAACTGAGTTCAATTTAAGTTTTGCTAAGTAGTTCAACTCCTGCAACTAATGCAAGATTTTCTTAGGACGTGATATAGAATGATTTAATTTATATGTTGTAAAACAGTGGTTTTCAAACTTTTTTTCTGGTGATCCAGTTGAAGAAAATTGTTGATACCCACGACCCAGTGGAGCTGGGGTTGAGGGATAGGAGTGAGGGCTGCAGGGTTGGACTGGGAATGAGGGGTTCAGATTGTGAGTGTGAGTGTGTGTAAAAATGACTCTGGAATGGGGCACGGGGTTGGGGTGTGGCAGTGGGTCAGGGCTTTGGGCTGGAGGTGCAGGCTCTGGGGTGCAGGAAGGGGCTCTGTGTTGGGGGGGTGCAGGGATGGGGCAGGTGATTGGGGCACAGGGTTGGGGGCACGGGCTTACCTAGGGCGGCTCCTGGTCAGCAGCACAGCTGGCATGCTAAGGCAAGCTTCCTGCCTGTCCTGGCACTGCAGACCACGCTGCACCCCAGAAACGGCCAGAAGATCTGACTTCCAGGCGGAAGCGCATAAGCACCGCCCCCTCAGCTCCCAGGCCAATGGAAGTGCGGAGCTGGTGCTTGGACAGCACATGGAGCCCTGTGGCCCCTCGCACCTCAGAGCCGGACCTGCTGCTGGCTGCATCCGGGCGCAGCACAGTGTCAGAACAGGTAGGAACTAGCCTGCCTTAGCTGGGCAGCACCACCGATGGAACTTTTAACAGCCCAGTTGGCAGTGCTCAACAGAGCCGTCGCAACCCAGTGCCTTATAGTACTGGACCATGACCCGTAGTTTGAAAACCACTTATGTAGACAATGAAGTGTCTCCACTGTAGGAAACAATATGTGTACATTGGTGATTTCCAATCATTTCAACTTCAGGGTAAAAGACACCATTTTAAAGAACGTCAGGGGAGCATAATCAATAAATACTTTGTGGCAGAGTCTCTGCCCTGTTCCATTCAGATTAACACACGAGAAATGAAATCCCTCCCAAGCCTCCTGCTGTGGATTCCCCTGGCCTGGGGGAGTCCCAAGCAAGTGTAGAACTGGTGTACTTGGATCCTATGGCTCCCTACCTGCAGCCCCTCACACAGGGACAGTTTGGAGGTGGGGAGAACCCTATCTTATGACTGACTTGGCACTAAATGTACTATCAAGCAACGCCATAATAAAATTAAGGCTGTTAAGGTGTGTGATGTTAAGTCCAAGGGAAAACCAAAACATTTCCAGACTGGTCAGGCACACCAGGGCAGCATCCACAGTTCCAAGCAAGATGTTACTGGGAGTTTAGCATACCTGGCTTACCCAGTTTTGAAGCCAGCTTTCACCAGAGAAATTCTGTCCACCACTGTCTCACATGTTCAGTCTCCTATATGTTGTACCACTAGAAATTCGCCCACACATGTGACTTGCTGAGTGAAAGATGCACATACACCTCAGCTGCCACTTGGTGGGCTACATCTTCGGTCTCATGAAGGTATTGACAATTATAGGGGAAATTCTGGGATTGTCACAACAACCTTCCAGAACACTCTTCAAGTCTCATGTTACCAACTCACAATTTTATTACCGCAATCACAGTATTTGGGTTAAGGTTTCTCATGAATTTCTGATTTCTACCTTCAGGTCTTGCAAAATTTACCCCTTTCCCAAAATTGTTACCATCTCCCATTACTATCAATGAGACAAAGACTGTCCCCAGCAACAGCAAGTCCCTTTAATCTTTACAGGTGAAAGTAAGACTGCCTCCAGGCCCAGCAAAAATGGCCTTTACATTCCAGTGTTTTCCAATGGGCCTAAAGCCACGTGGCCCTCAGTGAAGATGGTGGCCTCTTCAATTTCTATGTGAGGGCTAGGAAGCAGAAACAAAAGAGACTGAGGGCAGCAAGAGGAGGATGTGTTAGGAAAGAGGGCCAGAAATTATGGCAAGCAGATGAAAGTGGGGAGGAGGTGGCTAACTGAAGTCTCAGCTTTTTGAGGCATTATAATTAGGAGAGATTCTCAACATTTGTTAAAACAAACAGTTCTAGCTCTTGTGTCTATGAAGAAAAGCTTGAGAACATGAATTCAGTGTAACTTAAAACTCAAAAACCAGAAGGCAAATCAAGGAACCTTTTAAAGTCATGATTTCTTGGCACTGGACTCATGATTTTGGAACACATGTGGCTGGCAATACTAGGATAGAGAGGAAGAGAATAGCAGTTATCCTCACCCTTGGGAGGAGATGGCAAGTGGAATCCTCTTTATGGAGTGAACAGCAAGGGTATATTCATGGTTGGATTTTTACCTGAACTGGGGGTGGGCAAGTAGTGAAAAAGAAATTGGAGGAAGGTGAAACAATGTGATATTACTTTTAAAAATCACATGATTTTTGCAGTGTCCAGTGGACAGAAATACATAATATACCCACTGCAATGGTAGTGATAACCATGAAATAAACTGCAGGACTATGTAAATTATAGCCTTTAATCACACAACTTTAACTGCCATATTTGCTTTCTGTCCACTGCTATTCCATATCCCACAGGATTACGATTAACGCTCCAAATCTTTGAACTGTTTTGAATCTCTGAGATGATCTTGAAAATAAAATCAAAACAACCTGCCAGATATACTGTTCCTTCCTTTCCCCTAAATATAGAATCTCTCAGAGCAATCAATATTCAGTCTCAGGATATAAAACATACTTGTGTAGCTGCTGCTGTATTTAAATGCTATTCAAATTCAGTTTATTCTTAGCTTTAACCTCTAGTCAGTAATGTTTACAACGGATTTTTTTCCACTATTCAATAAAATACTCTCTACTAAGAGACAAGAGGAGAAAATACAGCAAAGTCTAAAAGTCTGAACACAGAATCTTTACTGTTTGTGTTCCCACATTATACTTGGCTCAAGCCAGTGTTTTTACAGGACCTGATTCAGCAAAGCACTTTAGAAAATACTTAAGCATATGCTTGGACACTTCACAGAATCAAAGCCATAAACCTTAAATTAACTAAAAAACAATATATAAAAAATAAAAAAAAACCTTCCTCCTTTGTGCCTCTTCCTTCTCTGTCCAGCAGCTTATGGACTGAAATATTTTGAACAAGAGTCTTAATTGATGAATCCCCAAAAGTACAATCCAATTGGGAAAATGCATAAAAGTTTGGATGCTTACCTAAAATTCTGGAGCTAATTAAATTTTACATGCAATTCTACCTCCAACTGCACTAAAACATTAAATGTTTACATTAAGAAACCACCTCAACTCTCATTTAAAAGGAAGACTCAAGCTGGGTTCGTCCTCATCTAATTAATTTTATTTTTTCAAACAGGTAGATGAGTAGAATAAATTGACCTCACCAATTGAAGCTCTTCTAGCATTGATTTCTTTAGTGATAATATATGAATTCAAGGTATGAAAATATTTCCCAATAGCACAGTCGATTAGGCAGAATGAAAAGTACCAAATGATTGTACTTAATTGCAGTTTTAAAATATAACCAGTCATATAGGACTGTGACAAAGGATCCGGCATTTGTCAATAATTCCTATTTAACAATACAGAATGACTGATATGAGGGAATTAGCAGGAAGAAAATAATTTCTTCTGAAATGTTCAATATACAGAAACAGTACAGACTGAGCTAATTTAGTCAAATACCAGAAACAATTTAACATGCAAATCAGAATTCTGGATTTTTTTGGATAGTTATGGAGCAAGGAAGGTCAAAACCACCTTTAAAACACTTGACTGAGAATCAGGAAGTTGGGGGACAACTGCAGAACTAGGCCATGAGGTGGAAATGAGAGTAAGGGGAATGTTAGCATAAAGAAGGGACACTAACCAGCGTACGGAGAACAGAGACTATTTCATCAACCCCCAGTAGATACACCACATCAAACAGCACTTTGTTGAAATGTGGATGTAACTTCTTCCTGTTTTTATAATGAACTCTAAAATCTTTCAGCTGAAATCAATTATAGTAGTTACAACTTGACCAAAAAAATTGATAGGGGTGGGATGGGGAATCCTGGGACACAGCAACCAGGCTGGCTAAGGGAAAAAGTGAGCAGCTGAAATAAAAAGGCAGAGAAGAAAATCTGTTAGTTATTGTCATCAAATTTAGTTTTCTTAACTTTTCAGAGCACAAGACTACCAAACCATTTCTTTTGTTTTAATGTGGTTTTCTTGTTCTTTTCCTAATAAATATTGTTTAATGAGACCTCTGAAGTCTGTTGCTTGGGTAATTCCTTGCAGACTGTACCAAACAACAAACCATCCAAAGAAGGAAGTGTGTCTGAAACCTCCCTTCTTTCAGATTCTTGCTCTCAAACCACACTACTAAAGCAGTGCTCTCCTATAAGTCCTCTCCTATAAGCAGTGCTGTCAGTCAGGTGGACTCACTGAAGACAGACCAGAGACGGGAATAGAGTTTAAGGACATGGAAAAAAAAAGTGCCAGTTATGTATAAATACGATGTTCTATAAAATAAAGCAACTTCAAACTGACCATTACTTAATCTCAGTCTTGGAATGGAATGCAAACTTGTTCCCTGCAACACATGAACTACAGCATTTAATTTTTTTAACCTGAAATCACAAACACAATGAAAATAGTAACAGCAGAAATCATTAAGAATTCTTTGCTAATCCTACTCATAATACCTTATAAACATACATACTAAAAACTTTGTGAACAAGAACCCCAGAAACGGTTTGAGCCATTGTGCATGACAACTCATCAGCATGAAGAGGCAGCTTCAGATTCTACTGTACTCAAGAGGCAGCAATCCGATTTCCCAGCAATGCAAGTTGGACCAGAAAGCATACATACATTAAATTAGCAGTAAAATTTTGCATCTTGACATTCCTAGAAAGTGATTCACTCCTTTCACTAGTGCCCCTTAGAGAAGAGGGAAAAAAGAGAGTAGAATGGTCTTGAAATCATTTACCCTCTTACATTTATTGGCACTAGTACAGTTCTGCTGTGAGAAAGTCTTTGCAGTGTTATAATCTTGTAACTGACAGAATCTGTCATTTCTGGCTATGCTGATCAGAAGAGAAGGTGAAAGACTTTTTATAGAGCCACAAAAGTTCCAACAGGAGATCATTCTTAATGAGAATCTCAGAATTTTTTCTGGTTATAAAAAAACAAAGATACTTCACCCCTCTTCTCAGCAGAGACAAAAATGAACTGCTTTTATTTAAGCCAAAAGAAGCAGTTTTTATAAACCGAATTGCCACGTTACTTTTACAGAGATATTACTAACAATTTGACATTGAAAATGTCATGTGCCTTGATTTGACCAGTACCTAGTTTTCCTTTAATATCTCAAATGAAATATAGAGGTTGAAAAGAACAAAGGGGAAAAATGCATACAATTAAAGGGAGAAAAATCTCAATGCATATACATTTAATAAAATGTTTACCAAAATGTATTGCCTGATTTAAAAAGGGGCTAAGCATCTTTGGATCCTACTGACTTCAGTGGATGCCCACCTCCTTTGAAAAAATCAGGCCAACCTCAAGATCAAATTCCGTAGTAAAAATAGTCTTATGGAATTATGGATCAGCACAGTGGAAAACCAAGGAACAGGAAGAATGGCTAGCATTACCATTTGGTCCATTTTTGGTTCCTTTGGTTTGGACAGATTCCTCTACCCCCTCTCAATCATACCTTGTTTTTTCAATGTGTTTCATCTGATTTTTCTAACTTATTCCTATATTTTCCTTGGCAAGAGAAGGTTGAATGTTCAACTTTTGTAGTCAGATCAACACGAAGAGAACAGTAAGGCGGATAACTATTATGTAAAATTTGTTCTCCCTTTAAATGGTAAGAAAAAGATCTCTTGCAGATTGAAGATGTCTGAAGGGAGACAACAGCTAATCTTCCCTGCCCAATTTTATGCATCATAATAAAGGCACCAAGCTGCTCCACTCTCCATAAATCACAGAAATCTTAAAAGTACAGTGAATTAATGCAGTACACCTTTTCTTGTCCTCTCTTCTCCTCCTCATCACTCCACAGGCAAATCGAGATAGAGAATGAAATCAAGAAAAGGTGGGGTGCACATAGTGACAGTTTCCCCTGCACCATTTGTATTTGCTCTCCCTCCCCACTATTGTGTTCCTAGTACCACTATTGAAGCTAGAGTCCTTTGATCATTGTATATACCAGGAGTGTAAAGAATGAACACTCCTCCCTGTGCTGCTCTAACCCATGCCCCTGGCCTGAGATCTAAAGGATCTCATAGCACTGAACTGGTGTGGCAAAGCTCGGCCCAACCCTGTCCCCAGCATCTCCCTTTTTCACAGAAATGTCTATCATTTCTGAATAGAATCCATGAAATTGGGGAGGAGATTATGTCAACAAGGAGTGAGAAGAACCTAGAATTTAACAAAATGAAGCCATAACTACAGTCTGTTACAGAAAGCAACAGAAGTACTATAATACTACTTTACATTCCAGTAACAGTATAATGAACTTTCCTGCCCTACAGGTCACTGTATACACACAAGCCATATTTAATAGATATTTTAATGTTACATTTTTAACAATTTTTAATTTTCAAAATATTCTGAAGTCTCATGTACATCATACAGTTATCTTGTTCACTTGTTCCTCTCAAACATACTGTAGTGAATGCGCTAACCAGATCAAAGAAATTCAGAGTAAACAAATGAAATGAGCAAAAATTTAACAGAGAAAGGGCATTTTGGTTTTTAAGGACTCACTTTTGTTGATTCACAGGAAGGAATTTTACGCCAATACAAATATTAATGGCACAAACATGAGGTGGTCTATTTACATATTTGTGAACTTGTAGGGAAAAAATACTGCCCAATATTACACCAAACCAGTAACTGCTACAACTGTAATTTCTTAGCCGTAAACTAAGAAAATCCATTGACAACAAAAAAAGGGTAACTTGATATACATTTTTGGGGATTTTAAATCTTTGCAGAGTTGGGAGTACCCAAACAATATAAAATCAGTATCTGGAAAGGTTCTGAATTAGCTTCCCCTTTGTTTTCTTGACCTAAGTATTTTCCACTTTCTACATAAAAGTTCTAAGAAACAAATGCAAATTCTGAAGAGATGATAATGACAGAGAAGTGTAAGTAGCACCAAAGAGAGGTGACAGCACATTTGTTGTCATAATTCTTGGCATTTTTTCCCTTTTGAAAATTACTGGGTTTTATGTGCTATTCAACAAGACAACACAAAAGGTCTGAAAAAATGATACATGCCTAACCATGAGCAGGGACTCTACTTGATGGTGCAATGTTTAGCACAATGGGGCCCTAATTCCCTTTTGGGTTCCCCACGTGCTATCACAACAGAAATAAGATAAAATAATCCTTTAAAGAAAAGTGTGTCCTTAAATCCTTAAACACACAGGTAAATTATGGAATCACTATTTTAGCCGCACCTAAATCCAAATACTCATTTTGTGATGACTATAATTTGTATAGGAGCCAAAACCTTGACCATGAAGACATCTAGTTAACAATTTAATCACAAGAATGTGATAGCTCCAGGAATGACTACACCAGAAAAGAGTTATAATTTTAGTGTCCAATCTGGTACTTTTGTAAAAATCTTGAAGATTACCATATAGCTGCGCACAGCCAAGGCTATTAAATTCAAAGATAAAAGTCCTATGTACACCCAAAATGTAATTTAAATTAAAGTTAATTTACTATGTATTGTGATTCTTTAATTTCAGCTATAAATTACTATATAAAGAAGACATGCTATTAAAATATTTGTGTATGCAATGTTTGATTAAAGAGTTTGAGCAAAAAACTCTATACATTAAATCTAGATTGCCCTACTCAGATGTAGGCCCATTGCAGTCAACGCTTCAATAGTATTAACAGTACCTATTAATTAGTACTTATTAATTAATGATCAGTACTGTTAGGGCAATACCAAAACTCCCTGTCAAGTTCAATCATGTCTTTCAACTACAGTATTCTTGTAGCATGATTCATGTTCCCACTGTAGCTCTCAATATTTTAGGACTACAATCAACATTGATACAAAAATTCAGTTAAGGACCTGAACTTGATAGATACCAAGATCTTCAACTCAAATAGACTTCACTCAGTGTTCAGAGCACTCTGAACCTTCCAAGAGGTGCTGGGTACCTGGCAGAATCAGGCCATTAGTGTGATCTTATTTTGTTAATGTTCCCTACTATACTACCTTTATTTTAACTATGATTTAACTACATCCATTAAAAGGGAACTGCAGGCCACAAGTACCTCTCCTGATTAAAGGTGCCCACAGTAAAGGGGTCTCATGATGATCCACTGCCTTATTAAAGTGATTTAAGATTTCTGATGTTTCCTAAGATATCTTGAAAGGCATTCCTTTTTCCAGGAAAGACACATTTCAGCAGATATCAGATGAACGTATGACAACCATCTAACCAGCCTGCAGATTTAGGAATCCACATGTAGGCTGAAAAGATGCCTGCTCACACATACACACAGCAGTTTAAATAATGCTAGAGGAACTAAGGGCAGCATTATTATATGGATTTTTTGCCCAATTTCATTGTATAGTTATTGTTTATATGCTTAAAAGGTGCTTTGAAGTAGCTTAAATTAATTGCAACTGATTAATTTACAGAAAAACAACTGCTAAGCAAATAAGCACATGCAGTGCCCGTTAAAAGTCTTCATTAATACATGCTTTAGGAGCCCTTGATGCACCAACTCTCCCCATTTTTTTTTTTTTTTTAAACCACTGTAAGGTCAGAAGATGTAATTTGGCTTGCCTAGTCAGGTTATGATGGGACTCATTCTCTCAGTTGCAGGGTAGGTCAGAGATTTTACTTGGGATTCTTCCACAAGACCCTTTCCTAACTACATACAATTTCAGGTTAAAGCATAAACCAAAGAGAGCCTTTGTTGATATAAAGTACCATATGAAGGCTAGAGTCTAATCTGTGCCTTTTGATTCCAGGCAAGATTTAGGATTGTGTGGTTATAAGCCACACATATTTTTACTTGGATTTATGATGTTACAATAAGGCGGCCATGGATCAACTAGCTCAAAAGATGAAATGAAGATCTGGATTAGGGTCACTGTGCGCAGTTAACTATGTGGTCCTAGGCAAGTGCTTCAAAGTGTTTTAGTCTAAGAACAAAACAACGGCCATACTGGGTCAGACCAAAGGTCCATCCAGCCCAGTATCCTGTCTACTGACAGTAGCCAATGCCAAGTACCCCAGAGAGTGTGAACCTAACAGGTAATGATCAAGTGATCTCTCTTCTGCCATCCATCTCCACCCTCTGACAAACAGAGGGTAGGGACACTAATACTGAGAAGGGAGTACAAGTAAAAACCACCATGATTTTCTAATAGTTGGCCACTAGATGGCATGATAAAGCTATTCTATTTTTCTTCTCTAATTCGTAAAACGGCGAGGGCCACATTACTCCAAAGAAAACAGCTGAGGGCCGAAACCCCCTCAGCCCCGCGGAAACACCACCCCCCCCGGCCCAGCGGAAACACTCCGCCCCAGCACCGCCCAGCTCTGCAGAAACAAACCCTCCTTTCCCAGTGCCACCCCACCAAAACAGCTGTGGGCCAAAAAGGAAGGTTGGGGGTGGGAGGTGATACTTGATTTTAAATTAACCAGGGGCTCCCAGCTGAAGAGCTGGCTGGGAGCCCTCAGGGTCAAATTAAAGGGCCCGGGGCTCCGGCGGCTGCAGGAACTCGGAGCTTTGTGGGGCTGGGGCAGGAATTTAAAGGGCCCAGAGCTCCTGCTGCTGAGGGGAGCCCGAGCCCTTTAAATCCCAGCCCCAGCACATCCGCTGGAGCCACCGCCAGGATTCAAAGGGCTCTGGGCTGCCCATGGCGGCGGGGAGTGCTGAGCCCTTTAAATCTCAGCTGTGGGGAGCCCAGAGCCTTTGAATCCCGTCCGCAGCTGGCAGGGCCGACTTTAGGAAGTGTGGGGGTCCAATTCAAACATTTTTGGCGGGGCCTCGGCAGGGATGACTTGAAAGAAAAAAAAATGTAAAAAAAAAAAAAAAGCCTCTCATTTCTTAGCAACCGGTTCCCTATAAAAAGTTCTGCCACCGTATGTATTTTTTGTACCAATAGGGTTACCATACGTCCATATTTTCCTCCTGGATGGAAATTTAATATCCAAAAAGCCTGACATGTCCGGGAAAGTACAGATGTATGTTAAACCTACCTAAAGTTCTTTTTTAAAAAGATGTGTCTGAACTAGAAATGAGCTCCGCCACTCCCTGAGGGTGTGCTAGGGTGCACATGTGGGTCCCAGCTGCTCCCTGCCCACCTCATTGAAGCAGGTGTGCAGGATTACTTCCCTGGGAACTACAGGGCACCAGTGGACATGGGGCTGGCTGGAGGTGGGGGGGAGGTGGCTGGAGGTAGGGTCTGGCTGCAGGCTGGGCAAGGGGTGTGGGGCAGGCTGGAGACGGCATGTGGGATGGGCTTGCTGGTTTCAGGCAGGGCCACAGGGGGGGTGCGACATGGGTTGGCAGGGCTGGAGACAAAGGAGTGCAGGACTGGCTGGTTTCAGGCAGGGGGGTGCGGCAGGGGTTGGCTAGAGACAGGGAAGGGGGTGCAGGGCTGGCTGCAGACAGGAATTGGTGCAGGCAGGGCAGGAGGTGCGGCAGGGGTTGACTGCGGGCAACTGGTGCAGGAACATGGGGTACAGCCCATCCTGTATGGTGAGTGCCCACTCCTCCTGCCTCCCCCACCAGGGTAGCAGTAGCAGCCTGTAGCTCAGGAGCTATTTAAAGGGCCTGGGGCTCCCCTGCTTCCACTGTCCCAGCCCTGTAAATAGCTGCAGGAGCCCTGGGGAAGTGGTGTGGCTTCAGCGACTATTTGAGGACCGGTGCGGTAGATGCAGCTGGAGCCCCGGCCCTTTAAATAGCCCCCAGAGCCCCCCACTACCCCAGGGCTCTGGGAGTATTTAAAGGGCCCAGGGCTCCCCTTCTTCTACCGCCCCGGCCCTTTAAATAACCACAGGAACCCTGGGGAAGTGGTGGGGCTCCAGTGGCTATTTAAAGGGCCAGGGCGCTAGAAGTGATGGGAACCCCGGACTTTTTAAATAGCCCCCAGAGCCTCACAGCCCTACCCCAGGGCTCCAACAGTGGAGCTCTGGTGGCAATTTAAAAGGCCTGGGAGCCACAGGCCTTTTAAATTGCCCCCTAGGGAAGCTGGGCCACCCCGCTATAGCGCACTGGCTTTTGCCGGTACACCGTACTGGGGCTTGGGCATGTGGTCCTCCTAGGGGCGGGCTGATTCAGGGGAATTGGTTGAATTGGCCTAAATCCGACCCTGCAGGCTGAGATTTAAAGGGCTCTGGGCTCTCTGCGGCTGCGGGCAGCCCAGAGCCCTTTGAATCCCGGCTGCGCCTGAGATTTAAAGAGCTCTGAGCTCGTGGCTGCCTGCAGCTCAGAGCCTTTTGAATCGCCGCCACGGCTGAGATTTAAATGGCTCTGAGCTCCCTGCCGCTGTCGTCAGCCCAGAGCCCTATGAATCCCGGCCGCGGCTGAAATTTAAATGGCTCTGGGCTCCCGCGGCTGTGGGCAGCGCAGAGCCTTTTGAATCCCAGCCGCGGCTGAGATTTAAAGAGCTCTGGGCTCCCTGCCGCTGCAGGCAGCCCAGAGCCTTTTGAATCCCGCCGCGGGCTGCACAGTGAGCCTCTGCGGGCCGCACGTTGTGCAGGCCTGCTCTATAAGAAGAATTCACCCAAAAGATGGGCCTCTGCCATTTCACAAATATCAGTTAGTATGATTTCCTAAGCAATATCACATAAGCGATCATAAGACTTTTACTTTTATTGCATAGCCCACATGCTATGTCGGTTTCATGTCTCCTGTTTTAACACCTGAGCAAAAGTATTTATATTCTTGAAGAGAAAGTTATAAAGGTAGGTCTCAGTCCAAACTTTGGTCATTTATAAGTACATATCTTACATGTGAGGGCAGTCCTGTTTTTGTCTTTTAGTAATTATAGTTTTTAAATGATGGAATTTAACATTAAAAGGATTATATAGACAACTTAGAGGATTGGGCCAAAAGAAATCTGATGAGGTTCAACAAGGGCAAGGGCAGAGTCCTGCACTTAGGACGGAAGAATCCCATGCACTGCTACAGACTAGGGACCGAATGGCTAGGCAGAAGTTCTGCAGAAAAGGACCCAGCGGTTACACTGGACGAGAAGCTGGATATGAGTCAACAGTGTGACCGTATTGCCAAGAAGGCTAACAGCATTTTGGACTGTATAAGTAGGGGCATTGCCAGCAGATCAAGGGATGTGATCACTGTTCAACATTGGTGAGGTCTCATCTGGAGTATTGTGTCCAGTTTTGGGCCCCACACTACAAGAAGGATGTGGAAAAATTGGAAAGAGTCCAGTGGAGGGCAACAAAAATGATTAGGGGGCTGGAGCACATGATTTATGAGGAGAAGCTGAGGGAACTGGAATTGTTTAGTCTGCAGAAGAGAAGAATGAGGGGGTATTTGATAGCTGCTTTCAATTACCTGAAAGGGGGTTCCAAAAAGGATGGATCTAGACTGTTCTCGGTGGTTCCAGGTGACAGAACAAAGAGTAATGATCTCAAGTTGCAGTCGGGGAGGTTTAGGTTGTATATTAGGAAAAACTTTTTCACTAGGAGGGTGATGAAGCACTGGAATGGGTTACCTAGGGAGGTGGTGGAATCTCCTTCCTTAGAGATTTTTAAGGTCAGGCTTGACAAAGCCCTGTCTGGGATGATTAAGTTAGGGATTGGTCCTGCTTTGAGCAGGGGATTGAACTAGATGACCTCCTGAGGTCCCTTCCAACCCTGATATTCTGTGGTTCTATGATTTAAATTAGTAATTTAATTAGAGATTGTTGCTGTATTTCATCCATCATTAAGTTGTGCAGGAAGTAGCAAAGATATGAAGAGCAGGAAATTGAAAACATGAAGATCCTAGGAAATTTGATAGAGCAATGGAGAACTTAAAATAGGGTAAGAGGACTTTGGAGTTTCCACAAGAGTACACCGAATAATAATTAGCAATATCTACTGTTTTCCAGCAAAGCAAGTGAGACAGAGACACTTGTTATGAAAATTATGGAACCTACAGGAAAACATGGGGATGCATGGCGCATGCATATAGACCTCAGTGGAATACAACAGGGACCATCACTCAAAGAATAATGGTAACATTCTAGCAAACTTTTTATAATATAAAATTTAATTTAAACTTGATAATCTTATTTTTGTTTTTTCCCTTTTATACATTCTTGTTTCCTAATAGTGTATATCTTTTTGTATCTTCTCCCCTCACCCTCATGTATTTTCCTTTAGGTTAATGTTTCTAAGTTTAAACGTATTTTTCTCTAAATTCATTAATTCTCTTTTCTATTCTGACTGTGTGTTTTAATACTCTCCCTCCGCTCTTGTATTTTTAGTCCCTATTTAACGTTTCTTCAAATATTTTTATTCCTTCATTCTGGAATTATCTTGTAAAGCCTCATTCTCTCCTCTTCCCTCATACCTTAACTCTTTCTCCTTTCCCCTTATTTCACCATTCATCTTTCTCCTTCCCAACTCTTTTTCAATCCCCTTTCCCCTTTAAAAGTATTAATTCAAACCCAAACAACAGCTGTCAGTGTGTAAACTAAAAAATACTTGTACATCACTAGGCTTAATATATCTATCACAGCAATGCTAATTTTAAATCATCTGCTAGTACAAGGTTGAAAAGCTTATGTAAACAAATGTGAGTAATTTATATAGTGATACACTCAGCTTCCTGAACCATTTACTTACAAGCACCTATACATATTATGTTGTCATATGGAGCTCCGCAAGCCAAGGAGAAAAATTATTTCCAGTGCTGCTGACTTGCTGTATGACCTTCAAAGCAAATCACTCTGCTTGTTTAGCCATCTGTAAAAGTCTTTCAGTGAAGATATAAAACTTCCTTGAATGTTTGTAAAATGCTTTAAGATTCTCAAGGAAAGCATTAAAGAAGTGCAAAAGATTAAAACAGACTTCACATTAACACAATGCTGACATCCACCCCCACTTCAAGGCTGGCCAACTGATGTTAAATTTATATTTGTTGCAGAAATATTACCTTTGTATTTCATAGTCTGATTTCTTGTATCTAGTATAAAGATTGGTAAGAGTTCAGTGTAGTTAACCTCTGTTTTTAATCATTACTTAACTGTAAATTTACAGGGCAAAATCCTGCCCCTATTAAAATCAATGGGAGTTTTCTCACCATCTTCAGTGAGGTCAGGATTTTACCCTTAGTACTTAATCCTAATTTATTTCCTCAGGTGGCAGGTATCTTTCTAGAACAACATATTATGATTGCAGTGCTGAGGAACAAAACATATCTGCAATTTGTAATCTGCTATGGATTTTTTAAGATACTCTCACAGTCCTACTCTCGAAATTATAGATATTCCAGAAATGTAGCCTGAACCATTAGGTTTAACAATCTGATGGTTAAATCTTGCTGACTTGCATTTTTGGAACTTTTTCAAATCAAGATCTGATCACCAGCTGGATACCTGTATTCAGAGAGAGATTTGATACCTCAAACCTAGATCTTTTTCAAGTGCTGCAACCCAGAGTCCTGTGTCCCATCACGCAGGTACAAACAGAGCTATAAACCATGAGAATTTGACAACATCAGCCCTTTTATTGGTTTGTGAATTATCCAAGAGCAGACTGATCTTTGCTAGCTTGTTCTTCAGAATTGTTCAAACATCCTATGCAAACTTCTCAACCTCTGCACTGTTTGCAAATGATTCACCTACATTTTATCTTCAACTAATTATTAGATGTGGTATCAGAATAACAACTTAGGTCACAATAAATCAGAGCAAATCTTCGTGAACATACTTGTATGGATATTTATGAGATTTCTTATAACAAACTTTCTTGTAGAAAATAGAATTCATAGGACTATCATGGAAAATGAACAAAAATCAATGTAAATTCATGGTTTTTACCTGAGTTAATGCCCATGAATTTTCAGCATTTGCCCAACTCTAGATAAAAACAGATTTGTGGATTTCCCCATTTATCCTGACACTAGATTTGAAAGAGCTCCAAATATGTCATTCTGCTGTTTTCATCGTAGTCCACTGCTTTTCCACAAGGGAAAAAAAACATGAGATGGGACAATGTGATGCTGCTCCAGGGAAGAACAAAAGACAAGTAAAGGAGTCATCAGTGGCTAGTATTAGAAGTGTGGAAAGCCATCATTTTTAACAGTAATGCAGGGGATGAGGAAAGGGAAAACAATTTACTGGTTCAATGTAATTTTACTGCCTTTCAGTGGTATCAGACATAAAAGTGAATTTCTAAATGCATATCCTTATTGAACGTCTACTTCTGCTTCCTTTTTCTTATTCCTCTAACTAAAAGAAGATACTCACTGGAAGAGACTTCAAGAAGGGGCCTCAGAAATATGGGGTCTAACATCAAGTGCACTTGAAACTGGTTTATCATGACAAAAGATGTTTTTGGTTCAATACTTAATTCTGTGACAAAAGATCAGTGTCTCAAATCACTAGAGGTAATTCAGTAAAAACTAGGAAATTTTCCCCACTTGAATATTTAAATGCTTTCTTCCCAGGAAGATTGAATATTTAATAGTCTCAGAGCTTAAAAATAAATCAGACTACATATTTATCATCTCATCATAGTCTTAACTGCACTCCAACAGCCAGAACTCCTTACAAATCTAGCTTTTCAGTTTTAAGTATTCTCTAAAATTATAGACAGGGCATGAAAAATTCACTCTTTGCCTGCTGAGCATGGAAAACTAAGCTATGAATTTCTACAGAATGCAAGACTTCATTAAAAAAAGCAGAAATCTCTAGCCTTAAAATTTTCTTTGCAACCATACTGTACATGAACAGAACGATGCAGCATTGTCTTCTTGACTTTGCAGACAACTCCATCTCCTCGCCTCTGTTCATGACTCAGGGAATTTTAGAAGATTCTGGTTAGTTTCACGGCTGCTATCTAGAATCTTTGGGTAGCAATGAAACTACAGTATCAAGAATGTCAATATCATGCTGCTGCTGAGGACAGATATGAGCACCACAAAGGCAGATTCTAAAGATATACTAGGAGGAAGACAACCCAAAGAGCGAGTCTGAGGTAACCAGAGAGGAGTTGTGACCTCTTCACCACACTCCTTTACAGTAACTCAGGGTATGTCTACACCTCAATAAAACAACTGGGACTGGCCTGTATTAGCTGACTCAGGCTCAGACTGCAGGGCTATAAAAATTGCATTATAGGCATTTGGGCTAGCGCTGGAGCTCTGTGACCTTGTGAGATGGGAGAGTCCCAGAAATTCTTCCCCCCACCGCCCCCATCTTCCAAAATGCTCTGATCAGACCAGAACAGAAGATGTAACTAGACATCACCATCAACTTTATGGCTGTGTCCCTGAACAACTCGATTCACAGGGATGTTAGTTTCCTCCAACCTATTTTCTAACAGTGTCCTTTTACCTTCTAATAAGATTAACCTTCACTTCAGAATTAACTTGAGTTATCTACACTGAAGTTAATTTAGTTCAAGCGACAGTGGTCATGCTGAGAAAAGGTAGAGGAGTTGCACTGTATGTAATAGAACAGTGTGATTGCTCTGGGCTCCAGTATGAAAATGGAGAAAACCCAAAGACTCTCAACAGCCTTAAGTTTAGAGGCGAGATCAACAAGGGTGATGTTGTGGTGGACATCTGCTATAGACCACCAGACCAGGAGGATGAGGTAGACGAGGCTCTCTCTGGTCAACTAACAGAAGTTTCCAGATCACAGGCCCTGGTTCTCATGGAGGACTTCAAATCACCTTGACATCTGCTGGGAGAGCAATAAAGCAGTGCACAGACAATCCAGGAAGTTTTTGGAGAGTGTTGGGGACAACTTCCTGATGCAAGTGCTGGAGGAACCAACTAGGGGCCGTGCTCCTCTTGATCTGCTGCTCACAAGCAGGGAAGAATTGGTAGGGGAAGTAGAATTGGGTGGCAACCTGGGCAGCAGTGACCATGAGATGATCGATTTCAGGATCCTGACAAAAGGAAGAAAGGAGAGCAGCAGAATACGGACCCTGGACTTCAGAAAAGCAGACTTTAACTCCCTTAGGGAACTAATTGGCAGGATCCCCAGGGAGGCTAATATGAGGAGGAAAGGAGTCCAGGAGAGCTGGCTGTATTCTAATGAAGCCTTATTGAGGGCACAGCAACAAACCATCCCGATGTGCAGAAAGGATAGTAAATATGGCAGGTGACCAGCTTGGCTTAACAGAGAAATCTTTGGTGAGCTTAAACACAAAAAAGAAGCTTACAAGAAGTGGAAACTTGGACAGATGACTAGGGAGGAGTGTAAAAATATTGCTTGAGCATGCAGGGGTGTAATCAGGAAGGTCAACGCATAACTGGAGTTGCAACCAGCAAGAGATATGAAGGGTAACAAGAAGGGTTTCTACAGGTATGTTAGCAATAAGAAGGTGGTCAGGGAAAATTTGGGCCCCTTATTGAATGGGGGAGGCAACCTAGTGACAGATGTGCAAAAAGCTAAAGTACTCAATGTTTTTTTTGCCTCGGTCTTCACAGACAAGGTCAGCTCCCTACGGCCGCACTGGGCAGCACAGTATGGGGAAGAGGTAAGCAGCCCTCAGTGGTGAAAGAACAGGTTATGGACTATTTAGAAATGCTGGACATGCACAAGTCCATGGGTCTGGAATTAATGCATCCGAGGGGGCTGAGGGAGTTGGCTGATGTGACTGCAGAGTCATTGGCCATTATCTTTGAAAACTTGTGGCAGCCTGGGGAGGTCCAGGACAATTGCAAAAAGGCAAATATCGTACCCATCTTTAAAAAAGGGAAGAGAGAGAATCCGGGGAACTACAGACCAGTCAGCTTTTGCCACTCCAGATTCAGAGACCCTAAAATGTTGATCTGTTAACACTCCCACATTGGTAAGCAAGTTCCATATCATCTTCCTCTGATTTTTTTTCTCTTTGTCCAACAACAAATGCTTCAATTAACAGGCATTTAGGCCACTCTCTGACACACTTATTCTTGAACTACTAGACAACTATTGGGTTACTATTGATTAATAAATTTTCACAACACTATTATAATTTTGAATACTTCAATGAAGTCTCCTCATCCCACCACAAATTTCTTTTCTTCATGACAGATATGTTGATGAACCTTGACAATGGAACACAGAACAAGTTCATACAGTATTAATGCTAAAACCTGGATTTAGTGGGCCACTCTAAAGCACACTACAAAATCCTTCACTTTCAGCATAAGTCAAATATAACAGATAGAAACCATGCTAAAGAAATGTGTAAACAATACACATTTAGCTTTCAATTACTTTAGTTCAGTTTACTCCCAAAAAAGAATATGTATGCTCTTGTGTTTAAGGCTTCACAAGGATCAAAATACTGTTTCTGACTGCACTATTCTATTTAATTTAAAAAAGACTCTTGAGAATTATATGTTCACAAGGTAGGAAAGTACTTTCAGCACTAAATCAGTGTGAAGAATTTGTTGTAAGGGCCTGACCTGTATCATTAAATTTCAACTCCCAATAGGGAATAAGAATCTAAAATAGTCAGAAATTCTCTTATTAAACATTTGTAAAAGACATTGAAATGAAAATAGTATGTGTGGTTTTTTAAATGTAAACTTTATAGTGCAGAGCTGGTGATGCAAACAAGGCTGAATTTCAGCTTTTTCATAATTGTGGAAGCAACAGACCAAAACTAGATTATATTTTATTCAAAAATAATTTCACCAAAATAGTTGATGGATCACAGCTTAGTACTTCACTTAAAGATGTTCAAGGAAGATATAAATATAGTAAAAACAAACAAACAAACAAACAACACAGAGATAAGTTACTTACTGATGTAAATGCTAAAAGCTCCTCTTCAGTTAGCTTGTGTATTGGGCTGTTCTTTTGGAAATCAATGCTGTAAAACAAGAATTATTTCAGTACATACAAAATAATTTCAGTTCAATCAATACAATCTATATATATAAAGCATGCTTCTCAAATTTGCAAAAAGCTAAAAACACCTTATAGAAAACAATGCATTTTTTATGAATAAAAAATGTTTTATTATTTACGTGAAAGAGGGTTTGAGCCTTTGTCCATAAATCACAGAACATTGAAAAAAAAAACCCCACATTTGGGTAAGCTACATCTGGTCAAGGAGGTTTTCAAAAGATGATACCCAAGACAGGTTGTTAAAGACCCTTCAAAGTGGCATTAAATCATTGTTTTCTCTTCCTTAGTGCCATCTTCTAGAGAGTGGAGAGCAAAACTGTTTTATGAACTTCTATTATAGCTCTTTGCCTTCAGAAAACTGGGAGAACTAGAGGAAGGATTTAATAAGCGTGTCAAGGGGGACACAGAGAAGCAGAGTGGTCAGAGAAAGGGATTAGTTTCAAAGAATGTTATGTGTTTAGTTTTTTTTATCCACTCTCTTTCTGTAAACAAGCCAAGATACCTTATCTAGTTTAAGCTTATCGGCAGTGTAAATTGAGATACATTAAGCTAGTATTTTAAATCCATTTTCTGTCTTTCCAGAAACTTGTTTGTGTTAGGATTACTGATCAATGGGCAATTGGTCTCAATCTTCTTCAAAGAGAAAAAGTCCATAACCTTTAAGGAGAAGTACTGAAAGGTAAAAGATTTCTCAAACATGCAACCTCCTTTCAATCTGTCAAGGAGCACTGACAGAGGCTCCTCTCCCAGTAAGCTGCCAGCAGGCTGTAGTAAGCAAACGCAAGGGAAAAGCCAAAAACAGAGCAGAAGATGAGAGATGGCAAGGATATTAATCACAGTAGGATGTATCTGTAAAGCCAAAAAAGGAAATGGGTACACAACTCCAAATAATTGGATACTTCTTACACAAACAACTCAAAACAGCTCACCAAATCCTGTAATGTACTACAAGTGATATATGAAGTCCATCAAATGGTACAAAGGGGGACGACAGGGTTATAATTCCAGCCCCATGTGAAACATCAAATTATATTAAGGCCTAAATCACACTATAAACAAATAATGATCACCACTGAAACTTTATAACTGCTTTTTCCAAGTACCTGACATTGCAAAATACAAAGAATGCTGTGGTAATGTTCTTCAGGTAAAGTTGCAAAGATTCTCATGGGAGCCACGGAACATGAAAAGTGATTATGCTCTTTAATTCTATACCCTTCAAATGGGAGAAATTTTGTGTCTCCAATCCAATTATCCTCCAACTTTAATAATAATTATACTTTGTGCATATATTGTATAGTTGCATTATAGCCATAATATGCAACTATGTAGTTAAAGACTGTCACAATTCATAAGCACAATGGACACAGTTAAAGTTGCATATTAAATGAGAACATTTTCATTTCCCGAATTTTGCCCATTTATATTTTTCAACCTTATGTTTCATTAATATCACAGCAGAACATAATTTCAGTACAGAATGTATTCCCTCACTGAAGTCTATCTATAGAGAAAGTTTAACTTGAAAATTTTATATAGTATTGTACTTAATATATCTACATTTTGTTTTCTTTGCTCTCACCACACTGAACATTCTCCTAATCCACCAAAACTACCTAATTCAGAGTTGGGAAGGAATTTTCACGGCTCATGGGATTTTATTAATCCCATTTAAAAAAAATGATTGAATACCATTTTGCTTCCTCCAGAGTAACAAATATAATATGTACACAGCACCCGAGAAGCATACCATAGGTTTTGCAGAACAAAGGAAAGAGATACCTTGTCCAAGGAACTTTATCTAGAGCTCTACATTTGACTCAAGAACTCAGTCATAGATAAAAAAGATGATGGGGTCTCAGAGAGGGCACAGTAGGGAAAAAGGAGGATGAGAAATACAATAATTTTTATTTGTATTCCAATAGTGCCTAAACGCCTTATCATTCTAGGTGCTGGATAAACAGATAGACATTTCCTCTGCCTCAGAGAGCTTACAGTCTAAGTGAGCAAGACAGAAAAAAAAGTAATGTTGGATACATCTACATTTGGAGCTGGTGGTAATTCCTAGGTCAAGGAACTATACTCACGCCAGCTCTCATCAAGCTAGTGAACTAAAAATAGAGTGTAGCTGCAACAACATGAGGTGCTATCGGCTCCAAGTACATGCCTTGAGGCTCAGATGTGTACATCCTTGGGGCAGCGAGCCTATCCTGCTGCTTGTACAGACATGATCAACTCTATTTGGCTCCCTTCGTTGAAGCAGTTCATACCTTTTACTGAAACTTTCCAAATAACATCAATATGAGGCAAAGACAAAGCATGAAAAGTGTCAGTCTGGATAGTTAAAGTTTCTCAAAGTTACAAGCGGCAAGGAGTTATAATAGAAAGTGTGAGGTATTCTTACTACAAGAGCTGCTATCTCTCTTCCAGTATTTTACTGTCTTATTGGTTCATTTTTTTTCGTTGAAGTAGTAACATTCAAATATGAAGTGTAAACTATCTAGTAAAGCATGTAAAGGGATACCAGCCTTCAAGCTAAAGATAAAACACTCAAAACTACTGTAACCAAGGGAATAATACAATATATTTTTTAACAACTACTAAAGGGTTTGTATATTAGCTATTATACGTATGTGGCTAAATACAACCTACTTCCATACTTCAATAACAAACATCCCTTTCCTCTTACCACCTGAAGATGTATGTTTCTTTAAAATGATACCGATGCTTCATGGAAATCTTTGGAGAACACTATATTTGGAAACAAATTTGCCTCTGTGTCACAGTCTGTTTTTTTCCTTCCTTTAAAAAAATTTACCACAGCAGTTTTCATGAAAATAGAAACTTGGTAACTTAAGATTTTCTCTGCTTCAGCTGCTTCTTCCCTTACCTGAAATCAGCTGTTAAGGGGAACACTACAGCCATCTCCACTGCAACCAACAATGGACTCACAAATAGGACTGTGACTTTATGTATGGAATATTAACAGGAGCAGATGGTCAATTTTCTATTTCTACTAAAAATATGCCCAACATCCCCAAAAATAGATAAAAATCAGAAAAAGTCTCTTAATAACCATAATTATTTTAGATGAATTAACAGCAGATCTAGAAAAAATAAGGGCAAGCACAGATGAGTTCAAATTTTGATAAAATTGAATCTTCCTGGTTCCACTTCTGCATGCTACACAAAGCACAAAAACTATTAATCAAAATGTGCAGTTACCCTTCCCTTTTCATCCCAAGAAAATATATTTGCACGACAAATGTACTTTTCAAAGAATAAAAAGCAACCTGTAATTCATATAGAATGACTACAGTGAATAACAGGCTAAAAAAAGGAATACAAGAAAGTGTCCTATCTTGCACGGCACTCAAAAAGAAACCAATCAAAAGGATGAGGGGGTTGCTGTAATTGATAAATACTTCTATGTACACCTTGGCCAAACAATTAAGAGGGGTTATAATAGTGTGTCAGTAGATGTACAATACAAACAACAGAGACCAGGTATCATGGGTGTTCCAATGAAGTAGACGGAGAAATAAAAGGACTAAATTAATAAAATTATGCTGATACCAGGAAAAAATACCCTTAGAATGGGGTCTATAATGCTGCAGGAAAATGTTCCCAGGTAAGTAGTGGAAGCTTCATTTCTCAAGTCATCTGAAGCCAAATTAAACAGAGTATATATGTTTAAATGGAAATCTGCAATTACAGGGAGATGGACAAGATGATTCATTTAGTCTTGTAGAGCTATAATTTCTATGATAGACACTTCAGATTCATGAACAAATTCATTATGTGAGTAGTTCTGAATGGCAAGACAGGAAGATGATTTCCTGAATGGACTCTCTTAACACAGCTGTGGTTACTGGTGTACAGCAATGTATTTTAGAATTTAAAAAAATATATTACCAACTGACCATGGCAAGATGTCTGACACCACTTTCTAACTGGCTTGTTCTCAAAAATGTATACCCATGAGCTGAATTTAAAGTTGAGTCATATTGCCAACAAATATTTATTAGTGCTCTTCACCACCTTTAAACACTGCCTACCTATAAACAGAAATTTTATTGCATGACTTCTACTCTTCAGCTATGTCTACACTGCACTTCCGTCGCTAAAACTTTTGTCACTTGAGGGTGTGAAAAAACACCCCCCCGACCAAAAGTTTTACCAACGAAAAGTGCTGGTATGGATAGCGCTGTGTCAGCAGTACATGCGCTCCCACCAACAAAGCTATTGCACTTCATTGGGGGTGGTTTTATTTTGTCGCCAGGAGAGATCTCTCCTGCCAACAAAAAACGGCTACACTGCATACCTTTCAGAAGCTGTGCAGTGTAGACAAAGCCTTATACTAAAATAACTAGTACAAGGTCTGGACTTCCAAAGTCACTTGTGCACATGTAACCCACACACCTTCTGGGTGTGGTGTTCTGTCCCATCTAGTGGCACTGAGACCACTTAGAGAGAGAGAAAAAATGAATCTGCTCTACAGCCTTAGCTAACAGGCAGCTGGCTTTTAGCTCATGCGGTAGAGGTTCATGCACTGAAGTCCCAGGTTCAATCCCGTCCGCCGCCAACCGGAGTCTGTCAGCATTACAAGTGGGGGCTCGTCCAGGATTTCAACTGGAATGCGCTTCCTCAGCTAGGCAAAGTATGTAACCCACACATCATCTGGGTGTGGTGTTCTGTCCCATATAGTGGCACTGAGACCACTGAAAGAGATATTATAAGTCCGCTCTACAGACTTAGCTAACAGTTAGTAGGCTTTTAGCTAAGGCTGTAGAGCAAACTCATTAATCTCTCTCTAAGTCAGAGGTCTCAAAGTCCCAGCCTGCGGGCCATCTGTGGCCCAAGAACCACCCCACTGCAGCCCACAGAGGAGAGATGCATGCAGCCACCCCCGTGGGTCTGTCTGCTACAGGCGCCGCCCCCTGCAGCTCCCATTAGCTGGGGGAGAGGGACAGAGATACCATTACTAGTCACCAGGCAGAGGCAGCCATGGAGGCAGCATCATTAGTTGCCGGGCAGAGTCAGCCATGGAGGCAGTGTCACTTTTTTCTACAAATATAAACAGGTCAAAATACCAAAACACAACTATCTCATGTACACCTTGCTGCAATCCTGAAGGTTTCAACTGCTCAGTCACTGAAGCCAAACATCAACAAACTGACAGAACTGAAGTGTTGCCAAGTGTCTGGCAAATATCAAAAACTCTCTGGCAGGTGAAGAATTGTATGAAGTTGTATGACAGTTTTATTATTTTTAAGAAATTCAAAATAAATACAATATAAACGTTATCTTTTCTGAACACCATCTTCAGTGACATTATTGGCTTGCTGGGACAATTTGAGGACTGGCACTTGCCCTAAGGTAAATTGAGTTTGAGACTCCTGCTCTAAGTGGTCTTGGTGCTACTATATGGGACAGAACACCACACCCTGAAGGTGTGTGGGTTACACATAGTACTCCACAGCTTGGAAGAGAAAGTACTTTCCTAGTCACACAGGCTTGCAATGATATAGTACGCCTTCAGCCCACAGTTCTTCTCAAACAACAGAGTTTAACTCTTACAAATCATCTTGTTTGATATGCACATTAGGTGAGGTGAAGCGGACTTCTTTTGGAAATTTCATTCTACAATGCCAGCAAATCTCCGCTGTTACTGAAGAAACTATGAGGGAGGGAACAGTGAAAGAAGAAATCAATCATTTATCGCCTCTCTCTCTTTTTCTGCCATTTCCCCGCACAGAACACACAAAGCAGTGAAGGTCATAGCCTGCATCTGCTATTCTTGCACATAGGGCTTCCCCAGCAGGAGCAACAGAATACAATATTCAAAAAAGGGTCAATTTCACTAATGACGCTATAGCAGCCATAAAAATCCAGGAGATGAGACCACCAGGAGATGTGGGAGAAAGAAAGCATCCCCTTCCCTTCCAGCATTTCTGTGCTGGAGTTGGGTGAGCGCTCCAAAATTATCTGAACTAAGCTTAAGTGTCTATCAATAGTAACGGACGCTTAAGGAGACGCTCATTGGTGGAAACCCTAACATACCAGCCAGAGTGCCAAGTTGAAGGGGCAGCATACTGGGCTTATCATTAGTGTGCTATCCCATAATATCTCTGTGGTTCTCTCTTTTTTGTATTAACCTTTGATTATTATGTTGTCTGATATATTTTTCAAGCATGGATACAGGTATTATGTGTTTCAACAGTGCAGTTTCTATAGGATGTGGTGTCTGCTTATAAAGAGAGAAACTTCATTACAAGAGGTGTCTTTTATATATCACTATAGATATGGCTTAATAAATATTTCCATAACCCTGATGACTTTTACATTACCTGAAAAAGTGTTAAATTAGTAAGTAAAAGAGGTTCTCTTTTTCATGGGTGCATCAGTGGCTTGGATACCCTACCAGAGATGCCGGTATCCTTTAGAAGTGGCCTGTCTTGAATCAAGCCAGACAATCTAAGGCACTTCAGTCTGGGTGCAATACTGGCTCCTGCGGAAGGTGGTGATGGCACTAGGATAGGGGATTCTTATTGCCAGATTATCCACCAGGCCGCCTGCTGTGCCTCCCCTTGGCAGTCTTGGTCATTAAGAAAATGTTGATCTGACCTGTGGGTTTGTCTTTTTACAACAGGCATTGCGGAATCAGAATTTTTAGCACCCTAAATATAAAATAAACATACGCAACCCCATTAGATAACTTCCCATGCTTAAAATTTGAACTGTAAGTCTGGTAATATACAGACTTACAGAAGAACAAATTTACATGTAAGAACAAACTTGTATCATCATATACAGGCGACACAACAGTCTGGAATATACTATCAGCAATCCAGAATCCAGAAAAGGGAAGAGAGGAAGAGAGCATCTGAAACATAGGCATCAAAGAAAAAAGGTAGACTGCAGGACCCAACAAGTGAAGGCTGCATCTGAGGTAAGGAGATCTACACATCACATAATCCTCTTTGAATGAGTGACAAAAATGTTCATGTTGCTGCTTTGCAAATTTCCTTATTGAAAGCTTCTATTTCTCTCTGGCCAAGAAGTGGAAATAGATTTTGTCAAATAAGGTCTAGGACCAGGCGGAGGAGTTTTACCAGCTTTCCTACACAATTCAGCTATTGCTGCCAGATTATGGTTGCTTTAGACTAGAGGCTTAAAGTCTTTTTCTTTCCAATATCAGACAGAGAAAGCACTGGTTTTCCTGAAAGACTCTGTCTTGTCCAAAAAGAGTTTAAAAGCTCTACAGACAACTAGGTGCTGTCATTTAAACTTCTTTAGGAAATAGAAGAATTGGGGCTGAACAAAGGAAGAATAAGAGTAAGGCCTTCATTTAAGGGGTAGGGAGAGCCAATTCTAGGTAAAAATTCAGCTGTTTGAAGTACCACTTGGTCTAGAAAAGAACTGCTGAAGAGACTCTCTTGACTGACAAGATAATAAAGCAATTGATTCTTCTTGCAATATCCATTAAAGTGGCTTTTTGTGAGTAAGAAAAACAATGATGTTGTAGCCATATGCTCAAAGAGATGCCCTTTCAATTGTCATAGAACCTCCAGATGATGTTAATATATTATAAGAGGATGAAGCTTTCCCACTGCTTTTATCAGTATGGAAACGTGAGTTTGTAATGCAAGACTTTTTCCCATGTGGATACTTCCCACAGAAAGTTTCTAACATGCACCCACATGGAAACTTAATATACAAATGTTCAACCCTTCAATGAATCCATCAAAGTGGAGACAGATTTATTAGATGCTGATTTAAATTGAGTCCCATCTGTAGGAGATGAGAACGTGCCAAATAGGTTTTGGAAGTGGAATCGTTCCTAGACTGAAGGAGGACATCAACCAATAGATTAGGGTAACCAAGTTTCCGAGGACGTATTCTCCATAAGATACAGGTCACCACTTCCAAACTGCCCTGATACGGACAACAGATCAGCTCCTGTATCAGTGGTCTTCAATATGGGGTAACTCTCATGGGGGACAAAGAGACATTTCCATCAGCTGGGACAACCAGGATCTGAAAGTCCAATTCAGCACTATCAATAGGATGATGACTTTGTCCTCTACAGTTTTCCTGGTCACCAGAGCTTTGTTGGAGAAAGACATAGTTGATAGTCTGATTAACTGAATGACAAGTTATCTGTCTTTTTCTCCCAAAATCTGGAACAGAAGAGGTCCAACTATTTAGTACCCATTTAATGTAGTTAAATCAATCTAGTGGTACCACCATCCCAGGGAGAATAGCTAAAATACTTTGTTGTGCAGTTCCTGCTCTTCTATGGACAAGTTTGGGTGACTCAGTCAATCAACATAAATTTTGAGTTTTCCCTTAGAAGACCAAGATTGTCAGTTTCTGCATTTTTCGACCCAAAGGAGAATTTAGAGAGCTTCTTTTCTCAGCAGCAAATCCCATCCTCCTTTGTTTACATAAGCTACAGTGGTGCAATTGTTGATCTACATCATGAAAGAAGTGACAATCATGCAGGTCACTAAGTGTCTCATAACACTGCCAACTGCCCACAGTTCCAGCAAACTGATGCTTCCTCTGCATTCCAGGGAGGACTAATTTCCCAGACAAAAAGATGGAGGGATCTGATTTTGCCCATTAGACGTTTTCCCTTAATCAGGTTTCTGTATTTGCTCCCCCACCTCAGGGACTGGGTTACTGCTGTGGTGAGGTAATCAGATTGCATAGGGACACTGAACCCATATTGACAGAAGGGAGGCCTGGAGAGGTCTCATATACAGGCAGGGCCACTGGATACCATGAAGGCTAGGAGCTGCAGTGCTTGCCACCTTTGTGTGAGCTAAGAAAAGTGAGTTTGCCTTTCGTTGCTCAATTCAGCAGTTGTTTCAAAACCACAGGAGGCATGTATTAAGTTATTTTTCCTTAGACTAAAGCTTCTCTGGACATTATGGATTTTTTGGGAAAAAGAATGTGAGAAGAAAGAGGGGTGGCTAGACACTATTCTGATCACCATCCTGTGCACTGTGATGATTGAAGTTGGAATCAAACTGAATAAGCAGAGGAGAGGGGCTTTAAAGTAGTTATCTTTAGCGTCAAAGAAAGTGATGCAGAGGAGAAAAAGCATGTCCATGCTGAGGCAGAGCAAACCACAGCTGGGCATTTTAAAAACTACCAAATACTGTAGTCACCCAAATGAAGACTGATTGAAAAGATAACTAAAAATCAACAAATTTAAGATGAAAGGTGCCATAGCAAAGACAAAAGGAGCCACAGAAAAGTGGCTGGAGACAATGCACATAGTAACATGTCATATATAAAGGGAAAATTAAATATGCTACACCAAACTACTATCAATGGGTTTCTCTCCCTTCTTCCCCTGCCATACTGGTGTAAGAGTACAGTAACTCCTCACAAAGGCCTGGTCTACACTGAGTTTATCTCGAATTAGGAGTGTTAAACTGAATTAACCCTGCACCTATCTACACAACAAAGCCCTTTACTTCGATATAAAGGGCTCTTAATACCAATATCTCTACTCCTCCCCGATGAGGGGAGTAGCGCTGAAATCGGTATTGCCATTTCAAATTAGGGTTAGTGTGGCCGCAATTTGACAGTATTGGCCTCTGGGAGCTATACCACAGTGCGCCATTGTGACTGCTCTGTACAGCAATCTGAACTTGGATGCACTGGCCAGGTAGACAGGAAAAGCCCCGCGAACTTTTGGATTTAATTTCCTGTTTGCACAGCGTGGAGAGCTGATCAGCACAGGTGACCATGCAGTCCCAGTATCAAAAAAGCTGCAGCATGGATCGTACGGGAGATACTGAATCTGGTCTCTGTATGGGGAGATGAATCTGTTCTATCAGAACTCCGTTCCAATAGATGAAATGCCAAAACATTTGAAAAAATCTCCAAGGCTATAATGGACAGAGGCCACAACAGGGACTCGACACAGTGCTGCATGTAACTTAAGCTGAGATAAGCGTACCAGAAAGCGAAAGAATCAAATGGACACTCACGGAGGGAGGGGCAACTGACGACTGTAGCTATCCCACAGTTTCTGCACTCTCCGAAAACTATTTGAATTCTTGGCTGAGCTCCCAAAGCCTGAAGGGTCAAAAACACTGTCATGGGTGGTTTAGGGTATATGTCAGCCCTCCCCTCCCGGTGAAAGCAAAGGGAAAAAAAATCATTTCTTGCCTTTTTTCAATGTCAGCATATGTCTATGTCTACTGGATGCTGCCGGCAGATGCGGTGCTGCAGCGCTACACAGCAGCATCCCATTCCCTTGCCTTGCAGACAGCAGACGGTATAGTATGACTGATATCCATCATCATCATCCCGTGGGTGCTCCTGGCCGGCCTCGGTGAAGTCGGTTGGGGGCGCCTGGACAAAAATGAGAATGACTCCAAGTCATTCTCTTCTTTAAGTTTTGTCTAATGGAGATTCAGTCCTGCCTGGAATATCATGGCAGCTGGAGGCTTGCGCCTCCGGCTGCTCTCCCCAGTCAGCAGCACTGTGCGGTCATGCCTAACCCATGCTACCAGGGATCACAATCAGATATTTAGACCTCTACATTTTGCTGCAAATAAAAAAATTAAGCTGCCATTTAGAACTGTCCCCTAACATACATATCCTAGGACATTTTGTATTTTACCAATGTCAACCAAAGGCCCACACACAAATGGAGATTCAGTCCTGCCTGTGCTTCTATCCTAGTGCTTGTCACAGATTCCCATTTTCAGCTATAGGCTGAGTAAGTACAGAATGGTGGTTCACTCTACTTTGCTGTAAGCCAACCGCCCTCCCCTCCCCGCTTTGATCTCTGCTTGCAGAGGCAATAAAGTCAGCGTTGTTTCTTATTCATGCATTCTTTATTACTTCATTACAAAAATGGGGGGATAACTGTCATGGTAGCCCAGGAGGGATGGGGGAGGAGGGTAGCAACGAGTGGGGTTGTTGCAGGGGCACTCCCTAGAATGGCATGCAGCTCATCATTTCTGCAGGATGTCTGGGGCTCTGACCTGGAGCAGCCGTTTGCCTCTCTGGTTCTTTAGTAGGCTTCCCTGACTCTAGGCAGGACTGACTCTCCATTAGACAAAACTTAAGAGAATGACCTGACAAGTCATTCCCATTTTTGTCCAGGCGCCACCAACTGAGTTCACCGAGGCCGGCCAGGAGCACCCATGACAGCAGGAGACAGTACAGTATGACTGGTAACCGTCTTTGTCTGCTGCTTTGCAAGTTGACGGTACAGTAGAGCTGGTAACCATCTTTGCTAACTTGCAAAGGCAAGGGGATGCTGCCGTGTAGCACTGCAGTACTGCATCTGTTAGCGGCATCCAGTAGACATACGGTGAGAGTGAAAAAAGGCTGAATGGGCTCCATGGTTGCCGTGCTATGGTGTCTGCCCGGGCAATACAGGGAAAAGGGCGCGAAATGATTGTCTGCCGTTGCTTCCATGGAGGGAGGATTGACTGACGACATTTACCCATAACCACTCGTGACAAATTTTTAGCCCCATCAGGCATTGGGATCTCAACCCAGAATTCCAATGGGCGGGGGAGACTGCGGGAACTATGGGATAGCTACTCATAGTGCAATGCTCCGGAAGTCGATGCTAGCCTTGGTACATGGACGCAAGCTGCCAAATTAATGTGCTTAGTGTGGCCACGTGCCCTCAACTTTATACAATCTGTTTCCAAAAATCGGTTTCTGTAAAATAGGAATAATACTGTAGTGTAGATATACCCTTAAAGTCATCCCGATTAACGTTGTTTCATTGTTACATTGCTGATCAATCAGGGAACATGCTCGTTTAAAGTTGTGCAATGCTCCCTTCTAACGTCATTTGGCAGCTGCCTGCTTTCTTCACTGCTTACAGGAAGAGCAGTCCATTGCAGCTAGTTGGTGCGGCTTGGAACCAGGGTGGACCGGCAGCCCCCCATCAGCTCCCTGCTCCCCTAAGTTCCCTGTGCAGCAGCTGCCCAGCAGGCTAGCAATTGCAGCTGTCCCTCCCCGCACTGCCATGTGCTGCTCCTGCCCTCTGCCTTGGAGCTGCTCCCCGAGACTCCTGCTTCCTGTGCGGGGGGGGAAGGGAGGAAAAAGGGGGCTAATGTCAGAGTGTCCCCCTCCCCCCTGCACCCCGCTTATCCCATCTTCCATAGAGCAGGGGGGAAACACGACTGGACTCAGGATGGAGGGAGCTTGCTGGCAGCAGCTGCAGTCTCAGCAAGCTGATCTAATTAACAAGGCAGTGTACTTAAAGGGGAAATGCGCATCTCTCTCTCTCTCTCTCACACACAGGTAAGTGTCTCTGTCTGCAATGCTGTCTCCCCTCCCTCCATTCCTGCTGCCTTGTAGAGTGTGAGAGTTAACCCTTGAGGGCTCAGCCAATTGCTAGTTCATCATTTAGCAGTAAGGCATTTCCTGGGAAATATCCCACCTTCTGATTCATCCACTTCAACCAAACTTTACAATCATTATCACTGTGTACCAGTATTAAATCGTTTGTTTAAAACTTACATTGTGTGTGTGTGTGTGTATATATATTTTATATAAAAATAAAATATAGTCTTTTGTCTAGTGAAAAAAAATTCCCTGGAACCTCCCCTCATTTGCGTTCATTCTTATGGGGAAATTGGATTTGTTTAACATCGTTTCGCTTAAAGTTGCATTTTTCAGAAACATAACTACAACGTTAAGTGAGAAGTTACTGTACCATAAGGTAAAAAAATGAATTGGTTTGAGTTGAAACACATTAATTCCATACTGGCTCAAACATACTGCATGAGGTGTTTCTTGGATTTTTATGCAGACATCTGCTATGAGGTATTAAGACTTTTAAAAACATTTAATATCCTCTCAAAATTTTATTAGAGGGAAAACATTTGCAATAGTATTTTGTTTCATTACGTAAGCATTTTAACCAGTTTGAATCTAAGAATTTTTGCAGGAGGACACATTCTGTGTTCTATGAATTCAATTGCATCCTATGTATTTGTGGTTAAATACTTTCTGAATAGCTGAAATAATACTTAACTTGCACTGCTCTCCCCAAGTATTGCTACAGACATGGGACCAGATCCTGAATATCTCTTAGCCATGGCAAAGCTCTCATTGATTTCAATGGGATTTCCATAACCCAAAGTCTTACTTACATTTGGAAAAAAAATTCATTGCTAAGAATGGGAGTTAGCAATGTATGCCATTTAAGTGGTACTGAACACTAATTACAAGAACAAACTAGAACAAAGCAAGGTCTGCATAATTTCAGAAATGATTTGGAAATTGAAAGCTAATGAAACTGCAGATCCTTTGGGGTGCAAAACTAAGGACTCTTGAGCCTTGAGCTAGGAAATTACTCTATTAACTCCTCCTGCAACATATTACATCCTTTATCATGACAATGTGCCAAGGGCAGTTACTCAAAAGCATCACTCGTCTACCAATAATCAAAACCACATAGGAGCTGAGAGCCAAAGCCTGTGGGTTCACCCTGGAGTTGGGCAGGTACATGCTTTGCAACACAAAAGAAAGCTCACCTAAGTTTAGAGAATCCTTCCTTTCAACAAATCTTGAGAGTCTGCTGTTAACCATCAAGTTCAAATGTACTTGCCATCAACTCAGTACCGAGGTAATCTTTTCTATATATCACACCACCACCTTAGTGTCAGCGCACTGTCCTGCAACACACTAGCAATATGACTAACCATAGTCAGCGTACAGTAACTCCTCGCTTAACGTTGTAATTATGTTCCTGAAAAATGTGACTTGAAGCGAAATGATGTTAAGCTAATCCAATTTCCCCATAAGAATTAATGTAAACGGGGGGGGGGGGGGGGGAGATTCCAGAGAAATTTTTTTCACTAGACAAAAGACTATTTATATATATATAAAACACATGCATACAGTATAAGTTTTAAACAAACAATTTAATACTGTACACAGCAATGATGATTGTGAAGCCTGTTTGAGATGGTGAAGTCAGAGAGTGGAAGAGGGTGGGATATTTCCCAGGGAATGTCTTCCTGCTAAATGATCCAGCACTCGGCTGAGACCTCAAGGGTTAACACGTTGTTAATGTAGCCTCACACTCTACAAGGCAGCACAAATAGAGGGAGGGGAGATAGCATGGCAGACAGACACATACCCTGTGTGTGAGAGAGAGATGTGCATTGCCCCTTTAAGTATGCTGACCGCACTCTTAAGTACACTGCCTTTTTATGTAGACCAGCAAGTTGATACAGCAGATGCTTCCATCCTGAGCCTGCCGTGTCCCCCACCCTGCTCTATGGAGATAGGGTAAGCAAGGGGCAGGAGCAGGGGAGAGGACAACACCCTGACATTAGCCACCCTCTTCTCCTGCCCTGCACATCAAGCAGGAGGCTCCTGGGACCAGCGCCAAGGCAGAGAGCAGGAATAGCACACGGCGGTGCGGGAAGGGTGCTGCACAGAGAACTTAGGGGAATGGGAAGCTGATTGGGGGAGCTGATAGGGGACTACCAAGCCCCCACCAGCTAGCTCCAATGGCCTGCTCTTTCTGCAAGCACTGGACAAAGCAGGCGGTTGGCAAACAACATTATAAGGGAGCACTGCGCAACTTTAAACAAGCATGTTCTCTAACTGATCAGCAATGAAACGTTAACCGGGATGACTTTAAGTGAGGGGTTACTGTAGTTTGTTGTTTCATCTTCTCTCCAGGGGGAAGCATTATGTGAGCAGTGAATATAAGTGTATTGGCAGTGGCTCTTCCATCTCTAGGTTCTCATCTCAAATCATTATTTCAATTTATTTATTGGTTTACCCTCTTTATTTTGCTACAATAGTAAATGCATGTTTTTGACAAGTCAATGCATCTAACAAGGGGAAGAACAAATGTTATCAAGTACAATTCATCCTTCCCTCCTGGATTGTATGATCTTGATCTCCAGGGAAAGAATCCACAATTTAGAGGTGACATGTGGACAATCCGAGTGTAAATGTTACTGTAAATACAGCCTAAGCCAAGGCCCTTTGTTTACTATTACCAGGAACTTATGGATGTTTATTACAGAAATTAGTGACAATCAGTGCAAAAAATTTTTCTTCACAATTGCCTGGTAAATATTGGGGTTAACACTGGTGGATGGGACAATGGGTGGGGGGGGGGACAGAGAAAAGAAAAAGTACTTCTGACCTGGCTCCCCACTCTGGAAGGAGAGGTGGAGGCAGAGTAACCTGAGTGGATCAGGTTTCCGAGACATTTCTCCTTCCAGAGCAGGGAGCCAAGTCTAGGGAATTCTGGCACCTTTTTGTAGGACTCAAGTATTGATGTACACAAATGCACACGTATCTTTTACTACACTGCCTCACTTAGAGGGACAGCCTTGCATTTACAGACTAATTTATTAACGAACAAATATACCTAATTTAATGTATTGGATTGTCTTAACTTAACATAAAAGTATTTTTATGTATATGGGTGGTCCAAAATTCCCAGGGAGATTTTACAAAAGGAACAAAGATACCAATAAACTTACCAAACTCCAAGGATAACAGCAAGTTCTTCTGCACACAGGTCAGGCAACTGGTACTGATCAGCATCTGCTAATTTTATCTCATTTAGCACTGTCTCATCATTTAAATCATAATTCTGTTGAAAAAACATTTTAAAGTAAATGACAAAATATTACAGTAATACCTTGAGCTTATTTTGTTGCCCCAATATCACAAGAGAACATATTTAACTGTCTGAATGTCATAACAGATATTTTATAAAATAACTGAACTGAAAATCAGCTTTTATAATTCTTTAGCAGCAACCCCTCCAGCTTACTGAACAGTGGAAAGGAGCATCATCCAGTCCTTTTTTGCCAGAATGATAGTCGTCATGCTGCAGAATGTCAAAGATGTGACATTAGGGGCATTTTCAGTGCTCTAATAGAAAAGTGAATACTGTCTGCAAGAGAGAGAAGGGCAACAACTATGACTATCTTCACTGATTTTTTTCCCAGTTTTTATGGTTTATCACACAAGATAGATTTTACAGTGATTCTCAGTAATTACCTTATGTTTCAGTGCTCACTGAGCATGCAATGTTTTATGATTACTGACCCTGTAAATGGTGAAGTTAATGTTAAGCCCTAAAAATAATCTATATGGTCAATAATTTGAAGTTTAATCATGAGGCCAAAAAGCTTGAATCTGGTGGTAGTACAAAATTCTTAGAACTAAAACAATATGTCAAATAGAACAAAGAAGATCTATTCATCTCCTTCCTCCTTTCTCTGCAGCTTGAGGTCTTCAAACCAGTTTTGAAGATTTCAATAACTCGATCCTGGGATAGGGGTTGTTATAAAATTGGATGGGTGGGGTTCGGTGGCCTGCCTTGTGCAGGAGGTCAGACTAGATGATCAGATTGGTCCCTTCTGACCTATTAGTCTATAAACAGGGTTTTTAATGTGAAAATACTCATCTCTGTTCTGTTTTTAAAGTATACTGAAAGTACATTTCAAGAGTATGTTGGTATTCACCACAGTTTCTATGTATTGCTATATCCTCTTCCAATATGAGCCAGCCACTTAAGAAGAGAGCAGCTGATTCTACTTCATCAGAGATAACTGAAGTTACATTAAGGCATTATAAGATCATCAATAAGCAGTTTCCAAGTTCTAGTCTACAAGACAGAGAAATTTTCTTACAGCAGTCATTAGGCTGACTGAACAGGTTTAGTTCGCATTAACTTACTTATGTAAGACGGTCAATTGAAATATGTTATACTGAGATTAGATCATGTCTTACACATGTTTTTACAATCCAAGCTGACAAACTACATGCAAAAACAAAGAAGCTGATCAGGACTGTGTTTTCAGATATCAATTTAGACTAATCCAAGAACATTCAACACACCTGAATTGCATTAAGAGTCCTAAACTAACACCCCACATCTCAGGCCTTGTCTCCACACAATCTTGCACCTACTTAACTAAAAGGCATGATTTTAAGAGATT
This sequence comes from Gopherus evgoodei, assembly GCF_007399415.2. Taxonomy (NCBI): domain Eukaryota; kingdom Metazoa; phylum Chordata; order Testudines; family Testudinidae; genus Gopherus; species Gopherus evgoodei. The sequence goes on along the minus strand of NC_044324.1, from coordinate 158,636,290 downwards.
TAGTTTAACCCGTGTAAGTCTGACTATAGACAAGGCCTCTGAAATTTACCATCCCGCAGCTCTATTCTTCTACCTTCCTGCAACAAAAAGGAAGTTTGAAACTGTTTGTTCTGAGATATAAAATATGTTTTCTTGTGGTGCAATCAAACACACTAAGGCTACCTCTACACTACGAACTAAGGGTGTGATCTGAATACATATAATCATGCTGGCTTTCACAGACCTAACAAATAGTGCACTCATGGTAGAATGGATAACAGCTGCAGAGGCACAGCTTGCCGTTGCTAAGCGCACATGAAAACCAGTGAATGAGTTTCTGCTGCTGCTACCCACACTACTTCTGCTATACTGCAATTTATACTCTCACTAGTTCAATGAGAGTTAGCACAAGTATGTGTATGTGAGCAGGGCAATCACACCCCTAGCTCACAGTGAAGTAGCCGCCTAAAGCTCGCCAGCACCAGATGGCATGAGAGAGTACCTATGTCAGCTTGATTCCATCTAGTCAAGCACAAAGTCAGATGGCTATAATGGCTTTGTTTTGTACAATTATTATTCACCATATATTGCAATGAATAGGTTTTTTGTCAAGTGGACTTTTCCATATTCCACAGAACACAGAGGAATTGAAGGATGCACTCAAAAAAAAAAAAAATCAGCAAATGCCAGATTTAGAAGTTACAAACAGCCTTAACTGTCCCACTTTTATACATTCTGATACAGTATTTAATTCTCTCCGCACTAAGAAATTCTACTTTCCCACACTCCTGGAACAAGTTTTTTTGGACATGCAAGTCATCTTACTTGATGGGTGAGTCAAATGCCAGAATGATAACCGTAAGATAAAAGTGATGAAAGGACAGGCAAGCAAATTTTGCGCCTGAGCAGGGGGGAGGGGAACACCCTGACATTAGCCTCCCTCTTCCCCTCTCCCCTGTACAGCAAGTAGGAGGTTCCTGGGATCAGTTCTAGGGCAGAGGGCAGGAGCAGCACATGGCAATGGGGGGAGGGACAGCTGAATTGCCAGCAATTGATAGCCTGCTGGGCGGCTGCCATACAGGGAACTTAGGGGAGCGGATGGGGGGCTGCTGGTCCACCCTGGTTCCAAGCCCCCACCAGCTAGCTGCAAAGGGCTGCTCTTTCTGCAAGCAGTGGACAAAGCAGGAGGCTGCCAAACAACGTTATAAGGGAGCATTGCGCAAGTTAAATGACCATGTTCTCTAATTGATCAGCAACGTAACAACATTAACGTTAACTGGGATGACTTTAAGTGAGGAATTACTGTAAAAGTAGGAAACAGAGTCATCAAGACAGCAGGGGGAGGGGATAAGGTTGCCAGGTGTCCAGTTTGGTGGCACTGTCGGTGCAGCAGGGATGAAAGGCTCCCTGCCGTGCTCCCGGAAGTGGATGACATGTCTCTCTGACTCCTAGGCAGAGGGGCAGCCACAGGGGCTCCATGCACTGCCCCCGTAGCTCCCATTAACCAGGAACCACGGCCAATGGGAGCTGTGGGAGTGGCACCTGTGAGGCAGGGGCAGCACACAGAGCCTCCTGACTGCGCCTCTGCCCAGGAGCTGAAGAGACATGACATTGCTTCCCAGGAGCTGCCTAAGGTAAGTGCTGCCCGGAGCCCACACGCCACATCCCCTCCTGCCCCCCAACCTCCTGCCCCAGCCCTGAGTCTCAAACCAAAATTTACTAGATTAAGTTTTAGACTTTCAGACATGTTTCTTTTTTATTTGCTTACAATAATTTTTAACTTTATCTCTTATATGTGAATTCACTTAAAATCTTATTTTCTTTTGTTAATAAACTTGTTTTATTTTTACACTAAACCAATCCAGTGCTGTGTTTAAACTGAACTTTTTGATAACTCAAGTTAAAGTAACAAACTATTGAATACCGATTCCTTGCAGAGATAATGAACTTTAATATACGAACTGTCCAGGAGAGGGCTAGACATTGCAAAGCACGTTTTAGTGAAAAAATCTCAGAGTAGGAGTGTGTTGGGGTCAGCCTGCAAGTAGTAAACAAGGAAGCCAGCGTGTGACTGGTGTGTTGCTGGCAAGCTGCTGGAGTCAGAGCTGCTGAACCAGGGCCTGCAGCTACACACAGACACTCAAGGTGTGACCTACATGCTGGTTGGATGGTTGTGAACAACTGCAGCAAAGCCTTCTAAGCCGCCAGCACTGACACAACTGGCCCAGGCTCACTGGTCCAGACTGCACTCCAGAATGATTTTTGGACGTCGGTGGAAATTGCTCTGCACCTCTAAAGATTTAGCTCCTAGCCCTTTAATGCTAGTTTTACTCTAAACTGCGAGAGACAGGGCATCAGGTGCTAGAAACCTACATGGTAATGTAGTGTTATCTCTGATGACCAGGTGAACTTCAATAGTTCCATTTTGGGCTATGAAAGGGTCCAAAGTGTCTCTCTCAGGGAGATGGAAATAAGGGCAGGGACAGAGGCCTGATTAAATAGGTGTACTTTCTTTAAAAAGTTATTAAATTAAACAACAGTCTTCTTTATCTGTGCATTATACATGTTTAAGAGGAAAATGTGTGCCAAGTGAATGTATGATCACAACATTTGGATATGATCTACACATGAAAATCGCTGTGCATCAAATAGAATAAGACAGTCACTAAAGCCATACAACCCATTTTAGGGATTTATATACATTTATTTGTAATTTATTTAGATTTATAAAAGATAATAGAAGTACCTGTCCAGCTTCCCATACAAAACTCAAAATTCACAACAAACAAATTAAACCAAGTAAATCCACTACTAATAGTCCCGAAATCATAATCAAAACTCTTTCAGAATAATGAATAAGTCCATCCTACTCACATCCCGACCCCTTTCCACAAATGTTCCAGAAAAGAAGCTTTTCTGTGTGTTAAAATGGGTTTTAAAAATTGTGAACTACTAAAGAACAAAATTTCTTTCCAGTGCATACCTTTGTTAAATTTTCTAGAGCAGTAGGTGCTGGGCTTAGCTCACGGTGAGAAAGCAAGACATCATCTTTCCTTTGGACATCAAGTATAAGCTGTGCTACATGCTTTTCCTGAAATCGTGTCCTTTTTCCCAAAGCACCTACAGAAAATTAAGATTTATTGACTATTAAGAGGATTCAGGATCTCCAACACCTCCTGGAAAATGTATTTACTTACAAATTTCATGTAAAATAAAAACAAAATGAGAACTAACCCACAAAATCCAGGAGTATTTTTGTATTTCTTTCTAACCCTGGTTCTTAAAATATTGGATTTTAAAAATTCAGAGCTCACTACTGAACTCTGTCTGGGGACTATCACTTTTTCTTTAAAAAATTATATATGTTCATGATGAAAAAATGTTCAGTGAATAAAGACTATAGTCATTAAATAATTAGATATTTCATTTTTTTAAAATGAAATACTTCTTTAAAAGCTTTACAATTATATTTCCTGGAAGACTGCATGTTTCATATTAACCCAGAATTTTTTTTGATGTAACATTCCTACTATCTAGCCAAAACATGAATGTCAAAGCAAGTTTGTCTAGAATGCCAACAATCCCCACATGTTCATTTTATTTGCCTTCACATTAGACATCTTCGTAACCCTTCTGACAGATTTACTGAGAGAAACCACAATACTTTTAGGAGTCTCGCTACAACAAGTTTAGTTGAGAGAAATGCATGATCACCACAATTCATTTCTAGGGCTGTCCCAACCTCTGGCCAAAGTAGTAATCGAAAACACATATATATCGAGTGCAGCAAACTATTTTTCTCCATTTAACAATAGCTTTTATAGATTAAATCTTTACATTTGAATGAGCAATTTCCCTAAAGCCCCTTATTAAGAAAAAATAGTTATAGCTGTTTTAGGTAAAATCAAGCAACAGTTGACAAAAGTCAACTGTCATTGCTATGTTTTTTTTTGTCCCTTAGCTTGTTAAACTTTTATGTTCTGATTCTCTGCCATATGACACTGATTTTTTTAAAAATACATGAACAGAAAACAATTTGAATTAACTTTAACAAAACCACCTTAGAATATCAAGTTTGTAGTACATTCCATACTAGAATGTTAACATCCACTTAATTCAAAACATAACAGAATGTCATGTCTTGGCTGTAGCATCAATTTCTTATATTACATTTTTAGACATTCAAAATCTATTGCAACCAGCTCTGTAACCATGTACCACTTAATCCTTAAAGTACTAGGGCTCTCTAAAAGGAGAATATGCTATTCAATTTGTATCAAAGACCAATTAGGAAATTACTGATCCCTTAAAACAGAGAATAATGAAGAAAGCGTGGAGCCAGTTAGAAAGTTGGGGAATTAATTCCAATTTATGCGGAAAGTCTTCCTATGATTTTAGCAATTATTTTCCGCAATGAGTTCACATTATGGCTTTCATAATAGTGAAAGCCATCGTGAATGTTGCACAAGGACATTCAATATGCACACAATGTTTTTATTACAGGATTACTAAAATTAAGTTAAGAGGAAAAACATTTATGTGAATACACTGCTTGAAGAAAAATGGGAGGAAGCCAGGTTCTAAAGTTTAAACACCATATTTACAATTCGTTTAACAATTATACATGATTTTCCATATGGGTCCAGATATGAATGAAATATGAAGGTGTAAATTAGATTCAACATTTTTTTTGTTTACATTCTGAGACATTTTAAAAGACTTATAAGTAAACTCAGTGGTCACAAAAAGTGCCCTATTTACAGTTGGGAAATCCTATATTTATGGCATGGGGCATAAACAGAGGCAACAGAAGTTCAAGATTCTCTGTACAGCCCAGCCAGTAAGCCCAAGCCTTGCTCTGAGGAATCAATTCAATTTCCATCTTTCTACAGCCAATCAGTTCTTGTCCTGTCTGTCAACATTGCCAAAACACAGGATAGTATCTTCTGTGATGTCAACACCTGTTCATTATGAATTGGACTGATGCCACCATATAAGCACTGAACAATCTTCAGAACTACTTTTGCATACTACTGAAATAGACTAGACTCAATGCAGTGCCACAGAGATGAGACTGAATCAAATTACCAATCCTCTGAGCCATTCAGACTCCATGCATTCTTGTTTTATTATTATAGACTATCCAACAGTTAACTGGTTTCAATTCTTATGTCCAAAATTTTGAAGCATGCCATCAGCCAAGTCTGGAGACTAACTGACATTAAGAATTTGCTTGAATACTAGAAAAATATCAGGATGTGTCCTAGTGCAGTAATACATGAAGCAGTTCCTCAGATGGTGGAAAGCTGATTTTAAAAGATTACCATCCACCACACAAAGAAACCAGAATAAAATCTTTTTCCTTCCTGGCGAATGACATCACTTGATCCACTTTTTAGATTTCATATATTGGATATGGTATTCTAGTTTTGACCAAGAAAACCACATGTTAAAAGCTTGAAACTAAGGTTACTATGAATACTGTAGAGTATATAATTTTCTTGGTCAATTTGATGTTGAGACAGATATTTTTAAGATCTTGTCCCATCTTGGTAGAGATGACATTTTTAAAAGTTTGGGGAATTTTCTCTCTATTCCCGTCCTCTCCATTTCCTCTATAGTATTTCTGGAGTTACCATTACATCTTCTTTCATAAATCATGAATAAACTTTTGATACCCAGAAGAAAAAAAAACATGTAATAAAATCCATTGCACTTGCTCTAGAATACAGGACACAGAAAAGAAGGTTAATTTTCTAACAGCAAGAGGGTTTAGTGACGTTCCGTTTGTGCCATTTGTTACTACTATTCACAGTCTGCGTACACACTCTTCATTTTCCATGTTGTACACGAGTACTTCCAGGAATTAGAATGATGTTTCACAAACAAACAATGACTGCCTACTATTCTGCAGTTTTTCAGGAAGTGGTGCTTTTAGAAATGAAATCACAATACAACACTATGTATCTTAGTAGATGTGTTGATTCTAATTTTTCTTCTGCACCTCTCAGCACTATTTACAAGAGAACAGAAGCACAAACTATAACTGCACAGATACCAATATAAATTCAGAATATGCTACAAATTCAAGAATCAATCTCTTCCCCCACCCCCAAGCCACTTAAAATGAACAGTTGCCCTTAACAAGCAAGCATTTCCCAAACACTACCACATCTATTTTTTTGTGGCCATTAAAAAAATCTAAAGCGATACAAGGCTAGTTAAAGCACATTTTCATAATATTTGTAAACAAAACTTACCTGTCAAATTAATCTGTAGTTTAGTTATGTCCTTAGCTGCATTGAAATGCTTTTTAGCATTTTTATACTCATAGTAATTCAAAAACGTATAGGCACATTCAAGATGGAACTGAACTGCCAAATGCCAACATTCATCATCTGTGAACAAAGTCTCTAAGTTTGTCACTGCAAAATAAAAACCAAGAAGAAAAAAAGACGTTAGAACACCCTCAGGGGAATGAAGTTCTAAGAAAAAACACTGACTGATAATCCCAAAAAGGAAAGTTTGTGAAACTTACAGTGGGCCCATCATCCACTATATCTCCACAAATTTAAAAGTTTGGAAGTGGTTGTTAATATGTTACCTGAATCTAATCAGAACTTTTAAAAAGATATATATTTTTTATTTAAGAAATTTCTTAAAGTTTTCCTCTGCGAGGACAGCAACACAAATTTTTTTTTTTATCAGCTATAAGAAAAATGAAGGACAGTTCAAACTTCCTCTTTTATATTTGACAGCAAAGCTACACAGGACTGGTATCTTATTCATAGACAATCAGTTGACATCCTCTTGGTGAAAGAGACAAGCCTATTTAATGTTATCTTTTTGTAATCAGATTCATTCTCCAATTTACAGTGTCATGGGAAATGTGTTTGGGGAATGAGCTCGGCTTGATTTAGAACGGATGTGATGTTTTCAGAACGTAAACAGACACTGAACTGGAGCCCCCGGATGGTCACTGAGGATAACAAGTACAGTCTTTTCATAAACAACCATCTTGTTAACTCTCTTTTAGTCACTGGGGTGACCATGGCAATAATGGAGAAGAGTAAGAATACATCTGTCATGCCACCTTGAATGAAAATTACTTAGGAACTTCAGTTCCAAGTATCTCAAGAAGTCAGTCATTGCAGACTGTCCAGCTGAACTGGAGAGTCCACCTTCACACCAGTTCCAACGGATAAGCGTACAGAATCTTTTGTTACTTATTTCACTTTACTAAAATAAATACTTGGTTATTTTAATTTAAATACTTCTCAGTAACTGCACACCTGAATTGAGGATACTGTGAATGACAAGTGTATATCATATACTTGTGTTTCATTAACAAGTTTAATGCTAGTTGTCTAGAAATAATTGCTAAGCCAATACATTAAGAGTGATGAGACTCAGAACTGGTCGACATTAGGGGAGGGGATCGATCTAAGACAGCCAACTTCAGCTACGTGAATAATGTAGCTGAAGTTGAAGTATCTTAGATAGAGTTACCTACTGTCCTCATGGCGCGGGATCGACGTCCGCGGCTCCCCCTGTTGACTCCGCTACCGCTGTTAGCGTTGGTGCCGTTCCGGAGTCGACAGGAGCGCGTTCGGAGATCGATAGATCGCATCTAGATGAGAAGCAATATATCGATCCCCAAGAAGTCGATTGCTACCTACCGATACGGCCGGTAGTGAAGACATACCCTAACTCAGCATAACACTACCTATGACAGGAAAACGACTTTCCTAACAACAGCTGAGAGAAATCAAGTGTCCAAAGCAAACACAGTCTAGAAATGGCACAGAACTTGTGATCACAAGAAAATGACAGCTGTCAGAGAGATGAAGAGGCTTCAAGATGTAAGCTAAAGATATTTACTGTTATTGTGACTTGATTTGCTATCTTCTGATAAGCTGTAACACCCCAAGTTAAATTCCTTCTTTTAAATTTGCTAAGCCCTATTAGTAAGCTTAGTAATCAACCCTATTAGTAATCATCTTTATTTTATATACCATGATTACTTGTTCTCTCACTAAACATTCTATTCTGGTTATTAAAATGAATTAAGAATTCCCAAGTTTGTTCTTCAGCTAAGCAACTGAAATACAAAATCATGAGAAACATGGTACAAGTAATTGGTTCTTTAAAATGTATTAGTCAGTGTAGGCTTTGCAGTCCAATTTCCTATCACATTATAAATGAAGGTCCTCATATAAGAAAAGTATGTCAGAAATTTTAATTTCCTAGGTAAACAGAAAAAGCAGCAATATGTTTTTTTAATATTTTTATTTTGAAATAGCATTTGTACTAACACAAGAAGGTTAGTACAAAAACAGATTCTTTACCAAAATACAACACGTTTACACTGCAGTTTGCCTGCTGATACGGGGACTGTGAACTACTACTACCATGACCTTGTTTACATTTTTTTTTTTAAATCATAGTGTCCATCTGGCATTGTAGGTGCGGATCACAAAGGTAACGCCAGAGGCTAGTACACACTAGCACCCAACCATTGCTAGCAGTGGTGTACAATTTCCTTAAAACTGAAGTTGTAGACATTGCCCAGGATTATACAGAAGAGTTTATGTAGCATAATTGCAAAGGAATACACTGGGTTTTAAGATACTTGGGCGAAGGTTTTCAAAAAGTATGCATAAATTTAAACACTTAAATAGCCTGATTTTCAAAAGTGCTCAGTATTCAGCAGCACCCAATGAAACACTTTTGAAAGTCTGGTCATTATTCAGGTGTTAAGGACGTAGGAACCTAACTTCAGACACCCATTTTTGGAGATGTTGGCCATCATTCATTAACCTCTTTCCAACCAGTTCCTATTTAAACCCAACTTAAATTTGCAAATGAATTTTAGTTCTGCTGTTTCTCTTTGAAGTCTGTTTCTGAAGTTTTTTTTGTTCAAGAATAGTTACTTTAAATCTGTTATAGAATGACCAGGGAGATTGAAGTGTTAACCTACTGGCTTTTGTACGTTACCATTCCTGATGTCCAATTTGTGTCCATTTATTCTTTTACGTAGGGACTGTCCAGTTTGGCAATGTACCTGGCAGCGGGGCATTGCTGGCACATGATGGCATATATCACATTAGTAGGTGTGCAGGTGAATGAGCCCCTGATTGTGTGGTTGTCTCATTACAAAAGCAGCTTTGCCTCTTCTGGAATTGAGACCTCCTCATCTATTATTGGGAGTGGACTACATGCACCCTGATCGAATTGGCCCTGTCATCACTGGTTCTCCACTTGTGTGGTACTCCTTTCTCTTCATGTGTCATTATATAGTGCCTGCATCCGTAACTTTCACTCCATGCGTCTGAAGAAGTGAGGTTTTTTAATCCACAAAAGCTTATGCCCAAATAAATCAGTCTTTAAGGTGCCACCGGACTCCTTGTTGTTTTTGCGGATACAGACTAACACGGCTACCCCCTGATACCTGCCTTCAATTCTCATAATTCAATGGGACAGTGACAAGGGTGCTGATGCAGCTAGAAATATCAAGGATAACCCTGAAGACCCAGAAGCAGTCAGGAAGGAGGAGGATTAGGCTGCAGAAGCCCTTATGGAGGACCCTGAAGATGGACTGGTGCCTCGGCAAGGTGCAGAACCCCAGGCTGATAAGTTAATAATGCAAGCCACTCCTTCCCTCCAAAATATTCCTCCCTTTTTGTAGTGCAAAGTTTGCACTTTTAAAATCAAGGATATTTTAAATTATGTGCAATTATTTTTCTTCCCTCGATAATATGCCAAGCATTGCCCTGTGTGTTACTGTGTGCGAGGAATAATGCTGAAGCCATGCCACTGTCATGGCCCATCTCCATACCACCTCCTCTATCTTTCCCCCTGCAACCAGCCTCTGCTATTCCCAACCCTCAAATGGACCTACTGGGGGGAAAAGATCTTGAACATTAAGTTGACTGTTTTCCAAAGATCTACGATCACAGGGAGCATGAGTTAAGGTGCAGACCACATTCCATAGAAACTTGGGAAGGTAAAAATCAGCATGCCTCTGTCTTTCCTGACTGCCTGGTAGGCAGGGAATGTTGTGGGAAAGCATGGAGTGGGAAGTCTGGTCTCAGGGGGAAACACAGAAGAGTTCATGATAGGTTTGCATTTGGCTGAAAGAGAGGTTTCTGGTGAAGCTGTGGGACCAAGCTAACTTAATGAAGTGTCTCTCTCTGAACTTCCTTTTCTTTGCTGGAATGCCAGGCCAGGCCTATCTACAGGATACATGCAGTCTTCTGGGGCCACACAGAGCAAAGGGGGTGGGTGGTCTGGTCTGGGGAAAACACAGCACAGTCCAGCATAGCTTTAAAGCAGTTTAAGAGAGAGATGTCTAGTGCAGTTGTGGGTCCTGGGAAACTTAGTAAAGTTGCAGATATAAATAGTACTATTCAGTAGGGACATTCAAAACCCAATTAGTCTCAAAAAGACTGCAACAATCCCCAGCAGCAGCTGCAAACTGAACCATAAAACATTGTGGAAATCTTGTAACTATGGGCTCCCCACACTGTTCCAAGTTGCACATACAAACTGAAAAGCAATACAAAGCAACAATGGCTGTAATTGTTGCCAGAAACAGACCCACCCTAAGATGTAAACACATCAGAGCAAAGTTGTTAAGATGGGTTACATACAGATATGGACAGTGAGAAGCACATGCACGGTGAAAAAGGAATGCGTCACACCACTATCTTAACTGCCCCCAGCACAACCTGCATCCCAAACTGTAAATGCATTAAAAGTAACCTGTAATGATGGGTTTCACACACATGTGCATCGGTAAAAGCACAAAGTAAAAACTTCAGCAAGTGATAATCAGTTGAACACAAAACCCTTAAGAAAAACTTTTGCACCACACTCTGAGCTTGGCATGTGCATCATGTAAGGTTTAAGGAAGTATTGCTTTGCAGGATATATAGTAACTCCTAACTTAAAGCTGTCCCAGTTAACATTGTTTCGTTGCTGATCTATTAGGGAACAAGCTCATTTAAAGCTGTGCAATGCTCCCTTATAGCCTTGTTTGGCAGCTGCCTGCTTTGTCCACTGCTTGCAGGATTCTCTGGAAGAGCAGCCCCTCCTTGTGGGGATTAAAACCGGGGGGGGGCCACCAGGTCCCCCCCATCAGCTACTATAAATTTCCTGCAAGGTACTTGGCTCTGCAGCTGCCCAGCAGCAGTTCAACTGTCTCTCCCCCCACTGCTGTGCTCCTCCTGCCCTGCCCTCTGTCTTGGAGCTGCTCCCGGGAGCCTCCTGCTTGCTGGGGGAGGGGAGCAGAGGGGTGCTGATATCAGGATGTCCCCCTGCTCCTGCCCCCCACCCACACTCCTTACCCCCTCTCCACAGGAGGGGGACAGGGCTCAGGGACAGAAAGGAGGGCGCTTGCTGGAAACTGTTGTTTCCTGTCTGATCTGCTTAAAACGGCAACGTACTTGAAGTGGGGTCAACGTACTTAGAGGGGCAATGCACGTGTCTCTCTTTCGCACTCATGCACACACACCCCCAACACTTTGGAAAGTCAGCACCTGTGCAGCCATACATGTGCTGTCAGGAGGAGGGAGTGGTGCGCTCCAGCTGGATAGCGTGGGCTCATCATGATGTTCAGTTTTTGCAGGGAAGTGTTTGCAGCTACTGCCCTGCATCTTGTGTGTTTCTTACCTCCTGCCTGAGTCCATGCTGCCTTGTAGAGTGTGAGGCAACATTAACAGTGTATTAACCCTTGAGGGCTCAGCCGAGTGCTAGTTCATCATTTAGCAGCAAGGCATTCCTTGGGAAATATTTTACCCTCTTACTCCAGGACCTCAACCAAGCTTCACAATCATTCATTGCTGTGTACAATATTAAACTGTTTGTTTAAAATGTATACTGTATATGTATATAATGTCTTTTGTCTGATGAAAAAAATTTCCCTAGAACCTAACTCCCTCCATTTACATTAATTCTTAAGGGGAAATTAGATTTGCTTAACATCATTTTGTATGAAGTCATATTTTTCAGGAACATAACGTTGTAGTTAAGTGAGGAGTTATTGTACAGTCAACTTGTGTAACTCTTTTCCAGGGGATGTTGTAAAGGTCAAGGGTTCAAAAAAGAAATAGATAAGTAAATGGAGGATAGGTCTATCAGTGGCTATTAGCCAGGATGGGCAGGGATGCAAAACCATGCTCTGAAGTGTCCCTAGCCTGTGTTTGCCAGAAGCTGGAAATGGGCAACAGGGGATGGATCACTTGAGAATTACCTATTCTGTTCACTCCCTCTGAGGCACCTGGCATTGGCCACTGTCAGAAAACAGGATACTGGGCTAGATGGACCACTGGTCTGACCCAGTATGGCTGTTCTTATGTTAAAGCAGCTTTACAGGAAGGCTATAAAGGTAGCCCTTAGCAGCAGCAAAAGTTCCATGTCATCCTTTGTTTCCCTGCGCTGCCAGGATGTATACACACATGGCGTCCCTATTTTCCCTTGCATGCCTGGACCCAGCATCAGTATGCACAGGTATACGATGCTGCTGACTGTATTGAGTTTGCAAACCGAAGCATCCTGAGTTCACTTGGTGCAGAAATATGTGCCTTTAGCCTCGTAACTGTGGTGCAGTGTGAAGCAGGCCACACTGTCATCCAGGCAGATTCATACACAGCACTAATGAGCCTTCAGCCTATCAAATGCTCACTCCATGAGCATCCTGCACCTACAGAGCTTTAAATTTAATTTCTTTTTCTCCAGGATTCCTGATGTCAGGGTACAGATTCATGAATCCTAGCAGAAGTGGTATGTGGGGTTCCCCCAAAACCAACAAGTGGCACAGATACACTGCTTATAACAATATCATTTCTGGGGAACAAAGTCCCCGTTTCCCCCTTAAAGTACAAGAGAGATCTCGGCACCCTAGCATCATGAAACTTTCCTGAGTTTTCCACAGGTTAGTAATCATGCACCTGCCTCTGTAGTACACCAAACCTTGCATAATGATGGAATAGTAACCTTGTGGTTCACATATTCACTTGTTCCTTGTGACAAACGATGGATACACGAGTGCTATTGATGGCCTCAATACAGTTTGGGGACCCCATCCTTTGAAAACTAGCTATTATTTCTGAATCGTTTCTTATGCCAACCACCAGTAGGTAAACCACAGTGTTAATCACCTCACAAGCCTTGCAGTGAACTTTCCAACTCCAATGGACATGTAGCCGTCTGGGACGGCCAACTTCCACAGGGCAATAACAACCTGCTTCTGTACCAATATGGCTTCCTTCAATCAAGTGTCCTGGTGCTGGAGGGTTGTGCAAGAGTCTCACACAGCTCCATGAAGGTCTGTTTCCTCATGTGGAAGCTCTGAAGCTACTGCAGCTGCTTCCAAGCTTGCAGGATGATGCAATCCCACCACACTGTGCTAGTTCTCCTGCACCAGAAATGATGGTACACCAAAGGCAACAGTGGCATTCAGCATATCTGTCCACTGTGCCAAAAATGAATTGTTATTACAAGCATCTGTCTTTGATTTCGGCAAAAAATGATGAAATGCCATCCAGCATCTTGCCAAGCACCTACTCCACTGCATAAACATTTGACCTGCAATAAGGAATAGGAACAGCTTATCCAATAGATCCATGACTACAACCCAGTTTTGCAGAAACAGAAGTAAGGGCAACATGATCCAGAACTGTTATCAGCATATGTGTGAAGGCAAGGCAGAAATGTGTTCCACATATGGGTCCAAGAAGGACTGCAACATAGTACCAACAACACACCCAAAACTGGTTCCTACAGTGTCTCCATGTGATTCCAAGAAACTTCGCATACCGTCCCTGAAAAAGCTCTAAACTTGTGTACCCAGAGCAGCAGTGTGGATGCACATGGGTACACAGCATTATATGCATATCTAGCAGAGCAAATGTAGACTTTTGGTGTGGGTTTTGCTTGCTCAAGCCTGCATGAACACAACCCATACTAGTGTATGCACACCAGTGCAGATACAACCTTAGTGTGCCTCAATCATAGCATCCTATTTTTAGGTTTGCTCTAAAATCTTATTTTTAAGAATTTCTAAGGCAACACATATGCTAACTACAGATGCTGCCCAGGTTAGGCAAGACTCAACTTACGCAAATTCGCACTTATGGAAAATGTTCCATAAGCCAGAAATAGGATTTTCAAGTTGCAGAAATTTTTGCGTAATGTATGGGTATATGTTTCCAACTTAGGCAAAATTTGAGTTATGCAAGGCTTTCCAGAACAGAATGATTGCGTAAGTCGGGGGACATTTGTACTCAAAATCGCTGTCTGACAAAATACTCCATATTACAAGGTTTTGTTTTTCCTGCTACCTTGATTCTTTGAGTAAGAGTTTCAGACAAGCAAGAATACTTTATTTTTAACGTTCTTTGTACTCTCCAGCGAAGTCATCATAGAAATGTTCAGCCAAATAAATGATAAACTACAGTCTCAAGTGCAACTGAATAACTGTTGGCATATAGACTGATGCTGACACTGTTTCCTCTCACTGATTAGTCATCTATACAGCTCTTGTATTCAAAGCAACAATCACTGCAGAGTATTACAAATGGGTCATTTGCATTCTCTATAATAATGAAAAAGCTTTTGGAATCCCTCCACCTTCCCCTTCCTAACCTGAACAACAAACATCAGCAGCCACCTGTCTGACATTTAGTCAATTTTATACAGAGTTTTTAAGAAGCAGCTATCCATCCAAACTAGGAGTCCTGAAGATAAAAAAAAGAAATAGCAAAACCCCAGTCCTTTATAACTAAGTAGCAACATTTTCATTTAATCTAGTCCACCCCACTCCCCTCTCACCAGCAAATCAGGCAAAACAACTCTCTCCAACAATCCACCATCTTCACAATTCTTCCCTTTGAAGAAGGCGGGGTGGGGTGGTGGAGTGGAGAGAGAAAGACTGGCTTTGCAGCACATGTCAAAGGTCTGATTTTATAGAATTTTTTTAAGCAACAGGTTGATTAGGTTTAATTTTTTTTCTGAAGTGCTCAATTACGACACTGATCAGTACATCTGATTTTTACCTTAAAAATAGAATTTGCTAAAATGATTATACATTTGCTAATTAGGATATTAGGAGCTCAAATCAGAGTTGTTTATCTTGATGTCAGTTAATGTCCAAGATTTCCTTGGCCTGTATGTCAGCATGTCAGCTAATTTAATTTCATGTGATGAAAGTAAAGGTGTCCTAGAATTCCTTTCTTCTGAAGAGTGTGATTACATAGCAAGTTTCCCAATGTTATGGATTAAAGACACTTGGTCAATTAAACATCTAAATTACTGAAGTTAAATGGTTTATAGTCCATAAATGAAGTTTTCCCACACTCATACAATACAACTGTGTGGAAATTTGTTTAAAGCTCTTGAACAGAGAAAGATAAACATTACAGAATTTAGTAGATGGACCCAATGGTGGAGCAGCCCAATGGCAGTGGAGATCACTCACCAATTCACAGGATTGGGCCCAATATAATTCTATGCTCAATCTTACCATTGTATTTTACAAGTTTTTGCTATTCATATGGTGATTTTGCAAGGCACCAAACTACTATTTGGTATTCTGGGCATCACTGTCATGCCTTGATCCTACAGCAGGTTCAAACCCCAGGAAATAACCTTTCATTACAAACAAAAAAAAGTCCATCCTGTAAAATAGGGAATTTAAAATTGTCTGTACCTTTTTTGGCAAGGGTAAAATCTATACATGCCAGTGCATGTCTAAGTGGGAAAGAAAAATGTCTTAAACACTGTTGAAAATGTAATTTTAGGCTTTCACAGTTACAGCAAAAAATCTTTAGCTAACAAATAAACTCAATGTCTTAAAAATCAATGGTATTTTATTTATGTTTAATTCTAAGACTATTTGTCTGCTTTCCTCAGCATCAATATTCACTTCAAAATTCAATTTAAAAATAATGCCCTTTTTCTGCAACATAACCTAGCACATCTTTGGAATTGGACACCATGTACCGAATATTTCTGGTTCAAGTTGATAAGAATTCTGACATTCGGTGAGGAGGAGCAGTAGAAAATTGCTCAGTGTCTCTTACAAAGCTGCACAAAACCAGAATTCACATTTGAAACTCAAATGAGCCTTGTTAAATAAGAGACAAGACAGGCGTAACGCTTGCAAGTCAATTTGATACATATTAACAGTGGCATACCACTGAAACACGTTTTTTTTTTGTTTCCAAGCAGATAGAGTGTATTCAGGATTACAGAGCCTTAACCAACAGAGCATCCACCAACAAGAAGTAATTGTTAAACCAACGTAAATTTAAGAAGTGCCTTTCTACCTTCTGCAGTTACAAAAGCACCTGATAGGCACAATGCTGCAAACTGTGACACATCTACAAAACTCTTCTGATAAATGATTGGTTTTATATGCGAACATAATCAAATAATTTGAAACTTACCTTGTTCTACACAACTCTTGGCAAGAACAAAGAGCTCAGGTGATCGCTCCTCTAGCAATTGCTGGTGAATATTCACATATCGCAAAGTCCACCAAGGCAATGTCTAAAATGGGGAATAAGAATATTTGAAATGAATGATAAATACAACTGATTTTCTTTTATAAACAGATTTTTAAAAAATAATTTCAAAAACACAAATACAGTTGCTTTATAAAAATTCAATACCAAATCTGATCTATTTGAGATTAGATTAAGGTAGGAAGTTTCCTAAAGTGTAGATTCAAATTATATCAAGGCTGAATAAAGAGTCAAAAGAAAAAAAAAGTCTTACTATATAGATGGGTGCTCAGTCACTTAACAGTTAATAATTTTTCCCTCTCGTATTCCCCTCAGATGATGGCTTCAATCAACAATGCTCCTTTCCAAACATTTTCTCCTTTCTTCTGAAAAGGGGAGTGCTAAAAGTTTGAAGCTGTCTCACAGATAACACAATTATCACTGTATCTTTATGACAGATTTCTAGTTCAATACAAATGCCGCACAGCTTTTTGATATAAAATGGAGAAAAGGTGTCACCCAATAAAAAGGGAGAATTCAATTAGTTGTCATTTGAATTCCCTACAGCCTTGCCTCTCTTTCTCCTTGCTGTTTTAAGGGTTGTAGTTTAAAATTTCAACCATTTGTCTCTTCGGACACAGCTCTGAACCAACAGGTTGAAGACTGGCAGTGAAGGTTTTTCTTCTTCTACATGTTAGAACTTAAAGCACACCTTGACAAGATATCTATTCCTTGATTCAAGGAACATGCACATCTCACCACCACATACGTAAAGGAACTGTCAGAATCAGACATTTTAGGATTTCATATTAAGATCATTCTGAGCACACTCAACAAAAGACAAGCTAATTTAATATGGCTGAAAGTGCAGTTTAGTATTCATAAATAGATAACCATTAATATACGGAAGGGAGATAAAGGAATTCTCTCCTGAGGTTGTCCAGTAACAGAAAACCATGTGTACTTCTTTCTACGCTGCAACAAATAAACCACATTCTAATCTTTGAAGCCTATCCTGAGAGTAATTAAATCCAGGCTCTGGCAGGCCAACGTGAGTCAGAAAATCCAATCTACATCAAACACACGGGCTAGATCTCAATCCTACAGATACAAGCCAGACAAACAACGTTGTCTTAGGCCATGGCTACACTGGCACTTTACAACGCTGCAACTTTCACACTCAGGGGTGTGAAAAAACACCCCCCTGAGCGCTGCAAGATACAGCGCTGTAAAGCCTCAGTGTAATCAGTGCTGCAGCGCTGGAAGCGCGGCTCCCAGCGCTGCAAGCTACACCCATAAGAGTTGTGGTTTACGTGCAGCGCTGGAAGAGCTCTCTCCCAGCGCTGGCGCTCCGACTACACTCACACTTCAAAGCGCTGCCGCCGCAGTGCTCCCACAGCGCTGCCGCGGCAGCGCTTTGAAATGTCAAGTGTAGCCATACCCTTATCTACTCTACACATACTGGCTGTCGTTACACCTACACTAAAAAATACTGAGGGCTTGGCTATACTGAAGAGTTGCAGCACTAGTGGTGGCTTTACAGCGCTGCAACTCACTCACCATCCACACTTGCAAGGCACATACAGTGCTGCATCTCCCTGGCTACAGCGCTTCATGTACTCCACTTTGGCCTGGGGAGTAACTGCAGCGCTGGTGATGCAGCACTGCTCCGCCAGTGTGGCCACCAAAAGCGCTGTTATTGGCCTTCAGAGGTATTCGGAGGTACCCCAGAATGCCTCTTCAGCCACTCTGCTCATCAGTTCGAACTCTACTGCCCTGGCCTCAGGTGACCCGCCCTTTAAATGCCCCGAGAATTTTAAAAATCCCCTTCCTGTTTGCTCAGCCAGGTGTGGAGTGCAATCAGTGAATCTTTCCAGGTGACTATGCCTCCACACACCAAATGAGCCCCAGCATGGAGCAATGGCGAGTTGCTGGACCTCATCAGTGTTTGCGAGGAGAAAGCTGTGCAGTCCCAGCTGCGCTCCAGCCGTAGGAATTACGATACCTTTGGGCAGGTATCAAAGGCCATGCTGGAAAGGGGCCATAAACGGGACACGCTGCAGTGCAGGGTTAAAGTGAAGGAGCTGTGGAGTGCCTATTGCAAAGCCCACGAGGGAAACCGCCGCTCCGGCGCTGCCCCCATGACCTGCCGTTTTTACAAAGAGCTGGACGCGATACTTGGGGGTGACCCCACCACCAATCCAAGGACCATGATGGACACTTCAGAGTGGGGGGGGGGCGGGGAGAAGAGTGGGAGAGGACGAAACCGAGAGTGAGGGTACTGGGGTGGGGGGAGACACCCCGGAGTCCCTGGTGGCATGCAGCCAGAAGCTCTTCTCAAGTCAGGAGGAAGTGGTAGAGGACAAACAGAGGAGCGGGTTCCCAGCAAGCGGCTTTTATTTTCAGGATGAAAATTTTGGGGGAGAGGAGGGAGGGTTCTGCAAGCATGTCTAGATGTGGAATAGCGCATTGATGTGGTCTATCACGTCGCAGTAATCGGCCTCGGTAATCTCTTCAAGTTTCAGCCAGAGCGTGGGCAATGCGCTTGTGCAAGTTTATTGGGAGAGCCACCGTGGTCCTTGACCCAGTCAGGCTAATGCGTCCGTGCCATTGTGCTGTGAGGGGTGGGGGGACCATGGCTGCACACAGGAAAGCTGCATAGGGGCCAGGGTGGAATCCGCATTGCTGTAGAGGACCCTCCCGCTCTTCCCAGCTGACCCGCAGCAATGAGATATGTTCCAGGATCAACTCCTGTGGAAAATGTTGGGAGAGTGTTCAGTGTAGGTGCCCCCTGCAGCTGTTTGCTTTCCCCAACGCACAGAAACCCCGAGGACAGTACAGCCCTGAAGCAATCAGTCCCCCATACTCACCATTTCAGGGCTCCCGTGGGTTATGTGTGCTCTCTTTGGTATGGGAAAATCATGCTACTGTGAAGAATGTTACTCCTTCACTATGTGGGAATAACTGTCTGAGATATAAACAATGCTGCCTCTGTTAAGTGTTGCCTTTTTTGCCTTTCCACAAGCAACTTTGAGTTCTTGGCTGCCCGTGTTATCAACAGCTCAAAGACTCCAAAACCTCCGGAAGAAGCCGAGAAAAAGCAAAGAAGACCTGCTGCAAGCAGTTATGGAGCACTCTGCCACAGAGAATCAAAAAGTGCAGGACTAGAGGGAAAGGGAAAGCAGGATCCGCCAGAAAAACGCAGCGGCCAGGAAGAAAAGCACAAAGCAGCTGATAAGCATCCTGGCGTGCCAAGCGGACTCTATCCAGGCGCTCGTAGCCATGCAGGCAGAGCACTACCGCGCCGGCCCCTCCCCCCGTCCCAAAGCTCTTTCCCTTGTGCCCCAATGTCAGCTCTAAACCCCCTTTCCCAGCATCCAGGTTCTTACTACCACCAGCTGCCTCCAACACCTGTACATTCACCAACCAGCCCTGAGAACTACGACCCTTACCCTCTGCACTCAACCCCCATCACCAGGCAGTATAAGCATCCTGAAGTGCAGCAGTCATTGCACAGCACTCCAGACAGGACATATTCAAACCTGTGACTGTACAGTTCCCCATCCTACCCAACCCCCCTGCCCTTTTAGGTTCCCAAAATGTTGGGTGTCTGTCAATAAAGTTATTTTCTTTTCAGTAAATGAATTCTTGGCTTTGAAAACAGTCTTTATTATTGCAAAAAGACAAAGATATTTTAGCCCAGGAAAGAAACAGGCACTGCAAATCAGCTTAGGAAAAACAGATTCCTACTAACATTGTAACCACTGCACTTTGCTCTCATGTAAGGCACCAAACATTACTATTGGTTTTCAGCCTCAAATTCCTCCCTCAAGGCATCCCTAATCCTTGAAGCCCTGTGCTGGGCCTCTCTAGTAGCCCTGCTCTCTGGCTGTGCAAATTCAGCCTCCAGGCGTTGAACCTCGGAGGTCCATGCCTGACTGAATCTTTCACCCTTCCTGTCACAAATATTATGGAGAGTACAGCACGCGGATATAACCGGGGGAATGCTGATTCCCCCAAGTCTAGCTTCCCATACAGAGATCACCAACGCCCCTTTAAACGGCCAAAAGCACACTCCACAGTCATTCGGCACTGGCTCAGCCTATAGTTGAACCAGTCCTTGCTCCTGACAAGTTTCCCTGTATACGGTTTCATGAGCCAAGGCATTAACGGGTGAGGGAGCTCCAAGGATCACAATGGGCATTTCAGCGTCCCCTCCTGTGATCTTCTGGTCTGGGAAAAAAGTCCCGGCCTGCAGCTTCCTGAACAGGCCAGTGTTCGAAAGATGCATGCATCATGCACCTTTCTGGGCCAGCCTGCGTTAATGTCAGTGAAACGCCCACAGTGTTCCACAAGCGCCGGGAGAACCATAGAGAAATACCCCTTCCGATTAACGTACTCGGATGCTAGGTGGGGTGGTGCCAGAATAGGAATATGCGTCCCATCTATTGCCCCTCCACAGTTAGGGAAACCCATTTGTGCAAAACCATCCACAATGTCCTGCATGTTCCCCAGAGTCACGGTTCTTCTTAGCAGGGTGTGATTAATGGCCCTGCAAACTTGCATCAACACGATTCCAACAGTCGACTTTCCCACTCCAAACTGGTTCCCGACCGATTGGTAGCTGTCTGGAGTTGCCAGCTTCCAGATTGCAATAGCCACCCGCTTCTCCACCGTCAGGGCAGCTCTCAATCTCATGTCCTTGCGCCGCAGGGTGGGGGCAAGTTCAGCACACAGTCCCATGAAAGTGGCTTTTCTCATCTGAAAGTTCTGCAGCCACTGCTCCCATTCCAGACTTCCATGACGATGTGATTCCACCACTCAGCGCTTGTTTCCCGAGTCCAAAAGCGACTTTCCACGGTGCTGAGCATTTCCATGAATGCCAGAAGCAATTTAGTGTCATACGCGTCAGGCAACTTGCTATCATTGTCAGACTCCTCATCACTTTGTATCCTAAGGAATAGCTCAACTGCCAAAAGTGATGTGCTGGCGAGACTCGTCAGCATACTCCTCAGCAGTTCAAGCTCCATTTCCCACAGAAATCGCGCTGCACAGAAACCGTTGAGAGAATCAAGATGGCGCCAAACGTGGAAGGAAAAACAGAGATTGCTGGGATGTGAAGTGATGCATCATGGGGCGTTGGTACAGGAAGCAGAATGACCTGCCTCCTCCGCCCCCTTCCCACAACGCCAAAGTGGCGCTAAAATGGGACGAGGTGCTCTGTGGGATAGCTGCCCATAACGCAGCACTCCCAACACCGCTGCAAATGCTGCAAATGTGGCCACACTGCAGTGCTGGTAGCTGTCAGTGTGGCCACACTCCAGCGCTTTCCCTACACAGCTGTACGAAGACAGCTGTAACTCCCAGCGCTGCACACCTGCAAGTGTAGCCAAACTCTGAGACTTCAATACATTCCTATGAAGGAAAGATGAGAGATAGCATGTGAGACATTTTCACATGCCTATTATAACATATCCAGAGCACTAAATGCCACAACAACTATATGGGTGAAACCAGAAAAGTCATGAGCTCTTGAATGAACTCTCACAGGAAAGAAGAAAAAAAAAAACAAAAAACTACACCACCTGTGTGTGAACACTTTTCCCAAAGTGATCATTCTAGATCTGACCTATCATTTCCTCATTCTCAGAGGAAACCTACGCAACACTTTCAAAAGACAAGCATGGGAATTTAAATTTATAAATCATGGTCTTAATAAAGACACTGTATTTAGGGCTTATTACAACAACAATCCGTAACTCATTTTTTGTTTTGGGGTGGGGGGGGTGGGTGTTAATCAGCCACATCACCTTGAATGGTCCCCTAGAATATGTGCTAACTACTTATGTTAAACTATCTATCTGTCTGATCTTGTAGTTAACTGTGACATTCTATGCATCTTTCCCAGACCTGAGGAAGAGTTCTGAGTAGCTGGAAAGCTTCTCTTTCCCACCAATAGAAGTTGGTCCAATAAAAGATATTACCTCACTCACCTCATCTCTCTAATATCCTGGGACCAACACAGCTACAACACTGCATTTTCACTTGTAGTCAATAATATGAGATACTTGTAAAACTGAAACAAACAAACATTCTTGTTACCTAAACTCCACATTTTTCTCTGCAAATTACAGTGCAGTTTTATCACAGGTTGTATTTGGTGTTTCTCTTAGAACCTCGGGTCATGGAATCAGGCATTTACATGAGAATCTCACCTTTTGCTTTTTAAAAAAAGGTTTCCTGCCTTAGCTTGAAAATGTGAAGTGAGTGCACACTAAGAAGCCAGAAGGTAAATACAAAGAACCCAAAATGTATTATTTTTGAAAATATTATTTTTAACTCAAACTAGCAATTTTTTTATTTTTATTTTTGTTTGGGGGTGGGGCGGAGCGGCGCAGGCTGACCATGTTTAAATGCCTGAGGTTAGTAAGGACAAGCAAACTTTAATTTTAATTCTTTGCTTTCAAGTCTCCAGAACATGAAGAGATCATGTTTTTTTGTGCCAAGCAGCTTTGCATTTTTACTGTGCACAGATAACTTTGACACAGCCTATTTTTAAAACTTCAGACCAGTTTATGAAGTTTATCCTCAATAATAAGGCCAAGTATCTTTGACATATTCAGAGAAATTCAGTTTAAAATTAAATGTGTTTGAAATAAATTTCAAGTTAACAAAGAATGTGCATCACCTAGGAGAAAAAGCAAGGCCAGCTTCTGTATATTTTGAACTCTGCACATTAAAAAGTTTATTTCAATGTATGAGCATATAAACGTGTGAACATTAAAAACTTGCAACATTTATAAGTCACATTGCATACTGAATTACATCGTGAGTTGTGAGACTAAGCACACTTGTTAATAGTTTTATAAAATCAATACAAAGAAATATTAAAGCAATCTTGAATTTGAGACAGACAAAATGTACTACAGTAGAACCTCAGAGTTACGAAACCTCGAAAATGCTTGTTTGCAACTCTGAACAAAATCTTATGATTGTTCTTTGCAAAGTTTACAACTGAACACTGACTTAATACAGCTTTGAAACTTTACTATGCAGAAGAATAATGCTTCTTTCCCTTTACTTTTTTAATAGTTTACATTTAATGCAGTACTATACTGTACTTGCTTTTTTTTTGGTCTCTGCTGCTGTCTGATTGTGTACTTCTGGTTCCAAATGTGTGTTGTCGACTGGTCAGTTCTTAACTCTGGTGTTCGCAACTCTGAGGTGCTACTGTACGTATATATGGAAGCAGTTACGGTTGCTGTAGGAGTCATAACTGAATTTTCTTCTTTTCAACCACAATGATATATTAATGCAGCTTTTTGCACTACGAGAAATAGAGTAGCTTTTAAAGAAATAATTTCATTTACTTATAAGAGTCATCAGGCACAACCTACAACAATTGGGTAGATTTTAATATCTTCAGTATATCATCTAAAACAAGCCCACAAAATATAAAGGTAAGTGTCTGGTTTGCTCTGTAAATCTACATACGAAATTCACTGCAAAAAAAAAGTATCTGATTTGTAGTCAAAAATATTATTCTATGATTCTGTGCAATATTGACAAACTCGAGCATTCAAAAAAATCATGAAAATTGGGTCTTTGTTTCTTTACAGTTCAGCTCCTCTAAAGTCTTATTTATTATCTGAAATCAAAATTTGACAACACAGTTTTCTTCTGTGGAAGGTAGGAGGACAGTGAGAATTTATGGATTAATTCCAGTGAACAATAATCAGCATCTGGACTGGTAGTGTGAAGTAAAGCTTTTTGTGTCTATGCGTCTGGTTTATGTTTTCCCCAAAACTGTGCTCACCACAATCTTCATGTGGGGAGAGAGAAGGGAGGGCTGTGCCTGGCCAGCTGGAAGAAAAGGTGTGTTGCCTCTTTAAGGGCTCCCTTTTAACTGGTGGGGAGAAGGAGGAAGTTTATATGGATGGGAAGGAAGGGCACAAAGAAGTTGGGGCCAGATCAGGAGGACATCACTGCATTGGCCCTTCCTGCTGATCATACGAGTAAGTGTCAATTTCAGCTGACACAAAATATCACTTGGTAATAATCAGTGCACCGACAGGGACTGGGTGTCCGCAGCCCTGTGGCTGTGCAGGGAGCCCCCTGCAGCCCTGCTGTCACAGCAGAGACTGAGCAGGTCCTGACAGTGGAGCTGCAGAGGACTCCCTGTGTATCTCAGGCCTGTGATACCCAATCTGCGCAGGCACAAGGTGTGTGGGGAGCCTGTGGACCTGGCAGGGCAGAGCAGAGACCCCCAGCCAGAACTGCAAGGAGGGTAACAAGCCCCTGGCTCCAGGGAAGGACACTCTCCTTCCGAACAGTTCCTGGCCAAGGATGGCGCTCACACACACCTGACTGGTGAGTGGGGCCCGTGACACTGGATCCCTGCAGACACAAGGTACGGGGAAGATGGGAGTCCTGGCCGAGCAGAGACCTCCAGGCAGAACTGCAATGATCTGTCATCATCATCCTTGGCTGCGGAGGAGGCAACCCCTCTGTTGAATGGCTCCTTTTCCAGTAAGAGCCATTCAGCAATGGAGTGGCTTCCTTCCCGGCCAGAAGCTTGTCGTCGTCCTCCTCATGGCCCTAGCTGGGAGGGCATGTGGGGAGAATGGGGGTGTTGTCTTCTCTGCCAGGACCACAGCCTTCCTCTCACCTTGTGCCTGCAAGGATTCAGTGTCAAGTGCCACAATGCACTGCAGGAAGCCCCCTGCAGCCCCACTGTCAAAACTACCCCCCAACTGAAAAAAAATAAAAATACTTACAAATAGATTTTTTTAACAGATAAAAATTGTTAAATTTAGGGAAAAAATAAAATAAACATTTAAATAAAATAAACAAACAAACAAAGATCTGCCACGCCTATCTGCATATATATTGCAGAATACTGAGGTCGGAAGCTAGCATCCCTAACAGGAGCAGAATTAAGGTTGACGACTGTAGTGTACAACAGGTGCAATAGTGGTAAGGTATGTTTGTGGGTGGAGGAGTAGAGGGTACATACTGATTGCGTCTTAGCTTTTCATTTCATTGTATTTGTGATTTGGAGTTAGGTATGCATGTTGTGTGCATAGCATCTTTTTTTAAATAAACCTGAGGAATTTTTATACAAATGAACACATACATGCAAATTCAATTATGGTTTACCATTATGTGTAGCAGGAAGCAGTTCTCTCTCTGAGCTATCCAACTCTCACTGATTTCAGCAGAGGCCTTTCCACTGACTTTAATGGAATCTGGATGAGGCTTTAGAAGCTTTTTGGAAGCCACAGAAAGGAAGCATGAATGGCTTTCTTTATAATAAAGAACAGCTGACAAAGATGAAGTATTTGCTTTCGAAACCTAACTGAGGCAAACAAAATTGTAATACAAGGGATGGACAAGGTTCTACGGCTATCTCAGACCATAGCTCAAAGGAGAATTATAACTGATTAAAGTTGTGCACATATAAGCAATACAAAAATCTACCCCAATTTAACTTACCCCACTCCGCTTGCACTGGTAGAATGTGCATGCTAGAGTTCACAAGTAGTGTAATTTTGCAAATAAGATATAACAGTAAGGTTACTATCCATAAATATATATGAATCTCTATACAGAATGGCACTAAGCCCTTAATGTTTTCCAGATTTGTTAATTTTGGTTATTTCACCGTGTGTGTGTGTGTGTGTGTGTGTGTGTGTGTGTGTGTGTGTGTGTGTGTGTGTGTGTGTGTGTGTGTGTGTGTGTGTGTGTGTGTGTGTAAGCAACTGTTATAATATGCTACTGTCTATAAATGCCAAGAAAGTATTTATATATACACACTTCTGTTCACACGTAAGTGTACATCAACCTAAAAGGACTACACACACAGCGTCTAGGGAAAAAAATCTAAACCAATTTCCATGCAGTTGATTATAATCTGCCTTGAGAGGAGCCATCAAAGTGTACAAAATACTGTCTATTTTAAACTGCAATGAAATATGACTTATGATATCAAGCTGAACAAAGCAATGGCTCACAAACAGGAGACCTTGTAAAAGAGGTCAAATCCTTCCCCTCCTCCCCCGCAATCACTTTGTTTAGAAACCCAAAGGCAATTTAAACATGACTGTGTTAGGAAATGAATACTATTCTATTCACAACCCTGTAGCTGAGGATATATCTGGGGTTTATAAGCTCAGTGATAAAAATTTCCTCTGGCCTACAGTTTGCCACACAGAGGTCTCAGAGTCGAAAAGAACATTTTTGTAAAAATTTCAGATAAGTCAGTTGAGCTGTGCATGGCACTTATTTTATTACGTTTAATTTTGGGGGGATGGTTTCAGGATTTTCTTTTGAATTATTTTAAAATTTGACAAGTATTTAGTCTTTCATGTAGAATTTGTGAAAAACAGGGCTATATTAATGTTTTAAAAGGTAGATTTCTCAGAATTTTATCCAATTCTAAGCCTATTTACATGAATATTATAGAACTGAAATATTGAGAGTTTTTCATTGGATTTAAACTTACATGAGAAAGAATGGCTGGGTCACATTAGGAAACTTGCAGAAAATGGTTTTCAGCAGCTGCTGCTCCTGAACTAGCATTAAAACTTGGTTTTATCACTTTTAATAGTGTAAACAAGCCTTTGGACAGGAGGAGGTCCCTCACTGCGCCTGTTTGTACACCAGGTACATTTTCTCCCCTTCTGGCTGACCTAATTGCTGGAGCTGAACAGCATTCATCCGGAGTGAGAGAGGAAAAACAAGAGAGAGCCTGGCTTCCAGAAGTTCAAAACAACCAGGAACATCTCTCACACTGTTTAACTCAGGCCCCTATGAAGATTCAGCTGGAAGTAGGGGTTTGCCTGCGCAAGCACCAAGATGGACTAAGGAAGCCTTCTGACCTCAAGCCAGGGCCTGCTCAACTGCAATGCATTGGAGGGAAGTCACTGCTGCTAAGGGTCTCCTCGGCTCCAGAATTGCCCTCTGCCAATCAGACTGCTTTTAAGCTAACGCAAAGGAGCAAAATAGTCAGAAAACTTTTTTTTAAGGAGGAACTCAGGGAAACCTCTCTGTCTTTCATGTTAAATCAGAAAGGGGAGCGGATAGGGATATGGTCCCCATAGTTGTTTAGTACTCCTAATGTGCTGGCAGGGTGAGGATCTAGCTGAAAATTCAGAACTCAAGGAGAGGAATTTCTTATCCTTTCTAAAATGGGAACAGCCAGAGAATGTGCTGCACTGGCTTACAAAGATTAGCAGTTTTTAAAATAACTTTACAGTATGTAAAAGTTTGAGAAACAAAGGTTACAGTATGTTAGAACTATACATACTACTGTACATTTACACTCATGTTATTCTAATTACATATGTAAGAAAAAGAGCAAATTCTAACACTGAAATTATCTTCATGAAAAAGAGCTGCCTTCATCCCTCACAAGGGAAAAAGCCCCAGTAGTCATTTCTCTGGCTTAGCTATTAGAAATTCAATGTACATAACTTATCTTTTAGAAAAGATAAACCTTGATTTTAATTCCCTCACTATTGTAGTCACTGCTTTGTTTTGTAGAACTGTTCTTTTAGAGTAAGTCATCTCTGAAAGCAGAACAGGCAATAAAAAAGAGGGAAGACAAACGAAATGGAAGAGAAGAAAATAGTAGACAGAACGAGACACTGGAAGAAAAATGAGAACCAATCCATGTCTGGCAACCACCATAACTCTTTCCACGTATTTCATACCTGAATAGCAGCAAGTTTATGTCTCGAATGCACAAGAATCACTCTGGCTAACATCAACAAGATAGGAAGAGAAGTCAGATTATAGACTGATTCACCATCCAGAACCAGCATACTCAGAACAGCTGTACACAATGCTTTGGGCTGAAAAAAGAAAGAACAAATAATAATATCAGCACCAGACAATATTAAAGCACTTAAATAGAAAATAATGTATTACAGGGCTGTAAAACGATTACTCAGCACCTCACTGTGATGCTCTGTACCTCGGGGGAACAGCCTACATTCCCATGTTCATTTTTATAAAATAACTGTGTGGTATCCAATGCAAAGTTTGCCATGTTGGGTGTCTTCGGAAGGCTCATAATGCACTGAGCATGGTTGTTATAGTAATGTTATAGTAACTGTTACAGTAATGTTATAGTAAGGTTATAGGTTATAATTTCATGTATACAATTATGAGGCTGAAAATGTATCCTCATGGCTTAAGCCTTAAAGCACACCCATGCAAAAACTCTCCAAGAACAGAGACGCAGTTCACACCTTGTCAGGGCATGGATAGGACAAACCCATCCCAGCCTCATAGGAACAATGGACACTGGCTTAGGCAGCAACAAAAGAATCTGTTGGACCCTCTTGGGAGTCACTCCTTCCTTTGGGCAGTTTGGAATTGCAATGAGGTAATGCTCACCTGACTCTGAAGGGGGGGAGGGGTAAGGAGGGCAAAGCCAAGAGGAAAGAAAGGACATGATAAAAGGGAGAGACATTTTGCCATGCTCTCTCTCTCTTCCACTTACATCTACAAACACCACCACCAAGCAACTGAAACACTGATCAAAGGGGAGAGCCTGACTGAAAAGTAACCAGCCAGCCTGTGGTGAGAAGCATTTAAGTTTTTAAAGACACTGAAAGTGTTAAGATCAGCTTAGAATGTGTTTTGCTTTTATTTCATTTGACCAAATCTGACTCATTATGCTTTGACTTATAATCACTTAAAATCTGCCTTTATAGTTAATAAATCAATTTGTTTCTTCTACCTAAAGCAGCATATTTGGTTTGAAGTGGATCAGAGACTCTCCTTGGGATAACAAGCCTGGTACATATCAATTTCTTTGTTAAATTGACAAACTTATATAAGCTTACAGCATTCAGCAAGTATAACTGGACACTGCAAGACAGAGGTTCCTAGGCTTGTGTCTGGGACCAGAGCTAGCGTCATTCGGTTATTGGCTAGCACAGGGGTAGGCAACCTTTCAGAAGCGGTGTGTCAAGTCTTCATTTATTCACTCTAATTTAAGGTTTCTCATGCCGGTAATACATTTTAACGTTTTTTACAAGGTCTCTCTCTATAAGTCTATATATTATATAACTAAACTAGTGTTGTATTGTAAAATAAACAGGGTTTTCAAAATGTTTAAGACGCTTCATTTAAAATGAAATTAAAATGTTGATCTTATGCTGCCGGCTCGCTCAGCCCGCTGCTGGTCTGGGGTTCTGTTCACCTAGGCTGGCAGCGGGCTGAGCGGGTTCTGCGGCCGGGACCTCGGCTGGCAAGGGTCCGTCAGCCAGAACCCCAGACCAGCAGTGGGCTGTGCGGGGCTGGCGGCCAGGACCCAGAGAGCCGGGGGCAGAGGGCTGGAGTCAGGGCTGGGTATGTGAGGGGGTGTAGATGTCAGGGCAGAGGGGGCGCTGGGTATGGGTGGGGGTGCCAGAATCAGGGCTAGGGCTGCGGGTGGGGGGGAGGGGATGAAGGAGTCAAGTAGAGGGCTGAGCACGTATGAGGGAGGTACAGGGCTCAGAGCAGGGGCCTGGGAGGGTGCGGGGCTCAGGGCGTGGTGTGTGTGTGTGGGGGGGGTCGAGGATCAGGACTCAGGGGAGAGTGCTGGGTGACTGCCCCCCTAAAAACTCTCAACCCCACTGCTCCTTGTCTCCTGACTACCCTCTCCTGGGACCCCTGTCCCCAACTGCCCCCCAGGACCCCACCCTCTATCTAAGCCTCCCTGTTCCTTGTCCCCAGACTGGACTCTACCTCCTACCTGTCCCCTGACTGCCCCGACCCTCTTCCATACCCCCAACCCCAGCCAGACCCCCGGGACTCCCATGCCTATCCAACCACTCCCTGTCTCCTGACAGGACTCCCAGAACTCCCGACCCATCCAACCCCCCCACTCCCTGCCTGCCTCAACCCCTTTCCACACCCCTGCCTCCTGACAGGAGCCCAGAACTCCCAACTCATACAACCCCCCGAGCTCGTCCCTTGACCACCCCCTACAGAGACCTCCCACCCTCCTTGCTCCCAGTCCCCTGCCTGCCCTGACTCCTAATTCACCCCCTGCCCCCTCACAAACCCCGGGACTCCTATGCTCCATCCAACCCTCCCCGCCCCAACCACCCCCCGGGATCCCACCCCCCCATCCAACCCACCCTGCTCCCTGTCCCCTAACTGCCCCCACCCCTTATCCAACCCCCCCAGCCCTGGGCCCCTTACCATGAGGCTCCACACAGAGCTAGATAAGCTGCTCTGTGGGAGCACACAGCCCCACCCTACTGGTTGAGCAGGGAGTGTATCTGCCTCCTCGCGGAGCCAAACGCTGCCCCGCGGGAGCGCGCAGCCCCAATCCCCAGAGCGCTGCGCGCGGCGGCAGGGCTCCAGGGGAGGAGAGAAGGTGGGGGAGGGGCCAGCAGCTTGCTGCGCTCGCCTCTGCGTTCCGGCCCGGGAGCGCGGACCCCGCAGCTTGCCGTGCCGGGAGAGTGGGGCCATTTGCCCACCCTGTGCACACAGCTATGCTTCTGCTCCCTGCCCCTGCAGGGGAAGTGGAGGGCAGAGGAGAGCGCGCCGGGCTGCGCAGGATTTTTAGTGGCATGCTGGAGTCCCGGCAGGCTCCAGCGTGCCATTAAAAATTGGCTCGTGTGCCGTCTTTGGCACGCTTGCCATAGGTTGCTGACCCCTGGGCTAGCATCATTCGGTTGCAAGCAGCTGGGAGCAGGTTACATGCCAGAGGCTGTGCGTGAACAGCCCAGGAATGTGGGTTCTCACAGCAAAGCAGGGTAAGGCTGGCTCCCAGAGTCAAGGATTGGAGTGGCCTAGCAGATCACTGGTCCAGACAACACCAGAGGGGAATATCACACTGACCAGAGGATAAAGTCTGCTCACCAGGCTGACGTACACTCTCAAGCCACAACCCCACCCCAAGGCCTGCCCCTTCTTGCTTCATCTCCTGCTGATTGGGTATCCCTGCTAGATTGGGCTTAAAGACTCCAGTTCACTTCTGGGTAAAGTCTGCATCTCCAATTAACAGCACATAAATCCCATGTCAATTAACGATGCTGCCCACCAAACAAACTAACCAAAATTGCCTCCAATAATTTAATTAAGTCACCTTATAGTCACCCAAATAAGTCAATTTAGTGTATCCTTACATTGTCCAAATAACTTAATGCTGGGTGTTTCTCTAATAGTTAGTGCATGTTATCTCCTCCCTCCCCCAACACAGAGTCCTCTCATGGGGATAGTGTCAGCACAGTCCCTCATGCACATGCAGAACCCTCTACTTGGAAAATTATGTTCTATGGCTCCCGCTAAAGGGACTGCCCTCCAGAATGTCTCCTCTGCTTAATGGGCTATGAGTGCCGTCCCCCACAATGCATCCTGCTCTTAACCCAGAGTCCATGCATCCCTCCAACTAATGACAGCCTTCTCCCTTTACAAAGGCAGCTGGAGATATCTGTCTTCATGTCACTCCATCAGTTTACTCTTGCTTTATGTTTGGAAGCTTTCTTTAGCAAACAAAAGTTATGTACTTTTTTTCCCCCAAAAGTAATAGCTTTGCCTTCAACCTCTGGAGAATCTCTCATCTGAGAAAGATTCTTAGCCATCTTGGGTGAGTGGGCATTATTCAAGCCCTGATGCAATATTAGCTGAGCAATATATATGGCTGTTTAAATATTAATTTGTTCCCAAATGAAGTAAAGTTATCTGCATCTAAACAATAATCAACGCCTTGACTGTCAATTTTCACTCAAGAAAAAACTTGCTAACTGAAGTTGTTCACTTTTTAGTGGAGTCAAATCCTTGCCATAATAAAGCTTGCTTTTTTCCCTCCCTGATTTTTCTGGATAGTGCTGTAATTCATTTATATATATTTAGATAATTTAGCCTTGTATCCTGCAGCCACTGCTGCAGGTTATCAAACTGTTTGATACCGAGAGGAATTTTTACATGACATCAGCATAGTGGTTTCAATTCATTCATGAAAATGAAGTCTATGATGATCTGATGAACCACTTGTGAGTAAAACAGTAAAGGAAATAAGTTAAGACCTGCACCAAAAACCTAACCCCAGGCCCACTCAAAGGAAGAACTTTACCAACATCCGTAACTGATCTCATTTTATGAAAAAGGTAATATGCTAAAGCAGAGGTCCCCAAACTTTGGGGCATACCCTCGTAGGGGGGCGCAGAGGATCATTCGGGGGCATGGCTGGGGCCGCATGACAACCCACCATGGAGGCTGGGGAGGGAGCGCCACGCAGCTCTGCTCCTAGCCTTGTCTGCCAGTCCCATGTCCGGGGCTCTGGCTCCTGGTGCCACTCCTGCACCCCAGCTGTGGCCCCATCCTCGGAACATTTACCTCTGTCTACGCTCCCCTCCCCCTGGAGCCTTGACTCTGCTCCTGGCCCCAGTTGGGGGGGCAAAGACAGCGATAAGGGGGGGGTGCAACTCTGAAAAGTTTGGGGACCATTGTGCTAAAGAGTAGCACCAGGGATTCATTAGGAAACTAATTTATGCATACACCCACAAATTCAGTGCTGATTTTAAACTTTTTTTTTCTTTTTTAAATTTTTCCTATGCTTAAAGATACAATAAAATAAAGTACTAAGAAGCACACAGCATACCCACCTTCTATCAGCAAACCAGACGTCTATTTTGATAAAGACAAGTTCTCTGACCCTTGATATGTCGCAGCAATCTACAGTACAATTATTTGCTGCAGCAATCCATTAGGCACAAGTTCACATTTCAAAGCCACTAGCACAATAAAAGACACATCTGCCCAGTTAAAGCAGTGTCACAAGGACAACCAAGAGGGGTAGAGATGGGTGGTAATGCTGTCCCACACTTAGAGTTGGGTCTAGAAAGCCATAGCAATTTCCAGAAAGCCATAGCAATTTTTCTTTTTAAGTTGCTCTCAGAATGTCATGCCCTCCTCCATGCAACCACCACCACATGGAGAGTCCATTTTTTCATGTCCAGAAACCTAAGCCAACAGCTGATCCTCTAAACCTGCTCTCCAGACTGCGTTTAGGAATAAAACCCAAACCAACAGAAGTTACTGCTACAAGATATCAATGAGGATGAGAGCTTAGTAAGATACAAAAAAAGGTTAGATATTTACAATACTGCCAACTCTGATTAATGTGCATAAGCTTTGTCAAGTAGTCTCAGGCTAAGTACTGTTAGGTCTCAAACTTCCGGAAGCAGTAAGAAGAGAGTACAGTAAAATCCTGCAAGCATAAGCAAAATCTATCTAGGAAGCTTTACAGACTAAAAAGGAAATACTGTCAAGGTAAATACAGACTTGTGGTTACTATGCTCTGCAACCAAATACCTCTTTAAGCTGATTCAAGCATTTTTAAGTCTAGCAAATTAACCACTATTAGCCGCATAGAGAAGAGATGAGATGAGCTGAGCACTGGTGCACAGTTCATAAGTTCAAAATAACCACAAATGCCACCCTGGAATATTTGGCCACCTTGACTGGTTGACTTGTTTTGAAGCACGGCCAGCAAATACCGTATAAATAAGATGCAGAGGCGCGTGTGTGTGTGTGTGTGTGTGTGTGTGTGTTGACCTAAAAGAAACCGCTCTTTGTGAGGCTCACATACACCCCCTGAACCGAAGGGACTTGTGCTTCACTGACTATTTGTGCCTGGCCAGCGCAGGAAATGGTCAACTGAAAGGTAACATATCTTTGAACGAACGCAGGGTGAGATATGAACTAAAACAGTCTGGTGATGCTCGAGCTGGTTAATCTTAAGTCTGTATTAATACTATAGGTTTAATCAATATATAGTAACTGTATATGTTTTGTGCCTTGCTGGAAACAGGTACAGCGTTGGTAAAGTTAGTAGTTTATAAATCATAGTAGCTTTGCAAGCTGCTGTGCCTGTCTTCAGTATAAGATACCATCAAGTTATCATAGAAGTCAATAAAAGTTTATAAATTGATTAAAGTTATAAACAGGTTAAGGTTACTAAAATAAAGTTGATCAATGTATTAGTATTGCATATGAACTTGTGTTCGTTGGGGATGGTTACAGTACACAAAGTCATTAGGCACAAAGTCATCAGGCACATTCTGTCTGTGCTGCCTTTATAGTCATAAGTCATTAAAAATCTTTCTTAAGGAATAATTAGTTGTTAGTTTCTCTTTTGCAGACACTATTCAACCTCATTACATCTGTGTTGGGTGGTAGGAAGTAGCGATCACCTAGAGCCCACTAAGGCCCTAACAGGAGCCCCCCTAGGGCTCTGATGTGTGCCTCCTCCTTCCATTAATCTCCATACCAACATCAAGCATTCAAAAGTAATGACTCAAGCGTCCCTCACCCCCCCCTCCTCCATCTTAAGATTTGGCTAGAAATCATGAGGTTTTAAAAATATATATATATATATTTTGAGTTTTTATTTGCCTTCTAGTGTTTGAGCCATTAGAGATTGCATTTTAAAGCTTTAATCTACAGCAGGAGGGGGTTTCAGAAAACACATCAAATATAAAAAAAAGCCAGCATAAGAACTGCTAGTGTCAGTGTCCATTTTGGTCAATTTCACAGTGTTTTAACTATAGGGATCCTGATCCAAAAACGAGTTGCGGTGGTGGGGTGGTCGCAAAGTTACTGTAGGGGAAGTTGCGGTACTGCTACTCCTACTTCTGTGCTGCTGCTGGTGCCAGCGCTGCCTTCAGAGCTGGGCAGCTGGAGAGCGGTGGCTGTTGGCCAGGAGCCTAGCTCTGAAGGCAGAGCTGCCGCCAGCAGCAGCGCAGAAGGATGGCATGGTATGGTATTGCCACTCTTCCTTCTGTGCTGCTGCCTGATGGAGGGGCGCAGCCTTCAGAGCTGAGCACCTGGCCAATAGCTGCCACATTCCAGCCACCAACTCTGAAGGCAGCACAGAAGTAAGGGTGGCAATACCTGACCCCTCCTAAAATAACCCTGCGATCCCCCTGCAACTTCCTTTGGGTCCAGGACCCCCAATCTGAGAGACACTGGTCTCCTCTGTGAAATCTGTATAGTACAGGGTGGATAAAAATCAATGATTTTAAAAAAATGGATTTTATTTAAATCTGTTTTTGATAAAATGCTTTTTGAGGAAAAAACCTAAGATCGTTTTAATTAAGATACATGATAGCTCAGATATCTCATAATGGAATAGGGATTATAAATTCTAATTCTATAGTATGAGACAATATATTCATGTAATGTTTAAAAAAAGTTTTGTAAATGAGTTCCAATAGTTCATGGATTAGGGACTCACTCTTAGGGGTTCAAGGGGCTTCTGTATACATTATTTAGGTTAACCTTTCTATCTACCAATGGGACTCAGTGCTCAGACTAGAAGATACCATCAGAGATGGTTAGTTTTGCAGTAATCAAACTGGGGGTTTGTGTCTCCAGAGATAACATTCTTGTTAATAGCAAAAATGTTATAAATACATACACAAATAAATAAATAAATTAATACATAAATAAATAAATAAATAAATAGAGGTGAGAAACAACAGACCTCAACCTTATTGTCCCTCTGCAAATTTGTGTACACAGAGTCAATCCCTTATCTCTCTCTAAAAGTGCCAAGTTTCAAAAAGTTCAAGGAATAGAAGATTGTTGGGGGCTGAATAGATCTGGACAAGGAGAAGTCTGGAGATAAATGTGAGAAGGGAGGCACGGGCAGTAGAAACAAAAGTGAAACTGTTTGAGCAGCATATTCCAGAAGTCTTGAGGTCTTTTTGAGTGTAGTCTTCATTGATTTGAGATCTACCATACCATTCTCTGACTAGAAAGGAAAACCTATAATGGCAACAGGCTGTAAAATAGACCAAGTTTGGGAATATTTTAATCAAGTTCCTCGACCTGTTAGTAAGACAGGCATGCGTGCAAAATGCAAACAGTGCAGCAAAGAAATGCAAGGCCTGGTTGCCCAAATGAAACAACTTTGTGAGAAGTGTTCCTGCTTAGGAGGAAGTTTCATTGAAGATGATGAAAGGAACATGTCTGAAAATGCAGGATCTTCAGCTTGGTAAACTTTTTTATTTCATACTTCTTCCTTCTGGACTATATTTGAATTCTCATGTTTGAGCAAAAAATATAGTTGTTACTCTATGCAGTTGTGATAAAAAATAAATAGCTGAAATAGACAGATCTTCCTTTTACAATTTCACCTTTAAAGTAGTACTGAGTGTCAGTGAATGCAATGAGTAATACTAAATGAGCAATACGGTAATAATAATTAAATAACTGCATTGACTTATTTTGTTTAGGAGACTCCATCCTCAACATACAGGATTCTGAAGACTATCCATCTTCAAAATCACCATAATTTTCTATAGTTTCAGAGTTATCTGCCAATCAGTGTTTCAGTCACATCATGTATATCACACAGCCACAGTATATCACCTGTAGCAAAAAGAAAAAAAAAAATCTCTGTCATCCAGAAACAATCATAGATATGTTTGTGAAAAGAACCAGCAGATTACAAAAAGAGAGAATTGATGGAAAAATTGCCAGGTTTGTTTATGCAACAAACTCTCCTTTCCGTATGACTGAGAACGCACACTTCATTAACATGGTTCAGTCATTAAAACCAGGATAAAGTCCATCTAACAGAGCAGATGATGCAGGCAAATTGCTGGATAAAGTGTATGAAAGAGAAATCGAGCAGTGTGCAAAAGGTCTAGAGGGTGAAATTGTTAACCTGAGTCTTGACGGGTGGAGCAATGTCCACAATGATCCTGTTGTATGTGCTTGTGTGACAACAGGAGAAGGGAATGTCTTCCTTACAGAAACAATTAATACATCAAGAAATGCACACACAGCAGAATACTTACAAGAAGTAGCAGTGAAAGCTATAACAAACTGTAGGGGAAAAAATTCAAATGTCTAGTATGCAGCTTAGTCACAGACAATGCTGCAAATATATCCAAGATGAGAAAAAATTATTTAGCAGAGAGTCCCAAGCTAATACCATACAGTTGCAGTGCTCATTTGATGCACTTCCTAGCCAAAGACTTCCGCGTTCCAGAAATAAAGGCTAATGTTTTCGAAATTGCAAAATGCTTCCATAACAACCACTTTGCAGCAGCTGCTCTGAAAAATGTGGGGAGGAACCAAGCTAACTCTCCCACAAGACGTGCAATGGAACTCAGTAGTGGACTGTTTTGAGCACTATATCAAGAACTGACCTAATCTGGTGACAGTTTGTAAGCAAAATCATGAAAAAATAGATGGCACTATCACAGCCAAAGTTCTCAACACAAGGGTTTAAGAGAAATGCTGAAAACATGCTGAGTACCCTGAAGCCTATTTCTGTAGCCTGGAACAAAATGCAGGGAAATTGCTGTTTTACTGCTGACGCTGTTGACATTTGGAAGGAACTGAGTGAGATCTTAAAAGAGAAAAACATTCAATGACAGAGTTAAATTACAAGCATTATCTTCAGCTCATTTTCTTGCAAATATTCTCAATACTCAGTAGCTGGGTCAAACTTGAACTGCTGAAGAAGAGGAGTTGGCTATGACATGGGCACCCAGCAATCATCCCTCCATAATGCCAACTATAATGAACTTCAAAGCTAAGGGTGAACCATTCAAGAAATATATGTTTGCTGATGATGTTTTAAAGAAAGTCACACCAGTGAACTGGTGGAAGTCACTTAAGCACTTGGATTCACAGATCGCTGAAGTGATAATCTCACTTTTAACAGCAGTAGCTTCTTCTGTTAGTGTAGAAAGAATATTTTCTTCCTTTGGACTAATTCATTCCAAATTGAGAAATCATTTGGAACCTGAAAAAGCAGGAAAGCTTGTTTTTTTGTTTTTTTCCCCAGATTATGAACAAACAGGAAAATGAAGGTGAAGACGATTGAGTTAGCTGCAGAGGCCAATATTTTAAGTTTCTCATGTTGACCTGGCTGACATAGTCTATTTAATTTTTTTTTTAAATATTTCATTTAACTATTTTAGTTAAAAACAATTTTAACAAAAACAAACCTGATTTTAAAAAACTGAATGTTTAACTAAATTCAAAAATTCATATGCTTGTTTTGTTAAAATATTATATGTTTGCTGTTGAAGAAAAAAATCCAGAAAACAGAATGTTGTTCAGTTAAATAAAACAATTTAAATGTCTGTCTGGTGATGTTCTCCTACTAATACTGCATGGCAAGAAAATCCTCCAAATACAATCTTAATGATTAACCTGTTGAACTGGAGATAGCTCACCTCCCAATGACTTCATAAATATCTGCTTCAATTACCTTTGGTAAATGAAGTAACCAAACTATTATTCATTTTCTGATACAGCTGTAAAACTAATCTGAAAAGTTCTCAAAATAAATCTCACTTTAAAAATGTATAGTGTGTACCTTCTAAAAATGAAACCTACATCTATCTCTGAGTTGTGAAGAATATATATTAAGGTTATAATCACCAACAAGAACGCACTTTTATTTAGAAATCCATGATTAAATTGAATTTTCCTGACTAGTGATTTAAATCAATTTGATTAAATCAAATCCACCCTGTATAGTATAAGGCAGGGGTCGGCAACCTTTCAGAAGTGGTGTACCGAGTCTTCATTTCTTCACTCTAATTTAAGGTTTCATGTGCCAGTAATACATTTTAACCTTTTCAGAAGGTCTCTTTCTATAAGTCTATAATACATAACTAAACTATTGTTGTATATAAAGCAAATAAGGCTTTTAAAATGTTTAAGAAGCTTCATTTAAAATTGACTTAAAATGCAGAGCCCCCCAGACTGGTGGCTAGGACCCGGGCAGTGACAGTGCCACTGAAAATCAGTTTGTGTGCCGCCTCTGGCACCCATGCCATAGGTTGCCCACTCCTGGTATAGGGTAAAAGCACAAAAAAGACCAGCTTTCACAGGGGGAGACCAACTTTCACAGTCCGTGATGCATTTTTCATGTCCGTGAATTTGGCAGGGCCCTAACTATGGATAACAATCTACAGTAGATAGGGTTAAGGAATAATAAACTTGCAGGCCACGGCTGCAACTAACTGATGGAGACTAGCAAGACCCCATAGCAGATTACTGTACAAATTGCCTTCTGTAATGTTTTTTGCACTTCCTGTAAAGCATCTGGAACTGGCCACTGTCAGATGCAAGACACTGGAGTAGATGAAACAATGGACTGATGCCATTTGGCAATTCCTATCTCATGTCAGCTCCTTACTAGCTCCCTTCCACAGCCTTTGGAAAGGAAGCAAACACACACACATCCCAGTCATCTCACACACAGAGAAAAAAAATCTTGTCTGAGTGACCTGGGGGGTGGGGGTGGGGGGCAAAGAGTCAAATCCCCACCAAAATATAATAAGTACACTATGATTTTGGTTACAGAACTCAAAGCAAAATAGTTTTATTTTTTACTACTTTAAAAATCCTCAAGGTTGTAGTCTAGATTTATTAGACCTAAAAGGCATGCAAGAGCAGTATGCGTCTTTCTCCCTTTTACCTTTTTCCCTCCACCAACACACTCTTGTGCTTTCCCTCTGCACATTGTTTTTTGCCCCAATTTTTACTGTTTGT
Source organism: Gopherus evgoodei (assembly GCF_007399415.2). Classification (NCBI taxonomy): domain Eukaryota; kingdom Metazoa; phylum Chordata; order Testudines; family Testudinidae; genus Gopherus; species Gopherus evgoodei. The sequence goes on along the minus strand of NC_044324.1, from coordinate 158,596,274 downwards.
TTTTTAGTTTCCAATAGACCCGCAACCAAAACCTAAAAGGACTGTACTGATGACAAGCAATTTGCTAGAATACAGAAACTGAAACACATACTGGAGAGTACTTTCAGTGACTTGCTCAAAAAACTCTCTGCTAAGCACAAAACTCCCTACTAATAGCTCCATTCAACAATTCATGAACTCACAAGTGGAAAAACAAAGTATACTTCAGAAGGCATTCTAAATATTAAAAAAAAAAAAAAATCTCTGAAGCACAGCTGATTATGCATTCATTTCTACAAGCCATAAATTAGTAGTCTTTCTGTAACTAAGATCAAATTCAGGCTGGACACTACTTCCTATGCCTATTGTAGTTCCTGAAAAAAAGAGTTAATTGTATTATAGCATATGCTCCTTACATTGTGCTCCTCTGGAGCCAAACAGCCAAGGTAAGGGAGTCAGCAGTGGAGTCTAGGTTACAGCCAGGGAACAGAGGGTGAGCTAAAATTATATGCTGGTTTGCTGGGCTGCCTGGAACACTTCACATATGGACATTTTTGATAATTAATATTTTGTCAAGTTCTCTAGGAGGCCTAACTTCACTCTCTAGCTACCCAGTCATTGTCTGCAGCAATATTCTTCAGAGAGCCCTACTAAGAGCCTCCTTCCTCCTGAACATGCATAGCAAAAAGGGAGCTTGTAGCCAGCTTCAGCAGATGTTTTGCCTCCTGCAGTGCTCTCAAGGCAGCCTGGCTTAACACCTACTTCCCCACATCTGCCTGAACAGGAGAGGTAGTTATAACAATTTCAGGGGTTCAACTTTCAGAACACTGGGTTCCATGAAATTCTCCAGGCAGCTCAGTTGACTTGGCCATACTTCTGACTCCCTGTACTTTCTGGATAGGTTTGACCAATGGTTCTCAAACTGGAGTTCGTGAATCCTGGAGGTTCAAGAAATGTTACAAGGAGTTCTCAGGGAAAAAATCCGTCATGGCTGACAGAGCTGTCCATAGGGACCCCAGGGCCACAGGAAACCAGCAGCCCAGAGCCCCTGGACTTCCAAGAGCTAAGCAGATCAAAGCAAGCATATCTATCACACTAAAGAGATTTAAACACCAAGACTCCTTATAGGAAAGGGAGGTGGATATTTTTTGCTGTTTTTAAAATTAAATATGCAGCTATTATTGTTTTTTAAATTATGAAGAACAAGTTTTGTTGTAATGCGCGTTGTTTGCCTGGACTGCTCAAGATCTGAAAGTTAGTGGAGGAGGAACACTGAGTTGGCTTCTTAAATACCTTCATGCTGTTTCAAATCTGATACTCCTTGATGAAATATAGGAGCCTCGTCTTACAACAGGCTTATTCAAAGTGATAAAAGCTACGAAAGTGAGATCTTGGAACAGTGTTGCCGTTTTCATAATGTAATAGAAATACTGTAATGATAAATAATTAATAAGTGAGTAATTAGCATGTCATAAGAACAAATTTTACATTTCCAAGATCACTGCTTTTATAATTTACTCAGGTAAAGGAGAAAATCCCTGGAAACATTTATTTTTAGGAGGGGGTTCATGAGACTTGACATTTTAGTGAAAGGGGTTCATGGGTTGTTAAAGTTTGGGAACCACTGGATTAGACTAACTCAAACCTGATGGAAATAAGCTTGCATGTGGCGTGGGAAGAGAATGAAGCTTATTATATAACAATAGACTGAATTAATAATGCCATGGAAGGGGGTCCCTAATGTGGCATTTGGGGTCATCGTGTTGTGAGGTACACTAGCATTTTTTCACAGGACTTATGAATTGATTCATTGGTCTCTTAGTGAAATTATACTAATACTTTCCAGCAAAGGGAACAGTCTGACGATGTATAAAAGGATTCAAGAAAGGAAGTGCCAATTTGAATGTGTGAGGATAGGGATTCCCAAAGCTTTTATGAAAGTCCCATTAGCTAAAAGAGAGTTTCTCGTTAATTTAAAAGTGATATAAAAATGAACTGACAGGAGAAAAGCCAGCAGGAATTGTTATTTGTTTTAAACACCCTATGGCAGGGGTCCCCACCGCGGGGCCCGCGGGCGCCGGCATCTAAATGCGCCCGCGTCCTGGCCGGCGGTCGAGCATCTGCCGAAATGCTGCCGAATTTCTGTGGTATTTCGGCGGCAACGCCTCTCGATGATGCCACTTGCTGCCGACAGGCGACGTCATCGAGAGGCGTCGCCGCTGAAACGCCACAGAAATTCGGCGGCATTTCGGCGGATGCTCCACCGCCACCACGGTCCTTCGTCTGGTACCCGCCAGACGAAAAGGTTGGGGACCACTGCCCTATGGCTTGTCTACAAGAATACTTAGTTCGTGGCAAGTGGAGGTGTAAATCCAAATGGCCATATAGACCTTATTGCTCACACTAAAAGTTCTCTAAAAGTGCTCTTTAACATACTTCCATTTCAAAGAAGGCTAGCACCAGCCTAGTTTTACACCCTAGCTTGCTGCAAACTAACTGATCGTCTAAGCCCCAGGGTGTTTAAAATAAATAATTCCTCCTAGCCTTTCACCGGTCCGCTAATTTTAACTAAATTAACAGTTTATGTGGACTAAGCACTAATCTACACTACAAGCACTACAGTGGCGCAGCTGCACCAATGTAGCTGTGTCGCTGCAGCGCATCTGACGAAGACGCTCCAAGCCAACAGGCAAGAGCTCTCCTGTCAGGATATTAAAACTAATTCTGCGAGAGGCGGTAGCTAGATTGGCGGGAGAAGCTCTGCCACTGACATAGCAATGTCCACACTGATGCTTCAGTTGGTGCAATTTATGTCACTCAGGGCAGTGGCTTATTTACACCACGGAGTGATATAACTTACACAGATATAGAGCTTTTCTACACTACAGGTTAAGTCTTTGCAGGATCAGGGCCACAGATTGAAAACTTTTTACCATAGAGGCCACCTCTTTCCCCCACCCAAAGTTTTTGATCCCAGAAAGTTCAGTTCAAAAATTTAGATGTGCTTTTTTTTCCTGTTTTTTTTTATTCAGAGTCATTATTTGTCAGTTTTCACTATTTCGCATACAAAACCTGAGGCAATATTGGGAAGATTATTTAAGCATTCAAGTTCCTTAATGGTTGTTGTGCATTCTGAGATCACTTCAGGGAAATGGAACACATACCTACTACTAAACTGTCAGCTGTTCCTCCATTTGGAAGTTATAAACCATCTCAATAACTATACTCATAAGCATCAAACCATAATTCAATTCTGTTAAAGATCCCACAGGATTATTCTTTAATTTACCTATAATCTAAGTGGGAATTGGATTAATTCAGAGGGGAAGAATAAATGTATGCACCCTCATGAACGCACTGCTCATGCAAGGCATCTGTAAGGACCTGTAGCTAATCTAAAAAGGAGTATTCACAATTTGTTCTTTCACCTGATTTATCACGGGACAGAAATAATTATGGTCAGACTCAGTTATCAGCGCATTCATAGTACAATTATAATTAGAAATACCTTGAGAGGTTGCTGCTGGCTAGGAGTAGGCATAAACCAAACAGCATAAAGTTAAGACCAAGCTCACATAGAGCTTTGAAAACAAGAAGGGTAGTTTTGAACATGCTTCTGAAATGAATGAGATGCAGAGGTGGGGAAAAGGAAGGCCTATTATGGTATTTAAGATAACATGACATGATTATGTTTCTTTATTCTTGAAACAGGCAGCAGCACATTTAAGTATGGAAAGTTCGGACTTGAAGTGGTGTAGGAGAAAGCATTGCAGCAGTTATAGTGGTAGGTGAAGGAAGCATGGGCTACGGTTTCTTAGCACAGACAGAGAAAATCAGCAGCATTCTTTATTGATCTCTCTCTGAGTTTGCATATTCAGGGTGGAAAAACAATGGATTCAGAGAGAAACAAAACATCTCAATTGGGCTTTTATTTTGTTAATTGATAGAGTATTTCTTCTGTTTTCCCTCATATTTCTTGTTGTAATCTATAACAGGACAATTAACTACTAATATCTGGATAGGTTAGAAAGTTTAAGAATACTGAGAAAAAAAGAATAGAAATCGGAAGTTTTTGTTTTGTATTTAAACTGTCTAGGCTCCGGGAGTGGGGGAAATGGACAGAGGTAAGGGGGTTGAGGCTGGGGGAGGTGCTGGCTAGCACTCCCTTTCCATCCCTCATGGGGGCTGGCCCAGAACCAAGCCACACCCCCTTAGCGAGCATGCCCCCAGTTTGGAGACCTCTGTATTAGTTGATCTATGACACAAATGCTGGACTTTACAATCCTTCCAAGGAGGTTAAAAAAGTACTGTATATATTGGTTCATAAGCCGAATTTTTTTAATAAAAAAGGGAAGCACCAGAGAAGGGGGTCAGCTTATGAATGGGTATAGAGGGGGAGAGACGGGACATAGCCCCTCCCCCCAACAGAAGGAGCAAGAAGAGGCAGCACAGCCAGAAGAGAAGAGGGAGAGCCAGAGTCTCTCCGCTTCTGGCCACGATGCTCTCCCCCCAGTCTCCAAAGCAGCTGCAGCTCCGGGGCTAGCAGGCTGCAACCATGCCCCTTGGCCCCGCCCCTCAGAGCAGGCTGCGACCATGCCGGCCCAGACCGCTGGAGCACGCTGCGGCCATGCCAGAGTCATCCTCCCCAGATAAGGTGGGAAGGGATGGGATGGGGAGAGAGTATGGGTCCTAGGCTAGGGGTGGGGTCATGTGTTTCTCCCCAAAAAAAATATTTCCCCACCATTTGTTGTTTCGGTCCATCAGGATAAGCAGCTGGCGTACCAAGACACTTTGTTTACTTAGGTTTACCTCCTTGCCTGCAGACGCTCAAGATAAACAAACCATGTTGGCCCACCAGCGGCTTAGCCTGATGGCCTGGGAGCCAAAGTTTGCTGACTCGTGAATTATAGGATCGACTTATGAACAGGTTATAAAAATGTTCCATTTTTACTTATCCATCTGGGGTGGTAAGCTTATAAACGAACAAGCTTATGATCGAGTATATACCGTACTCTAAGAAGCGGACAAAGGCAAATCAATATTAGTTGCTGCTGGATGCTAAATCAGTTGTTAAAATCCATCTTACACAATAGTGCCCATATGTACTAACTCTTAGAATTTATATTAAGATATCAAATCAAGTTTACTGAAGCCAAAAAGGTTTAAAAAAAAAAAAAAAGGAGCAGTTTGTGCCTTCTTTTTGATGTATAAAGGCAGCCTAAAATAGTCTCTTACAAATGGCAAAAATGTCGAAATGAATTAGTTTTAAATACTTTGAACATCCTTTCCTCTCTCAATAAGTTTTCACGTCCTCAGCTTCCAAAGTCATAATCCTCCTAATTTCACTGTGGTCTCTTGAACCCCAAACAAGATCTGAACTTCTAATGTTAAATACAGTCAGGAAATTTCAGGCTCTCTTTATATATTGGAGATCAGCAAACTGAAAAAACGCAAAAACAAAATTTTTTTTTGTGGCGAGGGTCAGGTCACCTTTAACATACTCCAAAATAATAGGTCTGCTTTTAATATAAAAATACCATACTTGAATTTAAATATACTTAGAAATACATACCAGCAGACTACACTATAACAGGCTAACCTCACCACGCAAATGTAATTAGCTTCCCAGTAGAACATGAAGTAAAGAATGATTTTTTTAAATTACACAATCTTGTACGTATATTTTTCTAATATTCTATTTTCATCATGCTCATTAAATCATCTCCTTGATACTGTAGTTTTTAATCACAGTTATTTATATTGCTTTAATCTTTTTCATAATATAATTCTATATCCAAAGCAAGTCAGGTATGGATGTAAAATTAGCAGACAATACTTAAATAGAAATGGACCTTGTGGTGGTGAAAAGTCCAATTTGATAAATCACTCAGCCCACTAATATCAGAGTTTCAATTAAGTCTAATTAAAACCATGGGTAACAGTGAGGATTTGTCAGAAGCAAAGAGCATTCCTTCAAAAGATAAAGTTAATTCAGTTTTATTCCAGGAGGCTCTCAGTGCAGATATTGCACGTTTTAAATTCAGTCAAGTCTTGCTATTTGTTATGTTTCATTATTTTCTCAAATAAGTAGCTTAGTACAGTGATTTTCAAATTTTTTTTCTGGGAACCCAGCTGAAGAAAGTTGTTGATCCCCACAACCCAAAGGAGCTGGAAATAAGGAGTCTGGGGTGCGGGAGGGGCTCAGGGCTGGGCCAGAGGGTTGGGGTGTGGAGGTGAAGGCTTCAGGGTGGGGCCAGGGATGAGGGATTCAGGGTGGGGGTGGGGCTCCAAGTTTGGACTCAGGGCTGGGGCAGGGGTGCGGGAGGGAATCAGGGCTCTGGGCTGGGGCCAGGGATGAGAGGTTTGGGGTACAGGAAAGGCTCTGGGTTTGGGCTCAGGGCTGGGGAGCAGTCTTACCTTGGGTAGCTCCCAGTCAGCGGTGCAGCCGGGGTGCAGAGGCAGGCTTCCTGCCTGTCCTGGCACCGCAGACCGCGCTGCTCCCCAGAAGCGGCCAGCAACAGGTCCAGCTCCTAGGCGGAGGCATGCAAGTGGCTTTGCGCGAGTCTCACCCGCAGGCACCGCCCGCCCCCTGTTCTCGTTGATCAGTCCCCGGCCAATGGGAGTGCAGAGTTGGTGCTCGGGGCAGGGGCTGTGCATGGAGCCCCGTGGTCTCCCGCCTAGAAGCAGGACCTGCTGCTGGCCACTTCCAGGGCACAGCACAGTGTCGGAAAAGGTAGGCATTAGCCTGCCTTAGCTGGGCAGCACCGCTGACGGGACTTTTAACATCCCAGTCAGCAGCGCTGAACAGAGCAAGGCAACCCAGTGCCTTACATGCCGTGACCCAGTACTGGGTTGCAACCCATGGTTTGAATAAACACTGGCTTAAGTACATTTATCAGTACTTTCAGACCATGTGTCTTACTCTTAATGTTATTCTTGTATGGTTGTGGCTGCCTGAGGGTACACAGTAACCATGATGTCCACTTTTAGTTCCTTAATGTCTCAACAAGTTGCTAAACATAACTTACAAAATAGCAACTAACGCCTAACACGCTGTTGCAGCAAAGGCACAAGCAGATATAATATTGCGCTACTAAGGTGAAAACTCTGCTAACCCTCTCAGTTACTGAAAGGAATTATGCCTTGGGGAGAAAAAGTTAGAGCACCTACTGTCTAGAAGACAGCTTAAGCTGGCAGTGGTTGGTGGGAGCTCTCCAGCTTCATACAGGCTAAGTTACAAGTCCAGCATGGATTCCCTTCTTGGCTTTTGGGTCCATTGTGTGCTGAGTTGCCTGACAGCGTAAGGTCCCTGGACCATTTTTTGGAGAAGGGGAGAAGAGCCAAATTTTAACATTGTTTTTGACTAGTTAGGAGGCTGTCAGTAGTCAGCTTCTTCTCCTTCTTTAGTCGGCCCACAACTCCACCCCTATCTTCATTCATTCTCACACTGTAGTCCTGTTGTTGAAAGTGGGGAAGGAGAAAATCTAAGCAAAAGCAAACACGTTTTGTCCCACTTCCAGTCAAGACCACAGGGAGCACTAAGATGTGAATCCTCTAGACCCTTCCCTGAAGGCCACTGAGAGGGTGAAGAAGTTAGCGTCTCTCTGTTGCTTTGAGTCCAATATTCTAGGACAGAGTTAATACTAAAGAAACTATGCTGAACCACAGATACAGAAGCACTCATTAGTGCTGGCTGCACTGCTCCTCTTTGCTGTGATCCTGCCAGAAGCAAGAGCTAAGAAGATGAGCAGCCAGCACTGGCCCATTCCTATTCATTAGGGACAGACACACACAATGACTCACTAGGATAAGTATTTGTCACACACTAAGAATAGTGTCTATAATTACACTAGCTATAATACAACTATTCTTGTCCCAAGTTCTGTTTTCTCCATGCAAGAACTGATATCACAAAGTAGTGCAAACAAAGCAGCTCCCTGATCTGTTTTAAGCAATGGTTACGTCAGCTGCTGTAAGAGCCACAAAATACTATGATGATGTATATTTTTATTTGTCCAAGATTTAACTAACAGCATCAGCTATTGTATTCCTATAAGGAGATCTTTGCAGACACTAACTTCTATTAGTACAAGAAGAGAGATATAGAGAAGTCTTGGTGAGAAAGTGGCAATTACACTTCAGTCTAACTACATACGTCTAAAATATAATACTTCAAAAAGTTATTACTTTGTTGTATATGAAGAAAAAGATTCTAAAGTAAATAGAATTATCGACCAGTTCTAACTTTAAAAATCCATTTGTCTCAGTAATATAAAAATGCTTAATGATAACCCTATGTTTTAAGGGTTTGGTCCTGAAAAGGTGCTGAGCATCCACAACTGTTGAAATCCACCTCAGCTATAGATGCTCAGCATGTTTCAGGAACATCAAGCATTCCGTTTCCCTTCTGTTGGACAATCTTGTTGACAGTCCTTGAGAAACAGCTTCTTTGTTAATCATTTTAACCGGATCAAAACACTGTAGGCTAAATACTCTCACAGCAATTACGAATATACTATATTGCAATTAAAGCCTCTGCCACATCCCAAATAAATTAGAGAGATGACCTAGACCAGGGGTGGCCAAACACAGCTCGCGAGCTGCATGTGGCTCATTTGCACTTAAAGTACAGTTCATAGAGCCCTCCATCCTCCACCTACCAGACTAGGGCAGGGGGCTCTTGCGGCTTCAGCCCCGCAGGAGATGCCTGTCGGGGCTTGGGGCTTCAGCAGGAGTGGGGCTTAAGCTACAAGTCCCGGCGGGCTGAAGCCCTGAGAACTTCTGAAGATTATAGTATGTGGCTCAGAGGGTCAGTAAGTTTGGTCACCCCTGCCCTAGACACTGCCTCTGGCTGTTCTGTTGAAACTGATTTTTTTTTTAGGTAACATTTTGTTCTGCAGTCTGACCAGTTTGAGATGTTTGGAATAGAATATTATGAATTGGGGAGGGGAAATCCCATGCTATTCTGTGTGAGAACACCAGATGGCAGCTTTGAAGGTGCTCAAAAGTGACATTACCCCTTTCCCAAAGTTTATGACTGCACTTTTGAAGCCAGTGCCTTAGTCTAATGCATGGCCATGGAAGCCCACTAAAATAGGTGCTTGTGGAGAATCGCTGGGATTACCTGGGAGTTAAAAAGGTTAAGAAGAATGTTTTAATACAGAAAATACGAATGCTTTGGAAATATATCAGATCTTTGCAGAAAGCCACAATCTCAGAGAAACTGAAGTCCGATTCTCGGGAGTTTGCAAGGCATAAGTTGCCACAGGTTCTTTGAATGCAACATTTCTGTACCTCATATTTGCCAGACAATGAAGTGTCCACTCTGAAATACTCTCTTAAGACTATACTTGGAAGACGCTCATGCAGAGAAATGAGAAAACCCCATGACACTCTCACATTTACCCTAGCTGCAGCAACAGAATTTGGGGAATTGCTTCAGTTTCAGAAGTCCACTTACAGATAGTAAATTTCTATTAATTCACATTGCCTGTATTTGTTTAGGACACCTGTGTATGCTTGTTTCAGGAGATGTGCGATCAGTGAATAGAAGTGACAATAATTAACCAAAATACAGCTTTTTGAAATGTAACCATACCTCACAGAACTGGTGTAATAATGAAGATGGCAAAAAGTCCTGAGGCTGTAAGTGAACAGGAGGTCCAGTCCAATTGCTCTGAACAAAGAGCTGCAAGCTGCCCACACCAAGCAGAAATATCAACCTTTGTCTGCAAGACAGATAATCAAAGCAATTAACTGATGATATTTTTCATCAAACAACATATTAGAACAGATTTAGTCTCATACCAATTAAAAAAAAACTTTGAAGCCTTAAAATTTGCTATTTCTTACTGAAAGAAAAACAAAGATGAAGAAGTTCAGTATCCAAGACTGTAGAGCTGTGTGGGGAAAATAATAAGAATATGGATATTATAGGGATATCAAGAATATTCAGAGTTGTCATAATTAATACCAAAGTATTTTAGAAGCAATATTAAGTCCTGTGCTTCGTTGCTTAAGCCAATTTCTAATTATCAGAGACCAGGGTAAGGCCTACTGTGGAGAGCAGATTAATCCACATCTGCACACTACAGGATCTTACACCTTCCTCTGTAGCATTTGGTACTTGCCACACAGAGACAGAAAACTAGACTACATAGACCTTGGGTGTGATCCAGTATGGCCATTCTTATGGGCTGGTCTACACCACAAAGTTATGTTGACCTGGTTGTGAGTATGTCTACACTTAAATGTATTTCCCATTGATGTAAGAGCCCCATTATGCCAACAGACGAACACCACCTCCCTCAGTGACACAGAGCCATGACCAATGTACTTAGGTCAAAGCAGCATGGTGCAGACACCGTGTTACTTACATCAAACCTCACTATTCTTCAGAAGCTGTCCCACAGTGTCCCATGCTGACCACTCTGGTCACCCTTCTGTACTCCACTGCCAAAGGGTCATGTAGACCAGAGTCGTCACTCCTCACCTTTAAAAATCACACACATTTTTGAAATGCCTATTCCAGATTGCCCCGCTTGACAAGTGCATTTAGCAGCTCTCCATTGTTGAATGCAGCTGGCCAGCTGACCATGCCACCTACATGCTCCTAATGCGCTCCTGCCTGGAGGAGATAGATTTTTGCATCTCCTGGGCCTGCAGGGAGAAGTGGCTGTGTAGGCACAGCTCTGAATCAGCCTTAGAAACGTCAACATCTATGAACAGATTCCTTGGGGGAAGCAGGAGAAGGGATACAACAGGGACCAAGAGCAGTGTCCTGTGAGAGCCAAGGAGCTGTGGCAGGCATACAAGAATGCCTGGCAGGCTAACAGTTAATCTGGTGCTGAGCCACAGGCTTGTTGCTTTTACAATGAGCTGCATGCCATATTCAGTGGAGATACTCGCCCCACACACACACACACACACACACCATGGATATCTCCAAGAAGCCCAAGTCACAGGCCCCTGCCGTGAACAGCAAGAAGGAGGATGTGGAAGAGGAATAAGGAGGAGGAGTATGGGGGAACAGATGACCGAAGGACTCAGCAGGGCAGCAAGCCAGGACCTGTTTTTGACTCCACTTCAGTTCGGCTGGTCCAACACAGCCAAGCCCAATGCAGGGTAAGTGTGTAGATAAAGTTTCAGTTACAGGAGTGGCACTCCCAAAATAGCAGGGAACAACTTTTTACTTTTCATTCATTTACTTGTCCTAGAAGAAGAAATGGTACAACCAAGAGAGGCAGAGTTGCGATCTGTTTTTCATTCCCCTATAGAGTTCGCTGTGAGAGTCCATGCAAAGCAATTTGTTTATGTACACAGGGATATCCCTTGAATCCTCCTGAGAGAGCTTGATGACACTTTCACGGAAGTACCCTGCAATCCTCTGCAAAAGGTTTCTAGAGAGGGTTGCCTTATTTTGTCCTCTGCAGTAGGACACTTTCCCAAGCTGCTCAGCGATAACTTCGGCAGGCACCATTGCAGTACGCAGACTAGCAGCATATGGGCTGGGGTGACTTTGGGACGCCAGCAGTAACTATGCTTGCTCCCTGTTACTCTCAGGAGTGAGATATCAGCAAAAATCACCACTGCCTGAGGAAAATGGTGCCAATATTCAGTGGCGTTGTCCTATACAATGAAATTCATGCAACTGAGCAATTCCCTCCTCATTTTCTTAACCACCCGCAGGCCATACTCACGATGGCTGTTGCTGTGACTGTGCTGCACAAGGAATCCCAAGCAGAAGTGAAATGGTAATGCTTAAAACTTTAACAGAGTAAGCAGAGAGAGTTCAGCATCTTACATTTCTCTTTCTGGCATTGTACAATTACAATGGTATCTCTGTGTATTTTATCTGCAGCTCCTGCCATCGTGGACTTCAGGGTCTCCCCCTCCACACCCTCAGAATGCCTATGCCAAATAAGGAGGTGAAAGAAGAGGACTCGGGATGACATGTTCAATAAGAATCTGCGAACCAGTGCTACACTGGACTGTGAACACAGGGCATGGAAGGTGAATATCGCAGATAGCCTGGAGAAGGGAAGAGTGGAGAGGAAAAAGGCCAGAAGTCCCAGAAGGAAAAGGAGAGGGAAATGCACGAGGACATAATAGGGTTTCGCAGGCAGCAAACACAGATGCTGCAGACTCTGGTGGACCTGTAAAGGTTCAAACAGTCAGTCTCAGGCTCACCTCCCTCACAGCCCATTGAGAACACAATATCCCACCTCAACATTCCATGTGGCATTGGAGGTCACGCAGTATCCCTACCACTCTACGCTGAGGGACATTAAAGACAATCACAGCTTCACATACATTAACCTGTGAAAGCTAAGGTTGGTGTATACGTGGCTGAAATGGACATGAATGTTCTTTCCCCTTAACACATTCATAGAAAAGAACTTAAGCTTTTAATGTTTTAAAATTACATGGGGTTTTTTTGCACTGATTTTGTTACAGAATAAAATTCTATTATTTAGAACATAATTAATCTTTATTAATTCACAACATATGTGGCCAAGTGCTCAGCAGTTCTGAAAGGAACCAATTACCCGCTACTGCAGTGTCACACAACTAATGAAATCAGTCTCAAACAAAATTAATAGGTGCGCTGAAAATATTATATTCCTACATGTACTGCAGTCGTCACATTTCAACATTACCAATTATAATCTGCTGGTCAGGAAAGAAAATCACTGCTTGAAGCTTTCTGAACAGTCTTGTGTTCTTAAAGATGTGCGTATGATGCACCTTCCCTGATCAGCCCACATTGATATTGGTAAAGTGTCCCTGGTAACCTATTAACACTTGCATTACCATAGAAGAGTAGTTCTGTTTGTGTACTTTGTGGTCTGGTGCTAAAATAGGGATATGCATGCCATTTATTGCCACATTGCAGTTTGGAAACCCCATTACGGCAAAACTATCCACTATATCCTGCACATTTCACAGAGTCACAGTCCTGTGTATTAGGAGGCAATTAACAGCCCTGCACACTTGCATGCCAACTGCCATGGTGGATTTTCTGACTCCAAATTATTACCAGTCAGTCAGAAATCAATCTGGCATCACAAGCTTCTATAGTGCAATCACAACTTGCTTCTCCGTTGTCAGTGCAGCTCTCATGTTGGTGCCCCTGTGCTGCCACCGGTGAGTGCAGAGGGCGTCCTTTCCCCAACCTCCCCACACTCACCGGTGGCAGGAAGCGGAGCAGCCCAGCCTTAGCCAGCTCCACTCCACCAGCTGCCAGCCGTGGTGATCCGCTTCCCGCCGCAGATGAGTGCAGGATCTTTCCTCAGCCACCCACCAGCGACACGGCTGAGGCCAGGGCAAGGAAAGCAGAGCAGGCTGGGGCCACGTCTTTCCGCTTCTCGCTGCAGGTGAGTGCAGGGGGGGCATCCTTTCCCCAACCTCTCCGCACTCACCGACGGCAGAAAGCGGAGCGCTGTGGCTGGGAGCTGGCAGGGTGGAGCGGACTGGGGAGGGGCTGCTCCGCTTCCCGCCACTGCCAGTGAGTGCCTGTCAGGGGGCGGGGAGGGGTGGATAGGGTCAGAGCAGTCAGGGGACAGGGGGGTTGGATGGGGGAGGGATCCTGGGGGTCACTGGAGGGGCCGGTCAGGGAAAAAGGAACGAGGGGGGAAAGCAAGTTTGATGTAATGCAGTCTTACCTATAACACGGTGAGATTTTTTTGTCTCCCGAAGACCGTGTTATATCGGGGTAGAGGTGTATAGGGTAAAAGCACACAAGACCAGGTGCATGCATACGTGTGCGTGAGAGAGATCAGATTTCGTGGTCCATGATATGTTTTCCATGGCCATGAATTTGGTAGGGCCCTACCCATAGTGGGGCATGGGCTCTCATACCCGCATTTCCCCCCATAATTTTTAGAAGTCACAGACAGGTCATGGCCTTAGGTGCATTTTTGTTTATTGCCTGTGACCTGTCCGTGATTTTTACTAAAAATAACGACAAAATCTTAACCTTATCTATTGTACACATTATAAATATAGATGGTTCCTACCCTGCCCCTACTCCCCACCACACCAACTGGGCTGGGTCTGCTCTCCTTGCTACCACTTTCTCTAAAAAAACAAACTAAAACAAACGAACAGCAAAAAAAAAGCCCCACTTTCACAACTCCATTCAATTAGAAATCCTTAAACTATATATTATTTATGTGACGAACTGCAAACATTAAATCCAGACATATTAACATCTAGTGTTAGAAAGAGGACTTGAAAGTACTGTACAGTGGAAGTGCTGTAAATGCTTTATAGAAAGTCAGGAGGAGAAAATAGTTCTTACTCATAGGAAATAGTCCTTGAGTTAAGATCTGTCATTTTAAAAGGATAAAAATATTTTCACAGTGTGACTCACACTGCATAATGTAAACACTGTGTTATGTCATGTTTTGCGGAACTTTAATTATTGACATGTATGTAATCTGATGTTTACAGAATTACAAAGAATGATCAATTGTTTGTGGACGCAGAGAAAAGGTGAGATTAATTTAAAACTGATTAACTTCTTGACTCCAGTAGCTTCAGACAAAAACGCTGCCAACAATGGATGTGACTTCAAAAAAACAACACCACCTGAACCCACTATGTTGAAATATAATATAATGAAAGAAATTAACTCATTATTTATTTTTCTGTTTCTAAATAGATTTCTTGGGTTTCATCTCTGACATCTGTCCTCCTGGAACAAAAATTTTAGAGGTCCCATACAGTCAACTTTTATAGAAGATAAAATGACCTCTAATAAAACTAACAACCTCTTCTAGCCTCACATATAATAAATGAATGATTACCACCTTTCCACGTTATCAGCATCTGCAACAGAACAGTCCAGGTATGCTACTACCAGCTTCTCCAAGTAGGTGTCAATATTCTCCTCTGTCATCGTGAGTGTAGTGAAAACATCCTGGATCACTTCACTTAATAAAATGGCCTCATAGTTCCCTTCGAAATGCAATTGCAGCAAGGATTCACTTCCTGGAATTAAAAAAAATAAAAATCAGAGTGCGATGACAGCAAGATAGAAAACAATAGATGTTTTAAGGCACATAAGACTGATCCAAACCAAAACTTTAAACATTCCCTATTCATCCTAGGAAAAAAGAATCTCTATTCACCTGACATTAAATGCAAATACACCCTCTTCAAAACAGAACACTCCCGGCAGGCTGAGATCTTAATGTTCAAGCTGAATTTTACAAATCAGTGCTACCTTTTCCAATGAAAATATGAACTGCTCTATGGAGTTCAAGCATAAACAATCATATTTTTCACCACCACTAAGGAAACCTCAAGTTTCAGGCAAAAGACCTGAAAATATTTTACATGTACAGGATGTACACATTAAAAATAAATAGAAAGATCTTAATGGTCTTAAGTGAGACCAGCACTTGTAGTGCAAAAATGTCTTAAATGCCATAGGTAACTCACTGAGACACTAGCTCCATATCACAGGCTAGAAGACCTTTTCAGAGATCATGAGAAAATTTTCTGACAAGGAATGAGAAAGGATTAGTTCAACACACTCTTATAAAAGGAGTTCAAAGAATAAGTTTCCATCTAACAGCCTATGTCACACACCCTTTCCTGTAGCTGCCAAAGATATTCACAAGGAATGAGCAAGATAAATTCTTATATAGATAAGGAAATTATTTAGCATGGTAACTTTACCACTTATCAAGAAGTTTGTACACGGAATGGGATTTTCAGAAATGTTCAGGCTAGGCTTAATTCTATTCCCAGTGAAGCACTGCAAAAAGCTATCATCCTACATTGCTGAAAAGTAGGAAGGCTTCTCAAACAGCATGGGTCTATTTCCCTTATGATGGACAACAAATAGCATGCGTGTTTTCCTGCAGGTCAGTACATTCAATCCTCAAGAAGCGCTGGACCTCTGTAAGTACTCTGTCTTGACCCAAGATTTGTGAATTTGACCCATGTACTTCCTGGCTGATGAAAGGGTCGTGAGCAACTGTTGCCACTCACCAGAACAGCCTATCCCTTGTTTAAGGAAGGAATGTGATAGTGTGACCAACAATGAAGAAACCCATCCTGGATACATCCGTTTCAATAACATAAGCTACTACTGTGAGTACATCAAACCTCTCCTTCATTCTATAAACTGAATTATTATATAAAAGCAAATCAAGTTCAAGATCTTGGACCTTATCTTCAAGGTGCTCAATGGACTGGACCCAGCATATCTAAAAGATCACATAAAGCTCCAGGGTGAAGACCATGGTTGACAACTCCACTCCTGAAACACCACAGGACTCTCTACAGTAAGGGTGAAGCACAAATGTGCAACAGACAGAGCTTTCTCAATGGCTAGTTTGAAGGTAAAAATGAACTCCCCCAGGAACTAAGTACCATTACAAACTTTCCCACCTTCTGTTCCACATACAAGGTGCACTTCAACATTACTGTCTCTACAAAACAAACACAGCAGCATTCTCTCACACAATTCTCTCACCAGAGAGAAGATAATAGAGAAATCACATGACAGATTTTGGTCACATCACTGAATAAAAAACTGGAAGGTGCTTGGATATTACTGTGATGGAATTGGTATAAGAACATTCTTTGAGTAAAACAGACAAGGGTCATCTGGATCAGTATCATTCTCTTTCAAAATCCACCACCTGTTAGTCAAAGCTCAAAAGTCTCTCTCCCCACTGACACTTAAGTATTTCAATAGGTGGATGACTGGCTTGAGAGGGCAAATGCTTGTTTGTGCTTGAAATACAGAAGAGTCTCCTCACGAAGAATGAAAGATTGCATTTAAAAAGCCATTGAGTGTGTTAGAAGAAAAATGGTCACTTACAGCCTCATCAGACCCTCTCAAGAAAAGTACCTTTTATTGCAATTAGTTACATGACTGATAAAAATATGGAATAACTAGCATGTACCAATGTTTTGCTCTCCTTCCCTGCAATAAAAAAGAGTTTCATGTTATTACCAATTTCAATTTGCCAATGCCAGTAACTTGTCATGTTAAAGTCAAACCAAGAATTTTTAGTGCAGTTAAACAATAATCAGTAAATCCCCAATATCCTCAATGGCTGAGTACCTCTACACTGCAATTAAACATGCCTGGCTAGCCCGTGTCAGCTGAGTTGGACTTGCAAGGCTTGGGCTGAAAGGCTTTAAAACTGCAGGCGGGCTCAGGAGGGTCTCAAAGCCAAGGCTTCAGACTGAGCCAGGCTGTCTATGATGCAGCTTTATAGCCATGCAAACCCATCAGTTAAGACAGGCCAGCCAATGGTGTTTAATTGTAACGTAGACACACTCTCTATCTTAGTAGTAATTGTAGCATCAAGTACAGTCAGCCCTGGTTGACACAAGCTAAATTATGTCATGTTGGGTATGTCAGCATGGCAAAAAAAGAAGTGCTCTAACTCAAGCTACCATACTTGGATTAAAATAGCAGTGAAGACACAGCAACTCAGCTTGTTAACTCCAGTTAGTTGTTCAAGTTCAACCACAAACTCCTTCTAGGAGACATCTACAGTGCAAAGTGAACCTGTGATTGTAGCAGAAACAGACATACCTATGCTAACTCTAGTCTACTACCACGGATAAGAACAGTAGCAAAGCCATACCAGCACAGGCTTCAACCCGAGCTAGCAATCAGAGCACAAGCCCTCCAGGGTCCCTGGGAACATACTCAGGTTGCTAGGCTGTGCCACCATGTCTACACTCCTATAGATACCCATGCTAGCTAAATTAAGGCTAACACAAATATGTTTGCCCCGGCTACAATCATACTTTCACTTTGCCGTGCAGACGCAGCCCTGTAGGCTTAACTACAGCTACTAACCAAGGCAGCTGTCTTCACAGCCACGGAACCCGAGCTGAGCGCGCACCGTGTGGCAGTAGACAGACTCTGTGACGCGATGCTACCTGACCCTTCTGTTCGAGGGCAACAAGGTGCCATTCCCCACTGGTAACGCCCTGCTCAGATGTATGTTGAGTTGTTACAAGTAACAACCCCCGGTCCCCTGCACGGCGCCCTAAAGCGGCCCGGTGAGCACCTGGGGCCGGGTTCACTCCGCAGAGCGAGCAGTTACAGCATCCCCAACAGGCGGCACCATCTGCACGTCTCACTGGGCCGGCTTCGCCGCAGCCTCGGGGACCCCGGCCCAGCCTCTCACCTGCCGCGGCCAACTCGCTCTGCTTCCCCCACTGGGACTCCGCGGCGCTGGGGAAGCCCCTCAGGAGCGCCCGCTCCAGCGCCCACATCCTCTACTGCTGCTGCTGCTGTCGCCGCCTCGCACTCACTCTTTGGCCCCCCACCAGCCAGACTGCGGCGCTGCTCCCTCACTGACCGCAGACACCGAGCTCCCAACCCATGTGCTGCGACCGGCCTCAGGAAGCCGCCATGACAGCGTCGCGAAGCACGTTGGGCGGAGAGCGTTGGCGCACGCGCAGTGGACCCAACTGCTTCTAGCTCGCGCACTGAGGGGGCGATGGAGTGCGCACGCGCGCCATATTGCTGAGCAGTCGAGGGAGTGTCACTGTGAGATGCCGCGCGAGGCGTCTTCTTCCTTCTGCCACTTCCCCGGCGCGGGAGAGTGGCGCATGCGCACCTCGTTTAGAATGCCGTGGGTCTCGCTCCGCTCGCGCGCGGAGATCGAACCGCCTCACGGAGAGGGTCGAAGGCGCTTGAAGCTGGAGGCGCAGAAGTGTCGAGCCCTGTCTCGCCCCCTGCGTGGGTCCAGGCCAAGCCCCTCAGGCTGCTCTTTAAACGTCGCTCATGAGGGGAGGCCGGGTCAGGAGGCGCCCCGGAGCAGCCTGAGGCCTTACTGAATTTGTGGAGTTGCGCGCGCCGCGACGCTGTCTCACGCTCGGACTCTCCGCAGGAGCTGCGGCCATGGGGGGATGCCCATAAACTAGGTACCATTGTAGGGCCATTTTCCAGATTTCCTCCCCCCCCTTGTGACACCGTGTGCCGCACAAACCGCAAAACCAACTCTGGGAGCCCCCGATGTATTTGATGGGCAGCGCCCTGCGCCCCAGTCGGGGCGGATCTGGGGAGGTGTTTTCTGCCGTAGCCCCCCGCCCAAGCTGAAACAGCTGGTGATGTGTATCACCAGGGCTGATGGTAGGGTGTGCTTGTGCTGGTACCCCCGAGCAGGCTGAGATGGGAACTGGGGGCTGCAGTGCTGGGCTTGTGACTAACGTGTCCTCTGCCTTGCACCTGAGCGTGTGTGGATGTAAAACAACAGTAGTGCGATTTATCATCGTTTCTCATGGCCATGCTGAGCTGGTGTCTTGGAAGGGCCCATCTCCAAAGTGGTCCTTGCTATCAGAGGAGGATGGGACTTAGAGCACAGCACTACCTATGCTCAGAGCAATAATGGAGATGCAACCGCTGCTGGCCATCATCTGCCATTGGGCTCCCTGGAGAGAAACTTGGCAGCAAGCCTTGTGCTGATTGAAGAGCGGGGGATGCATGGTGGGTGCTCTAGTCTTACACTGTGTACCCCACTCCCTTTCTAATACTTTTATTTAATTTTGGTAGGGAGGGAGAGCAGTCTTTATTATTTCATCAGTGCCGGGGTTAGTATGTAGGAGGTGTCTGGTTAGGCTGCAGTGGTTCTCAAACTGTGGGTCGTGACCACCTTTGAATGGCATTGCTAGGACTGGTTTAAGATTTGCTGGGACCTAGAGCCAAAGCCTGAGCCCCACTGCCCAGGACCGAAGCCAAAGCCGGAGGGCTTCAGCGCTGGGCAGCGGGGCTCAGGTTGCAGGCCCCTGCCTGGGGCTGAAGCCCTTGAGCGTCAGCTTTGGCACCCCTTCCCAGAGCAGTGAGGCTCAGGCTTTGCCCCCCCCCAACCTGGGGCAGTGGGACTTGGGCAGGCTCAGGCTTTTGTCCCCCATCCTGCAGTTGTGAAGTAATTTTTGTTGTCTGATGGGGGTTGTGGTGCAATGAAGTTTGAGAACCCCTGGGTTAGGGGAATTGAGTCACTAGGCCATGTCTATACAATGGGAACTACAGCAGCACAGCAATGGAAAGGATTGGTCCATCACTGTAGGAACTCCACCTCCCCAGGCAGCAGTCGCTAGGTCAACAGAAGCATTCTTCCCTCAACCTGGCTGTCTACACTGGGGATTTGGTTGGCATACATACAGTATTCAGGGGTGTGTGGATTTTTCAGACCCCTGAGCACAATAAATATATCCATTCTAAAGTGGATCCACTACAGCCCTGTGCCATGCTTCTGTAATATTATAGTGTGGAATCTTCCAACATGCACAGAGGCGTTTTTTCCCTTGATTTAGTTAATCCATCTTTTCAAGGGTATGTGTACACTACAGCAGTATAGCTGCAGAGCTGTAGCTGTGCCACTTTAGCATAATTGTGGCATTGTAATGTAGACACTTAGTACAGCAATGGAACAGGGTTTTCCATCACTGTAGTAAATCTAGTCTCTGAGAGACAGTAGCCAGTTTGATGGAATAATTCTTCCATTGACCTAGCTGCATCTACAGTGGGTTGACCTAACTATGTCACACAGCATTAAATTTTTCACAGCCATGAGCCATGTGGTGAGGGTGATCTTAGTTTTGAATGTAGACTAGGCCTCTATTAGTGGAAAACACAGGAGTGCAGAGAGCCATGCAAGTGTAGAAAACGTCAGGGGCAGGAGGAGTACCCATCAAGAGTTGGAACTCTAGGAGGAGTCTTTACTACTGGTTTGTATGTATGCAGAGCTATGTGTTTGTCCATAGTGACGGAAAGCGTAGGCCATGGATTGGCTTTCTACGTTATGGATGTGTTTTTCTCATACTCAGTAGCTGGCAGACTCCATGTCCCCATAACATCATTCTCTAAGATAGGATTACACCACCTAAGAGTCATTTTTCTCACTCTTCTAGGACTATGCTATTTCTACCCACTATGTGGTTACATTTAAACAGCTCAATCTGTGAAACACTGGGGTAGATTCTCCACTGACTTGTGCCTTGTGTAGGCATTTAAATCTATGCAAAATGCATGTAAAATGCTGCTAAATCAGAATAATATTGTTTTACATCCACTTTGCGCAGGTGGATGGCATTGGGAAAATTAGTCCAAGGATCAGGTACAGTGTCTTAATTGACTCTTGATACTCCTGAAAGAAGCTTTGTTCCCTGCTTGAGTCAGGGAACTTTGCAGTTTTTCCCCACTTCAACTAAATGTGTAAAATAGATGTGGAAAGATTTCATCTCCATTATGTCCAGATCACTGAATGAAGCAGCACAATGGAAAATGCCTGAGTGACACACTACCATGGAACTGTTGATCATTTGAGATGAGGGGACAGCATTTGGGCTGGATAAATTGAAGCTGAGGCTGTGGCTTAGATCTCTCTATCTGGGCTGTAACAGTCCTCTTCACAGCTATACTATTTGTAAAATTTATTAACATTTATTTCCTGCCATACTATCAGGTTAAAAAAACAGTACCAGTAATTCTAATTTTACTCCTCTCACTTTTCCTCATAATGCTAGGGTACACATCTCCTCCATTCAAAAGGAAGATCAAACTCCTTTCTCAACACACTGTTACAGCCCTACCATCTCCTAGCTCTCCATTTATAAATCTGTACTATGCTTATAAGGATTGTTTGGTCTTCAGTACCCTTCCAATTACTCTTCCTCCTGGTAGATGTTGGATTTCAGAACTTAGTTCTGAAATAACAGTTGGAACTCTTTTCACTTTTTCTGATGTTGCTTCTTGATTGGAATCATATCCATACATACTATATAACTAGGGCAGGAACATTATGAAGCCCTTTCCTATTTCTTATATCAGTGTAATAAACTCTCCATTTTCAAAGGTTTATGCCACTTGCTATGGAATTGCTTTCCCAGTTTTCTGAACTGAAATCACAAGCTCATTTTACATAACCACTGAACATCCATCAACTGACTACAACTTTCAGGTACAATAGTTTGGATTTGAATCTGGAGATAAAAAGTTCCAGAACTATTTACCAAAACCAAATAATCCAATTCCCATCTCTTGTATTTGTAACCTAGGATACTGATCACTGTTTAAAATTTACCAGGAACCAATAAAAATATCTGGAATCACCATAAAATTACTTGTCCTTTCTTCGCTTTTTGTATCCATAGAACTTGAGCATATTGTCCATGTCAGTCCTGAAGACTCACATATTGATAACTGCATTTATGTATCATGTATATTTTGAGTGACACTTCAAATGGAATCAGATAGTCAAAATAAGTTATTTAGTCACACACTTAATTGTCTGTTGTGTCATATCACAGTTTTACCTTAACGTTCAGTTGACTTAAATATTTATAAAAAATAGTATTGGGAGCCCTGTTTTAAGACTGTCTTCCTTCCTGTCTCCTCAGCACATCCGTGTCTCTCTTTTTTAATATGTCCTCCTGTAATGCTCATAGACTCAAGGACTGGAAGGGACCTCGAGAGGTCATCGAGTCCAGTCCCCTGCCCTCATGGCAGGACCAAATACTGTCTAGACCATCCCTGATAGACATTTATCTAACCTACTCTTAAATATCTCCAGCGATGGAGATTCCACAACTTCCCTAGGCAATCTATTCCAATGTTTAACTACCCTGACAGTTAGGAACTTTTTCCTAATGTCCAACCTAAATCTCCCTTGCTGCAGTTTAAGCCCATTGCTTCTTGTTCTATCATTGGAGGCTAAGGTGAACAAGTTTTCTCCCTCCTCCTGATGACACCCTTTTAGATACCTGAAAACTGCTATCATGTCCCCTCTCAGTCTTCTCTTTTCCAAACTAAACAAACCCAATTCCTTCAGCCTTCCTTCATAGGTCATGTTCTCAAGACCTTTAATCATTCTTGTTGCTCTTCTCTGGACCCTCTCCAATTTCTCCACATCTTTCTTGAAATGCGGTGCCCAGAACTGGACACAATACTCCAGTTGAGGCCTAACCAGCGCAGAGTAAAGCGGAAGAATGACTTCTCGTGTCTTGTTTACAACACACCTGTTAATGCATCCCAGAATCATGTTTGCTTTTTTTGCAACAGTATCACACTGTTGACTCATATTAAGCTTGTGGTCCACTATGACCCCTAGATCTCTTTCTGCCATACTCCTTCCTAGACAGTCTCTTCCCATTCTGTATATGTGAAACTGATTGTTCCTTCCTAAGTGGAGCACTTTGCATTTATATTTATTGAACTTCATCCTGTTTACCTCAGACCATTTCTCCAACTTGTCCAGATCATTTTGAATTTTGACCCTGTCCTCCAAAGCAGTTGCAATCCCTCCCAGTTTGGTATCTTCCGCAAACTTAATAAGCGTACTTTCTATGCCAACATCTAAATTGTTGATGAAGATATTGAACAGAACCGGTCCCAAAACAGACCCCTGCGGAACCCCACTTGTTATACCTTTCCAGCAGGATTGGGAGCCATTAACAACTACTCTCTGAGTACGGTTATCCAGCCAGTTATGCACCCACCTTATAGTAGCCCCATCTAAATTGTACTTTCCTAGCTTATCTATAAGAATATCATGCGAGACTGTATCAAATGCCTTACTAAAGTCTAGGTATATCACATCCACCGCTTCTCCTTTATCCACAAGGCTCGTTATCCTATCAAAGAATGCTATCAGATTAGTTTGACACGATTTGTTCTTTACAAATCCATGCTGGCTATTCCCTATCACCTTACCACCTTCCAAGTGTTTGCAGATGATTTCTTTGATTACCTGCTCCATTATCTTCCCTGGCACAGAAGTTAAACTAACTGGTCTGTAGTTTCCTGGGTTGTTTTTATTTCCCTTTTTATAGATGGGCACTATATTTGCCCCCTTCCAGTCTTTTGGAATCTCCCCCGTCTCCCATGATTTCCCAAAGATAATAGCTAGAGGCTCAGATATCTCTTCCATTAACTCCTTGAGTATTCTAGGATGCATTTCATCAGGCCCTGGTGACTTGCAGGCATCTAACTTTTCTAAGTGATTTTTTACTTGCTCTTTCCTTATTTTCTCTTCTAAACCTACCCTCTTCCTGTAAGCATTCACTATACTAGACATTCCTTCAGACTTCTCAGTGAAGACCGAAACAAAGAAGTCATTAAGCATCTCTGCCATTTCCAAGTCTCCCGTTACTGTTACCCCCTCCTCATTGAGCAGTGGGCCTACCCTGTCTTTAGTCTTCCTCTTGCTTCTAATGTATTGATAAAAAGTCTTCTTGTTTCCCTTTATTCCCATAGCTAGTTTGAGTTCATTTTGTGCCTTTGCTTTTCTAATCTTGCCTCTGCATTCCTGTGTTATTTTCCTATATTCATCCTTCGTGATCTGACCTAGTTTCCATTTTTTATATGACGCCTTTTTATTTTGTAGGTCACGCAAGATCTCAAGGGTAAGCCAAGGTGGTCTTTTGCCACATTTTCTATCTTTCCTAACCATCGGAATAACTTGCTTTTGGGCCCTTAATAGCGTCCCTTTGAAAAACTGCCAACTTTCCTCAGTTGTTTTTCCCCTCAGTCTTAATTCCCATGGGACCTTGCCTATCAGCTCTCTGAGCTTACCAAAATCCGCCTTCCTGAAATCCATTGTCTCTATTCTGCTGTACTCTCTTCTACCTTTCCTTAGAATTGCAAATTCTATGATTTCATGATCACTTTCACCCAAGCTTCCTTCTACTTTCAAATTCTCAACAAGTTCCTCCCTATTGGTTAAAATCAAGTCTAGAACAGCTTCCCCCCTAGTAGCTTTTTCAACTTTCTGAAATAAAAAGTTGTCTGCAATGCAGTCCAGGAACTTATTGGATAGTCTGTGCCCCGCGGTGTTATTTTCCCAACATATATCTGGATAGTTGAAGTCCCCCATCACCACCAAATCTTGGGCTTTGGATGATTTTGTTAGTTGTTTGAAAAAAGCCTCATCCACCTCTTCCGCCTGATTAGGTGGCCTGTAGTAGACTCCCAGCACGACATCACCTGTGTTTTTTACCCCTTTTAGCCTAACCCAGAGACTCTGCACCCTTCCGTCTCCTATGTCCATCTCCACCTCAGTCCAAGTGTGTACATTTTTAATATATAAGGCAACACCTCCTCCCTTTTTCCCCTGTCTATCCTTCCTTAGCAATCTATACCCATCCACACCAACATTCCAGTCGTGTGTATTATCCCACCAAGTTTCAGTAATGCCAATAATGTCATAGTTGTATTTATTTATTAGCACTTCCAGTTCTTCCTGCTTATTACCCATACTTCTTGCATTTGTATAAAGGCATCTAAGATACTGGTTTGATCTTGCCTCCCAGCTTTGCCCTGACCCTCCTTCCTCTCTGCCATTATAGCACGTGCTCCCTCCTGTTTCCAACCCATCTCCCAGGTCTTGTTCCCCACTTACCTGTGGGCTTTGCTCACCTGTCCCCGTCGAACCTAGTTTAAAGCCCTCCTTACTAGGTTAGCCAGTCTGTGCACAAATAAGGCCTTTCTCCGCTTTGAAAGGTGAACACCATCTGTTCCTAGCAGTCCTTCCTCAAATAGCATCCCATGCTGTTGGGTTTTTGTTTATTTTATTTGTAAGTTGTCTTTTGTTTTGTTTATAATAAAAAGTGGTAATCAAGGATAGGCTTTTTTCCCCCTGGATTCTGCTGAAAAAGTTGCATTGTTCAAAGACCACTAGTAAAATTACTTTTCTCAATAAGTTACAGCACTGCATTTAGTTGAAACTGGAATTTTTCCAAAATCAAACTGACAGATTCTTATACTTGGTCTAGTTAATAGAATAAAAAAGAAAAGTTGTTGAGAATTCCATAATTAAAACAATGCCAAGCAAGTACTAGAAGTTTGGTAGATTGGGGGGCAGGGGAAATATATTTGCATGATTTGTTGACACAATTTTCAGTAATTTCTGCTTGTAGTTTCCAGTGGTAATGTAGTACAACTGACTTTTCTGAATGTTAATAATTGGTAAATGTTCTTCACTGTGGTTGGATGACTGTTTTAATTCCTGCCTTCTCTCCGCCCCCTTCCACTCCCCATTAGATTGTCATAATTGAGCTCCCAGGGGAGCTTCAGAAACAATGAACCATAGCAAGGAACTGAAAATCCTCCAATGACTTCATATAAATTACACATTTTACTTAATTTGGTATTAGCTTCACTGACCTCCTAACCACCAGTGAATTGATTTGAACACTTTATTAGTTGTCCTTTGATTATTATTCATGTAGAGCAGTGGTTCTCAACTTATTTACCATCGTGGGCTGCATATGCAGCTCTCCGTGTGTTATGTAGGCTGCATCCAAGCAATACATGTACTACCTGTATGTCCCTGAGGATATAACATGGACTGCAACTATGTGCTGATTGACATTTGCAAGCAGGCCACAGGCTGAGAACCACTGTTTGAGAAAATGCTGTGCATTATTGTGGCTTATTAGCTTCATTATACTCTTCATTTTGCTACAGATTTCAAATCTGATCCATCAACCCTGTTTCCCCTATGTACTTTGAGATCACTGAAGATTGCTTGAGCTTTATATGTCTTGGGTTCCTCAAACCCTAGATGCAATAGTTTTTGTCCTCATTTAAGTCACTACTGTCCATTGCCTCTAGATAAGTAATTAATGCTCCAACAAGACTCTTGGAGCACTGTGTGTAGTAGATACACATAAGTACTTTAGAATCTTGATTTCCATTAAAATTAAAGAGACAGACAATGGGTGTCCAAATGCCTTAGGCAGCTTTAATAATCTCAGCCTACAGAAAAGCTTTCAGTTGTTTTTGTTTTGTTAATCTAAGTCCCTTATTGCAGGATTTCTCAAGCTTTTGGAGCTGATGAACCTTGGGGGGATTATGAAACATTCCATAATCTGTCCAGACTTCCACTAAACATAAGCAGGTAAATATTTGTAATAACAGTATTAAAATAGCAAACAGTTATGAAGTATCATTAAACATTGCAAAATATTAAAGACATTCACAATTCAGTATGGTGGGGAAGCTAGTCTTGCTGAAGAAAGATGTTCTACAGGAGGTTGAATTAGGGAAATACACAGTTTAGTAATTTTTTGATCAACAGTTTGTATATTTTGGTTTTGTATTCACCATAATCAAGGGAAGACCTACTCGCAGCCATACAAGGATGAAAACTTGCAGGGTTCTGGACCTAAAACTGCGTAGTTCTTCAGAGAAAGCAAACTGTGTGAGTGGCTTGGTAGAGGAAATCAGCTGCAGTCTTGCCACTGGGAAAATCTCTTGCTTTGTCTAACAGTGGCTCAGTCAATTCAGCTATTTGGCATCTTACACAAGTTGGTGATCAGTCTCTACCCCTCTTAATGTCATCACTTTTTGTATGTCCTGGTGTTAACATCTTCAATAAAACCATCAGAAACATACCTCAAACACACTTAGATTCACAAGTAGGGCTTGGTTGTTTAACTGCCAGTTGAAGTGCCTAAGTCCAACATTTCAGCATCACAGGCATTCTTAAAATTAGGTGCCTGAGTTTTCACCACTGAAGTCCTTGAGGCACCTAAATTTTGGTGGCATGCATGTACACAGCTGTCTAAATCACTCTCATCTGAGAGGTGAGACAGCTGGGTTCAAGTCTCTACTCTGCCTGAGAAATGACTGGTGCTTAATCCGGGTTAAACTCCAAGAGAGAGGTATATGGTTGTGAATCCCAGGTGGAGATAGGTACCTCCCTCTAGCCTGAACTAAGGCACCTAACTCCCTTTGAGGAGCACAGTGTGGGGCCTACTGCTCTCCTCAGCATTTCCTTTTGGCTAGCTTAAGCATTTCATCATCATTCAGCATGCTGGTATTTATGCATGCATTGAATTCCACTAAGTAGCAGGGTGCCCAAGTTACAGTGCCTAAGTTCCCCTTGTGAATCTAGCCCTGGAAGCTTTGCAGCACCAGGGACACCAGCTGACTCAGCAAATAGAATTGTTTTGTGGTGACTTTTCCTGAGTATTGAAGTGTTGTTTGACAGAGGCACTATTTTCACAAGTCTCCTCACTTCCTAAAATCAAGGGAGAAAATATGGGTCATGCAGGATGCCCTGAAGATCAACAGACTTGGCTATTGTTGATCAAGGAAAAAGGAGCAAAATCCAAACAGAAGGGTCTGTAGTGAATGATGGTGTATCAGCAGCCCTCTCTCATTTATAGCATTAGGGCTCCAGCTCTCATGATCCACTCATTTCATTTGTATCCGCATCTTAAAATAAACCCAAAAATCTGATCGTGAGGAGATAAAGACGTGAATTACAGTTGCAGGGTCCACATATGAAAGAAGTGGTTCTAACCTTTTGGTGGGCCGCAGCTAGAAAGAAGCCAGTCTGGCTCTCACTACTGCTTGCTTGTCTAGCAGCAGCTGAGAGTCTGACCAGCCCTATGGCTTGCATACCCGGTCAACAAATGGCAGTAGCATCCCTCAGTCAGAGGGGCTGGTATTATCCTTACCATATCTTGCAGTTGCTTCACCCTATCAGCCATCACCATCCCGGTCTTATTTGGCCTTCAACCAAGTCTCCCAACACTGAGTAATGCAATTGACTGCTGAGGCTCAGTCAGCTCGGATGGAGATATAAGGCTGACATGGGTGCCAGTATGATACAACATGGTGGAATTTCTGTTTTTTCAGTTTGCGTTTTTTTAAAACCTAGAAAATTACACACAAAAAACTATTATAAAACATTAATGTTGCAAAGTCAAACACTCAAAAGTTAGGACATGCCGAAATTAGGTTGCCTCTGCAACCTCAATTCAGCACCCTTGTGCATATAAATTATAACACAGTCTTTAATAACATGATCACATATTTTTTCACATGATCCCCAACTCATTTAGGAAGAACTGAAAGTATTAGTACATACGTCAGCAGTTCTCAACCCGCAGGCCACGTGCAGCCCAATTAGCACACATCTGAGGCCCAGCTGTGTGCTAAAGGCCGCATGGCAAAGTCTGGGTGCTGTGCTGCCCAGCGTGGCAGGGTCCCGGTTACTCAGCAGGGGCAGGGCTGCCACCCAAACCCCCAGAATCGAACTACCACCTGGCCCTGCAAGGTCCAGGGCTGACACCTGTCCCCACACAGTCCAGGATCTGGGGTTTGGAGTTGGCGTCAGGTCTGCTGGCCCTGCTGCACAGCTGGGTCCAGGGTTGGGGAATCTACCTAATTTTCATCTTTGAGAGGGTTATTTCCCTAGTGGATAGGGGAGAAGCAAGAAACATGACATATCTTGATTTTAGTGAGGATTTTGACACAGTCCCAAGTGATATTCTCATAAGCAAACTAGGGAAATGTGCACCCACCTTATAATGATTTCATCTAGACCACAACTAGTTGTGCAAGACCTTACTCAAAGACTAGTTATCAGTGGTTTTCTGTCAAATTGGTAGGGTATGTCTTGGGAGCCCTGCAGGGGGGTCAGTTCTGGGTTTGGTACTATTCAGTAGTCTAGTCATTAATAAAAATATTGGAGTGGAAAGAATGAAATTTTGTGGATGATAGCAAGCTGGGAGGTATCGCAAGCACTTTGGAGGACAGAATTAGAATTTAAAATGATCTTGTGAAATTGAGTTTTGAAATCACCAAAATGAAATTCAAGAGACAAGAACTTAACTTCAGATGGAAAAATCAAACATGCAACTTCAAAATGGAGAATAATTTGCTCAGTGGTAGTATTGCTGAAAAGGATCTTGGAGTTTTAGTATATCACAAATTGAATATAAGTCAACAATGTGATGCAGTTGTGAAAAAGGCTAATATTCTAAGGTGTATTAACAGAAGTGTCATATGTAAAATATGGGAGGTAACTGTCCTGCTCTACTTGGCAGTAGTGAGGCCTCAACTGCAGTACTGTGTCAAGTCTGAGCATCCTGCTTTAGGAAAGGTGTGGATAAATTAGAGAGAGTCCAAATGAGAGCAACAAAATTGATAAAAGATTAGAACAGTGGCTCTCAACCTTTCTGGCTTATACCACTTACAGGAGTCTGATTTGTCTTGTGTACCCCCATGTTCACTTAAACTACTTGTTTACAAAATCAGACATAAAAATACAAAAGTGTCACAATACGCTATTACTGAAAAATTACTTACTTTCTCATTTTTACAACATAACTATAAATCAACTGGAATATAAATGTCATACTTACATTTCAGAGTATAGTATATAGAGCAGTATAAACAAGTCATTATCTGTAAGAAATTTTAGTTTGTACTGACCTTGCTAGTACTTTTTAATCTAGCCTGTTGTAAAACTAGGCAAATATCTAGATGAGTTGATTTATCCCCTGGAAGACCTCTGCATACCTCCATGGGTATGCATACTTCTGGTTGAGAACCACTGGTTTAGAAAACTTTACCTATGAGGAAAGGTTAAAAAACTGGGCATATTTAGTCTTGAGAAAAGAAAACGGGGGTGAGGGGTTGATAATAATCCTCATATATGTTAAGGCCTATTATAGAAAGGATGGTGATCAATTGTTGATTATATTCACTAATGGCACGAAGAGAAATAATGGGCTTAATCTGGAGTCAGGGAGATGGAGACCGTGTCTGCACTATAGAGTTAAGTCAACTTAAGTTACATCGATGGTTATAAACCACTTAATTATATTGCTTATGTATGTTCATACAATGCTTCTTGTGTCTGCAGATTGTGTCCACAGTTGGTGCTCTAGTACCAACAGAGAGAGCAGTGCATTCTGGGTAGCTAGCCCACTGTGCAAATTGCCACCGTCTCCTGCTAGGAGTTCTGTGAACGGATCGCAATGCATCATGGGGATAGGATCACCACTGGATGATGCAGTTTTCTCCATCTCATAATTCCAAGGGCTTCAAACGGCATTGTGCGCTGCTGTTCAACTGCCCCTGTAAACTTTATGCCCACCATCTGTGCTTGAAAGCATGGATCCTGCCATGCTCCCTACTCTTGTGATAAACATTATGAACACAACGCAGCTGATCCTGCAGTATTTGGTGACCTGCAAATCTGAAGGAGAATCTGTGGTGCCTGTTCTGCTGTATGGAAAGAAACAATTCAAGATTGATGATGGCATTCACGGAGCAGCTGCACATGGTGGACTGTCTCTATTAGGCTCAGAAAACAAGCACCGAGTGCTGGGATCAGATTGTGATACAGGTATGGGATGAGGAGAGACAGCAGAACTTTCATATGTGCAAAGCTACCTTTCTTGAACTCCATGTGGAGTTCATCTTCATCCTTTGGTGCAGACACCAAAATGAGAACTGCCTTCATGGTGGAAAGTGTGTGGCGATCACTGTGTGGAAACTGGCAACTCCAGACTGCTACCACCTACCCGTCAGTCATGAATCAGTTTGAGTTGGGAAGTCCACCGTGGGGTTGCAGTGATGGAAGTGTGCAGGGCCTTTAATTGCCTCCTGCTATGAAGGACTTTGACTCTGTGTATTGTGCGGGAAATAGTGAATGGCTTTGCAGCAATAAGATTCCCTAACTGTGGCAGAGCAATAGATGGCACGCATATCCCAATTTTGGCCCCAGACCATCTTGCAATGGAGTACATCAACAGGCAGGGCTACTTCCGTATAGTATTGCAGATGCTGGTTGATCACTGGGGTTGTTTCACTGACATCAACGCAGGGTAGTCAGGGAAGGTGTGTAACACATGCAGCTTCAGGAATACTGCCCTGTATAGAAAACAGCTTGCAGGATCTTTCTTTCCAGACCAGATGATTCCAGTGGGGAATGTGGAAATTCCCATAGTGATCTTGGGAGACTCAACCTCTCTCTTACTCATGTGGCTCATGAAGCCATACACTGGAAACCCTGACAGCAGCAAGGAGTGCTTCAACAACAGGCTCAGCAGGTGCAGAATGAGCATAGAATATGTGTTTGGCAGATTAAAGGGTCGCTGGTGGTGCCTTTTAGGCAGGCTAGACCCCATTAAGGAAAATATTTTCATGGTCATAGCAGCCTGCTGTGCTTTACATAACATTTATAAAGCCAGGAAGGAAAACTTTCTCCGGGGTGGAGTGTTGAGATGGATCACCTGGTGGCTGATTTTGAGCAGCCAGACACCAGGACTATTAGAAGAGTTTAACTGGGGGAAGGGGAGGCTATTTGAATCAGGGAGAGTTGAAGCAGCATTTTTACCATGAGCCCCAGTAATGTGTTTTTCTGTAATGAAAAACACTTGCCACACTGAATGACCCCTGTAATGATTCCTGCCTGAGTCCTAATTGTGGTCTGCAAATGTGATGGCTGCCACTCTGCATGAATTTATGTTGCAACCACCTGTGTAGGTAACAAAAAAAAAAATCGCTATTTAATAAAAATTTAGTCTTACAAAGACAGTAATACAAAGGTTAACATTTCTTACAAGGGAAATAACAGTGAGCACCACTCTCGCACAGTGGTGAAATCCTCACTTCAGAAAGTCCCACTTTTATGGAAAAAATGCTCCTGGGGTGGCATGCAGGGGGTATTGTGATGGGCTGAGAACATGAATGTGTGTGGGTAGTTGGGGAGGGCAAGGAAGGCAGTTCTATATGGGCTGCAGGGGGAGTCTGCAGCACACTCAAGGACCTCAGCATCTCTGTTAGGTCCTTTGTGAGCTTTATCATCCTCTCCTAGTCCTCTGTTACCCCTTCTGCCCATCTCCTTTCCTGGATATCCATTTCTAGTTTTTCGTTTCTCTCTCTCCATGACCTGTGCTCACTATCAGCTTGGTCTGACAATTGCAGGACTTAATGAAACATGTCCTCAGGGCCAGTGCAACCACTAGGCAAACTAGGCGGCCGCCTAGGGTGCCAAGTGGTTGGGGGACACCAAAAAGCATGCTACGGGGAGTTGGTGGAGTGGAGGTGGGCTGGGGCAGGGGGAGGGCTGCCTGCAGCAAGTAACGGGGGCATGCAGGGAAACCACTCCCTGCCCCAGCTCACCTCTACTCCGCTTTCTTCCCTGAGCACGCTGCCCTCACTATAGTTCTCCTCCCCTCCCAGGCTTGCCATGCCAAACAGCTGATTGGTTCCGCAAGCCTGGGAGGTGCGAGAAGTGAGCGGCGCTGACGTGCACAGGGGAGAATGCAGAGCAGAGGTGAGCTGGGATGGGGAGCTGCCGTGGGGGGGCCTGCCCGGCCAGAGGTGGGGAGCTGCTGCAGGCCTGGGAGCTACCACAGGGGGGCATTCCTGGGCAGAGGGGGGGGCCGGGCGCTGCCGCGGGGGGCCACCACAGGGCTGGGAATTGCCCCGGGGGGCTCCCCAGCCCTTCCCCACAGCCCCCACCCCCACGCCTCTGAAGACTGCAGCCGGGCCCAACCATGTACTCACTGCATGGTAAGTGGAGCCACCCAGCCCCAGCCTGGTCCACTTCCCTGGCTCCCAGCCGTGCCACTGGTGAGTGCTGGGGGAGGGGTGGTCCCCCCTACCCCCCAAGCCTGGGAGCCATGGGAGCATAGCAGGCTGGGGCCACAGGCCTCCATGCAAGACAGGGGGGCTGGCTACTTCCTGCGGGAAGTGAAGTGACCCAGCCCCAGCCAGCTCTGCTCCCCTGGCTCTCAGGCTTGAGCGGGGGAAGGGGGAAACTCCCCCCGGCACTCACCAGTGGCATGGCTGGGAGCCAGGGGAGTGGAACATGCTGGGGCCAGGTCACTCCACTTCCCACAGGAAGTGGCTAGTCCCCATCCCCCGCAGATGCCTGGGACCAGCCCTCCCCCCTCCGGAGGAGGCCTGGGGCAAGGCCCCACACAGGCCTGCTGCGGAGGGCACCAAAATAGCTAGGGATGGCCCTGGCTCCTTGGGCCAGAGCTGGGGCGCAAGGTGGAAGTTTCGCCTAGGGTGCAAATTATCCTTGCACCGGCCCTGGTCCTCCTTGTGTGTCTCCTAATCTGACGGAGGTGCTCTGCCGATATGTAGGAGTTGGCCCTCAGAGGCACATCTGCAAAAGCAAGAGAAACAATATACAGTCAGTACTGTATGTTAACTCAGTTTTGAATCATAAAAGTTTCATCCACCTCTTTCTCACCTTCCCTTGGCAAGCACGCAGCACAGTCAGAGCACTGAATATGGTGCATTCAGCCTGGGGGTGGGAAGTGGGGTTCAGGACAGGACAAAAGGCTGGGTGGTTTCAGAAGGGGATCAATACAAGCGCCTAGGGACAGTATTCTGAATAGTGGCACCGTTTTCCACAGCCAGGGTGATCAAAGCTGAAATCACACTACTGAGGGTAAAAGAAGATACAAGGGTGCATCTCCTGCAATCGTGTGTGTTCAGACAGGGTCCGTATGCTGCTTGCCTGCGTGCTGCTTTGGTACCTGCAGAAGTAATTGCAGATTAGCACAGCAAAGTTTACTACAATGGGGGAAGAAACAAAGCAACTCTGCCAAGGAACCTTTGGGAGAGAATTGCAGAGTATCTGCAGAAAAGGTTCCTAGAGATCTCTATGGAGGATTAACAAACTTTTCCGCAGGGCTCCCTCTTCATAGCTGCCCAGAGGAATGCTAAGCAGATGCAAACAGTATCTAGTGTCATTAATTCTGATCCTTTCTCCCATGTGCACCATGTAACAAAACAAAGGACATCTAACTGGTAACTGTGCACTATCAAAACAAAATGAGTACTTACTGGAGCTTCCCTGTCCTGCTTTAGGCACACCAGAGCTGGACTGTTGGGATTGGCTAGACGCCTCCAGAGTCAAAAAGAGGTTGTCGCTCACCGTGCCACTGGACGAGCCCCTGGAGTCCCACATCCTTCTCCAAATCGTCCATCATTTTGTCCTCAGAGTTGACGCTGCTGGCTGCTGCCTCCAGTCCTCTGAAGTATCCATGGGGCTCTTGGCAGCGGAGGGAGGGTCGCCACTGAGGATGATGTGCAGCTCATTGTAGAAGCAGCATGTTTTTAGTGCTGCACCAGAGCGACAGTTGGCTAATTAAAGATTGGCTACATGCCAAATGTGAAGTTGGCAACATTTCTGTTTAACTTAACCTAAAGTAATATTTTTCTGCTATAATGAAATATTATTTGCCTTGAAAGAAGTTTTAACTTGTTTTAGTGTTCAAAAATTGCCAGT
Source organism: Gopherus evgoodei (assembly GCF_007399415.2). Classification (NCBI taxonomy): domain Eukaryota; kingdom Metazoa; phylum Chordata; order Testudines; family Testudinidae; genus Gopherus; species Gopherus evgoodei. Next base: position 158,561,256 of record NC_044324.1, on the reverse strand, counting down.
GGGACCTGCATTGTCTCAGTACTATTATGGTGTCTGACTCTCAAAAGCATGGCTTCCCATAAATTATTTTTAAACTGTTGAGAAAATACTTTTTTTGTAATGAGAGGTAGTGATTAGAATATCTCTGGTATGTTGCAGATTTCATAAACTTGCAGGCACCAGTTAATCCTCAGTCATGCTGGGAAGATTGAAGTGGGATACATTGGTATCTTGCTTGTAACTGTCTCAGAATGTAGTTCAGAGTTCATCATGTATATGTATTTTAACATATTCAAGGATAGGCCTAGTAATTGATAAAAACAATCCCAGAAAGTTGGAGTAACATAGCTCATTCTCCAGCTCTTCATGAGTATGTCATCTTCTCTCCTGGGTTAGCTGAGACATCTTGCAGTTGCTTCTTGGGAGCTCCATAAGAAAACTTTCTGGCTCAGCAAAGAGCAAACTCTGTCCTGTAATCATAGATTTTAGAAAATACCTTGGAAATGGTGGAGGTTCTCAGGGAGTTATGGCAATTGGACCCATTTGCCTACAGTCTCCTTAGGCTACCAGAAGGCTTCTTGAATCTTCCACAAATCATTGATTCAGCTGCATTCTCTAAGGTACCAAGAGTGCACTGCAGTGCATTCTTATTCCCATTTTGCACAGGAGAAGACAACTATGCAATGAACAATGCACTGCAGAACGAGGCTCTAAGTATGTAAATTATACCAATTTAAATCCTCTTACAAACTCCTACATTTCCTAGGCAAAATTCTGCCCCAGTGAAGTCAATACCCAAACTCCTATTGCTTTCAAGTATGCAACCCTCCCTTATACCCCCTTACTGACACATACAGCTGACACATCACCTTTCACTTGGGCCCCATAAATAAAACTAGATTAGGAAATAATGTATTAATCCTATGTCTACCATCAATTTATTGTCTGTCTACCTGGCATTGGCAATACTGTGATCCTAAGAGTAAGGAAAGAATTCATCCTATCCTCTGTATACATACACATCTGGGAGGTAGATTTAGAGCATTGTTGTAGTCTCAACTGGATTGTCAACTGTATGAATTAAAAGGAGACAAAGGGTAAAGCAATTCTTACTTGCTACACATCCAATCTTGAGTATCTGGCTTGAAATTCTATATTGTGTGTCCAGTGCCTCACTGCATGGTAATTAGAATCTCCCACCAGAGTAGACGAGTGATTCCATAAGAACCTATTATGACTCTCACCCTTTGTTAACTGCCTCCCCTCAAATGCATAGACCCTAATTGGGGTTATGGTGTGGATCTTTATGAGATGATTAAAGAGCAAACATAGAAAGACTCTTCTGAGACAGGCAGATAAGAGGCCATCATTATCAGAGCCCTGAACTCCTTGCATCTGGAAATCCTTCCCACCCAGCACAAAACTGACCTGTCTATGTGAGGCACTCCATGTCTTAGGTAGCCTTCCCCCCTGCACAAAGCTGTCCTGGAGCTGGTGAACCAGGAATGGAGCCTCATGGACAGATGCCTGGCTAAGCATAAGGCTTTGGATATAAATACCTTGACTTCTCCATGGTGGCAGATGAGGCACTGTGTCTTGAATTAGGTATCAATGTCTTCCAGGTATACCTGCGTATGAGAAATATACTCTCCCTACAGAAGCTTGGTCTTCCAGTGCCACCACCATCCACAACCTTTTTGATAACCTGATATATGTCTCAACAAGCATATGCTAATTGTAGCCATTATCCTCCGCGTTGACGCTCATTGAATTTTTGTGGCAAGGGCCCTTCAGCAATAATACTCAAATATGGCTGAAGTGGTGGCAACCAATCTGAGTGAAGAGCATACCACTATTCAGTTCTGGCAGAAGTCTTCCAAGGCTTGCTTCTAAAATGGGTAATCCTGCCCTAGATTAGGATAGGTCAGGCAAAGGAAGTGTGCCAATAGTACCCTTTTGGATGAGACCTCCAGGAAATGGCTGCTTCCTATCCCCCCCTTCTACAATTGTCTTGATTATACTGGATTTCTCAGATCTTCTCTACCAGGGCTCTGTTTACTTTATGAACTCCATCATCCTTTCATTCTCACCTGTTTTTTGCAGGGTTTCCTCTGGAGATGGCATCATATTCTCAGATTCAGTGACAACCCACCCCCTGCATGCAAAGTTGCGGCATACTATTTCTAACTGAAACCTACCTAAAGCTCTCTCTTCAAATGCCTACTCTGGTCAGCTTATTTAGATTTCTTGCTACTGGAACATTGTTACATGTAACATTCTCCAGTCACTTCTGCTTACAGGAATACTTTCAAAGGTGTGGACATGAATTCTTGCACATACTTTACTTAGGCCTCTCTAACAAAGAGACACTGTAGAGGAGCAGACTCACCCCTGCGGTGCCTCCTGCTGGTGACTTCTGGGAATTAGCTCATTCCAGCTCCAGAGTGCCCTCTGCAGGCCAGTGATCTGCCTGTTCTCTAGCACCCATGTCCCTCCCAGGACCTGGTACCCCTTTTACCTGGGGTGTTGCCCTCTGGCAGTAACCCCTTGCTCTCAGATTCTCCCCCGCCTAGGGGAACCCCCACCCACTGTCCCCACCTCACCTCAGTGTATGGCTACTGCCAGTCGTTGTCAAGCTCCCACACCCTGGGGCAGACTGCAGTATCAGCCTACTTATCACTGGCAAGGTTGGATTGGGACCTGCTGCCTTGGCCTACCCATGGGCTGCCCTCTACAACCCCCAGTACCTGTTGGCCTTATGCTAGGCTACAGCCTGGGGCTTTCCAGGCTGGAGTTTCTCTGCCTTTCCTCAGCCCTGCTCCACTCAGGTACTCTGTCTCTAGTTCCCTGCAGTCAGGCCCTTCTCCCTCTACAGGCAGAGGGAGACTGCCTGGGCTTCTGGCTCACAGCCTCTTATAGGGGCCAGCTGGGCTTGATTGGGGCATGGACACAGCTGAGCCTACTTTCCCCAATCAGCCCAGGCTTCTTGCCCCAGCCACAGCCCTATCCTGGGCTGTTTTAAGCCCTGAAGGGCAGGAGCACGGTAACCACCCTGCTACAGACACCAACAACCAGTTGGCCTGGGGCTCTCCTCAATAGTTACTTTTAGTTTGATAGGTACTCGTCGGGTCTCCCTTTGAGCCCTTAGGGATAATGGGTTTAAAATTACTGATCCTTGAGGTCATATTTTTGATGCTTTTGATAATGGCCAAGATGGCTGGGGAATCGTGGAGCTTCCGTTGACTCTCCTTATCTTTAGTTTTTCTGTGTGTCAGCAATTTTCCATTTACCCCAATTTCTTTCTAAAGTTCTTGACGCTATGTGTCTTCCTGGCTTTTTTTCTGAAGCCTGAATCACCTGAGGAATGATGGTTACATTCACACACACGGATATGATGTAAGCTTTGAAGCTTTCTTGGTATAGAACCAACAACTTTTGTCAATGAACAGCTTTATCTGTCTGCTTTGATGGACCTACTGGCAAGAAAATTGGGAAGGCCTTTATCTGTAGATGGTTGTGATGCTAAACAAGCACATCTAAAGTCCAATTGTCTTTTAAACTTTGCTGTAAAGTGCCATGCAACCTTCTAGAAAAAATGTTTTTTTCAAAAAACGCAGTCATTTGAGCACAAAGGAGGTTGCACTCTCTCTCTCCCAAATAGTGCTTCAGAAGGGATGACAGGACTTACTGTGCGCATGAGGAGAGCTGAATGACTGTAAAGATACAAGACTTGTGTATGGCATGGTTGGAATCTGCAGCTGTTTTGCTAATGTCTTCTGAAAATATATATTATGCAGTCTTAATTGTTGCAGGTATTTCATCTGCTAAAATAATGCTGTATTGCCTGTCAGGAAGCTTAGAAAGGTAATGAACACATTACACTTTATTTTCCTTCTTTTATATTGTTTATAGTTGAATTTAGATTGCAAAGGAGACAATGAGGCTTCTTGGCATGGAGCCAGATTCTAATAGAATCACAGTGAAATAGATCAAGATTTAATTTAGTCTGGCCTCTAGTGATGTGAACAGATTCTTCTCTAATGTCATCTCTTTGTTCCCAAGATAGCTATTATTCTATTTCTATTTACGTCTCATTTTCAAGGCATAAAATTACTATGTTAATATTAAAAATGGAAAAAATGCATAGGAGGAAGGTAGTGTCCTTGTTACACCTGACTCCTTTCTGACAGACTTCGACAGCTCAGGGACTTGATTCTCTTCTGATATTTTAAAAAAAAGCGCAAGTGAGAGAAGACTCAGGCTCCTCTAATCACTCAGTTGGGTTGGCCCTGCTCACGCTGCTTGGAGACGCGGTCAGCCTAATCCAGGCCCTGTTATCACCTAACACAACAGCACATGGCACCACACACCCTAACTGAGCTGCCTGAGAGAGCAGCTTCACCCACACCACTCAAATACATGCAGCAGACAGCAGCCAATTTCCCAGCTTTCCAGACTCTCACCCACCATTGGAGTATAAACCCAAAATTATACGGTGTTCCATTGCACAGGGAACTATACAGCATAAGCTCATAAAATTCACCCCCTCCCTCAATGTGGAGAGAAATATGCAATAGCCTTTGCCTCTGAGTTATGATTCGCACACACATCACTCCAACACACTGGTTTAGACAAAGCAAAAAAGTTTATTAACCACAAAAGATAGGTTTTAAGTGATAGCAAACAAATCAAAGCAGATTACCTAGCAAATAAACAAAAAACGCAAACTAAGCTTAATATACTAAATTGACTGGATATAAATAGCAGATTCTCACCCTAAGAGATGATTCAAGCAGACTGCAGACTCTTAAGGGGCAAGCTGCACTTCCTTTACAGCTTGGAGTCTCCAGGTGTTTCATTCACAGGCTAGAAATCCCTTTAGCCTGGGTCCAGCACTTCCCCCAGTTCAGTTTTTGTTTCTCAGGTGTTTCCCAAAGTCTTGATTGGGGAGTGAAGAACCCCAGATGCTGTCACTCCCTGCCTTATATAGCTTTTGCATAGGGCAGGAATCCTTTGTTTCAAAGCTTGGTTCCCAGACCAGTCTGTAGAAAAATACTGACATCTCAAGATGGAGTCCAGCATTATGTGGTCTGATCACATGTCCTTGTAGAGTCGTAGCAGCCATTACTTGGAGGCTGTCTGTAGCATTTTCAGAAAGGCTTCCCAAGTGAGAGATAAGTTTCTCCTAAAGCCTGTTGTTTTTTCCTAATGGCTCATTGCCCTGAATAGGCCCTTCCTCACACACTATCTAGCCTGACATATCTAGTGGGTGTTACCCAGGTGTAACTACATTTGAACTACATAGAATATTCATAACTTCAGATACAAAAATGATACATGCATACAAATAGGATAATCATATTCAGCAAATCATAACTTTTCCAATGATACCTCACATTACTTATCTTGCATAAAATACATTTTAATTATCATAATATCACTGCAAAGAATATTGGGTGCAGTGTCAAAATATGTACAGCAGCTTACAGGAGATTTTAAAAGGTGCTCTAAAACACAAGCTATGAAAATCAGTATAACATTCCATGCATTAACCGTCATAAAGATTTTATAGTTCCTCAATGACTTACTACAGAATGGGGAAAAAAAAATCTCTGCCAAGGTACAATTTGGAAGATGTCATTTTACCTCCAGGAAAAGATCCTCTCAAGGACCTAGACTAATGACAGAGTGCAGGCTCACTGCCTAAATAAATAGCTGTCATATTC